>NC_133527.1:41702652-42920906 GCF_048544455.1 Silene latifolia
AGTCGCTCATTTCTTCCCTCTTTCCTTTTTCATCGTGGTCGGATTTTCTTCCCTCTTTCCTTTTCTTGAAAGGTTTTGTGTGGCCCAAAATCATTACATGTGGGGTAGAGTAGTTCGTGTGGTCTAAAATCATTTCCTTATTTCTTGTCCAAAATGGAAGGAGGAAAAATGAGCAACTAGGACTGAGTATAATTTTTATTCTCAGACAAACTATAACTCAAATAAGTTGAATCTGAATGGTTAGCAATGTTTTTTTTTTTTGGGTCAATCGAAGCGCGCACTTAGTCGCATTACAATAGAGGGGAGGGGAGATTCGAACCTGAGACCTATTGTCCACAATACCTTCGTCTTAACCACTAGGCCAAGACATCTTTGGTTGAATGGTTAGCAATGTTAAGCATTAAAATGAGTATGTTGTAAACAATAAATGTTAAAAATATAACTGATTTTATTTTTAAAAAAAATGTAAGAAAAAAAAATTCTAGATGAAATTTGGTGTTTTTTAATTTTTTAGTTTTATGCCATCAAGCGGATTTCTTCCTTTCTTTTAATGAAATGGCCCAAAATTAATATTTTGCACGGGGCCTCAAGATTCTCAAATTTCGGCCATTAGATATGAGATATCCACCAACTCTTTTTTTTTGTTCTTACTGTTTTTCAAATATTTTTATTCCTTATTCCCTGTTCTCTTAATAGAAGAGCACTTATATCCTGGTCTTTTAGACTAAAATTGTCTGAATTAAATTGAATCTGCATCGAATCGAATTTAATGGACTCGAATCGAATCGAATCAACTTAATAGAGCCGAATGAAATGAATTGAATCGAACTAAACTAAATCGAATCGATTCGAATCGAATCGAATCGAATCGAAATAAAAATAAAAAGATAATAATAATAATAATAATAATAATAATAATAATAATAATAATAATAATAATAATAATAATAATAATAATAATAATAATAATAATAATCAATCAAATACACATATATAAAGCAGAAACTTTTCGGACGATATTAGAGAGTCCAACTTTTTTAGAAATCATAATAAGAGTAGATCTAGCTTTTTCTTCTTAATAATTTATGAGAAAGTATAATCCTAATAGAAGTAAATCTAATAATTTATGAGAAAAATAATATTAATAGAAGTGGATCTAATAATTTATCGATTATTCTTTACTAAAATCATAATAGAAAAACCAAGTGCTTGTGGCCCAGTGGTGATTCCAGGCTCCCTCAAAGCGTGGAAAATTCTGCGAATTGCGAGGCCCTGGGTTCAAATCCCACTGTGGGGAATGCATGCGGTTATTTCGGCCTTCGAGGGGAAACCCCGTTGAATAAGTGGACCCTGGGCTTGCCGGTGTCTGAGTGTCCGAGGGTTTGCTCGCTCCTTGGATCAGCCTGGTCGGCCTTCGTGGGGCAACCCCGATGAAGCTGGGGCTGGTAGCTAGGAGAGAGATTCTCCCTTTGCTTGCAAAAAAAAAAAAAATCATAATAGAAAAATAACTTGATAAAAAATATTTATTTTAGAAATATTTAACATGCAAAAAAAAAATATAATAAACGTATAAAAGTGTTAAAATTGTATATTTTATAGACATACAATTAATCTTTGTGAGACAAAAAAACATATCCTAATTTCTTATAAATATAAAATATTGTCAAAAAATTAAGTTGTTTGATTTCAAGTACTTAGTGAAACTTGTGTAGTAACAAAATTAATTTTATTTAAAAACTTTTTTGAATATTTAAAAGATTTACAAAAGATTCGGGTTGTTAATTATAACCAAATCCGTAATTGTCTTACAAAAACCTTAGGAAAAAAACTGTTTTTTATTTTTTAAAAAATATTTTAGGAAAAAGCAACATGTCATAATAGGAAAAAGAAGTAAAGATTAACATTTACTTAGCATTCGCCAGACAAAATTTGACAATATTAGAAATAAAAAATTTCTCAGGAAGATTAAGTTGGAGTTGAAGTTGCCGGTGTTGGCATTGGTGGATAGTGATCCGTATGGGTTGAAGATATTGTCGGTTTATGGATGTGGGTCGAAGAATATGTCGTATGATAGTTTAAACTCTGACTTTCTATAACGTATCAAATGTGTATGATTAGATTACTAATAATATTCACATAAGATTAAAAAAATTGAGTTACCCTCTCAAAAAAAAAAAATGAGTTACCATTTAAAAATATTAAATAAATCTCATATCGATTTTGTCAAATGAGCAAAAAAATTAAATACAAATGAAGAAAGTCAAGAATTATGATTTTATGAGGGACTACTAATCCAAGAACTAGCTAACTATGAATAATTTGTGTATGATAAATATTTTTTTAGAATAATTGTGAGAACTATATATAATCTACTATTTTATTACCGAATTTTTTCTTCGAACTTGTTTCAAATTCATATCAAATCCAAGTAGACGTTAAAAATGTATTGAACTGCCAAATATACAAAATTATACGGTTAGGCCGGTTACATCAATTTTTACTTTCTAAATTCCAATTCATCTATGTGTTTCTGTTCACTTAATTATTTACCGCGGTTTGCGTATGGCTGGTTATTAGACTTATTAATTTTTCATATACTAATTGTATATTTAAATGTGCAATAGTTTTTACATTAACTTTTCATAGTTTGTTTTTTTTTTTTTTTTTTTGGAAAATTTCCATTTTGGTCCTTGAGGTTAGGGTTAATTCCACTTTAGTGTCCTAAGGTTTGCATAATTCCACTTGGTGTCCTAAGATTTCGACTACATCCCACTTTGGTAACCTGAGTTTTGAATAAAATTTTATTTTGGTGACCTAAAACATTTAATAGCCAACTTTTATCTTAATTACATTTTCAGTAAAATAAAGTGCAAAATTGGATATTAAACTGTCTACAAAATAGTATAATCAACTTAATATTAAGAATGTCTTCATGTTCAAAATATTTTTTAGTACTCCTTCCATTCATCTTTTATCTTCTCATTTCAATAAATACTTGACATTTATATTAGAGAAGTGGGAACATAAAAGATGAGTGGAGGGAGTATAAAATACTAAGAATGTTATGTATAGGTACCTAAAGTGGGAGGTAGTCAAAACCCCAAGGTACCACAGTAAAATTATGCAAACCTCATGGCATTAAAGTGAAATTAGGCTAAACCTCAAGGCAACAAAGTGGAAATAGTCTTTTTTTTTTTTGTTAATGGTTAACTATGAGGTATCCCATATGGGTTTAGTTGAATATAAAGTACTCCTTAGTGTAATAAATTAGGTCAAACTCATATATATTGGTTAAGAAGTAAAACGATTGTACATATATATTTAGTAATTTGAAGCTATTTTCTTAATATTAAACTCTTTTCTGAAATTTGTTCATTTTGTTATTATAAATAAGGAGTAGAATAAAAATTTAAGATAATGAGACTTGATTTTATTAATAGATAACATTTCAAATAAACAAAAATGAGTTATAATTTATATAGATATAATCTAAAACTGATCGAGTTTAAGAGTAGTACTTAATATCCTACTCCTTTCAATCCACACAAAATTCCTAATTTGTTTTTTGGAGGTCAAATTTTGTGAATTTTGACCGTTAATTCACTCAAAAATATATCTCACATCTAAAAAATTAGATTTCGTATTATATATTTTACATAAAGTTCATAGGGAACAACCAGTCTTAAGGATAGATAGTCAAAAACAAATTTGTATTGTTTAGAGATCTAACAAAAATCCTCCAACCATGCTACATATATAATTGAGATACATGTTGTTTTACGTACCACCATTCAAGATTTACACTGTCGTATGCTTAAAAATTGGAATATTGGTAGATGTTGTAAGTTAACCTAATTTGTGAATCTTAAAAAACCAGTCTCAGTTATCACATGTTCATTTTATGAAATTAAAACACATTTTTGGGAATGACGTTTTAAATTAACTAAAATCGGTGGTGCGTATAATAAAAATAGGTAATTAAATAATACAGCCGTGTATCTTTGGATGCTATACAACTGATATAATTAATACCAAAAAGAAGTACCTTTTATGTTAGAGCTAAGGGACTGATGATCCATCAACAATCAACTAAGTCATCAACAATCAACTAAGTCAACCCAAAAGTAATTTCTATGTTCCGATTTTCAACATAGTTGGACTTTTTTTTTCAACTTAGTTTACTTCTACTACCAAACCGTGACAATGTAAACGAGCTGTGAATTCTTAGAACATTCAACATGGATATTGTTAAAGATGATCCTAATGGAAGCCTCATGCATCCTATGTAATAGAATCACATATATTTTTGTACTGTTGTTTAGTTAGAGACTATTAATTTTATTGGAATTCAGTATGGATTTGATTTTATGAGAAGTATATAAAGAGCAAAATACTCTCTTAATTGTAGAAAGTCAAGGTAAACTTATGCTATAAGCCCGGAGATCTAACATTTTCTCTAAACACACTAAATATAGATAAATATGATATCTGTTGCTTTACTTAACACCATTTAGTTTTACGTCGTTTTTATAGGTTAAAATAATTTGCAAAACTCATAAAGGTTTTGTCTCATTTATTAAGGGCAGTTTTGTTTTGGTGAGCTGCACTATGTTTATGGAGATACCTATTGTATTTAATTAAAACCAGTGATACTATAACAATAATGAAGAACTAATTACATACTCTTACTATGTTATTTGATGTTTAACAACTGAAATTATAACACTATTAAATGACAAAACGTCTATGCTAAAAGCACTAATAGTTCATTGATGATCAACTAGACCAACCACGAACTTTTGTATGTCAATGATTTAACATAATTGAACTTCTTTTAGCAACTATAGACTATATTTATACAGATGATCCTAATAGGAGCCCCTTGCATCGCACGAGCTTTTCAACTAGTAATAAAAATAATAATAAATGTTATAATAATATTATTCATTATTAATAATAATAAAAAAATATCAATATAATAAAAATAATCTAATAAGTAATATAAAAAATAAAATAGTAATATAATAATAAATATCATAATAATAATAATATATTAGTAATATAAATAATATAATATATTAATAATAATAACTAAAAAAAATACGATAAGTATAATATAAATATTACAAATAATAATAATTAATATAAATAATAATAATGATAATAATAGATGTAATATAATAAATAATTAATATAATAATAATAAATATGTTATTAATAATATTGATAAATATGTTATTAATAATATTAATAAAAGAATAAATATAATATAATAATAATAAATATTAATGCCCTATTATTGCCATTAATTATAATAATATAATAATAAATAAATATAATAAAGAGTAATGGTAATATAATAAATTTTAAAAATAAATTTTAATAAAATAGTAATAATAGTAAATAAATTAATATAATTATAATGATAACAATAAGAATATAAAATAAGAATAATAATATTAATGTTGAAATAAACTATTTCGAATCAATTGAATCGAATCGAATCGAATGGATGAAGTGAATCGAATCGAATCGAATCAACTTAATAGAGTGAATCAACTAAACTAAAGTTATTAGAACTGAAATTAAGTTCAAAAGAACATGGCCTTATAGTTGATTAGCTTCTTCTATAGGTAGGAAATGCGATTTAGGTTGCTATAAATTTTTCTTTGAATCTAGGAAACGAAAAGTTTGTTACATTTGTCATTCTTGTTGCTTTTTTTCTTTTTTTCTTAATATTATAAAAACAAGTTAAGAGAGGTTAATCGATAAGGTAACTGAAAATTAGTAGCTGATAAGATAAACAATTATATAAAAAATGTTTGGTAAACTAGCTGAAAAAGTAGGTGATTTTTGGTAAAATGACGTAAAAGAATATGATAATTATTTAATATTATAAATAGAAGGGGTATAAAATGAAAAATAACTTATTTCAAATATTTGAAATTTCAAATGCCAGCCTTGGTAGCATTTCATTTTAGATAACTTATTTGGAATAATAATTTACTTGTCAAACATTTGCGGAAAAAAATAAATAGTTAAAATTTTAGTCAAATAAATTACTTGAAATATTATGCCAAACAAATCAGTAATCGTGCAAACTAGATGTAAAGTGTGAACATACAAATGTCAAAAAGACTTACACATATTTAAAAAGTTAATTGGAGAACTTGTGGTTGTGGGTCACGTCCTCACGTACAATATGTCAAATTGCAGGAAATTTCTTGTGCGATTGTTTTTGGGTGCTGCTTTTTATCGCCTGTGTTTTACTTACTATCACCCGAATTTGATATTGACTTTCTAATTCTACCCTTACTTATTAGTTCATCTTTTGACTTCTTTATTCTATCCCCTCCCTTATTAGCCTCCAAACTGAAGTCAAAAGATGAACTAATAAGTAAGGGTAGAATTAGAAAGTCAATATCAAATTCGGGCGATAGTAAGTAAAACACAGGCGATAAAAAGTAGCACCCTAACTTGAAAACTCAAATCATAACACGACAATTCACCCACGAGAAACGGGGTATTTTTTCCAATTTTCGTTCTTCCTTACAAAATTAATAAATTCGATCGTACATTTTATTTCCAATTTTCGTTCTTCCTTAGAAAATTAATCAATTCGATCGTACGGAGTAATTGTTTTAGATGACGTAAAATTCTGGACTTTCCTTTCATGTAATTATTCCACCATCTTGAACTTGTCTAAGTTATTCAATAGCATTTCCACCATTACGCACTTGCCTTACTCCAATTCCTTTAGTCCCACACCATTTTGCTCAAACATTCATAAATTTTGAGAACAAAAAAACGACATAAGTTGTTCGTGTCCCCAAAACGACACAGTACATCCACCTTCAAATCGTGTAGATCACACGACATGTGCACGGCGTCGTTGTGTATTTCACACGAGAGGTCCACGGACCTCCCGTTTTGTTTACACGACTCATCCATGGTGGTATACATATGATTTAAACGAGAGGCCCATGACGGTGTCATGTACCTTACAGGCTTACACGAAGCTCTCGTTTGTTTTCACACTGGCGTGCGTCCCTTCACCCGCAACGAAACGATAACCCGAGTCAAATTTTCCATTTCAGAATTCACTCCCTTAATTGTAAACTTTAAGCATTTGAAGTATGGAGTTTACATAATGAATTACGATTTACGATCAATACAACCATGTTTCCAGATTTTTCAATTGAATAAACACACTTTATTGATTCTATACATAGTTATAACAATTCAAGTAAAGGAACTGAAAATTAAAGAGAGTAATTAATTGTTTGATTCTATACATAATTATAACAATTCAAGTAAAGGAACTGAAAATTAAAGAGAGTAATTAATTGTTTGATTCTATACATAATTATAACAATTCAAGTAAAGGAACTCAAAATTAAAGAGAGTAATTAATTGATGTTGGTGTTGTCGTCGTTGTCGCCGCTGTCAAATGTTTAAGGGAATGTTAAATTGAGAATTCAGGTGAGTGCAGTGAATCATTATGTTTGATAAGGGTCAGGATTAGGATGTTAATGGTAAAATGATAGTTTCGTAAGGGTGTTGATTGAAGAAGGGTAATTTTGTACTTTATTCGGGCGACATTAGTAATTTTCGGGCGTCAAAAAGAAAAAGTATTTTACGATTAATAGTGATCACCTTAATAAAAATGTTTATTTTGTGATTACTATTTATTCAAAAATCACTATTTATCAAATAATGGTCATATTTTTTTGGTCATACGTGAAAACGATTGTATAGTAGAATTTGTGGTCAAATTGACGACTAATCCAAATGTTAATCAAGTAAGCAATTGTGATCAATGGCGACCCTACAAAAGTAAGCAAGTAGTCCAAATTAATGATAACTTGGCAAACATTCCGTGTGTATAAATAACAAAATAATTACAGAACTGCTATATGATTAGTAAAGCATTTGGACTTGGATCATAAGTCAACTCTAAGAGTTATGTAGTGTTTGTTGGCGATTAAAGGATTCAATTGGTCGACGGATTACCATTTCTGGCGGATATTTTGTGAGTTAAAATGGTTACAAAATGGGTTAGTGGAGAAAGGGGACCACATGAATAGTGTTGCAGAGAGAGAAAAAGTGGGTACTTTGTGAGGTAAAATGGTATCCGTCACTCAAGAGTGACGGATATATGCCGTCACAAACAAGAATTTGTGTAAAGGATTTGGGATGGTAATGTTGGTACACACATTCTTGTGACAGAAATATCATTCGCAAGCTTTTAACGGGTCAATTATAACCCATGTGGAGTAGATAAGACAAAATCAAAGTGCCTAGAGAGTAACATTCTATTTTGTCCAATCTACCCCACTTTGTATTACCTGACCCGTCGCAAGCTTGTGATGATATACCCGTTATAAAAGAAACTTGCTGATTTTGGTAATATATCATATTCAACATTAGATCAATAGATTTAAAGTTAAATGGACTATGTTTAGTTGTTTTTGAGCGTCTTCTGTTACGAGTTGAGGAGTTAATTGAATTTCTATAAACAACATGATGAACTACATGTAAGGAGTAATGGAGTATGGAGTATATAAGAAGGAATTTATATGTTTGTTGAATGGTTTCTGTTCCGGGTGTAATTCCGGAGCAGGATTATGACCACTTAAACTTGTAGAATGACGTCGTTGGCTTGTCTCTTCCTTGCGCTCTCTCCTGCAAAGATGAACAAACTGAGGGTTCGGCTTGGTACCGAGCGTACTCACTCCGACGCTCAAGTCAGTGAACTTAAAGAGATAAGTTGTGTGTTAACTTGGCAAAGTATATTGTAGAGAGATAAGGGAGTTTTATACCAGATTAAGGTGATTTTCGGATCCTTTTCTCAATGAGAGAAGTGGAGTATTTATAGACTTCACCTTTTGTCACGTAGTGGCCAAGTGGCTAGCAGGTGGAAAGACTATCTTACCCTCGGCCGAGGGACCCATGCCGGGCCGGCAGGCCTGGTTGACTCCATGCCGAGGGGACTGGATGTGAGTACGCGGATATGCCTCTCGGCCGGCTAGTTCCGAGACCGAGACCCAGTGACAGCCGAGTGCTATGTCGGTTAGGGTCATCTAATACGTTGACTTGCTGTCTTATGGCTTTGACCTTGCTCAGTATGTTGACTCGGTCAGCGGGTGCAGAATATGCCCCATCAATTTGCCCCCAGCGTAGTCTATGCCGTGGTATGGACCTTCGATGTGTGTTGAGCGTATTCTGTGCATGTTGAACTTCTTCCTCGGCTTGGTTCATTCGGCCGTACCATATCCCCCTCCACATGGTTGTGTAATGGACATCCGATGTGGAAAAAAAAATGGCGCCGGCCGAGACCAAGGTTGAGAGTGCCGTATGCTTTTGATTGCCCCCGCACGGCCGCCAAGCTTGGTTGATCACCGCCGTTGGCAAGTAGATATCAAGGAGCGTGTCGAAGAAGATTTGTCACTGTGTGTCGATTGACATTCCGTGGTCGCATGCTCGACACGTGGCCTGGTGCTGATTGGTGGACGCTTCATGGGCTTTGCTCCGATTGGTCCACTGAACGGGCTTTGCTCTATAAATAGAGCAGTTAGCCCCTCATTTTGGCCATCAAACTTCATTTTCTCAAAAAATTTCCTCTCTCTAGTCTTTTTCGAAGAAACTTCTCTCTAGTTTTCGAAGCGTTACTCGGCGTAACACTTTCTTCCAAGGTAAACAAACAAATTTTTCCCCAACTTTTTACTTGTTAAGTATTTATTGTCGCCATGTCTTCTGTTGATGCTCAACCAAGTACCTCTGCGCCGGGGGCCGAACTGTCGCGTCCTGATGAACAGGAGCCACTGGTTGTCACCCCGATAGGGTTTGGGGGTCCCAAGTCGCCTTCTCCTGAAATTGATGAGAAATTTTTGGAGGGTATTGATGATGATGATGAGGAAAGGACCCATTCTGACGTAGAGAGGCCGCATTTCTTGTGGCACGGCGATGCCTGCTCGATCAATCCTGATCGTGTTTGGACGAACAAGTTCGCTAGTTGTTCCGGTCCTGAACTTTTTGAAGACCATTACGCCTTCGGCAGGGGGTATAGAATTGTTATCCCTGAGGGTGATTAGGTGGTCTGTTGCCCTCCCGAAGGTCAGATCGGCGTGTACATCAGACATCTGGAGTATGGGCTCCGATTTCCTCTTAATGAACACGTCGTGGCCATAATTAAAGCCATGAATGTCGTCGTGGCACAACTGCATCCGTTGGCCATTAGGACGATTATTGGCTTTGTATGGTTATGTCTTTTTAAAGGGGAGGCCCCAACGGTGAACCTCTTCCGCCGGCTCCACCATCTTCGGCAGACTACCCTAGGCGGCTCGGGGTGGTACAGCGTGCTGACCGAGCCGGGTTATGTCACCGTTTCCAAGCTGACATCTTGCAAGGACTGGAAGGGGCGGTGGGTATATGTTGAGGTTCCGTAGGACTATCCACTGCCCCGATCCTTCCAGCGCCGCGTCAATTTGCGGTGTGAGAGTCAAGGGAGCATGATAGATATGTCTCTCGGAATAAGCTTAAGATGGACGCCAAGAAGGTCTATCTTAAGGAGGACGAAGAGCGGGCAATGAGCCTGTTCGAGGCTGAGAAGGATGGCACGCCGAAGGGATGGATGCCCCCGACGCAGATCGTTCTTCAAGACGAGCTGCTTTGCCACGTCGGCCTCATACCGGCCCTCGGCCAGGGTGAGTGGGGTCGGTATGAGGCCCACCTTTGCTTTTTATGCTTCTGTATTTGAGCCTTGGTTTATTTCTTTTGCTTAACTCCTGCTTTGTTTCTTTTGCAGATCGATTTGGCCGGGATCTGTCTGTCTCCATCCTCAAGAAGTTGGGACTTGACCGGGACGGGAGAGTTGTTGAGCTGCATCCTAAGGCCGCGCCACGTGATCGCAGACCGGCCCCTCACGAACTTATGGAGCAGGCGATGAAGGCAATGGATTTGGCGGCGGCTCAAGCGGAGATTGGCGGTAACGTGCCGCGCCGGAGACCAAAAACAACGTCCATGGCGGCTACGGCGTCAACTCCAGCTCGATCTTCAATCCCCGTAGTCCAAAAGGAGCAGGTGGTCGTCGATGTTGAAGAGGAGGTCACCATTGTGGAGGGTCCTCCTCCTTCAAATAAGAGAAAAGAGGCAACGCCTGCTGCTGTTGTTACCGAGGCAGGGAAAGAAAAGAGGTCAGCCGGCCCTCTGTCCAAGAAGGCTAGGACTGGTACGGATCTAACCCATGGCTCGGATTTAGCAGGTTCTTTAGGCATTCGTGATGACAGGGTCTCTGACATGTCAATGAATGTTGACATGGATGCTTTGTCTGGGTTTTTTGTAGATCAGCCGTCGCCGGCTGTCGTTCTCACTGAACGGCAATTGGAGAAGCAGCCTGTGCAGACGGGCGATCAAAATGTCACCGCCGACTCCTCATCCTGTAAGGTTTCCCCGCTCGCCTTAGGGCGGAAGGCATAAGGTTGTCCAAGAGGCTGGTGAAGTGGGCTGAACTAGCCGGCGCTCATATTATCGAGCAAGAAAAGCTCATGGCTCAAGCAGCTCCTGCGCTCTAATGGCTTAGGCTTGAGCTTGCCGCTTCCAAGAAGGAGGCCGAGAGGACGAAGAAAGACTTCCAGGCCGCCATGAAGGACTTCCTCGCTAAGCGAAAGCTTAAGGAGGAAGCTGAGAAGGCGGTCCTAGCCGAGAGAGGCAAGGTTGAGGCTGCGTTGGCTGACGCCGCTAAGCTGCGGGAGGAGAGAGACAAACTTCAGGGCGGTTATAATACCATGGTTAAGCAGAGGGAAAGATGGAAGTCCCTGCATCTTGCCGAGGCGAAGGAGCATAAGAACACAAAGGCTATCCTTGCTCAGAGGGAGAAGGACATTGAGACGCTGAAAACCGTCATCATCCCTGACATGTGTGCCCGGTACCGGGACCAAGCTGAAGATGCTACCAGGGATGCAATTAAAGAGCTCCTTCCTGAAGGCTCCTTCCCGTGGCAAGATTTTGACCGGCTTCTGGATGAGAAGGCTGCTGCTGCGGAGGCCAAGGCCGCGGATGAGGCGAAGGCGGCGAAGACGGCCCGGGATGCTAAGGTGAAGGAGGCCAGGGAGGAGGCTGAGAGGGCCAAGGTAAGTGAAGCTGCCAAGCTTTCCTCTGGGCCGCCCACCGTTGGTGATGCTGCTACTGCTGCCGGTGGCGAGCAGCAACAAGCATAGGGAGACGGGCGGTCATCACCAGATTCACCCAGTCCTTCGGACAGCTTCAGCTGTTCGGGGGCCAACTATTGAGCCTTTCCTCCCTGCCATCCTTTTTGCGCTTCAAGTCTTATGTTTGTAACCTTTTGTTGTTCCTTTTTTTTTGCTAAACTTTGGTAGGTTGTGTTTAAGCTATCGCTATGGGGACGGCCGTCGACTTTGTTTTGCCCCGCCTGTAAACATTTTTAATAAAGTTTGTCTATTTGCCTTCGGCTTGGCCGAGGCTTTGGTCTCATTCTCCATTGAGTTGTCTTCTTACGTTTTTAACATATTGAGCGCTTTTTCGTTTTCACCTTCGGCCTTGCCGAGGCAGTTAGATTGCGTATCTCAACTGTACTTAAACGTTTTTAAACATGTTGGCATGTCGGTCGCTTCCTCCTCCACTCCCGGTCTTAGCCGAGGCGGTCAGATTTGCGCTTCCCAACTGCTGTTGTGAACATGTTAGCGTATCGTTCGTTTCCCCGTCACTCCCGGCATTGGCCGAGGCAATCGAGGTTACGGCTCGACAGCGTTCGTATCTATAGACATATTGATCGCTTCCTCTGCCACTCCCGGATTGACCGGGGCAGTCATATTTGCGGTTCTCAACTGTACTTATACGTTTTTAAGCATGTTGGTCGCTTTCGCGAGTATCAATCGCATCAGTAGGATGCCGATCGGCGCGTCTACTAAGCATGTTGGTCGCTTTCGCGAGTATCAACTGCCATTGTAGTGACTGCCTGGCTTTGGCCGTGGCGTCTACTAGTGACTGCCCGGCTTTGGCCGTGGCGTCTACCTTGGTACGACTACGGAGGGGACTCTTCATTTTGATGGAAAACTTGGATCACTCTTCATTAGATATAATCACGCGTTGGGGTGCCCACAACGGTCTCGGACACCTCCGCCGCTATATGAAGTATTTTCTAAGGTTGTCTGTGTTCCAGTGGCTCATTAGAGGCACTCCCTCCATGTCTGTCAGCCGGTATGTCCCCGGCCTCATTTCTTCAACCACCTTGTAGGGTCCTTCCCAGTTGGCCGTCATTTTACCATGGATGTTTCCTTTGTTGGTTGCAGCCGACTTTCTTAGGACTAGATCTCCTACCCTTAAATCTCTTTTGTGGACCCTACGGTTGTATGCTCTTCTCATTCGGTTTTGATAAACTGCCAAGTTGAGCCGTGCCGTGTCTCGACTTTCTTCGACCAGGTCTAGGGAGGCTCTCAGGCCTTCCTCATTTTCGATTGGGTCAAAAGTTTGCGTTCGAATGTCTGCACCGCCGCTTCAATTGGCGGGACGGCCTCGGACCCATAGACTAGGTGGAATGGACTGCACTGTTGCTTCTTTCTCCGTGGTTCGAAGTGACCACGGACGCCGGTAGTTCATCAACCCATCTTCCCTTTAGATCTTCAACCTTCTTTTTTAACCCGTTCAGTATTGTTTTATTGGCTGCCTCCGCCTGCCCGTTGCTCTGAGGGTGGCAGACGGAGGAGTATGCAAATTTGATACCGAGCTCTTCCAGCCAATTCATCACCATGTCACTCCAAAACTCTCGGCCGTGGTCAAATACCATGACTTGGGGTAACCCAAAACGAGTTATGATGTTCTCCAAAATCACCTTTCTTACGGCCGCCGTGGTCTTGGCAGGTACCGCGACAGCTTCGACCCATTTGGTGAAGTAGTCAACGACGACGATCAGGTATTTCCATCCTCCGGAGGCCGTCGGAAATGGTCCTAATAATCCATCCCCCATTGTGAAAATGACAGGGGACTAAGTACTGGTTGCAGGTCTCGGGAAGGTGCATGTATTACCGGAGCATGCATCTGACAATTCTTGCACTTCTTGGTCTTTGCTCTGGAATCTTTCAACATGGTAGGACAGAAGTAGCCGGCTCGGAGAGCTTTGTGGGCTAGCGTTCTCGCCCCCATGTGGTGTCCGCATATGCCTTCGTGAATCTCTGTCAGTATTAGCTTCGCGTCGGCTGGGCCGACACATTTCAAGAGTGGTCTTATTACGGACCCTCTGTATAATTCTCCTTCGAACACCAAGTACCTTGCGGCGATCCTTCTTATCTTCTGAGAGAGACTGCGATCCTCCGGTAACTCTTTTGTCAGTTTGTATTTCATTATCGGAGTCATCCACGTCGTCTCGGCTTCTATGTCGCCCACCATGCCGACGGTCTCAGTGATGCTTTTAGCATTTCTGATATCCACCAGCACGGTTCGACTGACATTCTTGATGCTTGAACTGGCAAGTTTTGAGAGAGCGTCGGTTCGGTTGTTCTCAGACCTGGGGATGCACTGTATTTGGAAAGATTTCAATTTTGCGGTGTCAGCTTTTACCCTTTCCAGGTACCTCACCATCCCGTCGTCTTGAGCCTCATACTCTCCTCTGATTTGATTAGTCACTAAGAGTGAATCTGTCTTCAACACAATATGCTCCGCCCCGGCAGCTCTAGCTAACTCGACTCCAGTTATCACCGCCTCATATTCGGATTCGTTGTTTGAGGCCGAGAAGGTAAACTTCAAGGCGTACTCAAACTCGTCCCCGTTAGGGCTGATGATAAGGATGCCGGCTCCTGAGCTGTTCGCCGTGGAGGACCCGTCGGTGTATACTTCCCACACCCCGGGATGTGATTCTTCTTGATATGTGCACTCGGCACGGAAGTCTGCAAGTGTTTGCCCCTTTATCGAAGGCCTCGGTTTGTACTGAATGCCGAAGCCGGAGAGCTCCACTGCCCATTTGACAAGTCGGCCGGATTTTTCGAATTTTTCTAAGGCTTTCTCCAATGGCTGGTCGGTTAAGACCGTCACGGGATGTGCGTCGAAGTAGGGTTTTAACTTCCTTGCGGCAACGACGACGGCGAGGGCTGCTTTTTCGATAAGTGGATAATTTTTTTCGGCGGCCAGTAGTGTATGGCTGATAAAGTAAATTGGGCATTGCTGCTTATTTTCTTCCCTGACAATTACGGCACTGACCGTGACCGAGGTAACTGCTAAGTATAGGTATAGCGTCTCCCCCAGCGTTGGCCTGGACAGGGTCGGGAGTGTTAGAAGGTGGGCTTTCAGTTGCTTGAAAGCCGTGCTCTGTTCCTCCCCCCACCTAAAGTCTTTATTCCCCTTTAGCACTTTAAAGATGGGGGTGCTCTTGTCGGCCGACCGAGAGATGAAGCGGGCGAGAGCCGCCATCCTCCCGGTCAGCATCATAACCTCTTTTCGATTCCTCGGCTCCGGCAGGTCTAGTATTGCTTGGACTTTCTCTGGATTGGCATCAATTCCCCTGGCGCTGACAAGCACGCCGAGGAACTTGCCGCCCGGACACCAAGCCGCATTTCTTTGGGTTAAGCTTCATTTTATATTTCCTTAGTGAACAAAATGTCTCGCTCAAATCGGCCAAGTGCTCGCTGTCAGACTTGCTTTTTACAATAGCATCGTCGACGTAAGCCTCGATGTTTCGCCCTTTTTGATCTTGAAACACTTTGTCCACCAGCCTAGTGTAAGTTGCGCCAGCGTTCTTCAAACCGAACGGCATCATTTTATACATGTATGTGCCGTGAATGGTGATGAATGCGCACTTAGGCATGTCTTCCTCGGCCATGAATACCTGATGATACCCTGAGAAGGCGTCTAACAGGCTTAGCATAGTGTAGCCTGTCGTGGCGTCAATTAAATTATCTATTCGAGGCAAGGGATAGCAATCTTTAGGGCACGCTTTATTAAGATTGGTACAATCAACACACATCCTCCACGCCCCTGATGACTTCCTCACCATTACAACGTTTGCTATCCACTCAGGGTAAGTACAAGGCATGATAAAGCCTGCCTCTAATAATTTGTCTACTTCAGCTTTGATGGCCTCATCCTTCTCGGCCGAGGAGTTCCTCATCTTCTGCTTGACAGGGCGAGCGGTGGAGAGTACGTTCAGCTTGTGAACGATCACCTCCCGGCTCACGCCTGGCATCTCGGCTGCTGAGTATGCGAAGACATCTTTGTTCTTCCACAGCAGGTCTAGGAGATCAGCTCTGAATTTGGGCTCCAGGTCGGCACCGATAGTTACGGTGCGCTCTGGGTCAATTTCCACTTCCTCGGTCTCGGCTCCTTCGACGATGCCGACATTAGTATCCATCTTTTCGCCCTCCTGCTGTAAGGATGGGCTCTTCCCTTTCTCCGATTTCTTCGCCACTTTGAGGGATTGCATGTTGCACCCCCTAGCAGATACTTGGATATTGACGATTTCGTCTCTCTCGTCCTTTGAGACGAGCTTTTGTGCTTCCCCCCGGTCGGAGACATACATCAATGTCAGGGCCTGGATGGACATCACTGCATCGGCCTCGCTCAAAGTGACCCGGCCTATTAGAACATTGTAGGCGGACGAACCATCAATAACCACGAACTCAGATAGAACATTTTTAGCCGCGTCCGCTTGGCTGAACATCACCGGCAGTCTGATTGACCCCAGGGGTACCAGTGCCCCCCAGAAGTCAGATAGCGGGTTGGTGCGGGGGCTCGGTCTTCAATCTTAATACCGAGATTGAGAAAGCACTTCGAACATGATGTTCGTGTAGGCGCTGTGTCAATCAGGCACCTTTTGACCAAGTGGTTGGCTATATCCAGGTGGACTACGAGCGGGTCATTGTCAAGGGCAACGACTCCTTCGTAGTCCTTCTTTCCGATGGTTATATCGGGGACGGTGGAAGCGGGGATCGCTGTTTTGGGCACAAAGTTGATGGCTTGGTATAGCTCATTTAGGTGCCGTTTGTGCCCATTAGCTGACCCACCGTTCTCGTTTCCCCCGGTGACAACCTGGATCACTCCCATCCGCTGGAATACTGATTTTCTATTCGCCCCGTCGGAGCTTGTTTCTGGGCCTCCAGCTACATACTTGCTGAGGGCCCCCTTTCGTATTAGCTCCTCGATGGTGTTCCTTAGATGCCGACAGTTGTCGGTCTTATGGCCGGTTTGGCCGTGGTACTCGCAAAACTGGCTAAGGTCGCCGTCCCCCCTCGCCTTGGGGGCCTTGCCAATTTCTGCCCTTCATTCTTGCTTAGGGCAAAGACCTCGGCCGGTGATTTGACCAGGGGGTGAGACTGCTGTACCGCTTCTGGGTGTATGGTCCCGAACTCCCCCCGGCGCCCGCCGAGTTTTGTTTCCTATTAAATCTCTCAGGCCGTGACTGATTCCCGTCACGGCGTCCTTTATCTACGTTGTCCCGGCGGCTCCTCCTTTATGGGTGCCCAGCTTCACTGTGGCCTACCCAGGTCTTGTGATAGTCCTCCACCTTTACGGCTCGGTCGGCTATCTTTCTGGCGGAGTCTAGGTTGAGGTCCTCGCACTTGATGAGCTCGTTTTTGAACTCGCCTTTCGGGAGGCCTTTCATCAGTGCGAAGGCCGCCAGTTCGGTGTTTAGCTCACGGATCTGCTGAACCTTAGCGTCGAACCTCTTCACATAGCTTCGGAGGGACTCGTCCTCCCCCTGTCGGATAGTTAGGAGATCCGATGTTTCCACGACCCTTCTCTTGTTGCAAGCGTACTGGGCTATAAAATTGTCTCTCAGGTTGGCATAACAGTATACCGAGCCATTAGGTAGCCCCTTGTACCAACTCTGAGCCATGCCATGGAGGGTCGTTGGGAAGACTCGGCACCACACCTCATCGGGTTGCTCCCATACCGACATGTACGACTCGAAAGCCTCGGCATGGTCGGTTGGGTCTCTATCCCCTTTGTATGATAGGGGCGGCAGCTTCAGTTTAGTCGGCACCGGGACTTCGAGGAGATAGGCACTGAGGGGCTGTCTGACCACGTGTCGAATGACCCGCGGCGATCGGCTCCTCGCAACCTTAGTCCGGCTTCTCTCCCTCTGGTGGGAAGGGCTTCTTGTTGTCCGACTTTGGTGAGTCGGACTTCTTTCATTTCTTCGGGGGTGGCCTCGTTGTTGCCGCGGCGACGCTGTCCTCCCGCGAGTGGGGAAAGGACTTTGGTCTGCCACTGGCACCACGGGCTCCGCCGGCGTCCTTACATGCCCAGCTCCTTGTATTACTCCGGTCAAGTTGTTCGGAGTCACTTTGTGGACCCTGGTCACCTGTGGAGACGCTGCCGCCCCTGTCGCCGTGACAGGGGTAACCGGCGTACCACCCATCAGGTCCAGGAATAGCTTCAATTTGACCGCATCGACCACATGTCCCATGACAGTGACTTGGCAGATCGGCAGCTGTGTTTCTGGCTCTCTTGGCATCCCGTACTTCACCGGCTCAATGACTCGGCCGGTGGGGGACTGCCCGATCTCAGAATTAGGGAACGCGTCATCCTGGTAGAATGCGGTTTCTTCACTCACAATTTCTTGTTGTTTTGACATCTTCTTAGCTCTTTGAATGGTTTTTGGTTGTTTTTTTTTGTAAGGGAGGTGACTAGCTTTTAGTATCTATTCCCACAGACGGCGCCAATTGTTCCGGGTGTAATTCCGGAGCAGGATTATGACCACTTAAGCTTGTAGAATGACGTCGTTGGCTTGTCTCTTCCTTGCGCTCTCTCCTGCAAAGATGAACAAACTGAGGGCTCGGCTTGGTACCGAGCGTACTCACTCCGACGCTCAAGTCAGTGAACTTAAATAGATAAGTTGTGTGTTAACTTGGCAAAGTATATTGTAGAGAGATAAGGGAGTTTTATACCAGATTAAGGTGATTTTCGGATCCTTTTCTCAATAAGAGAAGTGGAGTATTTATAGACTTTCACCTTTTGTCACGTAGTGGCCAAGTGGCTAGCAGGTGGAAAGACTATCTTACCCTCAGCCGAGGGACCCATGCCGGGCCGGCAGGCCTGGTTGACTCCATGCCGATGGGACTGGATGTGAGTACGCGGATATGCCTCTCGGCCGGCTAGTTGCCGAGACCGAGACCCAAGTGACAGGCCGACAGGCTATGTCGGTTAGGCTGTCTAATACGTTGACTTGCTGTCTTATGGCTTTGACCTTGCTCAGTATGTTGACTCGGTCAGCGGGTGCAGAATATGCCCCATCAGTTTCTAAAAGAACAAAAAAAATTTGAATTTAAGTTGTCATTTTAAAGTTTACGCCGGAAGATCAAAGTTCGTCATTAAGAGTTTGGGGCTACCGAGTTTCGGTAGCACCTTACGTATAACTACGTGTGTATTGTGTGTTGTGTATATATATATATATATATATATATATATATATATATATATATATATATATATATATATATATATATATATATATATATATATATATATAGGGTTTATTAAAATGATGAATCTGCATAAGATGTAAATAATGATACCGAGTTTAACTATTATTATTATTAGGGTAAATTGATAACTTATACCTAGTATAACATCAGTTTTCAAAATTTATACCTAAGATAATTTTTTTTAAAAACTTATACCTAAAATCATATTTTCTTCTAAACTTGATACCAACTCTTTAAAAACTACTTGAAAAGACTAATTTACCCTTACTAATTAGTCCACTTACCATTTTCCCACCACCTTGACCCATTAACACCCACACCAATCATCAATGCCAATGACAATGACAGCGCGTCACCTTCTCCCCAACCGGCACCACCATCAATGCCAATGACAGCGCGTCACTACCGGCAACCTATTTTCATCTCCACCCCCAACTTGCCAAACACCCACATCTCCACGAATTAAACTGTTGCCCTCTCTCATATTATGTAAAATCCTATAAAATCCTATGATATTTACCCCTCTCTCATATTATTATTATTATTATTATTATTATTACTATTACTATTACTATTACTATTACTATTACTATTACTATTATTATTACCCCCTCATCTTAATTTTTTTTTCTAATTTTTATATTTAAAGTGTGCTATTGTAAGATAAGTTTGTCATATTTTATACTTAAAGCTCATTAAAATAAAGATAATGGAGAAGTGTATTGGGTGTGTGACTTGTCTCGTTTGGCAGGTATTGGGTGTGTGGCCAGAAACCATTTGGGTCAGTGGTTAGGTGGTTGGACGAGGAGATGTTCCGCCATCTCACCCCTTATAAGTCAAGTGTTGGTTATTAGAGATGGATTATTATTTGCTTTAAAATGGGAAACTTCATTATTAGTTCTGATTCTCTTACTGCGGTCCATGAAATATCAAATGACGAGCAACTTTTTAACGTTTTTGGTTTTTCGATTAATATAAGTTTGAATTGTAGGGAACTATTAAAGGGCTCACAATCTTTGAGAATCATTTTTGAGCCTAGATGCACCCATGTCGTTGCCGACGCTCTTACCAAGTTATCTACTAAAGATGTTGGACCAAATCAAGGAAATTTTAATTGGAGTGAAACTCCTTCTTTTGTTGAGGATCTTTGTAATTTAGACTCGGTTAATCAAAGACTCGATGACTTCCCGTCCTGGACCCACCACCATGATTTGTAACATATGGTCTCTTCCGCATTCTTAATTTAAAGTTCCGTTTTAACCAAAAAAAAAAAAAAAAAAAAAAAAAGAGAAGTATATTTATGTATCCACTTAAGAGTCTTCTTTCATTGCTGTTCTTTATATAAGTAAATGCAAATTTTCTTACATTTTCAATTGTTAATCAAGTCGGGAAAGGTCAATTATATGAACCATGAGAATCAGAGAATTCCATGAAAGTAAGTATTCAAGTCCAAATTGACGTTAGTTTATCCTAATGTTTTAGCACACAAGTACACCAATCGCATGTGGTGACGAAAAAGGACTACAAATAAGACTATAAGTCAACCAAAAGGTCAACCCATAGCAGACACGCCAATTTTCGTCAATCCAAAAAATTACTCCCTCCACACACCTATTTTCACCCCATTTGCTTTTGGGAGGTCAAAGTTTCCGAACTTTGACCGTAAATAACTTGGAGAATAAAAATTATTGGATTATAAAATAAAAATCTTCACACTTATTTTCATGATAAATTTCACGAAAAAAAATTTCAAGTAAAAAAATTAACATATAGACGTCGCAAATTACGGTCAAAGTGCCGTCTTGGAGACCGCAATAAAGCAAATGGGGTGAAAATAGATGTGTGGAGGGAGTACTATTTTTTCAAATTTTTTTGCTCATAAAAGATACGGAGTAACTTAATACTTTCATGTTTGTCATTTAGTTTTAAACTAGGGCTCTGTTTTGGACTTCCGGCATAAATTAAGTTGAGGAAACTCACAAGATCGGTAATATATCATAATTTAGGGGATCTCGTAGACAAGGCTTGAGATTAATCGAGATGAATTACTTGTTAGTTTATCATAATATTATGACATACGGAGTATATAGGTGGTTGTTTGAAAAATGGTATTTTGACCTGGTGGGACTGGTACAGTATGAAAACTTGTACTCATCATGGGTAGTGGAGCGAATATGGGTATGAAAATTGCTTGATGGGTACGGTGCGAGAGAGTCTGACCTATATCCAGCACAATCCCGCCCCATTGACATTCCTAGACGAGTGTAAATTCGCGATTATCTTTACCTCATTTTTTTGACACATCATCCCATAGACATTATTTTCTCAAAAAAAAAAAAAATATACTATGGTTGATGATGATGTTCAGAAAGAAGTCAATAGGACTACATCTGTTAAATTTGTCAGTTGGGTCAAGTTTAGGGTTCTGTAAGTTTGGGTGGGTCATTTCAGTTATTTCATATATTTGGGTTAAATTCAGTCGTGCCATGTAATTTTGGATTTCATGCATGTACATTGTTATCAGATATTTCAGGCTTGAATCATTCGCAACAGAGAATTTGTTAGAATTGAAGAGAATTGATTTGAATGTTGTGTTTAGATAAAAGTAATACAATATCTATACAATATAATAAAACACAAATCAATAACACTTTTTTCCCGCTCATTTAACGCAAAGCCTATCTAATACAATCCTCTGAAAGTCCGTGAACCAGAGAGAGACTACTAAAACGCCCACTACTCATTAGACCCCTCAACTAAAAGTCTACATCCCACTTATATGCATTCTGCATATTATCGGTGAGTTTATGGCATACCTTACATTCACTAGCAATACATACTTTGACATAGTATTTGACTATTTGTTGTTACATTTTCAATTATCTATAAAAATATGTCATTTACTTTATTTTCTATGGTTCAGGATGGGGTATAATAAGATGGGCAATGATAAATACAACCCCGTAAGTTTTATTTAAAAAACCAAAAGACGAAATAAATTCTTGATATATGCATTAATTATATTGGTTAATGCGAAATTCTGTTCTTAATTCTTAAATTAATACCCAACTTAGAAGGTATTCTTTTTTTGGTACGAACTTAGAAGGTATTTAATGCTTAAATACAACCCACTGGATTGTATTTAGCATTTTTGATAAATGGATTAATTAGATTGGGTCAGTTAAAACGAGGTAATATTAAGTTTGTAAGAAATAAGGTAAAATTGAATGGATTCGGATCATTGAAGGTTTTTGGGTTATTTCTAGGTATATATTATGTGTTATGCTCATTCATGGACATGATTTAACATTTTCCTTTACGTAATCATGGACATAAATGACCATTATACCTTTGTCATTTTTACCCCTTCATTTCCATTTTGTATATAATCCCCTTAAATTGCAATCCAACTCCATCATTTTTCACTCCCACTGCCGCATCCCCTTCCCTCGCCGACCACGTGCAGTGACCATCTGAACCGAGCACCTACCGGACACCCCTCTAACCGTACTGCACCGGAACACCCCTTTCAGACGATGACCCGTCCTGAATGTCACCATTCACACAATGACCTGACCAGTGGAGTTTTTTCCCATTTCAATGGTGGATCATTATCAAATTGAGAATTTGCATCAAAATGATCATGATCATGTTTTGGTCTATTTGATTGACATGGTTATATGCTTCAATCTAGGAGAAACGGCACTAAACACTGACATCTGACGAGGTCTCTTTTCTACTTTACTGCCAGAGTAGGTAACGAAGCTCAATGGAGAATGTTGAACACGTATTTGTCAAGCACTTTTATAATGCAAACGTAGGGAAGGCATCAAACCTCGAAGACTCAACTCCGACCATAAATTTTTCATTTAACAATTATTTCTACAAACCCTAAATTTCCTTAGTCCAAATTAATTTCATCTCCCAAATTTGATACTCCGTATATAACTTCGTTACTAAAGTAATTAACTTAGAACTATTACTTGATCGACATGAGAACTAGCATTTATAGTTGATTAATTTGACGGATTTGATTAATTTTGTGAGGAAGAGAATTAGAGAGTGTGTGTCTTTTTTGTTTTTTGGGAAAGGGTAATGTATGGAAAATAAATGGTAAAAACTCCGTGAAAGAGTAAAATGCATTCATGAATAAGCAACTACGTATATTATTATCCAGGAACTCGGGGAGATTTGTTATTTGTAACACCAAACATTAACATTAGGTCGGTTCGAGTTACGGGTCAAACTTCGATCCTTAGTACATATGTATGGTCGGATACGAGTCGTGTTATTTAGGTAGGATCATTTAGTCATGGTAATTTTGTCAAGTCTGGGTGTAACTTATTCAATAAATCTAGATATATATTGAGATTATTAATTATACAGATTCAATAACACTTTTTTACTCTAAATGAATGATTGCCGTAACAATATGATATTTATTTTTTTGAATTTGACTATTATAATTCTTTGTTGACTTTTTAGTGATTTTTTTTTAATGTAGAACCATTTGTAAGATGATGTACATTAAATTAATTATAGTATTGAAAAAAAACCAAATTATTATGATGATTTAATAAAAATTTTAAACGATTATTTATCTGTCAAATTTTATATGCCCGTGCAATTTTGCACGGGTTTAAACTAGTTTATAGGTATATACATATGCAAGAATATGGAAAGGAAAAACTTAATTACCAAAAGACTAAGCTAGGTAATATAGAAAGAGCAGCAACCTAGAAATAAATACACAAAGATACGAAGATTGGTGATCAAGGAACTACGTTACAACGAATATAGACACGAGATAATTTAATGACTAACACGCCCCCGCAAGATGGACGTTCCCGTGGAGAGGCCAATCTTGGAGCAAAGATCAGAGAATCGTTAACGGGACAAGGACTTGGTTAAGAGGTCAGCAAGTTGATCATTACTAGCAATATGTTGAACACGCAATGTCTTAGCTTGAATACGTTCACGAACAAAATAGAATACAATAGCAACATGCTTCATACGAGAACGAAAAATAAGATTCGCTGAGTAGTGCGTGGCACCGAGATTGTCACAATAAACAACAGGAGACGATGTAGAAATACCAAGATCAAGGAGAAGAGCATGAACACACTCTACATCGGCAGTGGTGTCAGCAATGGCACGAAATTCAGCCTCATTAGTAGAGCGAGCGAGAGTGCGTTGCTTGCGAAAGGACCAAGCGATTGCATTACGACCAAGATAGATGAGGTAACCAGTAGTCGAGATATAGTCATGCTTATCCCCAGCAAAATCCGCATCACAATAACCATGGAGATACAAAGGAGTGTCATGAAAAATTTGTAAACCAACATTAACTGTGCCATGGAGATAGCAAAGAAGACGCTTCACCGGAAGCCAATGAATGTCAATAGGAGAGGACATAAATTGAGCAAGCTTATTTATCGTAAAGGAGATGTCAGGACGAGTTAAAGAAAGATATTATAGACCACCAATGATAGCCCGATAGTCAGACGGATTGGGAATAGGCGAGCCCTGATCACAAAGCAATGAAAGTGTAGATACCTCATTTCTGCACCTCCCGCCAAACAGCCAGTGATAATTGGGCCGCATGTTTAACATATGTCGCGATTTTATGACATTTCATAAATCAGTTAATAAAAGGTAACTCATACACTTGTGTCTACCTCATGGTCGTCATCTAGGTGTCATTATGGTCGTTTTAGCAGTAATTAGAGTTCATTTGGAGTCTGGGTCAAAAACCGCCTTCATTTCTTAAAACCGTCAAATCCCGAGTCAAAGCAATGTGCTTGTCTACCTAAGCTTAGGATGTCATAAAATGTTATGGGTATACCTCATTTTGAGTCCCATGTCACTTCTTTGGGCTAAACTTAAAGTTTACATTACAAAATGTGTATTTCATTTAGCTAAAATGACAACCCGACATTTAGGCCCATTTTACGAGCTCATAACGGCTTTTTTGGGTCAGACCTATTTCACAGAAAGTTCTAGATCTTTCTCTTGTATTTCCAATGCCACTGACATTACCTTATTCCAAGATTTGTAGAAAAAGTTATGCCTAAAATACGTCAGGCTGTCAAACGCGTTTTCTACGTGCAGAATGAACCTACCCAAGAAAGGACGCAGTAAGTGTTGCGCCTCTTCCAAGGGTCGCAGCACCTGCTGCGCCTTTTCTCCGGGCTTTCTTTTTGTCCAAGTTTACGCATTTCAACCTAAGTCGGTTGTTTCCGGATCTTTCCTTCCGTATTCTACCCTTACCATAATTCCTCCGTGTGTTTAGTATAAATAGAGGCCTTTGCCTCACATATTTTTCACGCGAGTGTCTGCCCTTCTTTTATCCCTTTGCATTCTAAGACCGTGCTCTAAGCTTATTGACGTCTACGTGCTTGATCAGTCGACCACGTAAGCTCGGATCCTTCTGAGTACCAGTCACGTTGCATGACCGATCAATTTGACCACTACACAATTAATTAATCATATTGTTTTTTTAAATCCTTTTTCAGGGACACTTTCATATTTGCATAGATCAAGTCGAGTTACCACTAAAAACCGATCTAGTTAAATCTCGCGACGCTAACATGTAAGTCTGAGGGTGTAAATCCCATCTTTTATTATTGTATTTTATTTTTGTACTAATTAATGTAAGGTTTACCTCAAAAGTATACTTAAAACTGATTTCTAAAACCCCTTTTGTTAAACTATTTTACGGATTAACGGAAGACAGACGTCTAGAAGAAATGCAGCAAGTGCTGCGCCTCTTAGAAGGGTCGCAGCATCTGCTGCGCCTCTTCCTGAGGCTGCCGCAGTTCCTGCCTTTCTTCTTCTTCCTTTGTTCTCTGTTAATTCGTCTCTTTTGTTTCGTCTTTTCTTAGTTTTTTCATATTTCTTTCGTATATATAATTATAACATATTTTTTTTTATAATTTATCACTTTAAATCCGACTTAAATCCTTAATAATCAATATTGCTGGTTTTCGTCATTAAAACAAATTCGATTTCTAGAGACTCGATTTGTTCATTGATAGTTTCTGGAATTCGACTTTTGTACATGCTTTCATTGCTGTCTATCACGTCTTTTGCATTGTTTCCATCTTCATAATTTAACCTAATTCATCTTAACTAACTTTAACTTAATTATAATTCGTTTTAATTAGTCTTAATCCGTTTTAACACATGTTTTATTGCTTTTATGACAAATTCATATGTAAATAATACGTTAAATCACTTTCATCCGAGTCAAATATCCATAATCAATCCTTAAACACACCAACGAACGTTAACAATTCGCAATTCCGGCTTCACAGCCAAACGCAGTGACCACTGCGCCTCTTTCAAGAGACGCAGCATTGCTGCGCCTGTTCCGGGTTGAGCTCTGCCTCTGAACTTCCGTTCTTGCTTTGACCTAATTCATTAGTTTACGTATTAATCGACTATTAATCGTAGTATCACTCCTAATTTGTTTATTTTCTAACTTATTTTATTTTCTTCTATTTTCTCAAATTATCCGTCTTAAATATATTTTTGACGTAAATCAATTAATCCATTGTAATTATTGTAATTTTAATCATTGCATTTATTTATTTGCTGTATTGGATGATTTATTAACTTGTTCTCATATGTAATTAATTCTAAACCCTAATTCAACATTAATGAGTGTTAATTATATGTTCACCGACTTAGTTTAATCTCACATGCTAGGATTAATTATTGTTTGTTGCATTGCATGCATATAATCGACAACATATCGAGTATGAATAATTTCCCTAATCATTAGTATTGGCCGCTATCGAGGCGGGCGGGATTAGGTATTCAGTAAAAGGACTTTCTAATACGTACCCTCACCCCTTACTCCAGATCTTTGTGAACATCCGTGTTCATTGGCATCCACGAGAGTCATTCTAGACATAGAATGCTAAGGGTAATGAGTTTTTAGTGTTCATGTCATTACTTTGTATCTTGACATGACACGAGGTATTCGAACGGTTCCAATTTCCCATAAAAATTGGTGGCGATTCCACAAATGCAAACGCTTGTTCCCAAGCGCCCCAGTGGCCCATTGTCCACAGTTTGGCGACTCTACTGAGGAGTAATACACTTACGTATTGCCAAGAGTGAAACTTGAACAAGGTTAGAGAATAGTTTATACAAGACAGTTGTCGGTTTTCATTACTCGACCTTCCTAGGTCGTTTTATTCGGCCTTCCTAGGCCCAACCCAACCTATTCGACCAATCGTCCGTCTGGACGGTCCAAATTCTTATCTGGGCCTATGGGTGGATAACAATTGACGCCAACCATACCGTGATGCTTACTCATGTTTGTATCAAGGGCTTTCACTACTCGAGGGAATGGACTAGGAACCGACCTTACTCATGTTTGGCACGGACCTTTCCACAGATCAGGGTTTGATCGCTTGGTATGGCAACCCACCTTTTTAAGCCAAAATCCTTTAAATGCACTCAGCATACCGTTATAATGCATGTTATCATATACGCGATCACCTTTTTGTAAACAAAACCATGACAAAATTTTGTAAAATAAAATCCTTTTCAAAATGTAAATATTTTCAAAACAGCGCAAAACAAAGTCGAACTCTGTCAAAATATCAAGTCAAACTTCGGGCCTCAAACCCATTTCAAAAAACTCCAAAAAAAAAACAAAAAAAAAACGTAAAACAAAAAGAACGTGGAAAAAAAAAACAAACAAAAAACGTCATAATAAAAATATTTTCCAACCATGTAAATGTGAATATGTGAATTCAATTGGCTAAGTTAGAGTCAAAATTCAAACCGACTATATCCTAGTCGGAAATCTGTCGAGTCATGAACCCATCTTCCTTTACATTTTGGGTCTTTTCAAATTCAAGTCAAGTCCTAAGGCGTCACGCCGTCATTTTGGACCCCCCTACCCCAATTCAGTTAGGATCTAAACATTTTCGACACTCACACATTCGAGTTGACACACCGAATTCTCCTATTGTCACGTTTGGGACACACATACCCGAACCTCGGGTCAAGTCTATGTTAAGAAACACGTCCTAGAATCAACACGTGTCATTAATCCCGTCAATAAGGTCAACCATATAAGGGTCACTCCGTCAAAGTCAACACTCGAGTCTAAAATCAAAGTCAAGCACCGTGAATTCAAACACGATAAGTCACTCACGACATTTCGCATTTTTACAAGTCAAGAGTCTAGTTATCCCGTCTCATTCTCATATATTTTCCTTTTTATATCCCTTATTTGTTGCCTTAGTATGCATGATCCCATGTCGAATCGAGTTGTAATGTGCATCATTTCTGTAGAGTAGGAATCCTACGAGTTCCGTCAGTCAGCAAAGTCACAAAGCAGCTCAAGCCACAATCACCGTGTCTCTCCAAGACATTTATGCCATGGTCCTACGAGTTCAAGATACAATGGAAAATTTGAGCATTCACGTCCTCACCCTTGAAAATGGGATGGTGGAAAAGAATACGCCACCTAGAGAAACCTCTAGTCTAGGTCGTCTAAAGCTTACCTCTTGCAATAACCATCGTCCTAGAAAGCCGAAAACAGCTGAAAGGAAACCTGGGAGGCATCAAAGGGTGTTTACCGATTTAGGCATGTCTTATGCCGATGCTTTAAAGAGACTCTCTGCCCAAGGCAAGCTACATCCAATAGGGCCGACTCCAGATCCACCTTTAGAGAAACATGTGAACCTCTGAAAGGGCAACAAATTACTGCTTATATCACCAAGGTAGAGGTCATGATATTGAAAAGTGTTTTCTCTTGAAACACACCATCCAAGATATGATCGAAGAGTGCAAGCTTCCTAAGCCACCTTCTGTCGGGTAATCTAAGAAAATCGACCCTCTTGGGTCTAATATCATTACATGACGAAGAATCATTTCTAGACTGTTCTCATCTCCTCGATCCTTATGACGACGGAGATATCAACGTGCTTAAAGACGATGATATCCAAAGTAGAATGCTCATGCTTTCCATTGCCTTCAACAATAAATTTTCCAAAATAGAGGGAGCTATTGATAGCCTAAACTCTCGGCTTTCTAATATGGAGAACCAGTTTGCTGAAATGGGTTAGAAGCTTCATGCCCAACTTCTCAAGATGGAAAATGTCCAGACAAACCCTCAACCTGACAGTCCTAAAGCAACAAATGAGCAATGTATCTCTAGTTCTTCTCATCCAAAAATCAAAATCAACAAAGGCAACTTCATGAAGCCTTTGTTAAAGAAACCTAACAACCCTCGCAGGTCATTCACAAATCTAGGCATACCTTATGCCTTAGCTTTGAACAAATTATCCTCTTTAGGTCTTCTTCAACCTATAGGACCTACACCAAATCCACAAAAGAAGTCTAGGTTCTGGAATGAGAATGCTTATTGCCAATATCACAGGGGCAGGGGACATGATACTGAGGTGTGCCGTAAGTTCAAGCACGTGATCCAAGATATGATCGAAAGCGGGAAATTGTCCCTCTCAACCTTTAACTCACACGACAAGTTAGACAATCCTCATAGATATGCCACTTATCAGGAAACGTTTCTTGACTATTATCCTTTCAGTGTTCCCAATGATGAGGACGAGGTGCTGAAATGGGTGAATGTTCAAAGCCAGTTGCCGAAGCCAGTTGCTGGAAGAGTAGATGTTCAAGCGTGGGTCGATGATTACGACTCTAGATTTAAGACCGAGTCAAAGTCCGGGTCCAAGTCCGAGTCTTAGGCTTTCTTTCCCCAATTGTTCTAATATCTTTCTTCGTGTACATTTCTAATGACAATCTGGGGGCTGTCCCACGAGTCACGTGTCTTCTCGAGTCTATGTTATATGCATTCATTATACATTTCAATAAAAGTACACTTTTTAATCAACATATTCTATCATATCTCTTCCTTTACCATTTTCCCGTGACAACAAGAATTGATTTGAGACATTTTAAAACAAATAACGAACAACAAATGACAGTCGATGTGAGTGCACTTAGTTGATGTTCCATTCCAAGTTGTAGAGGATCCAAAACTCCGTGTTATTTTCTTACCTATTCCATGTCTGGCAATAGAAACCTTGCTATACCCCGGTTCAGGACGAGCCTATCTCAAAGAGATCCTAGGACGAATCCAGACCATCTCCCTTGTTAACAATCTATGACGGAAGGCAAGCCCTTTCCATACAATAAACAACCCGTGATACTAAAGACCAACCCGTTTCACACCAAATGTGCTAGTCTGATCGAAATCCATGGTAGCAAGCAAATCCAAGACGATACAAGCCATGATCAAAGACAAAGGCTCAATCAAGAGAAACTGGTGTCAATATACAAGGCCGCAGTTATGCCTGTAATCTAAGACAAGAGAGTCAAAAGAAGAAGGCTCAATCAAGCAAGTCAATATCTAAAGTCAACGTTGTCTTCAAAAAAAAAAACTGAATCATGAATCTAAAAAGAAAAAGAACCGAGATATATTCCAGACCAAGAATCAAAGTCTGAATCAAGAACAAGGCTGAAATCAAGCGCCGAAAGAGAATTTAAATATCAAATGACAAGTCAACATCCGAACCTGAAGTAGAAGATGATGATGGTCAGCTAGCACCCCTCGCTTAGCCTTTCACACATCACACACCCTAAGTCCTTCTCGAGACCGTTACAGGAATATAGTTAGGACTTTTGAGAATCCTCTCAAGCTCGTCAAGTATACCCATCCTTTAGGGCCAAGACATGGAAACTTGATCCCACATCATTTTAACCTACCTTTATGTGCTCAGGCTACATCAAGCCAAGAGACTCCATTTCCAAGCCACATTACAAGCCATAATCCCATCAAGCCTCAACTCCACAAAATCAAGCTCCAGAGATTTGTTCATCAAAGCCTCTTATTTTCGAGCTCCACATTCTAAATATCCAATCCAGTTTCACCTTGATCCAGACACGGAGTTTTCAAATACTTTTCTACTCAGAACGGGACGAACCCATATCCGTCCTTAAGGTCCACTTTCGAGTGTGCTCACATGACAAGGAAATTTTTACAAAATTAGTTATACCTCTTTAGTCTATGATCACAGGGAGTTATCTCAAATCGATTCTTCGAATCACCAAAGGAAATTAATCTCCTGACCCATGCACTTTAAGGTCCTGACAACATAAGCTTAGGCACACACTTGAACTACGAGCATGGTTTAATTTCACCTATTCAAGTGGATACGTAGGCAGTCCTTTCTTACACAAAGAAAGACACAACCACAACACCCAAAAAAAATTAACCAAACCTCAGAACTACGATCCGGTTTGATTTCACTTCACGTGGATACGTAGGCAGTCCTCAAGGACACAACCATCCTAACTTTCAACCTTAATTATCAACCACCTCAACCATCAACCACCTCAATTATCAACTTTCAACCTCAAGTATCAACCATCCCAATTAACAACTTTCAACCACCTCAATTATCAACCATCCCAATTTTCAACCTTCCAACCTCAATTAACATCCCTTCCACAACCAACACTTCTATACTGGGGGCTTCTTATTGTCGCCCAGTCTCTTTTTACCAAAGTCTAGAGTCATATTCTCATCCTGGGGGCTTCTCTTCCGAGATGCCACCCTTCCTTTATTCCTATCTTATTTAAGTCTAGCTAGTGCTCGGTCCGGACAATGACAAAGGTCTTAGATCAATTCTCCAAGTTATCGTGCCTCAAGAGGGGTCTCTTTTACAACAAGCGGCAGCAAAAGATGTCCAAGTAGACAACTGATCCATGTCTCATGCCTTGCCTTTATATGTCGTCATCATTCTTGCAATTCTTCTACCCTTTGGAGCTGATACGCGTTGTCACCCACACTTGGCTAGGGGTTGCGCATACTTAAGCAAAGTCTGTCAAGGTCATCTGTATGTCGCGTCAAAACTAAGTTAGTGTTGCGTCAGTCTATAGTCTTGCGTTCCAGTGAGTCGATGTCGTGTCAAGAGTTGTGACCGGAGCCCATTGAATATGCATAACGCATTACAAGCAAAAAATTCCACCTTTCTTTAAAAGAATTTTCAAAATTTGTGTGCTTCCTCATGTGTTTATGTGCTATTTGCCTATTAGATTGCATTCTTGTATGGCTATTAACCATGCAGGTGAGTATTAGAAGTAGTGCTCGCTCCAACTGTAGGCTTCGCTCAAGTATACATTCTTCCCATGACGATCAAGATGTTCCTAATCGTCAATATATTCCCCAGCGAGAGTTCATAACAGCCGATTACACTTCTCGAGAGACGGAGTTTGTTTAAAAGCAGATACAAGCAGATTTCCCAGAAATGATTCAATCCAGACAGAGTCATTCCCCAGCAAGAGTTTGCTTGAGACCGACGCAAGCAAATTCCCCATCAGTTTCTACCGACGTCATGCTACCCTCAACATTATTGTTTCCTCACGGAGTTCGGCAAAGGTGTCGTTCTCCAGAACTTCCCAAACCAGCGCCTTCTTCCTTAGGTTCGTAAACCCAAAGTTAGAATTCTTACCCCTAGATTCTTATATCTCAAAATGGCTTCCTTTAGGTTGATAAGCCTTTAAGCTCCCACACCAACGTCCTTAGGTTTCTAAACCCATAAATCCTTTTGAAGTTCTTATTGTTGGGGTTGGTGTCCTTAACAGTTAGTGCAAGGACTTATAAATCTCTAAAAGGATCAAAGGGTTTACTTTGTATCATAATCAGTTGATCCACGTTTATCAATAACGGTTGGCTTGCTAGATAAGTTTGACGTTATTGTCATACAGATGGCGGTGATCAACTGGTCCCTAAAAGTCACACCTATAGGATACGTCTTGAGTGATGTGACGGTATGAAAATACAGTCATATAGATGCCAAATTTGACTAACCAGTTAGTCTGAGTTATTTGACTAATAAATTAGTCAAAATGTGATGTTGAGATTTTATATTTAATACGGATTAAATATCATGGGCTAAAAATTAATTAAAACCAGTTAATTAATTCGTAAAATTGAATATAAACGTTTTATATTTAATTAAATGTGTATTGAATATAATTATACAATACTGTTTTGTCGGACATGTATTAATAATTCAACTAACCCGTATTATTAGTTGATGCCTTAATTTCCGATAACCGATAACAGTTTATAATCAGACCGCGTCGTATACACTTAGCAAGTTTTGGACCGGACCACGAGTTTAAGTAAAGAGGAAATGAAAAGCCCATTTCCTCTTACTCACTCGGTTTGGCCGAGAATCACAAGGACAAAAAGGAGAGCTTCTCCTCTTTGTCTAACCTAATATTCATTTGACAAAAAGAATTAGGGTTTTTGGGAATTGTGCCTCCTGAATTCCGGATCTCACATCCAACACAACTCACAAAAACTATCCTCTCAATATTGCAAAGGCAATTAGAGGAATTGATCTAGCACAAGGGCATTACTCGGACTATCTTGGGTGCATCGTTTAGGAGGAGATTTGCTTTAATCTCTCATTGCCTTTTGCACTAGGACCGAAGGTTATTTCTACATCTTTATCGTCTTCATCATGTTTTTGTTTTATGACTATAAACTACATATAAATTTTACGTTATAATCCTATAAAGAAAGGGTTTTATACGGATCTAACCCTACAAGTGGTATCAGAGCGAGGCCACGTAATTTTTTATATGTGTTTTTCATTAAACGATTTTGAAATCGATGAATTTTGTCTTAAATTTGGTGCGGCTGATTTTTTTTTTCAATCGGCACAAATTTTTTTTTTTTGCCCTCGGCAATTTGTAAATTGCTGCGTTTTTTTTCTTGGGATCCGTGTCTAGTTTACACGGTTGTAATTTTGTCTTGCTTTTCATTTTAATCTTTGCATATTGCATTGTAATCGATATTCATTGCGATATAAAGAAGATCCGTCAAAATGATTGCATCAAATTTCGTGTGGCAAATTTTTTATCTCAAAAATTCTGGAAAACCGTGCCTCATGTATCACGGCCTGTTTTTTCTGTTTTTGCTTTGATTTGCGTGCCACACATTTTTATTAGATCGTTCGATCTCTTGTTTTCGTGTTGTTCTTAGCGATTTGTTGTTTTAATCGATAATTACAACAAAATGTGAAGAACATGTCAATTGTATTTTTATTTTAATCCGGATTAGAGTAAATTGCAATTGTGTTTTAATCAAACCGCTTTGTTTTGATCTTTCTTTGCTCACAAATTGAGCCGTGTGAATTTTTTTTTTTTTGGCCTTTAGAGGCTCTCGGCATTTCTGCCGTTTTTTTTAATAAAAAAAAAAAATTTTTTTGGCCCCTGGTACTGTTCACGTCAACAGTACAGAAGAAAAAAAAAAAAATTTTTTCTGTTTTTTTTTTCGGCCCCTTTTTATGCATAAAACGTTTTTATGCTCTCGCTTGTTAGTGAAACGGTTCACCCACGTAAATTAAAGTTACTTTAAAATTTTAAAGTAACGGATTATATCGAATTAAAATTAAGTTGATGAAGCGGTTTTGTCACATAATTTTAATTATCTTTGGTGGTTTGGATAAATTAAACATAATTACGGAATTATGTCACGAATTAATTTAATTTAGTTGATGCATCATATTTATCGTTTTATTATATATATTTTGAATGTTTTGAATGCCTTTTAATTACGTATTTAATTATTTTGCAAACGGTTGTAACTTAGTGTGGCCTTAGTAGAACGTGTTACCGTAATGATGGAACACGGTCTTGGTTGTATTTTGAGATCTCGTATCTCCATTTTTATTTCTTTTAATTACAGTTTTTATTTAGAATGTAAATAGGTTTATATTTGTAAATTTTAAATTGTAATTCTTGAGAAGACTAAAGATGGAGACCGGATGCTCACTCCCGCTACTTGGATGAAGATGGAACATCAAGACAAGCTTTTCGGGTCCAACGGTGGATTCCAAAGTTGTTTTTTTTTACTAGGATAGGCCACACTAGGAATTTTTATTTACGTATCGCATTCATTTACTTATTTTATTGTAACGATAGCTTGCATCATTTTCCGCCTAAAACCAAACCACCTAATTATTGCATGAAAACTGACACATATAGAGGTCACGAGTTAGTTTTCATTGACATTCGTATGTCACACGATCATGCTAAGCCATCACCTAAATTGATTCATTCACGCAGACGCTAGTTTTTCGTTCACTTAAAATGAATTATAATTAAGTTGATGGGATCTTCCTCGTATAAACCAAAATTGAGAACGGTCTTTATAGGTCAAACTCCAAGGACTCCCTTCTTCGTCGGTAGGCATACTATGACCCCTTCTACGTCGGGTAAATTGGAACCGATTGACTTATTTTATCTCAACACAATGGTCACTCGTACGATCCTGTGACTATGGTGGACTAATAGATAGGATTTACAGAAATCTATCGACCAAGAGTTCTTCCGAAAGAATTAGCTAAACAGTTGGCTTATCAATTTACAGAAATTGAGTCTTGGGATCACTTGTATCTTTCTTGAGGGAGATCAATTATGCAAGTGCGAGAGTCTACATGTTTTAAAATGAATTTTAAAATAGACTTAAATCACCTCGATGAGTTGCTTATTTCGTTTTGTTTTTCTTTCTTTTTCAAAGTGTAGATCTTGATTTTAAATCGCTAAACAACAAATGGTGGTTCAAGTGATAACCCAATGCCAAGTGCCACATTGGACCGTGAGTCCTGGCTTCGGATCTTCATGAATCGGATGAATCGGTCTACTCGATCAAGAATGATGGATCCAACTTCGCGGGACCGGGAGGCGGCATTACGGAATGTCGCCGCCGACGACGGAAGCTCAAATATCTATTAGAGCCACTCTCGGCAAACCCAGGTCCCACGGCTAGAGCTGCTGAAATCACCAAGTTTAATGATTTCTGTATGGAAGCGGGTGCGATTAAAAACGTACTCATTTTTGCAATGGAATCAAATTTGCAGAAACGCTTCATAGCCCATGGTGCAAACAAGATTTTCACCACGCTCACTAAGGAATTCTCGAAAGCACCGAGAATCGTGACCTATGAGCATACCACTCGCTTCTTTGATGCGAGACTCCAGAAGGGCCAACCGGTTAGCCCACACATTCTCAGCATGATTGAGAATGTCGAGAAACTGGAGACCTTTAACTGTAACATCAGCGAGAATATTGTTATCGACCGTATTCTTCATTCACTCCACGATGGTTATTCGCAATTTAGAGCGAATTACTATATGAATGATTTGAAGAAAACTCCCCATGAATTGCACTCCCTTCTCGTATGCACCGAGAAGGACATGAAGCTCAGTGGGAGCATGAAACAGGATGTTCTCGTTGTGTCAAACAAAGGGAAAGGTAAGGGCAAAGCTCAGGCAAACCTAGCAGTAGGTAAACCGAAGTTTAAGAAGTCGGGTCCAGGTAAGAGTGGGCCTGGTGAGTCGAGCAACTCATCAGGCGCGACAAAGAGCAAAACCGAAAACATGGAATGCCATCACCGCCACAAGATCGGGCATTGGAGGCGGACATGTCCTGTTTATCATGAGGACATAAAAGCGGGTCGCGTTAAACCTGTTGGTATGTCTTCTCCTTCTACTTTTATTCATATGATTGAGATTAACCATGCAAGTTACGGAACTTGGGTACTAGATATTGGTTGTGGTTCTCATCAGTGTAATCATGTGCGGGGCCCCGAAATCTCGAGCCTCTCGTAAAGGGTGAGGTTGACTGCGTGTTGGGAATGGAGCAAGAGTGGCTGCCATCTCAAAGGGGACATATGTGATCCAGCTTCCTAGCGGATTTGAGTTATCATTATATGATTGCTATTATGTTCCTAGTCTTTCGAAAAACATTATTTCGGTTTCGCACTTGACAAACTTGGTTTTTCATTTGTAATAGAAAATAATGCTTGCATTTTCTCTTTACACAATATGATTTATGGCAAGGCAGTCTCCTTGAACGGAATTTATGTTTTAGATCAGACGACCGAAATATTACACGTAATAAATAAAAAGTTAAAGGTAGGTGATAAAGATCAAACATATCTATGGCAATCGCCGCATGGGACACATTAATGAGAACGCGTAAAATGTGACTCATTAAAAATGGAGCTATCTCGGCCTTTGATTTTCAATCATTTGGCACGTGTGAATCATGTCTCATCGGTAAGATGACTCGTATTTCCTTCAAAGGTGTTGGAATGCGCGCTGCTGACCTATTAGGGCTCATACACACAGATGTATGTGGACCTATGTCAATCACCGCACGAGAAGGCTATAGGTATTTCATCACTTTCACGGATGATTTAAGTAGATATGGTTATGTCTACTTAATGAAGCACAAAAGTGAATCCTTTGAGAAATTCAAAGAATACCAAAATAGGGTACAGAACCTACTTGGCAGAAAGATAAAAACACTACGTTCAGATCGTGGTGGCGAGTATCTTTCTCACGAGTTTGATCAACACCTTAAAGACGTGGGATCGCCCTACGCTTAAATCCACCTGGAACACCTCTCAATTTGAATGGTGTGTCCGAACGGAGAAATCGAACACTACTTGATATGGTTCGATCCATGATGAGTCACACGGTTTTACCTGATTCATTATGGGGTTATGCTCTTTTGTCAGCCGCTCTAATACTTAACCGAAGTCCGTCTAAAGCTGTTGACAAAATTAAGGCATCAACTAATAATACGGGTTAGTTGAATTATTAATACATGTCCGACAAAACAGTATTGTATAATTATATTCAATACACATTTAATTAAATATAAAACGTTTATATTCAATTTTACGAATTAATCGCTTAATTCGCCTTAGCCCATGATATTTAATCCGTATTAAATATAAAATCTCAACATCACATTTTGACTAATTTATTAGTCAAATAACTCGAACTAACCTGGTTAGTCAAATTTGGCATCTATATGACTGTATTTTCATACCGTCACATCACTCAAGACGTATCCTATAGGTGTGACTTTTAGGGACCAGTTGATCACCGCCATCTGTATGACAATAACGTCAAACTTATCTAGCAAGCCAACCGTTATTGATAAACGTGGATCAACTGATTATGATACAAAGTAAACCCTTTGATCCTTTTAGAGATTTATAAGTCCTTGCACTAACTGTTAAGGACACCAACCCCAACAAGCTCCCACTTGTCCGTACAAGTGTATGTGCAATGACGTTATCCGCACTAACTGGAGGACACTACCTCCAACACTTATACCTCAGAAAGCTTAAACGCACACATTTAAAACAAGAATTAGTAACCCAGTAAGTGTAGATACCTCATTTCTGCACCTCCCGCAAACCACCCGGTGATGATTGGGCCGCATGTTTGGTACATGAAACGATTTATGATAGTTAGTAAGTTTATCGTCAAGTGATCGTTCAAACACTTGTGTCTACCTCATAGTCGTCATCTACGCGCCGATACGGTCGTTTTGACAGTAATTAGAGTACATTTGGAGTCCGGGCCAAAAACCATCTTCATTTTCTAATAACCGTTTAAAATGCTGAGTTAGAATGTTCTGGAATGTTCCGGATATTTCTATTCCATATTTTCCAATCTTTTTATCTTTGGTAAAATATATCCCGAAATAATCATACAAATTAATAAGGAAACAAGATTAATCCGCTATTCCATAATAGAAACATTGAAATCTTTCTTCCGCAGGAGGAAACCACTGAGGAAAAGACGCAGCAGGTGCTGCACCTCTTCCAAGAGACGCAGTGCTTGCTGCACCTCTTCCTCAGTCCTTTTCTGCGTATTTTTCGTATCTTTTCGAGATTCACTTCCAAAGTTTCTCCGAAAACCCTAATTCCGCCGTGTGATTAGTATAAATAGAGACCTCCGGTCTCACATATTTCTCACGCGAGTGTCCGCGCTTCTCTTCTCCCTTTGCATTCTAGACCACGTTCTTACTTTTTGGCGTCTACGTGCTTGAACATTCGACCACGTAAGCTCGGATCTTTCTGAGTACCAGCCTCGTTTTGCATGACCGACCAATTTGACCAACTCCACAATTAATCAACTTTGATCAATCTTGTTCGTTTTCCTCCCAGAGGGCACTTTCGTCGTACATTCGAGTCGAACATCACTAAATGTTAACTTAGTTCATCTCGTTTCGTCAAACATGTAAGTCTGAGGGTGTAAATCCTTCTTTTATTTAATGTTTTATTTATTGTAATCACGATTGTAAGATTCATGTCGAAAACACACTTAAAACCGATTTGTAAAACCTTGTTTTAAAACCCTTTTTACGGATTATCAGAAGACAACCGTCGAGAAAGGACGCAGCAACTGCTACGCCTCTTCGAAAGGACGCAGCAACTGCTGTGCCTCTTCGTGAGGCTGCCGCAGTTCCTGCTTCCTTTCTTCTTCCTTCGTCTTTTGTTGTCTGTTCTTTTTCGTTTTCTTTGTTTGTTCATTGTTTTATCGACACAATAATTTAAGTATAATAATTCCAACATGTAAATCATTAATAATTAATTCATCTTTTAAATCCCGACTTAAATCCCTTATAATCCATATTTGCGGGTTTTCGTCATTCAAATAATTTCGGGTTTAGAGATTCGACTCATCCATATTGAGTCTCTGGAATTCATCATTGGTATATTTGCATCTGTTGTTTATCGTCACCATCATTAGTTCGTCATTAATAACTTTTTTAACCTAATTAATTCATCTAATTCGATTAATTTGTATTTGTAAATAATATTGTAATTAATTCGTTCTAATTAGTTTTGTTCATGTTTTATTGTTTTTATGACCTCAATCATATGTAGATAACCTGTTAATCACTTCCATCCGAGTCAAATAATATAATCAAGCATTAAATTAACCAACGATCATTAACAATATGCAATTCCGGCTTCACAGCCAGAACTGAGCTCAGGAACAGACGCAGCGACTGCTGCGCCTCTTCCAAGGGACGCAGCTCTGCTGCGCCTGTTCCTGGTTGAGTTCTGTCCCAGAACTCCCGTTTTTGCCTTGACCTAGTTTATTAATTACGTATTTAATTAACTATTAATCGTATTATCACCCTTAATCTGTTCGTTTATTTATTTATTCTTTCTTTTCCGAAACCATCCGTTTTAAATGTATTTTCGACATAAATCATTAAATTCCAATGTAATTATTGTAATTTTCATTATTATATTTATTGTATTTCTTTTATCGTATTGCTTTTATGCCTTCACATGTAATCAATCCTTAAATTCCTACATCGACCTAATTGTATGTTAAATTACGTGATAACCGACTTAGTCTAATTCTCACATGTTAGGATTAAAACGTTGGATGTTGCATTGCATGCATATAAATCGACAATATATTGAGTATAGACAAGCTATCGAGGCGGGCGGGATTAGGTGTTCGATCAAAAGAGCTTCCTAATACGTACTCTCACCCCTTACTCCAGATCTCTGTGAACATCCGTGTTCATTGGCATCCACGAGACTCATTCTAGACATAGAATGCTAAGGGTAACGAGTGCTTGGTGTTCATGTCACTACTTTGTGTCTTGACATGACACGAGGTATTCGAACGGTTTCCAATTTTCCACAATAAATTGGTGGCGACTCCACAAATGCACAAGAGAAAAGCTTGCTTCGCTTTTCGCCCCCGTGGGCCCGCGTCCACAGTTTGGCGACTCCGCTGGGGATATACACTTACGTGTAGCCAATGGTGAAACTTGAACAAGGTTAGGGAATAGTTTGTACAAGACAATTGTCGGTTTTCATAACTCGGTCTTCCTAGATCGTTTATTCGGCCTTCCTAGGCCCAACCCAACCCATTCGACCAATCGTCCCGTCTAAACGGTCCTAATTCTTATTTGGGCCTAAGGATGGATAACGATTGACGTCATCCATACCATGGTACTTACTCTTGTTTGTATCAAGGACTTTCACTACTTGAGGAAATGGACTAGGAATCGACCTTACTCTTGTTTGGTATGAGCCTCTCCAGAGACCCCGGGTTTGATTCTTCGGTATGGCAACCCACCCTTTAAGCCGAAACCCTTCTAAATGCACTCAGCATCCCGTTATAATGCCTGTATAAATGTTTGTACCATGTGTGATCACCATTTCTAAACGCAACCATGGCGATTTTTGTGAAATCAAAATCCTTTTTAAAATGTAAAAAATTTCGAAACATGGCCAAATTTAGCGCAAAATCTGTCGAAACTCTGTCCAATTGTCGAGTCAAAATTCAGGCCTCAAAGCCCATTTCAAAACCTCACTTCGAGTCCACTCCTACAACTACACTACAGTTGACTAGGACCAACATTTTCAAACTTTGTCATTTCTTCACAACTCACTTGACACAAGTGGCACACTCCCACTTCAGAAGTCAAAACATTTTTCGAGTAAGTGTGCTAGAATGGTCGATCGTGTTTTGATTCATCGTCGATCTCTTATCCAGTTTCCAAGATGCCTGAATCAAGCGACGTAAGCCATAACCAACCCCAGAATGGTAATGATCAAATCCTAGCCGCACTAGCTCGTCTCCAAGTCACTCAAGACCAAGTGTATGATCGCCTCGACACAATCGAGGGCCGGATATATGCCGTGGAAACGAGGATGCCTCCTCGAGAAAGCGAAGTATCTGATGAATTCGTGAATAACTTTGGAGATGAAAATCCTTTTAAGGGAGCACATGAGGTTAACCCTACCGTAGGCATGACTGCAGCCGAGAAACGACTCCAATATTTGGAGGAACAATTGATGTATCTCAAAGGGGATGATATCTATAGGGAAAATAATCGCAAATACGAGGCCGTGAGTTCCAAGTTGCCAATCAACTTTAACATGATGGATATCCCTAAATTCTAAGGGCACGAAAACTAGACCTGGCAAAAGTATACCGAACCCGAAAAACCGATCGAAAATACCCGAATTGACACCTGACCGTACACCCGAAAGATATAATTGAACTTCACGCCGAAACCTAAATCGACCTGAATTGATTCGAAATCGAACTGAATTTTTAATATCCAAAATAGACCCAAGATCGAATGAACCTGAACTGTTTCAACCTGAATTATTTTAATCCGAACCGATATATACCTGAATCGATTTCAACCCGTACATTGATGACAAAAACCCAACATTGAAACCCGAAATTACCGGAATGTACCTAGGCGTCACATTTAGGGTGTCTTTTTGCACATAAGTGTCACCCCTTTGACGTCAATGAATTAATATTATATCGTAGTTATGAAAAAAAACATTATTTATTACTTTTTTAAAAAAAATTATTCGTATTATATCCAATCTTTTGAATAAAGATCTAATCCCTTGACATCCAATCCGATTATGACCTGACTCGAATCTCATCTGCTCTGATATTGACCCGACTCGAACCTTATCTACACCAATATTGACCCAACTCGAACCTGAACCAACCAGAAATATCTACAACCGATTAAAAGTGAAAACTGAATCCAACCTCAATTGAACCGAACTGAAATCGAAAAAAAAAAGGTAAACCGAAAGAACCCGATCCAAAAGAACCCGAACCGAAACTGATCCGATTGACCCGTTTGCCACCTCTAACGAAAACCCTTTGAACCATATTCGTGCTTTCAAGGATTACAGGTCTATCAAAGGCATTAAACCCGAGATGTTCTTAAGGATCTTTCCCTCATCTCTTGAAACCATCCCAAGACAATGGTTCTATTCTCTAGAGCACAAGAAGATTGCTACCTGGGACGATGCCGCAATTGAGTTTGCCAAGCAATATGCGGATAATGCCGAAATCCAAGTCAACATGCGCACTTTAGAGGTTCTTACCCAAAATGACAAAGAAGGTTTCACCGACTTCCTAAGTAGGTGGAGGAAGACTAGTACCCAACTTGTTGAACCCCCAGATGAAGCGACCCTCGTGGAGAAATTCGTGGACAATCTAAAGCCCATCTATGCAAGTCATTTGAGGTACCAAAACATTAAGACCTTCAAAGACTTAACTGTACTAGGAACAAGGATCGAGGATGACATCCGTAAAGGACTCTTGTCCAAAACGGTAGGTCGTGGATATCAAGGCTCAACAAGTCGTTTTTACGGCTCTACTAGCAAGACCGATGAAGTTAACCTTCTCAAGCCATCGAAGAAGAGTACCCCACCAAGGAAATTCACAAATATTGGGGACACATACTCCAATGCTCTAAAGAGGCTGATGAAACAAGGTAAGCTTCAACCCATAGGCCCTACACCCGAACCAGAAAATAAATCCAAGTTTTGGGACGAGAATTCATATTGCGAATATCATAGGGGTAAGGGACATAATACAGAAAAGTGCTACAAACTGAAAAATGTACTTCAAGATATGATTGAAGACGGTCGCCTACCAATACCGCCTGGAGGTAAGCTTAACAACACTCAGAATCCTCTTGAATTTCTAGTGATTACAAGTGAAGAATCTACCTTAGATTGTTCACACCTCATTTCTCCAGTCGAGGATGAAATTCATGCAATAGAGAGTGAAGGGAACTGCTCCACCATTTCCCCTACCATCACCGATTTCATCACATGGGCAAGAAGCGTGAATAGGCAAGTCTTGGAACTAGAAAGTGTAGTGGCAACCCTACGTGATCCAAATGCAACAACCAAAGAACGTGTGCCACTAATATTCTCTCAAAATGCTACAATGCAAGAAGTAGTAGCCATGGTTGATGAACTAGTCGACCAAATTATCCAATTGGAGGCCAAAATCATAAGGATGAGGGAACTTGCTACTATCAATGGAGTATGGGTAGATGATGATGAAGATGAGTATCTCACTGAACACTACCTAGTCAAAGTCAGTGAAGAAATAGTCCAAAATAGTGAGGATCAAGATGTGGACCACCTTACTCATTCGGGACGTCCATATCAAAACACTTCTCAAAATGGTCCCAGAACGAATAGTCCAACCAACGTTGTCACGCCAAATGATAACGAAGATACCTCTACTGACCATTTGCTAAAGCAACTACAGAAGACAAAGGTTGATCTTTCAGTCTGACAATTAGTTGCAAGCTCATTCCCACATCGCCAAGCTTTACTGCAAGTCTTGGCTAAATCTAACGTGGCACATAATTCCACACCCGAGACATAGTCAACTTGGTCTTCCAAGAATCACCAAAACTAAGTAACCTTGTTACGTTCTCGGATGAAGACTTGCCACCCTTTGGTGCTAATCACAATTTGGCTCTTTACATCACCATTATTTGCTTGAAGAAGAATGTGCCAATGACTTTCGTAGATGATGGCTCGACAGTCAACGTTATACCTTTAAAAACGGCATACAAATTGGCCATGAAAGAGTCGGATTGGACCCCTACCAACCAAGGTGTTCGCGCATATGATGACACACGACGAAAAGTGGTAGGACTTGTTAACCTAACCATAGCCACAAGGCCGATTGAATGAAAGGTTAACTTCCAAATAGTGGACATTGAGGCATCCTTTAATATACTTCTGGGAAGACCTTGGATTCACGCTTCCAAAGCAGTAACATCCACCCTCCACCAGAAAATCAAGATCCCACTAGATGGTAAAGTGGTGACAATCACTTCATCACCCATCAAGGAAGTAATAGAAAAGAGGTCAAGTAATCAAGTACTTGCAGATCCAGTATATGAGCTTGGGGGCTTCCATAGCATAAACGTCATAGAAAGCGAGTTGGCACCTTTATACTTCAATCCCTACTCCAATTTGGTGGTCAACCACATGCTCAAATCCCAGGGATACTTCCCAGGAATGCCTTTGAATCCTATCCGAAGAAACACCTTTGCACTCTACAAAGAAGGCAACTCACAAAGGATACCACTTGGATTAGGGTTCGAACCCACTAAAGAGGAAGTTCTCGAAATGCTCGCCCATGTTCAAAACCGTAAGAATGTGGGAGTCCAAATGCGACCCTACCTCCCTACCCTAAATGGATACTTCGTTAGGGAAGGAAGTCAAGAACTCTTTCATGGATTTCCCAAACCTTGGCACTATCTCGAAAGGAAACTAGCTGAAATCGAGATCTTTCACGATTGCTACTTCATTCCTCCAGAAACGGTTCCTACCGTCAAGGCTCATCAAGCTCCTTGCTTAGACGAACAAGCTGTTAGCCTACAATTTGGGGAGGACCGATTTGTTAGAGCCGCGCAGGATTAGATCATTACCATGATACTTCAAGACGATCACTTCAACCCTACCGTATTGATCACAGAAACCAACTCAAATCAGTAAAAAGGATGGAGAAAGTCGATCAAGTGGACAAACAATCAAGGAAGACTATTCAAGCTCACCACTGGAGAAGGAGAGATGTTCAAAGGAGAACCAGAAGACGATGAATTCGAGTCAGAGTCAGAGTCCAGAGAAGTCCCTAGAGAGTCTCCTCCTGTCGTCACTCCCACTCCCCTTGTTTCTCCTAGCTTAGCATCAAGTAATAGTAGTTCGGGAAATGTCCCAACGGCTGTCCCTTTACCGCCACTGACTACAGAACAGATGGCTTCTTTGTTTCAACTTTTCTCAAATCTTAATATGAATAAATCAGGTTCTGCTTACTCTTTGTGTTATTCTGAATGCAATTCTGTTTACGATGATAATGAGGATGACCCAGACCCAGACTCTATCAAAATTCCTCTTTACATGGCCAAAGAAATACTACAAGAGGGGGAAGGGGAACCAGTAATAGAAGACACCGAACCCATCAACGCAGGAACCGAACTAGAACCTCAAGAACTTAGGATAGGGACGACCTTGAGCTCTAACGAAAGGGCCAGTTTCATAGCCCTCCTACACGAGTTCAAAGACGTTTTTGATTGGTCCTACAAAGATATGCCAGGGATCGACAGGGACATCGCAGAGCATAGAATCCCGATTAAACCAGGTTTCAAACTCGTAAAGCAGAAGCTTCGTCGAATGAGGACATAATGGGCTCTTAAGATCAAAGAAGAAGTCGATAAGCAATTCAAAGCTGGGTTCATCAAAGTTTCCGAGTACTCAGACTAGATAGCTAACATAGTACCCGTACCCAAAAAGGATGGGAGAATCCGGGTTTGTGTTGATTTCAGAGAGTTAAACAAGGCAAGTCCTAAGGATGACTTTCCTTTACCACATATCGACATATTGGTGGATAATACAGCGGATCACGCGCTATTGTCCTTCATGGATGGATACGCAGGATATAACCAAAATCAAGATGGCTGTAGAAGATATTCATAAGACCGCCTTCGTCACTCAATGGGGCACCTATTGCTACACGGTTATGCCGTATGGGTTAATCAATGCCGGAGCTACATACCAACGCACCGCAACTACGCTCTTACATGACATGATGCATAAAGAAGTTAAGGTATACGTAGATGATATGATTGTCAAATCCAAGGATAAAGAGGGGCACATTGCGAACCTTTGCAAATTCTTCTCAAGGCTACGAAAACACAACATGAGACTTAACCCTCAGAAATGCGCATTTGGGGTAATATCTGGTAAACTTCTGGGATACGTTGTTAGCCAACGAGTGATAGAAATAGACCCTTCCAAGATCAAGGCTCTAATTGAAATGCCGCAACCTCAAACAGAGAAAGAAGTTAGAGGGTTCCTAGGTAAGGTACAATATATAAGTCGATTCATATCGAAACTCACCATGATTTGTGAACCTATCTTCAAAAAGCTCAAGAAAACAGATCACACCATGTGGGATGATGACTGTCAGAAGGCGTTCGACTGAATCAAGGAGATACTAGCCAAGCCACCAGTGCTCATGCCACCTCAAAGAGATCAACCTCTTGGTTTATATCTCACGGTAACGAAAACAACCATGGGCGTCATGCTAGCCCAAACCGTAGGAAAAGAAGAAAGATATATCTACTACCTTAGGAAGAAGTTCTTGGAGTACGAGTGCAAATACACACCACTCGAGAAGACATGCCTCGCTCTTGTGTGGGCAACGAAGAAGCTACGCCATTACATGCTTAGCTATTCCGTCAAAGTATACTCCAAAACGGATCCTGTCAAATACCTCTTCGAGAAACCCGTTCTCAATGGACGCCTAGCAAGGTGGAATTTGATGCTCTCAGAGTTCGATCTCAAGTACGTACCTATGAAAGTTATAAAAGGGCGCGCCGTTGCCGAGTTCTTCGCAAAAAATCCCATCAATGATGCACAAATAATAGACACCTGGCCGTTTCTGGATGAGGATATACTCCAAACCGATGTAGACTCCTGGGACCTTTACTTTGATGGAGCATCGAACTTAAGAGGATTTGGAATAGGAGTGTTGCTCATTTCTCCTGAAGGCGAGCATACACCAATCTCTGTCAAACTCGACTTCGAGGTGACAAATAACGCGGCGGAATATGAAGCTTGTCTCATTGGATTACAAGCGGCAGTAGGTTTAGGCATCGAGAATCTTCGAGTATATGGGGATTCATCTTGATCATCAACCAAATTACGGGATCTTGGAAAATTTGAAGTGAAAGCTTAGCACCATATCAAGCAAGAATAGACCAAGTAGCCCAATTCTTCGATCAAGTAACATACCTACATCTACCTCGAGAGGAGAATCAATTTGCAGATGCTCTTGCAAAACTTGCATCTTTGATTAATATGCCAGATAATATGGTAGACATGCCTCTATACATCGAACGACGGTCAGAACCGGCTTATGTGCACCAAATCACGGATGAAGAAGAAATCACAGAGGAACCTTGGTTCCAAGCAATCCTGAACTTCAAACTCAATGGAACCTATCCACCGGATATGGATAAAAAAGGACAACGCGCTATACGCTTGCTAGCTTCCCAATACGTCCTCATGCAAGGAGAGTTATACAAACGAACACTTCTTGGTGTAATCTTACGTTGCCTTGATCATTCACAAGCACGGAAAGTGATGGAAGAAGTCCATGATGGAGAATGTGGCCCTCACATGAGCTGACCCATGATGGCGAAGAAAATAACACGTTTAGGGTATTATTGGACCACAATGGAATCCGATTGCATCAAATGTGTAAGACATTGCCACAACTGTCAAATCTTCGGGAATGTGCAACATGTCCCTCCTTCGTTGCTCTATACAATGACATCTCTTTGGCCATTTTCTGCTTGGAGAATTGACATCATCGGGAAGATCACCCCAGCCGGAACAGGAGGTCACTGTTTCATTCTGGTAGCAATCGATTATTTCACAGCCAAAAACGTGGCAAAATTCATACAAATCAATATTATCTGTCGATACGGTTGCCCACACGACATCATTAGTGACACTGGGTCACATTTCTAGGCTAAGACTGAGCAATTGCTAGCCAAGTACAAAATCAATCATCACCACTCCTCGCCATATAGATCACAAACTAACGGCGCGGTAGAGGCGGCAAACAAGAATGTTGTCACAATCTTCAAGAAAATGATTGACAACTATCGAGATTGGCCAAGCAAGATAATCTTCGCCTTATGGGGATATCGTACATCTGTTAGGACGCCCACTGGGGCCACCCCTTTCTATTTGACCTACGGCATGGAAGCTGTACAACCAGTCGAGCTAGAAATACCATCCTTGCGTATTTTACTCGAAAGTCAAATCCCAGAAGCCGATTGGAAGAGGGATATATATGAAGAACTCATCCTCCTGGATTAAAGAAGATTGTGTGCATTACATAATGTGCAAACATATCAGGCACGTATCAAACGAGCCTTCAACAAAAGGGTTAAGCCAAGAAACATCAAAGAAGGAGACTTGGTCCTCAAATCAATTAGAGCTCTTTTACCTGTCGATCCACGAGGAAAATTCAAACCCAACTAGGCTGGGCCATTTCTAGTCAAGTCCATACTTCCAGGGGGTGCGGTTAGAATCACAGACTTACATGGGAATGAATTTGCCAACCCAACAAACCTCGACCAATTAAAACGTTATTATGCCTAGAATAGGGACAAAAACGCGCCTCGCGTAACCTCACATGTCGCTCCTGTGTCACGAAATAAACGTCCCCTGGCCTAGCTAAAATAAAGCAAATGTCACCTTGCTCTTGCATTTTGACAATTCGTCATCCTCATATCATCAAATAAATTGAATTGCACTTTAGGAGTAAGTAAAAAACTCATGCTTATTTTCTATTTCATTATAAGCTCTTGCTTAGAACAATTATTCTTTTACATTTACTTGAACTACGCGCAAGGGTTTGATTTCATTTTTTAAATGAATACGTAGGCAATCCTTCACAGGATACAACCCATTACTTATTTTAAATGTAAATAGAAAGACATATGCATGTGCATTTGGAATTCGACAAGAATAATAATAAAAATCACAACGGTTTCATAACCAATCAACCTTTTTTATTTCATTTCTTTTAATAATAGTAATACGCTACATAATATAAGTAAAACTAAAAAAAATATAGGCTAGGATTCTAAAAACCCCACCTTCTTATTACAAACAATAATAATAATAGTAAATAATAATAAAGACTCAGGCTATTCTTCCATTTTCCTTTTGCCTTTTGCATTTCTATCTTATTTCTTATCTCGACCTCGAGCCGGACGCTCTTGCGCCACTTCAGACCTAATCACCCACGGTCTCTCTCGTGGTCTAGCCTTGCCATTCTTGTCAACCACCTCTTCAACGCAAGAGAAGTCTTCGGTTTCTTCGAAGGATGTACAACTTGAAACCCGGCTTCTTCCTCTCCCTCAGTCAGATGCTTCTCTTTCTCCTTTTCTACATCACGAACCTTGTAGTCAACAGGCTCGTGCTTCTTCAATCTATCGCGCTCCTCCGGAGTAGTAGCTTTCTTCCACCGCATGTAGGAATCCGACACCCATAGAGCACTAACAGAAGAATTCAAGAACCACACATTTCTTTGAGCCATTTGATGGCCCATTCTCTTCGGCTCTCAGTGGTAAGCGTCATAGCAGTCTGCGGGGCAGTATCAAGCTTCAGAATCATCTGCTTCAATCCAACCTGCCTCATCAATCTCTCTGGGAAGATGCATATCATAAACTCCAAGCCAGGAAAGCGCACAGATCGGGTAGGATCCAAGGATGATACTCCAGTGACAGATTTGAGATGCCACCACAGTACGATCTATCTAATCAAGGGGCCATCATCACTCTTCAGTTTGTTTTCCCAATAGTTGCAGACTCGAGTGAAATCCACCATATAAAGTCTAACCCTCATCGCAATTGAGCGAGCATGATAAGCAGGAACATGAATTGGGGGCTCGATCAATCGAAGACGCTCCATAAGCCAAACCTACCAAAAAGCAGGTATTAAAACAAATAAAAACAAAAAAAATCGAAAAAAACGAACAAAAAGAAAAAAAACGAAAAAAAAAAACCGAATCAAAAAAGAGAAGAAAAAAGAGAAGTTTCGTTCTTTTACCTGCAAAATGATGGGACTTCCCAAATAAGGAAGGTCACGGTTGGCTTTCCTGTTATCTAATCCCAACAGGATCTCTCCTAAACACAGGCAAGCTGGGCTCCTGCGCAGCTCCATTTGCTCAATCAAGCTCAGATAACGGGGATCACCTCTCAAGTCCTCATCAACGTGCCCATGAAGGACATATACATGCAGTAAACAAAACCGGAATGCCCTTCGCCTTGCAACATAAGAAATGGTGGGGTCTGCTCTGTTTATGAATCGATCAATGAAGTCCAACATTCGCACTCCTTTTGAGGTCACAAGACGGTCAACCTCAGCTCTTGTCAACCCAAGCAAATCTCTGAACTTATTCTTATATCCTTGGGAAGTAGAGGGAATAGCAGGCAAATGTTCCGGGTCCCAACCGCCAATTGCAACAATCTCTTCGGGAAATGGGCAAATATCGCTTCCCAGAAAGGCAAATACGTGATAATTCGGGTGCCAATAATCAATACAAGCATCTAGGAACGGTTTGACCACTTTGATCAGCTTCAAACTCAAGATCGATCCAAAATTATAGGCACCCATATCGTGTTTCTCCACATTAGAAAACTCATTTGTCTACTCTTTCAGACGGATTTCAAGAGTATTCATGATGTATGCTTATTTTAAGAGCTTTTATGTAATAAGACGAAAGAATTATGTGAATAAAACCTCCCACGACGTCTCTAATTATACTAAAAACTGTTTCCTAAAATATGTCAGGACAGACACACTGGGGAACAGGTAGTGCTGAGCCTCTTCAAAGGGACGCACCTCCTGCTGCGCCTCTTCCTCAGCCTTCTTTCTGTGATTTTCTGCGTTGGATCTTTCCTAATTCCTCAAAGAATAATTTCCTATTCATATGGGTTATTATTTTAGTAAATCCGTCAAATTAACATGTTTCGCGTTTCCAAATTCCACGGGTACGTATTTCGAGGCGATATCGACATTTTCATCATTCCAGCACACTTATACTTTCTTTTTAATCTTCTTTTTTTGGGGAATCATTTCACCAATTTAATTTATTCATTTTCAAAGTTATACATTTCTTTTTTAATTTTCTTTTTTGGGAAATCATTTCACTCCTATTTCATATTACATTTCAAACTTACAAGTTTCTATTTATTCTTTTTTTAGGGGGTAACCCTCCCTATCGTCCGGTCATTTTCAGTAAATGTTTTGCTTATTTTTTGCTTTTTTACATTTTCAAGTCGGTATTTTGCGCTAATCTAGGCCATGTGTACAAATTTATATCCTATGTGAATTTCTATATAAATTTCGGCAGCATGACGGCGTAAACCGTCATCTACCAAACTTGTTCAAAGCTAACCTGCAGGTACAAACAAAGCAACCCAGCAGCAAGGGCACTCAGGCTATCATATATACAACCAAAAAGGTATATACACCAAATTGGGGGCTCGAGCCCGAAATAAGGTCCGAATGTCCAAAATGTAGGTCCTAAAATGTGCAAAATGTACAAAATACAGCCGAAGACACAAAAACAACAAAGAGACTACTGCTGGTCGCCGCCTAGCTCAGCAACTCACTCCTCGAGAGCAGCAATCTCGGCGTCACGGACCTCTAGCTCCTTCAGCAGACGAGTTGTCTCCTCCCGAGACTGGGCTAGCTCTCGCTCCAGGTCGCTCTCCACCTACAAATACAACAATTGGCTCATGTCAATCATTTCAAACAATAAAGGAGGTCAGAAAATTCAAAAATGAAATAAACGGAAGGTTCATACCTGACGTCCTCGACCGCCAACAAGTGCCTCGATGGCAGTAGCCCATAGCCGGTTGGCTACCCTCCACAAAGCCATAAACCGGGATGGCGCAACCTGCATTTCAATAAAAAAGATACGATTGGACAAATTCAAGCAAATGTGTTCTTACACAAAATTATACGAGTTAGGAGACTCACCCTCCGAATCAGATGTTGCCACTCGTCCAAGCCAGCATCCGTCACCGCCACACCAAAGTCACGCAGCTCGGAGATCGTCGTCATCCCCATCGCGTCAGTGTACTCAAGGGTCTCAGGGTACTCTGGGGGCTCGATGCCCGCCACCTCGACCTCCTGCAAAGTCAAATGGTTTCCATTAATCAATGATCATTCATCGTGTTTTCAAAATAATCAACAGAAGATTAAAAACACTTACCACAACTGGCCAGTACGCCAACCTCCCGTAGAGGAACGCCGATTTGTCCTCGCCAGGAAGGAGGAGGGCGTGGCCACCAACACCAGCATGTCAGCCTCCCTCTCAGCATCGAAAGGCTCCCCGAACATCGTCCGAGGAGGATCGATGGGAACCGTCAAGACATCCCGGGAGCACTGACGAGCCAAACGCTCGCCCAAGTACCACACATGACCCATCGACGTCCTCAGAAGCAACCGGCTCGAGCTCCTAGGTCGAAGGACCTCAGCCACGAAAGGAGGAGCACCAGCGTAGTCCACCCAAGGCCTGGGCACCCACTATGAAAAGCAAACAAGAGGTCATTCTTATGATTAGTTCTGAAAGAAAGCAATGAAAAAATAAACAAAGAAAGATGGCTCGAAGGTACTCACGCCATCCAGCTGCAAAGCGTTCACGTCCCGGCGACAGGCATCGTGAAAGGAACGCTGGCTCTTCATGCGGCACATCACCCAATCCCTCAAGACGGGATCTGCCCTCTCCACCGGCTCTGTCCTCCTAGGCGCGAGACTCGGAAAGTAGGAGTACACCCACGCCTGTAAATCAACATAGTCAATAACGATCTTTCATAATTCGATAAGATAAGAAATGATCTTTCATGAAATGAATGAAGGTTCATACCTCCAGCAACAGTCTAGGACCAACGGTAGCAGGAGAAGTCCCCTTCTCAATCAGGTCCGGACGAACCATAGCCCTCATATAGTGAATGAGGACCGCAAACCCAGCAGTGACCCAGTCCCAACGGCCTAGGTCACCCAAGTCAGAAAGGAAGGGAAGAAGCTTCGTCGACAACCTCTCTCCCTTGTCTCCGAGGTAAATTGAAGACAAGAACCACCAGAACCACAAACGGACTCTCTGATCGGCAGTACAGGGAGGAGGAGCCATTTCCCTCCCATCGATCACCACCCGCGTCGGGGTTTTTCTCGGCAAAGTAATCCCGAACATAGGTACTAGGAACCAGCCCAGGTACCGCAGCAGCCTTCGGCATCAGGTTCCAGCCGATCAATCTCCTAGCCTCAGCCGAGTCTACCCTCATGGCTGTCTCCGGCCACTCCACCACCTTAGTCCCGTACGGCAATCCAGAAATCATGCCGTAGTCCTCCAACGTCACCCCAACCTCACCAAAAGGCATGTGAAAGGTGGAGGTCGTGTTTCAGAACCGGTCCAAGAAGGCTCGAACCAGGCTAAGGTTAGCCCGAATCTTCTTCCTCGTAATGTCTATCCAAGCCTGTACCAAGGCGTCGAACGCTCCTTGCTCAATGATGACCCGCTGTGGACGCGGGCCCACGGGGGCGCTTGGTGCAGAACAAGCGTTTGCATTTGTGGAGTCGCCACCAATTTATTGTGGAAAATTGGAAACCGTTCGAATACCTCGTGCCATGTCAAGACACAAAGTAGTGACATGAACACCAAGAACTCGTTACCCTTAGCATTCTATGTCTAGAATGACTGTCGTGGATGCCAATGAACACGGATGTTCACAGAGATTTGGAGTAAGGGGTGAGGGTACGTATTAGGAAGCTCTTTTGATCGAACACCTAATCCCGCCCGCCTCGATAGTGACCTCGACTAATGATTAGGGAAAATCATCTATACTCGATATATTGTCGATTATATGCATGCAATGCAACATCGAACGTTTTAATCCTAGCATGTGAAGATTAGACTAAGTCGGTAAACAACTAATTTATCATACAATAAATGTCAAAGTCGGGATTTAAGTTCAATTACATGTGAAGGCATACAAAGAAATATAATAAAGAAAATTACAATAATTACATTGGATTAATTGATTTATGTCGAAAATACTTCTAAAACGGACAATTGGAGAAAAGAAATAAATAAACAAATTAACGAACATGAATTAGGGTGATAATACGATTAGTAGTTAATTAATACGTAAGCTAATAACTAGGTCAAAGCAAAATGGTAGTTCAGAGACAGAAGTCAACCAGGAACAGGCGCAGCAGAGCTGCGCCCTCTGGAAGAGGCGCAGCAGTTGCTGCGTCTGTTCCTTGGCTCAGTTCTGGCTGTGAAGCCGGAATTGCAAATCATTTATGTTCGTTGGTGATTTTAAGGCTTGATTAATAATATTTGACTCAGATGAAAGTGATTAGCAGGTTATTTACATGTGATTAAGGGTCATGAAAACAATAAACATGGATGAAACTAATTAGGACGAACTAATTACAAGATTTAATGGATTACTTAACAAATTAAATGAATTAACTAATTAATTAGGTTAAACAGGTTGTTAATGACGAATTAATGATGGATATGATGAACAAAAGGTGAAAAATATATCAATGACGAATTCCAGAGACTCAATATGGATGAATCGAACCTCTAAAAACCGAATTTGGTTTTAATGACGAAAACCCGCAAATATGAATTACTTGGGATTTAAGTCGGGAATTAAAAGATGAATTAAGTACTAATAACGATGAATATATTACATGTTAGAATTATTATGCTTAAATCGTCATATGAGCAATGAAAAATTGAAGAAAGAAATAAAACAATCAAATCATCAAAGGACGAAGGTAGAAGAAAGAAAGCAGGAACTGCGACAGCCTTACGAAGAGGCGCAGTAGGTGCTGCGTCCTTTCTCGACGGTCATCTTCTGGTAATTCGTAAAAAGGATTTAAAGCATGGTTTTAGAAATTGGTTTTAGAAATACTTTCGACATAACCCTTACATTATGATTACAATAAATAAATAACAATAATAAAATAGGGATTATACACCCTCAGACTTACATGTTTGACGAAACGAGATGAACTAAGTTAACGTTTAGCGATGCTCGACTCGAATGTAGACGAAAGTGCCCTTGTAAGAGGAATTAAAACAGATTGATTAATGTTGATTATGGTGGAGTTGGCCAAATTGGTCAGTCATGCAAAACGAGGCTGGTACTCAGAAAGATCCGAGCTTACGTGGTCGAAATTTCAAGCACATAAACGCCAAAAAGTAAGAACGTGGTCTAGAATGCAAAGGGAGAAGAGAAGGGCGGACACTCGCGTAAAAAATATGTGAGACCGAAGGTCTCTATTTATACTAATCACACAGAGGAAGTAGGGTTCTCGGAGAAACTTTGGAAGTGAATCTCGAAAAGATATGAAAATATACGAAAAATACGCAGAAAAGGATTTGGGATGAGGCGCAGCAGGCACTGCGTCTCTTAGAAGAGGCGCAGCACCTGCTGCGTCCTTTCCCAAGTGGTTTCCCCCTGCGGAAGAAAGATTTCCGTGTTTAGGTTATGGAATAACGGAATAATCTTGTTGTCCTTAATATTTTGTGTGAATATTACGGGAAATTATTTGCCAAAGATTAAAAGATTGTAAAATATGGAATAGAATTCTCCAGAACATTCCAGAACATTCTGACTCGGTTTTAGAAAATGAAAACGGTTTTGTGACCCGGACTCAAAATGTACTCTAATTACTGTCAAAACGACCGTATCGGCACGTAGATGACAATTAAGAGGTAGACACAAGTTTTTGAGCGATCACTTGACGATAAACTTACGAACTGTCACAAATCGTTCCGCGTACCAATCATGCGGCCCAATCATCACGGGGTGGTTTGCGGGAGGTGCAGAAATGAGGTATCTACAGAGCCCACACTTTGACTGAGGCTTGGACAAGGCGAAAGTCAAAGTATAGCCATCAGGTCAATCGAAGATTACAACCTGACGACTATGGCGACGCGAGGCAGCTCAAGGGGTCTGAGCCAAGGACTTGTCGTCGGGAATATTTTAGAGTCTGTCGACTATCGGGGAGGGTCGTTTAAAGTCCATTAGACTACGTAAGGAGGCTTGCCAGCCATAAGAAGAGACCATACCTGAAAATTCTTGAAACTCCATGGAAAACAAAACGCGATATTGGGAGAAGACAGCAGGACACAGTCTGGAACTGCTGGGAGAAATCTGCTTGTGTTCGGCTTCAAACAAACTTCGGAAGGATTTGGGGTCGATGTTTATCTCCATGTCTCGAGAGGGAATGACTGTCGGTCGCGAACTCTCGCTGGGGAAACATAATCGGGAACTGATCTCCATGGCTAGAGAGGGAATGTCTATCCGTGTACTCTCGCTGGGGGAACAGAATCGGGAACTGATCTCCATATCTCGAGAGGGAATGTATATCCGTGTACTCTCGCTGGGGGAACAGAATAAAGGCGTGTCGAAACACTTGTCAAAGGAGAAATGCTCGTTGTGACAAGCTAGGTCTTTGATAAAAATAAGGCGATAATTTGCTGTTGGCTTGGAAGATGTGGATCCGGGCGAAGAATATACGTCAAACGGACCAAATATGCGATATAGCATCAAGGAAGAGGCGCACCAAAGATGGGCGCACAAAATAACGAACTCATAACGATTTTTTGAAAATTCGTATAAAGGGAGGCTGAGGAAGAGGCGCAGCAAGAGCTGCGTCCCTTGGAAGAGGCGCAGCACCTGCTGCGTCTATTCCTGGAGGTGTCTTTCCTGCGTAAAAACCCGATGAAACAGAGGGTTTGTTTCATTTGTTCGAAACATAAACTCTCAATTTCTCTCTCAAATTCCAACCATTTCCGTCAAAATTTGATCCAAAAGCTTGCATTTGCAATGACTAACTGAGGTATGTGTATCAATCCTTGCATTTATCTTCCGTATTTGATCAAATGGGATCGACAAAATTAGGGTTTTCGACCCTAATTAGTCGAAAATTTGGGGCTTTTTCCCCAAACGCCTTTGCCTTGCGAAATTGACTTTGTAAATGGCCAATTGGTAGTATAAGGATCATAACCATGTATTTGTTTTGAATTTTCGTTAAGTTTTGAGCATTTGAGTGAAATTGTAGCGGTTTCACAGCTAAACCGTAAATCGCTTCGAAAATAGCCTTAGGATTGCCCATTTGCGACGAAACTTGATATCTGGAATCCTTGTGTTATGGGTAAACTTCCTACCATCTCGGAATTTTGGTTTGTGACGCCTTTTTCAGGACACTTTGTAGGGCATAATCGCCGTTATAACGAAATGCTGTCGAAATTCCGACTCGAACCCATAACTAAGCTTCAACTTAGGCTTGACTTGACCCAAATTACCACAGGAGCGGACAAGTTTGTGGGAAAATTGCCACAGATGGCGAGAAAAGAGCGATTTCAGAGCTCCGAAAACTCGAAAATCCCCTAATCAAGGCTTGTCGTCACTTGACGCAGGCTAAATTTACTTTAATTTTGCAGGTGATGAGGCTTCTACATCTGGGAGAGATCCCATGGATGTGGACATTGCTGTTGACCCTTCTCAGGTGCTTGAGGAGGCGTTGGAGGAGGCTTTCACCGCTGCGGTGATGGTTGCTGAGGACGAGGTCCGGGAGGAGGAGGCTGTTGAGGAGGAGGAGGTCCCGAGACGGGCCAACGTTAGACGGGGTGGTCGCCAGCTGAGGGGAGCACCTGCTTGGGCTGAGACCTGGGACAGTAGGCACCTGATTTGGGCTGCAGAGGGTCACCTGTCCTACAGGACGGTGAAGAGCTTGGTAAATAGAGTTCATCACTCTTCATTCATCTTCTTTCATTTCTGTTTGTCATTCCTTTTCTTCTTCATTTGAGCTAAAGATAGCTTTTTGTTTCAAATCAACATAGGAGGCCGGGAACATCAGGTCGTTCTCAGGCTACACGACGGCGATGGGGTGCTACGAGAGGCTGTTATCTGAGGAGCGAGCCATGATCGAGCGGGGAGCGTTCGGCGCCTTGGTGCAGGCTTGGAGGGATATTGTGAGGAGGAAGCTTCGAGCTAACCTGAGTCTCGTCCGAGCTTTCTTGGACCAGTTTTGGGGCATGACCTCCACGTTTCACATGCCTTTTGGTGAGGTGGATGTCACGTTGGAGGATTACGACATGATTTATGGTCTCCTGTGTGGGACTGAGGTGGTGGAGGGGACGGAGACGGCCATGAGGGTTGACTCGGCGGAGGTTAGGAGGCTGATCAGCTAGAACTTGGCGCCGAAGGCGGCTGCGGTACCTGGCTTGGTGCCTAGTTCTTACGTTCGGGACTACTTCGCGGGGAATACCCCAGCGTCGGTGGTGATCGAGGGGAGGGAGACGGCTCCTCCTCCCTGAACTGCAGAGCAGAGAGTCCGTTTGTGGCTCTGATGGTTCTTGTCTTCGATCTACCTCGGAGACAAGGGAGAGAAGCTTTCGATGAAGCTTCTTCCCTTTCTTTCTAACCTATCCGACCTAGGCCGTTAGCACTGGGTCACTACTGGTTTTGCGGTCCTCATCCGATTCATGAGGGTCATGGTTCATCCGGAGTTGATGGAGAAGAGGACTTCTCCTGCTCCTGTCGGCCCTGGACTGTTGTTGGAGGTATGAACCTTCACTTCTTCTCATGTAAGATCATTTGCTTTTCTTTCGAATCACGAAAGATCGTTGTTGATTATCTCGATTACAGGCGTGGGTGTACTCCTACTTTCCGGGCCTCGCACCCAAGAGGACGGAGCCGGTGGAGAAGGCATATCCCGTTGTGAGGGATTGGGTGATGTGCCGCATAAGGAGTCTGTTGGAGCTTGTGTCCTCCAGTTCGTGCGGATAACGTCATTGCACATACACTTGTACGGACAAGTGGGAGCTTGTTGGGGTTAGTGTCCTTAACAGTTAGTGCAAGGACTTATAAACCTCTAAAAGGATCAAAGGGTATACTTTGTATCATAATCAGTTGATCCACGTTTATCAATAACGATTGGCTTGCTAGATAAGTTTGACGTTATTGTCATACAGATGGCGGTGATCAACTGGTCCCTAAAAGTCACACCTATAGGATACGTCTTGAGTGATGTGACGGTATGAAAATACAGTCATGTAGATGCCAAAATTGACTAACCAGTTAGTCTGAGTTATTTGACTAATAAATTAGTCAAAATGTGATGTTGAGATTTTATATTTAATACGAATTAAATATCATGGGCTAAAGGCGAATTAACAGATTAATTCGTAAAATTGAATATAAACGTTTTATATTTAATTAAATGTGTATTGAATATAATTATACAATCTTTTGTTTTGTCGGACATGTATTAATAATTCAACTAACCCGTATTATTAGTTGATGCCTTAATTTCCGATAACCGATAACATGATTTATAATTAGACCGCGTAAAATACAATTAGAATTTAACGAACCGGATCAAGGAGTTAAAACCAAGAGGAAGTGGAAGCCCACTTCCCTTGGTGGGTCTCGATTTTTGCCGAGTGAAGAGAACAAAAGGGAGGGTTTCTCCTCCCTTCTAACCTAATCTTTCACTTGTAAAAATTCTAGGGTTTTTGGGAATTGTGCCTCCTGAATTCCGGATCTCTCATCCAACACAAATTCACAAAAACTAATCCCCTCGATATTGCAAGTCAATTAGGGGATTGTCTCTAGCACAAGGGCATTACTCGGACATCTTGGGTGCATCGTTTAGGAGGAGATTTGCTTTAATCTCTCATTGCCTTTTGCACTAGGACCGAAGGTTATTTCTAATCTTTATCGTTTCATTTTGTTAATTTCGTTTATGACCATAAAATACATATGAATTTTGCGTTATAATCCTTAATTCGAAGGGTAGTATACGGATATTTACCTACAAGTGGTATCAGAGCGAGGCCACGTAAATTTTTATATGTGTTTTTCATCAAACGATTGTTGAAACGATGGATTTTGTTCAAAAAAAAATGGTCTCGGCAGCCTCTTTTGTGTCACGGCTCAATTTTTTTTTGGCTCGGCAATATCAGTTTGTTGCTGCGTTTTTTTTTTGTTTTGTGTTGGGATCCGTGTCTAGTTTACACGGATGTGTTTTTTTGTCTTGTTTTAATTTTTGATCTTTGCATATAGTCTATGTAATCGATATTCATCGCTATATGTTAAAGATCGGTTAAAATCATTGCTCAAATTTCGTGTGGCACAATTTTTTTGTCTCGAAAATTTCTGAAAACCGTGTGGCCTCTTGTCTCGGCCTTTTTTTTGTTTTTTCATTGATTTGCGTGCTTCACAATTTGATAGATCGTTCGATCTCTTGTTTTCGTGTTGTTCTTAGCGATTTGTTGTTTTAAGCGATAATTACAACGAAATGTAAAGAACATGTCTATTGTATTTTTATTTTAATCCGGATTAGAGTAAATTGCAATTGTGTTTTAATCAAACCGTTTTGTTTTGATCTTGAGCTGCTCTCGTTTTAGCCGTGAAAAAATTTTTTTTTTGGCTTTTAGAACCTCTCGGCATTTTTTAGGTTTTTAAAAAAAAAAAAAAATTTTTTTTGGCCCCTGTCTTGTTCACGTGAAGCGATAAGAAAAAATTTTTCGGTTTTTTTTTTCTTTCGGCCTTTTTAATGCATAAACGGTTTTTATGCTCTCGCTTGATCGGTGAAACGGTTCACCCACGTAAATGTAAGTTACTTTAAAAATTTAAAGTAACGGATTATATCGAATTAAAATTAAGTTGATGAAGCGGTTTTGTCACATAATTTTAATTATCTTTGGTGGTTTGGATAAATTTAACATAATTACGGAATTATGTAACGAATAAATTTATTTTTAGTTGATGCATTTTGTTTTATCGTTCTTATTTATATTTTGAATGTTTTGAATGCCTTTTAATTACGTATTTAATTATTTTGCAAACGGTTGTAACTTAGTGTGGCCTTAGTAGAACGTGTTACCGTAATGATGGAACACGGTCTTGGTTGTATTTTGAGATCTCGTATCTCCATTTTATTTCTTTTAAATTACAGTTTTTATTTAGAATGTAAATAGGTTTATATTTGTAAATTTTAATTTGTAATTCTTGAGAAGACTAAAGATGGAGACCGGATGCTCACTCCCGCTACATGGAAAAGATGGAACATCAAGACAAGCTTTTCGGGTCCAACGGTGGATTCCAAAGTTGTATTTTGTTCTTTTTACTAGGATAGGCCACACTAGGATTTTTATTTACGTATCGCATTCATTTATTTATTTTTATGTAACGATAGTATGCATCATATTCCGCCTAAAAACCAAACCACCTAATTATTGCATGAAAACTGACACATATAGAGGTCACGAGTTAGTTTTCATTGACATTCGTATGTCACACGATCATGCTAAGCCATCACCTAAATTGATTCATTCACGCAGACGCTAGATTTTCGTTCACTTAAAATGAATTATAATTAAGTTGATGGGATCTTCCTCGTAAAAACCAAAATTGAGAACGGTCTTTATAGGTCAAACTCCAAGGACTCCCTTCTTCGTCGGTAGGCATACTATGACCCCTTCTACGTCGGGTAAATTGGAACCGATTGACTTATTTTATCTCAACACTATGGTCACTCGTACGATCCTGTGACTATGGTGGGTGATAGATAGGATTTCTGTAAATCTATCGACCAAGAGTTCTTCCGAAAGAATTAGCTAAACAGTTGGCTTATCAATTTACAGAAATTGAGTCTTGGGATCACTTGTATCTTTCTTGAGGGAGATCAATTATGCAAGTGCTTGAGTCTACATGTTAAAATGAATTTTAAAATAGACTTAAATCACCTCGATGAGTTGCTTATTTCGTTTTGTTTTTCTTTCTTTTTCGGTGTAGATCACGTTTTAACCGCAAAATAACAAATGGTCTGGTCACTTGAACGACCCAATGCCTAGTGCCACATTGGACCGTGAGTCCCGGCCGGATCTTCATGAATCGGATGAATCGGTCTACTCGATCGAAGAATGATGGATCCAACGGAGGCGGGAGGCAAAGATTACGGAATGCCGCCGCCGACGGAAAGCTCAAATATCTACTTGAGCCCATGCCGCCACACCAGGTCACACGGTGGAGCTAACGAGATCGCTACTTATAACGATTTCGTCATGGAAGCGGGTGCGATTAAAAACGTGCTCATTTTTGCAATGGAATCCAATTTGCAGAAACGCTTCATAGCCCAAGGTGCAAACAAGATTTTCACCACGCTCACCAAGGAATTCTCGAAAGCACCGAGAATCGTGACCTATGAGCATACCACTCGCTTCTTTGATGCGAGACTCCAGAAGGGCCAACCGGTTAGCCCACACATTCTCAGCATGATTGAGAATGTCGAGAAACTGGAGACCTTTAACTGTAACATCAGCGAGAACATCGTTATCGACCGCATTCTTCACTCACTCCACGATGGTTATTCGCAATTCAGAGCGAATTACTATATGAATGATCTGAAGAAGACTCCCCATGAATCGCACTCCCTCCTCGTACATGCACCGAGAAGGATATGAAGTTCGGTGGGAGCATGAAACAGGATGTTCTCGTTGTGTCAAATAAAGGGAAGGGTAAGGGCAAAGCTCGTGCAAACCTAGCGAGAGGCAAACCGAAGTTCAAAAAGTCGGGTCCAGGTAAGAGTGGGCCTGGTGAGTCGAGCACCTCATCAGGCGCGACAAAGAGCAAAATGGATAACATGGAATGCCATCACTGCCACAAGTCTGGGCACTGGAGGCGTACATGTCCTGTTTATCATGAGGACATAAAAGCGGGTCGCGTTAAACCTGTTGGTATGTCTTCTCCTTCTACTTTTATTCATATGATTGAGATTAACCATGCAAGTTACGGAACTTGGGTACTAGATACTGGTTGTGGTTCTCATCTGTGTAATCATGTGCAGGGCCTCCGAAATCTCGAACCTCTCGTAAAGGGTGAGGTTGACCTGCGTGTTGGGAATGGAGCAAGAGTGGCTGCCATCTCAAAGGGGACATATGTGATCCAGCTTCCTAGCGGATTTGAGTTATCATTATATGATTGCTATTATGTTCCTAGTCTTTCGAAAAACATTATTTCAGTTTCTGCACTTGACAAACTTGGTTTTTCATTTGTAATAGAAAATAATGCTTGCATTTTCTCTTTACACAATATGATTTATGGCAAGGCAGTCTCCTTGAACGGAATTTATGTTTTAGATCAGACGACCGAAATATTACACGTAATGAATAAAAAGTTAAAGGTTGGTGATAAAGATCAAACATACTTATGGCACTGCCGCATGGGACACATTAATGAGAAACGCGTAAAACAGCTCATTAAAAATGGAGCTAACTCGGCCTTTGATTTTCAATCATTTGGCACGTGTGAATCATGTCTCATCGGTAAGATGACTCGTATTTCCTTCAAAGGTGTTGGAATGCGCGCTGCTGACCTATTAGGGCTCATACACACAGATGTATGTGGTCCTATGTCAATCACCGCACGAGAAGGCTATAGGTATTTCATCACTTTCACGGATGATTTAAGTAGATATGGCTATGTCTACTTAATGAAGCACAAAAGTGAATCCTTTGAGAAATTCAAAGAATACCAGAATAGGGTGCAGAACCTATTGGGAAGAAAGATTAAAACACTACGTTCAGATCGTGGTGGCGAGTATCTTTCTCACGAGTTTGATCATCACCTCAAAGACTGTGGGATTGCCCTACAGTTAACTCCACCTGGAACACCTCAATTGAATGGTGTGTCCGAACGGAGAAATCGAACTTTACTTGATATGGTTCGATCCATGATGAGTCACACGGTTTTACCTGATTCATTATGGGGTTATGCTCTTTGTCACCGCTCTAATACTTAACCGAAGTCCGTCTAAAGCTGTTGACAAGACTCCATATGAACTATGGAAGGGAACGGTCCCTAACTTGTCCTTTATACGGGTTTGGGGCTGCGAGGCTTATGTCAAATGGAGACCTGAAGATAAGCTCGGCCCGCGATCGGTCAAGACATACTTTATAGGTTATCCTAAAGGATCACGTGGTCATTACTTCTATTCGCCAACCGAACAACGTGTTTTTGTTGCGGCTAGTGCGACATTCTTAGAGAAGGAATTTCTCGAGAATGCAAAGAGTGATAGAACCTTCGACCTGTCGGAGATTCCAGAACCAAATACCGAGCAACTATTGGAGGAACCTATTCCTTCAATCCCGGCTACGGTTAATATCCCTGAGGAACCTAGGAGGTCGGGAAGAGTCTCTATTCCTCCAGACAGATACATTGGTATGGTCGAGGAACATGATATAGATGACGTTCTACTCTTAACGAGTAGTGAACCCGTAACCTATAAAGGTGCCATGACTAGTTCTGACTCAAAGCTATGGCTTGAGGCCATGCAATCCGAGATGGACTCTATGTATGAGAACAACGTATGGGATCTTGTTGACTTACCTGCTAAGGTTCGTCCCCTTCAATGCAAATGGCTTTACAAGATAAAGCATTCTGTGGAAGGTCAACAAGATATCTACAAAGCACGACTAGTTGCTAAAGGTTTCACCCAAGTGCCAGGTTTGCACTACGATGAGATTTTTGCACCCGTAGTCATGCTGCGTTCCATTCGGATTATCTTAGCAATCGCCGCTTTTCATGACTATGAAATTTGGCAAATGGACGTGAAAACCGCCTTCTTAAACGGCTTTTTGGAGGAAGAGTTGTACATGGTACAACCCGAAGGTTTCATCGATCCATCACATCCTAAGAAAGTGTGCAAGCTTAAGCGTTCCATTTATGGACTTAAGCAAGCATCAAGGAGTTGGAATCATCGCTTCGACCAAGTGATAAAAGAAAATGGATTTACTCGATCTGTCGAGGAACCATGTCTATATATCAAGTCGAGTGGGAGCAAGATTGTCTTCCTAATATTGTATGTTGACGACATACTCCTGATTGGGAATGACATACCTCTCTTAACTTCGGTGAAAGTATGGTTGAAAAACCATTTCCGGATGAAAGATCTGGGAGAGGCACAAAGAATTCTAGGCATCCGTATCTATCGAGATAGATCACGACGGATGCTATCTCTCGATCGGGAGTCTTACATAGACAAAGTCCTAGAGAGATTCAGCATGACTAACTCCAAGAAGGGGTTCCTTCCTATGTCTCCAGGGGTGCATTTGAGCAAGTCTCAGGCACCAGAGACACCGGAAGAGAAAGAGCGCATGGCACGGATACCTTATGCCTCGGCAATAGGATCTATCATGTATGCCATGATATGCACACGTCCGGACGTGGCATATGCATTGAGTATGACAAGTCGATTCCAACAAAGAACCAGGTGAATCACATTGGTTGGTGTCAAGAACATTCTTAAGTACCTACGGAGGACTAAAGATTGGGCTTTGACTTATGGAGGCGAACAAAGGCTATGCGCAAGAACCGATTCGCAGATGCTAGCTTCCAAACGGATCGTGATGACTCGAAATCTCGGTCCTGGATTCGTTTTTACTCTTAATGGCGCTGCGATCACCTGGAAGAGTTCGAAACAAATCATTAAGAGATTCTACGATCGAGTCCGAGTACTATGCCGCGTCGAAGCTACAAAGGAAGCGATATGGATGCGTCAATTCTTACATGGACTATCCGTAGTGCCTAGTTCGAATGACCCGATCACCATCTATTGCGACAATAGTGGTGCCATCTTCCAAGCTAAGGAGCCAAAGTCTAGCAACAAGTCTAGACATGTACAACGGAAAGCTCATCTAATCCGGGATTACGTGGAGCAAAAGACGAGAGTGATAGAAAAGATTGCTACTGAGATGACAACATAGAGATCCTCTCACTAAAGCATTACGACAAGATAAGCATGAAGGGCACGTTAATTCCATGGGAATCAAACGTGTTCCTGAGTTGTAGTACTTTTTATGGATTAGATTCATTCTCGTTTGTACTCTATACAACATCATCGTTTTGATATTATATATATATTTTGTTTTTCATGTGGAATTGTACGACAATTTTGAACACCACAAAGTGAATTGAACAAACATCATATCTTGTTAGTCCTTAATTGCCCACATGAGCTGATAACTCGGCAATTATTTTGTGACGTTGGTTGATGGTGGGTTCAACAAGCCATAAGTCAACAGGTTGGTGACCAATCACAGAGGCGATTTATACGGATATTTCGTAGGACACAATTGTGACATCGACGTGGAGTCCTAAATGTTTTATAACATTCGTTGCCGGGTCGTGGATAGGACTTCCATGGTGATCCTAAGAGTCGATTCTTTTGACTATCGACTGTCTCTTGAGACTAAGGCGGATTTTGGGTGACTTTGGTTTCTTTCTCACGGTCATCCGTAACAGGGGGACAAGTAGATTTTTTTTCGGGTCATTTCATGCTCGTGTGCTTAGATCGGAAGGAGTTCGAGTTGAAGGAAATATTCAGCCTTTATCAGTTACTCGATATTTCTCAGGGCCACTCGAGGAGTCAGAATCGAAATGCATGGCCATGCTCGGATACGGATTCGTTTTATCGGTTGAGTTACTCTCTAGTCGGGGAAACCACTCTAGATACAGATCGATTGTAAATACGACCTTTGCGGATCCGGATCTGCAAATTGTTTTACATTGAGTGGGAGAAATTTTAAATGAATATGAGAATCGGTTATCGCACATACACTTGTTCGGACAAGTGGGAGTTTGTTGGAGCTTGTGTCCTCCAGTTCGTGCGGATAACGTCATTGCACATACACTTGTACGGACAAGTGGGAGCTTGTTGGGGTTAGTGTCCTTAACGGTTAGTGCAAGGACTTATAAACCTCTAAAAGGATCAAAGGGTATACTTTGTATCATAATCAATTGATCCACGTTTATCAATAACGGTTGGCTTGCTAGATAAGTTTGACGTTATTGTCATACAGATGGCGGTGATCAACTGGTCCCTAAAAGTCACACCTATAGGATACGTCTTGAGTGATGTGACGGTATGAAAATACAGTCATGTAGATGCCAAAATTGACTAACCAGTTAGTCTGAGTTATTTGACTAATAAATTAGTCAAAATGTGATGTTGAGATTTTATATTTAATACGAATTAAATATCATGGGCTAAAGGCGAATTAACCAGTTAATTCGTAAAATTGAATATAAACGTTTTATATTTAATTAAATGTGTATTGAATATAATTATACAATACTGTTTTGTCGGACATGTATTAATAATTCAACTAACCCGTATTATTAGTTGATGCCTTAATTTCCGATAACCGATAACAGATTTATAATTAGACCGCGTAAAATACAATTAGAATTTAACGAACTAAGGACCGCAGGAGTTAAAACCAAGAGGAAGTGGAAGCCCACTTCCCTTGGTGGGTCTCGGTTTTGCCGAGTGAAGAGAACAAAAGGGAGGGTTTCTCCTCCCTTCTAACCTAATCTTTCACTTGTAAAAATTCTAGGGTTTTTGGGAATTGTGCCTCCTGAATTCCGGATCTCTCATCCAACACAAATTCACAAAAACTAATCCCCTCGATATTGCAAGTCAATTAGGGGATTGTCTCTAGCACAAGGGCATTACTCGGACATCTTGGGTGCATCGTTTAGGAGGAGATTTGCTTTAATCTCTCATTGCCTTTTGCACTAGGACCGAAGGTTATTTCTAATCTTTATCGTTTCATTTTGTTAATTTCGTTTATGACCATAAAATACATATGAATTTTGCGTTATAATCCTTAATTCGAAGGGTAGTATACGGATATTTACCTACAGAGTCGGCGTTCCTTCCACGACGTTTGTAGGCGGGAGGTGAACGCTCCTCAGCTGGACAGCGTGAGTGTTTCACCTTACATTTGTCTGTCTCTCTTTCTATTTCTTTTAGAACTGATCATAAGAATGACCCTTCGTTTGCTTCTTCTAGTGGGTGCCCAGACCTTGGGAGGAGTACACTGGTGCTCCTCCTTTCGTGGCTGAGGTCCTTCGACCTAGGAGCTCGAGCGGGCTGCTGCTAAGGATGTCGATGGGTTCTTTGTGGTACTTGGGTGAGCGCTTGGCTCGTCAGTGCTCTCGGGACGTCTTGACGGTTCCCATCGATCCTCCTCGGACGATGTTTAGGGAGCCTTCGAGGCCGAGGGGAGGCGACTTGGGGGCGTCGGTGGCGACGCCCTCCTTCTTCCTGGCGAGGACTACTCGGCGTTTCTCTACGGGAGGTTGGCGTACTGGCCGATTGTGGTAAGTGCTTTATCCTCTTTCATTTTTGATTGTTTGAGAATACGATGAAAGATCGTCGGTTAACGGAAATCATTTGACTTTGCAGGAGGTCGAGGCGGCGGGCATCGAGCCCCCAGAGTACCCCAAGACCCTTGAGTACACCGACGCGACGGGGATGACGACGATCTCCGAGCTACGTGACTTTGAGTTGGCGGTGAGAGATGTTGGCCTGGACGAGTGGCAGCATCTGATTCGGAGGGTGAGTCTTCTAACTCGTATAGTTTTGTGTAAGAACACATTTGCTCAAGTTTGTCCAATCGCTAAGAATTTTTCTTTTGAAATGCAGGTTGCGCCATCCCGGTTCGTGGCTTTGTGGAGGGTAGCCAACCGGCTACGGGCTACTGCCGTCAAGGCACTTGCTGGTGGCCGAGGACGTCAGGTATGAACCTTCCGTTTACTTCATTTTTGCATTTCTAATTTTCCTTTATGTTTGGAGTGATTGACATGAGCCACTTTAGTTGTTTGCAGAGGGAGCGTTAGCTGGAGTGAGAGCTCGCCCAGTCCCGGGAGGAGACGGCTCGCCTGCTGAGGGAGCTCGAGGTCCACAACGCCGAGGTTGCTGCTCTCGAGGCGAGAGTTGCTGAGCTAGACGGCGACCAGCAGTAGCTTCCGTGTTGCTTCTTGTTTTTTTGGTTGTATTTTTGTACATTTATACATTTTAGGACCCGCTTTTGAACATTTCGATCTTGTTTTGGGGCTCGAGCCCCCAGTTTGGTGTACATATCCCTTTTTGTTGAATATATGACGGCCTGCGTGCCTTTGCTTTTGGGTTGCTTTGTTTGTACCTGCAGGTTAGCTTTGGACAGGTTTGGTAGATGACGGTTTACGCCGTCATGCTGCCTAAATTTACACAGAAATCACATAGAACATGTATGCGTACATATGGCCTAAATTAGCGCAAAACAATGACTCGAAAATGCAAAAAAAAAGACCAGAAATGAAAATGCAATAATTTGGTCGAAAATGACCGGACGGTAGGGAGGGTTACCCCCTAAAAAAATAAAAAATAAAAAATAAAAAACATATAAGTTTGAAATGGAGAGTGAAATGATTCCCCAAAAAGAAAAAGTAAAAAGAAATGTATAAGTTGGAAAAAAGATATAATTAAATTAAATACAAAAATGTATAGATTTTAAAAAAGAATAAATTAAATTAAATTGGTGAAATGATTCCCCAAAAAAAAGAAATGTACAAGTGTGCTAAAATGACTAAAATGTCGATATCGTCTCGAGATGCGCGTCCGCGAATTTAGGAAACACGAAATATGGCAACCTGTCGTATTTACCAAAATAATAACCCGTATGAATAGGAAATTATTCGTTGAGAATTTAGGAAAGATCCAACGCGGAAAATCACAAAAAGAGTGCTGAGGAAGAGGCGCAGCAAGAGTTGCGTCCCTTCGAAGAGGCGCAGCACCTGCTGCGCCTGTTCCCCAGTGCGTCCGTCCTGACGGATTTTAGGAAACAACTTTTAGTATAAATAGAGACGTCAAGGGAGGTTTTATTCACATAATTCTTCCGTCTTTCTTCGTCTTATTACACAAATCTCCCAAAATAAGCATACATCATGAATACTCTTGAGATTCGTCTAAAAGAATGGACAAATGAGTTCTCCAATGTGGAGAAACACGACATGGGTGCTTATAATTTTGGATCGCTTTTGAGCTTGAAGTTGATCAAGGTAGTCAAACCGTTCCTAGATGCTTGTCTTGACTATTGGGACCCGAATTATCATGTATTTGCCTTCCCTGGAGGCGACATTTGCCCATTTCCCGAGGAGATTGCTGCGATTGGTGGTTGGGACTCGAAATATTTTCCTGCTATTCCCTCCACTTCTCAAGGGTATAAGAACAAGTTTAGAGACTTGCTTGGATTGGCCAGAGTTGATGTTGACCGTCTTGTGACTTCTAAATGAGTGCGAATGTTGGATTTCATCGATCGCTTTATCAATAGGGCTGATCCCACTGTCTCTTATGTTGCGAGGCGAAGGGCATTCGGGTTTTTCCTATTACATGTGTATGTCCTTCAAGGGCATGTTGATGAGGATATGAGAGGCGACCTTCGTCTCTTGAGCGTGATTGAGCAAATGGAGCTGCGCAGGAGCCAAGCTTGCCTGTGTTTAGGAGAGATCCTATTGGGCTTGGATAACAGGAAAGCTAATCGCGACCTACCTTACCTGGGAAGTCCCATTATATTGCAGGTAAAAGAACCTTTCTTTTTTTCTTTTTGTTTTTTTTTCGTTCGTTTTTTTTGTTTTTTTCGTTTATTTTTTCGTTCGTTTTTTTTTTTCGTTTTTTTTTATCGTTTTAATAATACCTGCTTTTGGTAGGTCTGGCTTATGGAGCGTTTTCGATTGATCGAGTCTCCAGTTAATGTTCCTGCTTATCATGCTCGCTCAATTGCAATGAGGACCAGGCTTTACATGGTGGACTTCACTCGAGTTTGCAATTACTGGGAGAATAAACTGAAGAGCGAAGATGACCCCTTAATCAGACGGATCGTACCATGGTGGCATCTTAAATCTGTCACTGGAGTATCTTCTCTGGATCCTACCCGATCTATTCGCATTGTAATACCCGCCCTTTTAGAGACCCTTTGACCAGCGTTGACAGACCTTGGGAGCGGGAATAGTCTTAGAAGTGTGTGCCAAAACTATCTTGGGTTACGTGTTAAGAGTGGTACTCGATAGAGTAGAGGCTACTCGATCGAGTAGCTAGGTTACACGATCGAGTAGGGGGGAGCTCGATCGAGTATGCTGGGTACTCGATCGAGTATCGAGTTTTCAGCGAGGGTTTTTAATCGCGTTTTGTTAAATCCGCAAATCACTTCCGCCACTTTCCTCCTATCCTTTGGTCACCTCTTTCCCTTCCCTTCTCCACAAAACCTCCATGGAAGGCCTTTGAAGGTCCTTGTGCCGTAGGAGAGGGTAGCTTGAGTCGGGTAACGGTCTTTTGCCGGGTTACTCCTTATAGGTATGTCATAATCATCATCCGTACCCTCATCTTTGCAGTTAGGGTTTGCTTGGTAGTAATAGATGTTGTGTTGTGGTTATAGGGTTTGCTTGATTGCTGGATATGTCATATGATGGCATGGATTGGTTGCAGTTGCTTAAAGGTAGGTTCGCCTACTCAGTTTCTGTGGATAGTCTAGAGTGTCGATTATCGTATCATTACTGTTGTGTTGTGATGGCGTTGTGTGGCAGCGTATATGCTGTAGTTGGTTAGTACATACAGTTTGTTGGTTGTTGCGTCGCAGCTGTCTGTGTATTGTTTGTCTCTGGTTCGCGAGGCGCGTCCTCGGCTGAGTGGGGTCACTTGCGGGAGTGGCTTCACGCCCTAGTTTCGCCCTTCGTGGAACCCGCCACGGAAGGGGATGTGCACATTAATGGACAGGGTTATCGCTCGGTATGATGAGCGGGGATTTGGTGGGTACGGCTGCGGTCCTCCACTGGCAGGGCTAGTCCAGTGGACAGTCGGTGACAGAGGTTGATTGGATTATTGTGATTGTGTGTGAGATTGTTAGCGTTAGGTCGTGTTGATAGCTATGCTGTTGTTGTCGTATCTTATCTCAGTACTGACCTTGTGTGGTTGTTTTGTTTGTTATGTGTCTGCCGTGATCCCTTATGGTGAGCAGTCGGTCTTAGCAGGTGTTGATGTTGTTGATAGCTGGAGTCCGGGCAGGGATGAGTCTTCACGAGATTCGATAGCTTTAGAGAGTAGTCTTTGAGTTGTATCTTTTATATCGTTGTTGGTTTTAATTCACTTGTATTATAACATAATAGTTCTTTTATCGACATTTGATTATTACTATCCTCGGGCAACCGAGATGGTAACGCCCTTATATGCTAAGGAAGGCCTAGTTAAGGCTCCTCTGAATATGGGGGTGTTACAATGTGGTATCAGAGCGACGGTTTTGGAACCTGTAATGAATGAAAATAATGAACGTAGTGAGTCTAATAAAATGAACCTGGTGTATGTGTAATGGGAGCCCCAGCTGATGCTAGGTTTTGGGTGAGTAGACGCCCTCATTTCAAAATCTTGGCCCCATGATACTTAAGCCAGTCACATGGTACGGGAATGTGGAGTCTGTGTGTATATGTGTGATGTGTATGCTAATTGTGTCGGAGCTACTTGTAGTTGAGTCTTTGTTAGAATTAATAAGGATGTGATAGCTGTATTTGGGCCGTGCATGGTAATCATTGGTGGAATTAGTGAGTAAAGGTGGTGTTAATGCGTGGAAATGTAAAAGTGAATGCTATAATAGAAGAGTGAACATGTTGGTGTTTGTTATAAGTTGATGATGACGGTAGTCATATACAGTTTATAAACCCTACCGTAATTACGATAATGATAGTTATAGAATTGTTGAGTTATAATATGGAACATAGCATATAGTAATGCGTTTATGCCTTGTTTATTGGTTGAAATTTTTCCGCTGCGCGATAATCGATTTGTGTAAGATGATTTGCTTATGATTAAATTTGAGAACAGGATAGATTAATTTGTTATGAAGAGTATGCATTTATATAATATATGAAAGAATGAATTAATGTTAATTATATGCTTCAAGTTGAAGTGAACACGAGTTTGGTAGTAATGTGTAAAGTAAGTTTAAGTGTAATATGATGACGTGATTATGTTTATGGATGATTCGGTAGCAGGTAAACCGAGTCGGGTAATATGTGTAGCGTAAGGTGACATACACCTTATTAGTCAAGATGATACGTTATGCGTGAGTAATAAAGGTAATGCGTGAGCTTGATAATTAGTGCCAAATTCCGAACTTAGTTTGGAATCGACACGCGGTGTTGTTTTTGCAGGAATCTTCAAGTTAATTCGTATATCTGACGGAGTACTTAACTATACTTGACCGAGTGCGAGTGCTTACTAGACCAAGTAGGCCTTACTCGATCTAGTTAGGAAGCTATGACGTCGGGATGTGGAAAAATTTCTGCAGATACTCGACGAAATAGCGCCTACTCTAGGGTGGTACTCGATCGAGTACCCAAGCAAGACACTCGATCGAGTAGGTTACTGTACAGTGAATCTTACGGGTTTCTTAAAACCCCTATTCTTTCTATTCTTCTCATTCCTCTTCTATATTTCGAAACCTAAGCCTAATTTCCTCTCAAAAGCTTTCCTCATCTTGTGTTGGTGGTGATTCTTGGGGTTGTTTTCTTTGTTTGATTTCGTTTCTTTACTTTACTACTTAATCAAGGTATGCTTTTCTTCCTAATTTACATGATCTATTGATTTGAATGTGTTAGATTAGTGATACAATCTGAAATTTTCGATTCATATGGATAGATTATTGCTTTTAATTGTTGTAATATGATTCACATGCTTCCCTTGTATGAATGTTGGGATTAATTGCTGTAAAATAGGCTAGAAATTGCCAATATTGAAGCCGAAATTTCTAGGGTTACAAAAATTGAAATTGATTTTTGATTGTTTTACATTGATTACATGATGGAATTGAGTATTATACATTGTTTATATCATGTTGAAGGATGGATTTTGATGCTTTTCACCTTAGAAAGTTGCCTTAAAACTCCGTCTTAAAAGTGGCTCAAATGGAAATTCGTGATTTATATTTGGAATTTGGTGTTGTATATGACTGTTCAAATAAAGGTTGAACTTCAATATGATGGTAGTGGTGTTAATTCATGAAGAATATGTCAAAATAATTTCAGCTGTAGAGATCGTCTGACAAGTTTAACTGAGTTATTTGTTTCTAATATTGAAGATGATGATAATATGTCCTAAGATGCTTTTCCATGAGTTAGTACGAATGCCTCGCATGTTATTAGGAGTGTGTATGGAGTAACCTTAGAATCATGCTAGGACGTTATAAGATGTTGAGCACGTGTATTCACCATGATAATTTCTTCTTTACAACTATGGTTTATGAGTAGCTGCAAACTGAGTTTATTTATATACCACATTGGGGAAACTGTTGGTGAATGTGTCTATCTAGCTGAGTATTCAAAGTTAATGGAATGAATTAGGTGCTTCACATGTCGAACTTGTTGATGAGTTGGTGTACTTAGCTGAGTATATAAAATCCAAATTACATGAAGTATATGCTTTACATGTTTATACAAGTTTGTTTAAAATTATATGCTGAAACAGATGCCGAGACCGAACGTAGGGACCCGTCAGAGTAAACGGGGGAGGGTTACCCAACCTGAGATGGGGGAAGGGAGTGGACCCGTGGTACCCGCAGTTCCGGAGTACCCTTCTGTTGTGTTTGTAGACTTCAAACAGAGAGAGCGTTTTGTAGTTTTGCAAAAACGCAAGATGAGACCGACGAGGTGTATAGACACTACACTTTTGGAGGAGTTGGGAATAGAGACGGATGTCCGTCACATATTCGAGACTTTGGGTTTTACGGGGTTGTATAGACTGAGGAAACATTCCTACCCTTTTCTCACCTTGGAGTTTATGAGCTCCTTTATCTATAACCCAACTGCCCAGACCGTTGAGTTTCGGTTGATGAACACCAGTTTCTTGCTTCCTATGGACCAATTTGCTTCTCACCTTGGGTTGGCCAAGCCTCCCAAGGACTCCATCACTGATATCCCTGCTGAGTGCGGTGTTTGCCGCCTAATGCCTTGTCTGACCGGAAAACCAGCTCCCACCTCGAGTAACATGCTGATTAATGATGTTCAGCATGTCACATTGAGGATCTTTCTTCGTTCCCTCTCGAACCTCCTTTATGATCGACCGGATATCGAAGAACCGAACAACCATGAGGTGTTACTTCGATGTCTTACTTGAACCCGGAGCGGGCCGGGGAAAGTAGTCTTTAATGCTCCTTCCATCGTTTGTGCTGCCCTTGACTTGATGGCTACTGCCTCTTCCCGGTACTTGAGTTGTGGCGCTATCGCCACTCGGTTAGCTGAAAAGCTAACCTCCTTTGAGGCTTCTCCGGAGTATGTGCCTCTGGCTACCCCAGTGCCTACTATGGACCGTGACTACTATCTCGACCTGAAGTGGTTGAGAACCTTGGCCGACGGTAGCCTAGCTTGAAGGGTATGGGGCGTGAGTTGGATGGGGATTCCGGCTCCTGAGCACCTTCCATCGACCGAGCCGTTAGAGCCGGTGGTGACAGCTGTTGACTCCGACGAGGAGGAGGAGGATGATGACGTGCCCCGTCAGTTGCAGACCTACCTCATCGACGACACAATCCTAGAGGTGATGCCCGAGCCAAAGAAGAGGGAGAGCGCGACGGTCAGGGAGGAGAGACCCACGTTGGGGAGAGGACCCCGCAGATTGAGAGAGAGGACCTCGGAAACTAGGCCACGGCCGGTAGCACCACAGCAGCAGCAGCAACCTTTTCCGTGCTACCCTTACCTCGACACCCCGGAGACGCGATCCAGCTACTTGGCAGAGAGAGTGTCATCTACTTTGACACTCAGGAACATGCACGAGATGGCGTACACTCAGGGGATAGGGACCGAGGGACCGCATCCGGTTTGGTGGAGTGGAGTTGGGGACTATAGTGGGGTTTTCCACTCCTACGGGGTGGATCATTCGACGTGGGGGACACCTCAGTCCTTTGCCTACGGTGGCTTGACCCCATGGTACGTGAGTCCGGGAGCCGGAGCAGGAGTAGATGCGGGTATTGGGTCATCGGGAGCGGGTACTTCTGGAGGTGGTGGTGATGATGAGGTGATGGTTGAGCAGCAGCAGCAGCAGCAGGAGGAGTGATGCTCCTTGTTTTATCTTGGTTTATGGTCGTTGGTAGTAGATGTTGGTAGTGTCGTTAGATTTTGGTAGTTATTTCGTCGAAACTTTGGTTATGGATATGTATTGTTGGCCATAAGGCCAGATTTATTAGTTAACATTGTTGCAGGATTGATTTTGGGGGTCGGGAAGTCATTCCGACTCAAGTTACGAGACGGTTATGTATATATATGTGTTAGTTCATGACAGGTTTTATAAGGCATTTGACCTGTACGTACTCGACAGAGTAACCCCATACTCGATCGAGTAGCTACAGGTATGACAGATTTGATGCATTCTGATCTCGGGATACTCGATCGAGTACCCAAGACACTCGATCGAGTAGCATGGCACTCGATCGAGTACCCTTACATACTCGATCGAGTAGCACTGTTACAGGAGGTTTTCGAAAATCAAAAGTGTGCAATTGTTTTATAATTGCAAGTTTGATGTTTAATGTGGTTATTAGTGCGTAGTAACACCTTTGAACCGTTAATTTCATATGTTGGAAGTCAAGCTTCGGTTTTATATGCTATTGGTAACAAGTAGGTAAGTGGTGACGGTTTCTTGTTGTTTTAATATTACATATGCCATATTACTATCTTTCCATCGAAGTTACATCTTTTCATACGTTTGTGCACACGATATTAACATGCTTTATCGACGGCGGCTAGTTATTCCGGTGGTTTGTGTATGATTTATAATTTAACAAGTATATGCTTAGCGAGTAATGTCCATAATCAATAATATGGTTCTAATTTATGTTATGAAGCAGGTAATAGGTAATATGTGTGGTAATATTGGTGGTGAACTTCGGGGACAAAGTTCCTTTTTAGAGGGGAAGAGTAATATCGCAAAATAAAAAAGGCTGATTTTGAAGTTATGTTGTTATTCGTTTATAATGTTTTGTTGCTTAATTACAAAATTTTCTAGTACTTTGATCACATTGCTTATATGAAGTGTAAGTGGTTACTTTAGTCCATTGAAGTGAATGTGATAGTATGTTTTAAAGGACGGTCATAAAGAGATAGTTGTGGTGTAATGTGTCGTAATAGAATCGCGTTGTTGAGTAACATGGTGGTATTAGTTGTGCAGCATGAAGTTAATATGAGATATGTTTCGGGTTGATAGTTGTTATCATATGAGGGGTGATTGTTGTTTGTGATGGTTCGTATTGCGAGGTTGATGTTTTATATAGGATAGTTTATAAGAGTTGATGTATACATATAGAGTGACAGTTGATGATGACAATGTTTGCATGATAGTTGTAAGAGTCGATTTGAATAGAGCGTTAGACGGTGATGATGATGACATGGGGGAATGGTATTTCCGGGGAGTAATGACTTGAGTAGGAAGAATGGTGATGGCGTGTTTTTCCGTGTCTTGTGCGTTGAGTTAGGTGAGTTGAACTTCGGGGATGAAGTTCTTTTTAAGGGGGGAAGACTGTAATACCCGCCCTTTTAGAGACCCTTTGACCAGCGTTGATTGACCTTGGGAGCGGGAATAGTCTTAGAAGTGTGTGCCAAAACTATCTTGGGTTACGTGTTAAGAGTGGTACTCGATAGAGTAGAGGCTACTCGATCGAGTAGCTAGGTTACTCGATCGAGTAGGGGGCTGCTCGATCGAGTATGCTGGGTACTCGACCGAGTACCGAGTTTTCAGCGAGGGTTTTTAATCGCGTTTTGTTAAATCCGCAAATCACTTCCGCCACTTTTCTCCTATCCTTTGGTCACCTCTTTTCCTTCCCTTCTCCACAAAACCTCCATGGAAGCCCTTTGAAGGTCCTTGTGCCGTAGGAGAGCGTAGCTTGAGTCGGGTAGCGGTCTTTTGTCGGGTTTCTCCTTATAGGTATGTCATAATCATCATCTGTACCCTCATCTTTGCAGTTAGGGTTTTCTTGGTAGTAATAGATGTTGTGTTGTGGTTATAGGCTTTGCTTGATTACTGGATATGTCATATGATGGCATGGATTGGTTGCATTTGCTTAAAGGTAGGTTCGCCTACTTAGTTTATGTGGATAGTCTAGTGTGTCGATTATCGTATCATTATTGTTGTGTTGTGGTGGCGTTGTGTGGCAGCGTATATGCTGTAGTTGGTTAGTACATACAGTTTGTTGGTTGTTGCGTCGCAGCTGTCTGTGTATTGTTTGTCTCTGGTTCGCGAGGCGCGTCCTCGGCTGAGTGGGGTCACTTGCGGGAGTGGCTTCACGCCCTAGTTTCGCCCTTCGTGGAACCCGCCACGGAAGGGGATGTGCACATTAATGGACAGGGTTATCGCTCGGTATGATGAGCGGGGATTTGGTGGGTACGGCTGCGGTCCCCCACTGGCAGGGCTGGTCCAGTGGACAGTTGGTGACAGAGGTTGATTGGATTATTGTGATTGTGTGTGAGATTGTTAGCGTTGGGTCGTGTTGATAGCTATGCTGTTGTTGTCGTATCTTATCTCAGTACTGACCTTGTGTGGTTGTTTTGTTTGTTATGTGTCTACCGTGATCCCTTATGGTGAGCAGTCGGTCTTAGCAGGTATTGATGTTGTTGATAGCTGGAGTCCGGGCAGGGATGAGTCTTCACGAGATTCGATAGCTTTAGAGAGTAGTCTTTGAGTTGTATCTTTTATATCGTTGTTGGTTTTAATTCACTTGTATTATAACATAATAGTTCTTTTATCGACATTTGATTATTACTTGTGGACAAGGCCCTCGGGAACTGCGTCCGCGGGATCCACAATAGGCATAATCGACTCGAGGTTCTTTCGAATCGAATTAAGACAAATTAGAGTCGCCACCAAGTTTTTTGGGAACTTGGAACCGTTCAAGTCAACTTTACACCTTTCATCGAAAAGCATAAAGCCAATCGACTACGAGTGATTAAAGATAAAGACTTGTACCCTATATCACTCGATTTGAATGACTCTCGTAATCCAATGGTATTTAGACGGATCCACAAACCATAGATCTTGAGTAAGGGGTGAGGGTACGTGTTGGGAAGCCCATAAGGACACCCAACCCCGCCCGTCAATAACGGCCTCTACTAAGTCAAGTGTCGAATTTCAAACAAGGTCATAGCTACTACGATGTATGATATGCAAACGTTGTTTTAACCCTATCATGTGACAACAATTTCTATGTCGTTTTAGATGCAACTAAACTAACTTTGTTAAAGTTGTAATTTAGCATGTGGGTTGATTGATCTAGCAACATTCAAACGAAACAAACAAGGCTTGATGGGGAATGGGGGAGCCGTTGGGATCTACCTATTACAAACCAGGCATTTCATGCCGACACAACAACAAATTAAAGATACAACTCGATCTAAATACAATTGCTACATACGGAACCATAAACGACACAAAACACGGCCACTTGGCCTAGAAAACCGTGCACAAAGGGGGTGACTCACGGCCTACATGACACACGGCCTTGGGTCACTCCTCGTAATGCGTGCTTTCACTTAATCTTATCGAATTAGGCATAAGGCTACGCACCAAAGCATGCATTAGCATAAACCGGGCCATGTTGCTTTAAACAACATGCGGTTTACTACGCTCCTACAAGCATTGGGGAACAACCGTCTAACCAAACAAGACTAAGGTTTTTTTTGAAGAGGTTTTGACTCAATAAAAGAAAACTAACTCGAAAATTACAACTCGATAAACAAACGATAAATTACAAACAATGAAACAACGAGAAAACAAACGGTATAAAAACAAAACGAGAAAGGCAAATAAAACGGCCACCTCACGGCCCAAACCAACGGCCAAGACAAGGCCAACCTAGTTCCTAAGTTAGGTTCATTAGTTAGATCGAATGATTGCAAAACGGATTAGAAAACGAGTTAGAAAACAAGTTGATCGATTGAGAAGAAACGCGCGGGTGTGTTATTCTACACAGCCTAAAGGGTCCAATTAGGTCAGATATCATAAGATTAATGCTTACTCGTCGAGTGTTAATAGGGAGGTGCTAACCACACACTCCTATGCTAGCGAGAAATCAGGTGATAAGAAAGATGCGTTCAATTATTTACAGAGTTGTTAGTTGATTTTTAAAGCTACGTCGATGCACCCTAATGTGTCTAATTAGGTTATTAAATTAATTTAATGTCATCTAAACACGTCCTATGTTAACAATCAGAGGTTAAACTAACATACAACGGGTCCTAGGGTATGTCGAATTGGCCGAAATAACAAAGGGGTCAAAAGCGAAGAGCGAAGTTAGAAACTCGTTTTATTTATGCCCTACCTTGAACACGAGGATATGTAAATGAGACGGGGGTGTACGACCGACTGATGTAGCGGTTTCTTTTCCCATCTCAAGTCAACGCGGGTGTTCATGGTGGTACTTTAACTCATACTCGGACTAACTAGTTTCATAATTAATTAGAACAAACGATAATTAAAACGAAAAAACAAACAAAAAACAAGACAATAAAAAAAAGCATAAAACAAACGAAATAAAAGGGAAAAGAAGAGGATTTGATGCACCCTCAACCTACATGTATCGTTGACACCGTCTTGGGTCGTAATCGATGGTAGATTTTATCTCGAGAGGCCGTCGTCGACGAAGAGCAAAGCAAACACGCGTTTTGGAAACTTTCTGGACAGCGATTTTCAAACGATGATATCTCCCTCGTTTCACGACGAAAATTCGATCTAAAAGATGTTTTGAAAACTAGAAAGAAAGGAGAACAGGAATCTTAAAGCAACCCCTGCTCGTTTTGGGTTATTGGGCACGAAAAACGAGCACAAACAGAACTGGACAGACAAGAATAAACCGCGAAAACAGAGTGTATAACACTCTGTTTTTCGAGGGATTTCGTGTACTCTCAAGGGCAATTTGGCTCGCAAATATTTGTCTAATGTGTAGATGGATGTTATGTGGTTAATTAGGAGCAAGAAAATCGAGTTTTGATGGAGGTTTGATGGAGGTACGAATTGTTTTTCGAGGAGGACACACAAACAGTTCAGTTTGTATGTCGGTTTTGTTTAGGGTTTTTTGGAGGCAATTAGGGTTTGTTTCTGAGGCTTAAAGCTTGTGGGTGATGGTAGGATGTATGGAGAACTTAGAGTAATGAATGTATGGTGATGGGGTGGTATTTATAAGGAGTTAAAGTAGGGCAAAAGAGAGGGAGAGGCAGTCGGGCCCTGCTCACGCATAGCTGCTGTCCAGCAGCTTTTGTGAGGGTTTGAGAGGGGTTTTCTTGGTGATTAATCTAGGGTAATATGGGTAGGATACTAGGGTATGGGTTAGGGTTAATGGGTACGGGTTTTGGTGGTATTTGGAGCGGGTTTTGGGCTCGGGATTGAGCTGCCAAAACAGGGGGGCTGCTCGTTTGTTGCGGGCTGTTTGTGAGGATTTGGGACGAGAATTTTGGGCCGTGGATAGGGGGTTCGAACAAGGGTGGATGGGTATTGGTCTAGGTTGGTTAGTGTACTCGAGATTCGTGCCAATTCGTAAAGGAAACGGGCTCAAAAACCGAGCTAAAATCGAGCTCAAAAACACATGGTTGAAACGAGTTTTCTTCGCTTTTAAAATCGATTTTTCAAATCAATTAATCCATTAAAATAAATGACTCATAAAATGATTTTTCAAATCAAATATTTATTTTATTTTCAATAAAATAAACATGGAAAAATAAATTCAAAATAAGATAAATTAAATTGAAATCACCTTTAAAAAAGACTTTAATTTAAATATCATTTAAATTAATAAAATGAACTCACTAAAAAACATTAATTTAAATATCATTTAAATTAATAAAATACTTCATCGACGACGCCCATTCTACCTCGTAAAACGAGCTCCAAATAATGACAATGACAACTAAAGAATACAAGTGTCCTATCATCATCGGGTGTTTGTCGGGTTCTCTATAAATTCCAATATCGACGGATACGGGTATCTACATTACTATCCTCAGGCAACCGAGATGGTAACGCCCTTATATGCTAAGGAAGGCCTAGTTAAGGCTCCTCTGAATATGGGGGTGTTACACACATTCCCGGCTTGGAGTTTATGATATGCATTATCCCGGAGAGGTTGATGAGGCAGGTTGGATTGAAGTAAAGGATCCCGAAGCTTGACACTGTCCCGCAGACTGCTGTGGCGCTTACTACTGAGAGTCGAAGGGAATGGGCCATCAAATGGGCTCAGAGGAATGTTTGGTTTTTGAATTCTTCTGTCAGTGCTCTATGGGTGTCAGATTCCTATCTGCGGTGGTGGAAAGCTGCTACTCCGGAGGAGTGCAAGAGACTGAGGAAACGTGAACCTTTCGACTACAAGGTTCGCGAGGTGGAAAAGGAGAAGGAGAAGCATCTGACTGAGGGAGAGGAAGAAGCCGGGTTTCGAGTTATTCATCCTTCGAAGAAACCAAAGACTTCTCCTGCCGTCGAGATAGTGGTTGACAAGAATGGCAAAGCGAGACCACGAGAGAGACCTTTGGTGAATAGGTCTGAAGTGGCGCAAGAGCGTCCGGCTCGAGGTCATGACAAGAAGTATGATAAAAATGACAAAGGCAAAGGGAAAATGGAAGAGTAACCTAAGTCTTTATTATTATTTATTATTATTATTATTATTATTATTGCAATAAGAAGGTGGGGTTTTTAGAATCCTAGCCTATTTATTTTTATTATGATTTTATTATGTAACGTATTATTATTATTAATGAAATAAAAAAAGGTTAAATGGTTATGAAACCGTTGTGATTTTCTTTTCATTATTCTTGTCGAATTTCAAGTGCATTTGCAAATGTCCTTCTATTTACATTTAAAATGATGAAATGGGTTGTATCCCGTGAAGGATTGCCAACGTATTCATTTTAAAAAAATGAAATCAAACCCTTGCGCGTAGTTCGAGTAAATGTAAAAGAATAATTGTTCGAAGCAAGAGCTTGTAATGAACTTTAGAAAATAAGCATGAGCTTTACTTACTCCTAAAATGCAATTTAGTTTATTTGATGATATAAGAATGACGAATTGTCAAAGTGCAAGAGCAAGATGACATTAGCTTGATTTAGCTTGACCAGGGGCCGTTTATTTCGTGCCACAAGAGCGACACGTGAGGTTAAAAACGAGTTCTTTTTTATTTTTAAATCGATTTTTCAAATCAATTAACACATTAAAATAAATGATTTTTCAAATCAAATATACTCATAAAATGATTTTTCAAATCAAATATTTATTTTATTTTCAATAAAATAAACTCAAGAAAATAAATTCAAAACAAAAAAAATAAATTGAAATCACCTTAAAAAAGGCTTTAATTTAAATATCATTTAAATTAATAAAATGAATTCACTTAAAAAAAACATTAATTTAAATATCATTTAAATTAATAAAATACTTCATCGACGACGCCCATTCTACCTCGTAAAACGAGCTCCAAATAATGACAATGACAACTAAAGAATACATGTGTCCTATCATCATCGGGTGTTTGTCGGGTTCTCTATAAATTCCAATATCGACGGATACGGGTATCTCTGAGCCCCCACTTTGACCGAGGCTTGGACAAGGCGAAAGTCAAAGTATACCCCAGGTCCCTTTCGACCGGAGGATTCTTCGGGTCGTTTATAGTCCATTAGACTTGCGTATATAAGCTCTTGACCATAAGAAGAGATCATACCCGAAACTTCGTTGGGGTTGACTCTTGCTTCTGTTGCGTCGAAATATCATCGTTGGTCATCGACCCATAAATTTCATAAACGGTGGGTTGAGCCTTATCCTTAGGCGCCTACGTATCCGTTTCTGACGGAATCAAACCCGCGTCGTAGTTCGGCATCTGCTGACACATGCCCAAAGTTTATCATCTGCTGGCGTATGTCCAAAATTCATCATCTGCGACATTGGCCCAAAATTTATCATCTCTTTGGCGCTTGTCCGAATGGGACGGGACTTTCCGACGAGGTTGCCGCCGCTTTCATCATTTGCTTTCAGCTACGGAATTCTTCCATTTCATACTCTTGTATTGAATTGAATTCTTGGTGGATGTCATCCTTTTCATCTTGATAATGGTCTCTGAAGCCAACGGCCAGAGCCCCGATTTGTAATGGCTCTAAAGTCGAAGACTTTAGAGCCCCGATTGAAGCATATCCTGCTACATTTGAAACACAAAAACGCACTTGCAATAATCATCACATAAGCACATTTGGATCATCGATCTTGAAATTGGATCATTTGAAATCTTTGGGTCATCGACCGAAAATTGAATTTGAAGATTTTGAATGATTGGGTCATCGACCCGAATTTTGAATTTGACATTACTTGGTATGTTGGGCCATCGACCCAAAAAATTGAATTTGAGTTTTTTTGAATTTTGAAGGATTGGATCATCGACCCGGAAAGATTCTACTACTTGGATCATCTATCCACAATTTGCAAAAAAAGTTTTTGAAATTTCGGAATTTTGAACTTTTGAAATTAAACTTTTGAAATTATTTTTTTTTGAAATCGAACCTTGATGGGTGAGCATGAAATACGACTCAGACACTTTGTATGACCGGTAAACCACGTGGGCGTAGCCCGCTACCGTAAAACAGAAAAGGAAAATAAAACCCTAAGTGTGCACGGGTTTTAATTCAAATATTGACTTGTTGGGGGTAGAAAAGTAAATTGGCCAATCCGGCGCATCAAAATGGCAAATGGGAATCACAAGGTCGTCGACTTGGGATGTAGATATCGTATGGCATGGTCGTGCTCCCGAGGGCACATGGGAATCAAGATCACTTGGCATTGACAGGGTGGATTAAACTCACGGAGCAACAACGTTGGCTTCGCCCAGACACTAAACACGGACTGATTTTATGAAAGCACTTAGACATCACACATGACTTTTGTTGGGAACATTCTGTCACTCTTCTCCTCGCCTCCTTTCTTTTCAGCGAGTTTTCATCATTTCTTGCCACCGCCTTCTTTATTTTCAGCGGGCTTTTCATATTTTCTGTTCCCAACACAAACCCACATCTATGTGACTCAACATCTTTGCCTAAACCATTAGATAAAGCTCATTCTGAGACTCGATACTATTCATCCGAACCTATATCCTCATCCTAGCCTACATCGAGTGCTAAGACCGACTCAAACAAAGGTGGCATCATTTAGACTTGGTTAAGACCCGTAAGAAACCGACAAGATGACAACTTGGTTGATGAGTGGATTGAATCCCTTATTCTGAAGGACTGCCTACGTATTCGCGTGGAGCGAAATCAAATCCGACGTAGTTCGATCTTGGTGCATAAACATGGCATTTTGATTGTGTGTACACACTCAAAGGTTTCACCTAAGGTATCATTGCTGTATCCCATTCTAGCCTGTAAGGTACCGTTGTATCCCGTGTCTAGGGTTGGTACAAAAGGTTTTGATTCTTTGGGATGTGGAGCTTGGTAAAAATAGGTTCGAATGGTTAACCATCATTCTGAAGGTTTGTTTTGTGGTGCTAAGGCCAAGGGCTATGGCTGCTGATGTGGTTGGAATGGGTGTCTCGGGTTTGATGAACCACGAGTGCAAATGGGTTGAAAAATGATGTGGGTTCAAATTTCCATGTCTGGACCCTAAAGGTTAGGTGTAACAGCACAAGCAGAATGATTCTCAAAATTCCTGACTATCCCCTTGTAACTGTCTCAGGAAGAACTTAGAGGGTAAAGAGGTTACTACTTAAACTTTTGGGCTTCGCCCATTGAACTTCAACTATGGGTACTTGACTTGACTTCTGGCTTCCGTAACTTCGACATTCAACCAAAAAGCATTCCGCAATAACTTCAACATCTTTTTTCATTTTTCCTTTTTCTTTCATCACTTTTCATTTTTCTTTTTTTCATTTTTTTTTCATTTTTCCAACTTTTCTCTTTTTCTCATTTTTTCATTCTTTTTCATCTTTTTTTTTTCTCTTTGAAAATGATCTTCTATTCATTCTCTTAGTCATAAATGGATACACCTTGAAAACTGGGCTTCGCCAACTAAATTGGGTAAGAACTAACAATTCCTTGTTAGAACGGGTTGATATCTTCTCTCTTCGAGATGGGATGATTTTATGGGGAAAAGGCTTGCCTTCCGTCATCGATAGGGGAAACAAGGAGCTAGTCCGGGTTTGTCATAGAATCATCTAAAAGCTTGTCAAAAGCACTGGTTCTGATGGAGGTGTTCTACCGCCAGACATGGAATAGGTAAAGGAATCAAACACGGGATCCTATTGTACCTTACATTTTGAAACGGGACATATTTCTACCCCAGGGATGCCTTTGAGTGTGTTGTGCATTTTATCATGCTTTCGGAATGATTGAGGATTGGAAACAAGACATATCTGGAAACGAAACTAGAACTTTTTATTGGAATGGCAAAAGCTTAACAGACTCGAAGGAACGATTCCTAGGACACACCCTAGGTCATCGTGGAACAAACGACTCAAATTCAAAAAAAACGAAAGTCCTAGACTCGACTCGACTAAGATAAGAAAACAGATCCCGACTTATAATTTTCAAATCTGGTCTTGAGCTTTCTCTTGTTCAGCTGTCAGCTTAGATGCCCGGCTCTGGTCCTTAATTCCTTTGATGGTCGGCCTCCATCCTGAGGTAGTCCTCTGAGGATCTACGCCAGTGATGGAGGTTGGTGAATTGAATTGTCCTTTATTAACTTCGTTAACGAGAGGAGTACATTCTAGAGCGAGACTCCCGATTTGAATTTCATTCTTCGGGTTTGGCAAGAATTCAAAGCAATCCACAAATATTTTCCCGATAAACGCCCCTTTCAAGTGACACGGGCGGATAAGATGGGAATAATCGACATTGTCTTCGACAGAAACAAAATTGGTGTGATCACCAAATGGATTGGTGATGTTATTGGGTTTAACAGTTGGGATTGGGAGTGTTCCATTCTCAATCATGTCTTGGATTTCGTGCTTCAGTCGATAGCACCTTTCAGTATCATGGCCTTTCCCTTGATGAAAGGCACAGTAGGCATTTGGTTTATACCATTTACGTTGTTGATCAGCGGGAGGGTCCGGAGTTGGACCAATAGGCTTCAGCTTTCCTTGGGCTATAAGCCTTTGGAGAGCGTATGTATAAGTGCATCCGATATCGGTGAATGCCCTCGGAGCTTGGCGCTGCGACTTCTTCGATTGCCCTTCTAAGAGATTGATGGCTTCATCAATATGGGTCGTTGCTAGGGTTTTGCCCTTAGACGATGAGGCCCCTTGGTACCCTTTCGGCTTTTCAGCCTCTGCCCTTATGACATCATCTTCTACCTTTATCCCGATTCTTATCAATTCTTTGAAAGAGCCAAAATTCTGGTATTTCAGAGCATTGCGGTAAATAGGTCGTAGATTCTTTACGAACTTATCTACCATTTCAACTTCATCAGGCTTCTTGGCTAATTTCACGCTTTCAGCACGCCATCTTGCAAGGAATTCAGTAAAGCCTTCTTTGTCTTTCTGTGTCATCACCTCCAATGTTCTTATGTTGGTTTGAATCTCGACATTATCAGCATAGTGCTTACAGAACTCCACCGTAATATCTTCGAAAGTGGGGAAGTTCTTGAGGTCAAGATTATAGAACCACGCCTTTGGGTGTTCACCCAGAGATTGGGCGAAAATTTCAGAGAGCATATCAGCAGGTATTCCCTTCAGTGCTAAGTACCCTTTATAGGCCTTAACATGGTGGACTGGATCTTCGGTGCCCTTGAACTTTGGGATGTCAGTGAGTACCATGTTCGTGGGCAACTTATCCTGAACTGGGGCATAGGCCCTAGCATTCTCATAGTGGATGTTCTTCCCCTGGGAGAGTTTCAGACGGTCTTCAATGAAATTGAACCGTTTCTCCAGATCAGTCAGAGGTGGGGTAGATGAAGAGGAATCATCACCCAGCTTAGATTCGATTGCATCCATTCGGGTCATCATGAGGTTCACGGCCTCAGTGAGCTTGTTAACAGCATCTTCCATTGCTTGAAGTCGGGTTTTTGGCGGCCTTTCTACAAGAAAACCCCGTACTGAGTCAATATTCAAAGTAAGAGCCCCTGCACACTTAAGGACTCGACCCCAACTTGACTCAAACAAAGACTCGACTTGAGATTGATTAAACAAGGGTTCGACTCACGGTTTGATTTAGACATTGGTTCATTTTAGACTCGACAAAACGACATGACTCAAACTGTCATAACTCGATTCTAAACTGGACTTGGTGTGACTAAACCCGTGATTGGGCTAACATAGCCCATGGGTTCATATGAAACGTCCTAAAGGGCCTAGCTTGGACGTTTTTTGTGGACTATCCTAGACCAAAAGGTCGACCAACATGACTCAAGGCCCAAGAGGTGAGCTTGGGTGACCCAACAAGGTCGTGTTCTAGACTCTTAGAACGAAACACACCCGGCCTAACACGGCCAAGACCCGGACGCGACTCGACGCATTTCATTCTTGGTTGAGGTTCGGGCAACATTTGGATTGATTTTGAAAAATGAAGGATTGATTTGAAAATGAGATTTGAAATGGGCAGCATGCCGGCTATAAAAGCTCATTTTGGGCCGAAATTTCTAGTCCTATTTGGGCAGCGTTCCGCGTTTTTAAAACCATGCTATTTTGAGAATAAGTTGTTCAAAAGTTAGGTTTTGAAAAGGACATGGGAATTTTCGAAAATAAAGACTCGGGAAAACACATTGTACATTGTCATTCTCATGTTATAAGGATGTATGCTCCTAGACATCTCTAAGTCTCAGCAAGTCTTCTACAAGAAGGTCTATGCCCTCCATCCTTTTGCGGTCTTATAGAGCAAGGTGTCTTAAGGTAAAGTACCTAGAAGATCGTCCCCACCATCAAGAACCACGCGAGGCGAAGTGGAAGCGAGCAATGTGCAGCTTCCTGGCATAGTGGGACGTCGCCCCCCACGCATCACGAAGAAACGCTGGGACGGCCCGGGCAAGTCCTTAAGGGTTTATGCATGAATCGTAGCACTATGAGTAATGTTTTACTTTCCAACACTTTCTTTTCAAGTTTCACCTCGGAGGAAAAGACCCTAGAAACACAGTGTAACTAGTCCTCTTTTCCCCAGTGAGTCGCCAAATCGTGGACAAGGCCCTCGGGAACTGCGTCCGCGGGATCCACACTAGGCATAATCGACTCGAGGTTCTTTCGAATCGAATTAAGACAAATTAGAGTTGCCACCAAGTTTTTTGGGAACTTGGAACCGTTCAAGTCAACTTTACACCTTTCATCGAAAAGCATAAAGCCAATCGACTACGAGTGATTAAAGATAAAGACTTGTACCCTATATCACTCGATTTGAATGACTCTCGTAATCCAATGGTATTTAGACGGATCCACAAACCATAGATCTTGAGTAAGGGGTGAGGGTACGTGTTGGGAAGCCCATAAGGACACCCAACCCCGCCCGTCAATAACGGCCTCTACTAAGTCAAGTGTCGAATTTCAAACAAGGTCATAGCTACTACGATGTATGATATGCAAACGTTGTTTTAACCCTATCATGTGACAACAATTTCTATGTCGTTTTAGATGCAACTAAACTAACTTTGTCAAAGTTGTAATTTAGCATGTGGGTTGATTGATCTAGCAACATTCAAACGAAACAAACAAGGCTTGATGGGGAATGGGGGAGCCGTTGGGATCTAACTATTACAAACCAGGCATTTCATGCCGACACAACAACAAATTAAAGATACAACTCGATCTAAATACAATTGCTACATACGGAACCATAAACGACACAAAACACGGCCACTTGGCCTAGAAAACCGTGCACAAAGGGGGTGACTCACGGCCTACATGACACACGGCCTTGGGTCACTCCTCGTAATGCGTGCTTTCACTTAATCTTATCGAATTAGGCATAAGGCTACGCACCAAAGCATGCATTAGCATAAACCGGGCCATGTTGCTTTAAACAACATGCGGTTTACTACGCTCCTACAAGCATTGGGGAACAACCGTCTAACCAAACAAGACTAAGGTTTTTTTTGAAGAGGTTTTGACTCAATAAAAGAAAACTAACTCGAAAATTACAACTCGATAAACAAACGATAAATTACAAACAATGAAACAACGAGAAAACAAACGGTATAAAAACAAAACGAGAAAGGCAAATAAAACGGCCACCTCACGGCCCAAACCAACGGCCAAGACAAGGCCAACCTAGTTCCTAAGTTAGGTTCATTAGTTAGATCGAATGATTGCAAAACGGATTAGAAAACGAGTTAGAAAACAAGTTGATCGATTGAGAAGAAACGCGCGGGTGTGTTATTCTACACAGCCTAAAGGGTCCAATTAGGTCAGATATCATAAGATTAATGCTTACTCGTCGAGTGTTAATAGGGAGGTGCTAACCACGCACTCCTATGCTAGCGAGAAATCAGGTGATAAGAAAGATGCGTTCAATTATTTACAGAGTTGTTAGTTGATTTTTAAAGCTACGTCGATGCACCCTAATGTGTCTAATTAGGTTATTAAATTAATTTAATGTCATCTAAACACGTCCTATGTTAACAATCAGAGGTTAAACTAACATACAACGGGTCCTAGGGTATGTCGAATTGGCCGAAATAACAAAGGGGTCAAAAGCGAAGAGCGAAGTTAGAAACTCGTTTTATTTATGCCCTACCTTGAACACGAGGATATGTAAATGAGACGGGGGTGTACGACCGACTGATGTAGCGGTTTCTTTTCCCATCTCAAGTCAACGCGGGTGTTCATGGTGGTACTTTAACTCATACTCGGACTAACTAGTTTCATAATTAATTAGAACAAACGATAATTAAAACGAAAAAACAAACAAAAAACAAGACAATAAAAAAAAGCATAAAACAAACGAAATAAAAAAGAAAAGAAGAGGATTTGATGCACCCTCAACCTACATGTATCGTTGACACCGTCTTGGGTCGTAATCGATGGTAGATTTTATCTCGAGAGGCCGTCGTCGACGAAGAGCAAAGCAAACACGCGTTTTGGAAACTTTTACGGACAGCGATTTTCAAACGATGATATCTCCCTCGTTTCACGACGAAAATTCGATCTAAAAGATGTTTTGAAAACTAGAAAGAAAGGAGAACAGGAATCTTAAAGCAACCCCTGCTCGTTTTGGGTTATTGGGCACGAAAAACGAGCACAAACAGAACTGGACAGACAAGAATAAACCGCGAAAACAGAGTGTATAACACTCTGTTTTTCGAGGGATTTCGTGTACTCTCAAGGGCAATTTGGCTCGCAAATATTTGTCTAATGTGTAGATGGATGTTATGTGGTTAATTAGGAGCAAGAAAATCGAGTTTTGATGGAGGTTTGATGGAGGTACGAATTGTTTTTCGAGGAGGACACACAAACAGTTCAGTTTGTATGTCGGTTTTGTTTAGGGTTTTTGGGAGGCAATTAGGGTTTGTTTCTGAGGCTTAAAGCTTGTGGGTGATGGTAGGATGTATGGAGAACTTAGAGTAATGAATGTATGGTGATGGGGTGGTATTTATAAGGAGTTAAAGTAGGGCAAAAGAGAGGGAGAGGCAGTCGGGCCCTGCTCACGCATAGCTGCTGTCCAGCAGCTTTTGTGAGGGTTTGAGAGGGGTTTTCTTGGTGATTGATACGTGCATTTTATATAGTCTTTTTAGGCCTTTTTATGCACGTATTTCTATGTTATTATCGTAGTTTATTGCTACGAAATGCCCCGAATATGCTACTTTGGTTTGTTCTGTCTTATTTGCAGGAATGAACCAGAAAGTAATGAAATCAAGCCTTTTACCGTCCGTTTAGCATGCATTTGAAGGAAGAGTGAATTTGGAGCAAGAATGTAGCTATTTTGGGATGCGCAAAAAAGAAAGATAGCTAGGCGAGCAAGGGAAGAACTTTAAATTGCTAGTGCCTACTTTGGAGAGCCATATCTCGAGTTCTACAACTGATATTCAGGTGATTCCAATTGGAGATGAAAGTTTGTCCTCTTAGCTTTCCAACGCCACCGGAATCGCCCTGTTTGACCAAGTAACGAAGAAATGGCAGCCGTTTGAAGTTCAGTGCGCAAAGCAGGAAAAGTACTCGATCGAGTAGATAAATCGCTCGATCGAGTACTAGCTACAGCGAGAAGGTTATTGTCGAGTATAATTAGATTTATCTTATGCTTATCTTATATTTGGTTAATAATAATGATACTACTTAGTATAAATAAGAGTAGTTTAGACCTAATAGAAATTCATTCATTCCCTGGAGTCAGTAGAGGGGACGGACGACGCTTCTTCTTTTCTCTCTATTTCCGGATTAATTGTAATTTTCTCTTCCCTTATTTCTCATTCATAATTAGTTTGCTCTTAATTTCTCTTATACTCTTATTTAATTTATGCATCTTAAATTAATTCTCTCTCTTATAATGCCTCTTTCAATTAATTGTTTATTTATCTTTATTTGTTTCATCAATATGAGTAGCTAATCCCCCTCGCTAAGACTATAGGGGATCCATAATTATGAAGGGAGAGTAATCGATTTATTGGGTTAATGCTGGTATTGTCTTTGTTGGTTAAATGCTGCAGTTAATTGTATCTGTCTGATTGAGTCGACGCAATTAGACCTTTAATTCTTAGTGATCCTTGACCTGGACCGAAAGGTTGGAAAAGGTAGACTAGTAGCGAACAATAGAGTATTGCAGTGAGGGCGAAAGTTAAGCTGTTTACACTTTAGGGTGAATTAAGGACCGAAAGGTGACGTTCGTTACCCCTTAGACCGTATTTGCATTGACCTGAGACCTAGATTACTTGACCGGATGATTATGGTGAACCGTTTGTCTTAGCTGTTTCTCTCTGTCTGGTTAATCCCCTTCTCTTATTCTCTTTTCCTTATTCTTATTAGTTTAGAAAATCATTTTAAACCCCCCATTGTGACCCTTACTCATAGACTAAAATTAGACAGATAAATCTCATTTTTGCCTCCCTGTGGAGATCGACCCTACTTACCGCTAGCTTCTGTTAGTAGTACTTAGGTATTTATTTTTGGTACTGAAACGACGGTATCAAATTTTGGCGCCGTTCCGGGGAGGCAGCGTAGTTTTATTTGTTTTTATTTAGTTTATTTCTTGTCTCAAGGAGCTTCGGTTCCTTGAGACCGTTATTATGTCTTTCGTTCTTCTCTTTCCGCAAGAAGAGAACGAAATTTTTGGTACTTATTTAGCCAGGTTTTTGGAGTGGCTCGAGCCCAGACGAGATGCATTTTCGAACTCCAATTGTTTGGACTATCTTCCGGGGTATGAATGACCCTACGCGAGCATACCTAGAATCTATTGGTAAGTGGGATTTGGAAGGAATCCCCGTAAATGAGGTGTTAGAATTCTTTAATTGGTTTCTTCTTTGAATCTCTTAAACCCAACTTTTCTCTTCATGTTGACTCAAATGAGGGGGTGGGTGAGACCTTAGAAACCAATCTAGGAAATGCTGACGGAGACATAGAGGAGACCACTAGCGTGGTTGACAATCCTTTTTATGAGGATAGTTTAGAACCCCTTTATGATTCTTGCACTGATAGTGAGGGTGATTTGAAGGCTCTCTTTGAGAATCTCCATCTTGACGAGTCTAGCAATAAGGAGAGTGAGGAGGTAGATTTAGACAGTCTTGAGGTCAAATGGGATACTTACGATGATATAGTAGATGAACCTATTATAGAGGACCCAATTGACCCAATTGACTTTACCGTCCCTTGCATTTGGGATGAATACCCACCTTCTCCTTTAGCAGACCAGATTCCTCCACCTCATAGTTTTCACCCGTCTGATCATCCAAATTCTATTCGCGTTGTTTTTGAGTCCAATGCTCCTAAGCTGCTTTATTTTCCACCTGCGGTTAATTTGAGTTTTTATATTCCACCCTTAGCTGGAGGGAGGAATAATTTTGTGGATATTTTTAGGAGCTGTCATAGGAAATTTGTTAGACTTAAATGTTATTACATTTTAATTTCCTATGCTATCACTGTTTTATGGTGCTACTTAAAGTTTTGTGTAGCACATGCGCAGCTATTTGACAGGTTGCTGCGAGCCTTGAGCTGCTTTGATTGGGTTCAATTAGAGTAGTTGGCTGAAAAAGAAGGTCGAGTGGGACTGTCGAAGCTAGCGCTACCCGGGAGGCAACCCGGAGATTTTATTTTGCATTTTTATTTTATTTCAGTTGTAATAAATGGTTTTTATACCATAAACTATCTCAGTATGCTTGTCTTGTTAGTTTGCGGCTGTTTTATTTGCGTTTTGCAGGAATTACATTGAGGATCACTCGATCGAGTAGTTTTTCTACTCGATCGAGTACTTTTGCTGATGGATTCACTCGATCGAGTGAAATTTTTACTCGATCGACCACCTGCAAATAGAGAACCACTCGATCGACTGTTTTTCCCTTCGATCGAGCAGTTTTGAGTGCCCATTCTACTCGATCAGCCACTGTTCGACTGCTATCGAGTGTTTTTGACTTGGATTAGCTTCCTGAGACGGTTTTTCGGGCCTTAGCAACCTCCCATGTTCATGGTCGGTTTGGGGAGGTCCCTTTATTCGCGCATCTTGTAAGTTTTCCGCATTTTACTTTCTTTCTCCTCTAGTTTGCGTTTCCTTTCCATGTTTTGGTACAATGGGGGCATTGTACGATTTGGTTTGGGGAGGTTATGCATCCATATCTGTATCTGCATCTTGTTTTTATTGCATTTCTGTTATCATCGTTTAATTTCAGTATGCATTGCTGTTTATTTTCATAAAAATCAAAAATCTCATAAAAATTGAAAAATTTCAAAAATTCAAAAAATATTCACGTTTATTTTTGCATATAGGTTGAGTCGGAACGGTAAATTTCCGTGATGAAATTGCACTTTAACTTGTCTTTTTACTTGAGCCTTGCACTTTATTGACGGTTATTAGCTGAGTCTTGCGCATATCTACGAGTTTTTGTTCAAATTTAGCTGACTGTTTAGACTTGACCTGATAAATTGGCAACCTACTCTATAAATTCTGAGTTTTAGAGCCTAATAACTGGTGACATTCATGACCGGTTTACATAGGAATTGAGAGTAGTACTCCTTGCATAGCATGTTTATCACTTTTGCACTTTTATGAAATTCGATTGCTTGTCACTTGTGTACATTCGGGTTTGTGGTCGGTGTCACATGCAGGGAGGTGCTTGCAAATTTTTCCCCTTTCTTTCATTTTCACCCATTTAGCTCCACTTAAGCCAATTTTAGCCTTTTTGACCCATTAGCTACATCCAAAACTGAGCCTGCCTAGTCAAGCTAGTTAGTATGTCTTTTGTGGTATGTGTTTTCCGTCTGCGGTTTGGCCTATTTTCATTATTGGAGTTGGTTGAGGATGAAGAAAGGAAGAAATGAAAAAAAAAAAAAAAAAAAAAAAAAAAAAAAAAAAAAAGAGATTGAAAAAAAAAGGAGAAAAAAAAAACGTGAAGGATGAAAAAATAAAAATAAAAAAGGAGAAAAAAAAAGAAAAGAAAATGAATTGGAAAAAAAGAACACACGTATGAGCAGAGAAAGAAAAATCAGAAAAGTTGTTTTTGAGTTGGTTTTTTTGAGACCGTCTGTGTCTATTTCTATCTTGTGACGATCTACTCCTCTGTTTTATTCTACATCTTTTTGAGGAGATAGTGTATTGGGTAGTGAGTTTTGTGCCAAAGAAGGGCACTTGTGCTTATTTTTCAGTCAGTTGAGATTCGGACGGTCTTATATGGTCCTGTTTAGGAACTAGCTTGGCGCTTTTACCTCCACATTTCCATAATTTGTTTTGCCTTTTCTCACCTTAACCTCACTTTCCCATACCATTTGTAAGCCCTCAGCTGTGACGGACATTGTTGGTTGGAATGTATGTGTGGTACTTGAATCGTCTATCATGTTTGTTGCATGCATGTTATGTAGGTCGCAGTCTAGGTGAGTGACTATTTTCTCTTTCTCTCTTATACATATACTTTCACCCTCTGCTTTATGAGAAAAGAGTGACCACGTGAGAGTCCGATTTTGTTGGTCTTGCAAGGTCGATAGGTCAGCTTTATTTATGGACATCTTATAATTCGTTTGCGTATTGACCATTGTAGCTGTAACTGTTGATTTTAGTTTGCATTAAACTGGTTTAAGTAGACAAGTAATAGCTAACTCTGAGTTATCTTTTCCGTTCCATTAGTTTGCACTTAGTTTACTCGAGGACGAGTAAAGGTTTGGTTTGGGGAGATTTGATACGTGCATTTTATATAGTCTTTTTAGGCCTTTTTATGCACGTATTTCTATGTTATTATCGTAGTTTATTGCTACGAAATGCCCCGAATATGCTACTTTGGTTTGTTCTGTCTTATTTGCAGGAATGAACCAGAAAGTAATGAAATCAAGCCTTTTACCGTCCGTTTAGCATGCATTTGAAGGAAGAGTGAATTTGGAGCAAGAATGTAGCTATTTTGGGATGCGCAAAAAAGAAAGATAGCTAGGCGAGCAAGGGAAGAACTTTAAATTGCTAGTGCCTACTTTGGAGAGCCATATCTCGAGTTCTACAACTGATATTCAGGTGATTCCAATTGGAGATGAAAGTTTGTCCTCTTAGCTTTCCAACGCCACCGGAATCGCCCTGTTTGACCAAGTAACGAAGAAATGGCAGCCGTTTGAAGTTCAGTGCGCAAAGCAGGAAAAGTACTCGATCGAGTAGATAAATCGCTCGATCGAGTACTAGCTACAGCGAGAAGGTTATTGTCGAGTATAATTAGATTTATCTTATGCTTATCTTATATTTGGTTAATAATAATGATACTACTTAGTATAAATAAGAGTAGTTTAGACCTAATAGAAATTCATTCATTCCCTGGAGTCAGTAGAGGGGACGGACGACGCTTCTTCTTTTCTCTCTATTTCCGGATTAATTGTAATTTTCTCTTCCCTTATTTCTCATTCATAATTAGTTTGCTCTTAATTTCTCTTATACTCTTATTTAATTTATGCATCTTAAATTAATTCTCTCTCTTATAATGCCTCTTTCAATTAATTGTTTATTTATCTTTATTTGTTTCATCAATATGAGTAGCTAATCCCCCTCGCTAAGACTATAGGGGATCCATAATTATGAAGGGAGAGTAATCGATTTATTGGGTTAATGCTGGTATTGTCTTTGTTGGTTAAATCTTTGCAGATTAATTGTATACATCGATTGAGTCGACGCAATTAGACCTTTAATTCTTAGTGATCCTTGACCTGGACCGAAAGGTTGGAAAAGGTAGACTAGTAGCGAACAATAGAGTATTGCAGTGAGGGCGAAAGTTAAGCTGTTTACACTTTAGGGTGAATTAAGGACCGAAAGGTGACGTTCGTTACCCCTTAGACCGTATTTGCATTGACCTGAGACCTAGATTACTTGACCGGATGATTATGGTGAACCGTTTGTCTTAGCTGTTTCTCTCTGTCTGGTTAATCCCCTTCTCTTATTCTCTTTTCCTTATTCTTATTAGTTTAGAAAATCATTTTAAACCCCCCATTGTGACCCTTACTCATAGACTAAAATTAGACAGATAAATCTCATTTTTGCCTCCCTGTGGAGATCGACCCTACTTACCGCTAGCTTCTGTTAGTAGTACTTAGGTATTTATTTTTGGTACCTGACGACGGTATCAGTGATTAAGCATGGGTAATATGGGTAGGATACTAGGGTATGGGTTAGGGTTAATGGGTACGGGTTTTGGTGGTATTTGGAGCGGGTTTTGGGCTCGGGATTGAGCTGCCAAAACAGGGGGGCTGCTCGTTTGTTGCGGGCTGTTTGTGAGGATTTGGGACGAGAATTTTGGGCCGTGGATAGGGGGTTCGAACAAGGGTGGATGGGTATTGGTCTAGGTTGGTTAGTGTACTCGAGATTCGTGCCAATTCGTAAAGGAAACGGGCTCAAAAACCGAGCTAAAATCGAGCTCAAAAACACATGATTGAAACGAGTTTTCTTCGCTTTTAAAATCGATTTTTCAAATCAATTAATCCATTAAAATAAATGACTCATAAAATGATTTTTCAAATCAAATATTTATTTTATTTTCAATAAAATAAACTTGGAAAAATAAATTCAAAATAAGATAAATTAAATTGAAATCACCTTTAAAAAAGACTTTAATTTAAATATCATTTAAATTAATAAAATGAACTCACTAAAAAACATTAATTTAAATATCATTTAAATTAATAAAATACTTCATCGACGACGCCCATTCTACCTCGTAAAACGAGCTCCAAATAATGACAATGACAACTAAAGAATACAAGTGTCCTATCATCATCGGGTGTTTGTCGGGTTCTCTATAAATTCCAATATCGACGGATACGGGTATCTACATTACTATCCTCAGGCAACCGAGATGGTAACGCCCTTATATGCTAAGGAAGGCCTAGTTAAGGCTCCTCGAATATGGGGTGTTACACACATTCCCGGCTTGGAGTTTATGATATGCATTATCCCGGAGAGGTTGATGAGCGGGTTGGATTGAAGTAAAGGATCCCGAAGCTTGACACTTTGTCCCCTTGATCCCGTGGCGCTTACTACTGAGAGTCGAAGGGAATGGGCCATCAAATGGGCTCAGAGGAATGTTTGGTTTTTGAATTCTTCTGTCAGTGCTCTATGGGTGTCAGATTCCTATCTGCGGTGGTGGAAAGCTGTTACTCCGGAGGAGTGCAAGAGACTGAGGAAACGTGAACCTTTCGACTACAAGGTTCGCGAGGTGGAAAAGGAGAAGGAGAAGCATCTGACTGAGGGAGAGGAAGAAGCCGGGTTTCGAGTTATTCATCCTTCGAAGAAACCAAAGACTTCTCCTGCCGTCGAGATAGTGGTTGACAAGAATGGCAAAGCGAGACCACGAGAGAGACCTTTGGTGAATAGGTCTGAAGTGGCGCAAGAGCGTCCGGCTCGAGGTCATGACAAGAAGTATGATAAAAATGACAAAGGCAAAGGGAAAATGGAAGAGTAACCTAAGTCTTTATTATTATTATTTATTATTATTATTATTATTATTGCAATAAGAAGGTGGGGTTTTTAGAATCCTAGCCTATTTATTTTTATTATGATTTTATTATGTAACGTATTATTATTATTAATGAAATAAAAAAAGGTTAAATGGTTATGAAACCGTTGTGATTTTCTTTTCATTATTCTTGTCGAATTTCAAGTGCATTTGCAAATGTCCTTCTATTTACATTTAAAATGATGAAATGGGTTGTATCCCGTGAAGGATTGCCAACGTATTCATTTTAAAAAAATGAAATCAAACCCTTGCGCGTAGTTCGAGTAAATGTAAAAGAATAATTGTTCGAAGCAAGAGCTTGTAATGAACTTTAGAAAATAAGCATGAGCTTTACTTACTCCTAAAATGCAATTTAGTTTATTTGATGATATAAGAATGACGAATTGTCAAAGTGCAAGAGCAAGATGACATTAGCTTGATTTAGCTTGACCAGGGGCCGTTTATTTCGTGCCACAAGAGCGACACGTGAGGTCACGCGAGGCGCGTTTTTGGCTCCTATTCTAGGCATAGTAACGTTTTAGTTGGTCGAGGTTTGTTGGGTTGGCAAATTCGTTCCCGTCTAGGTCTGTGATCCTAACCGCACCCCCTGGATGTATGAAATTGACTAGGAAAGGCCCGGCCCAATTGGGTATGAATTTTCCTCGTGGATCGACAGGTAAAAGAGCCCTAATGGATTTGAGGACCAAGTCTCCTTCCTTGATGTTCCTTGGCCTGACCCTTTTGTTGGAGGCTCGTTTGATACGCGCCTGGTATGTTTGCATATTATGTAATACACGTAACCTTCGTTCATCCAGGAGGATAAGTTCTTCATATCTATCCCTCTTCCACTCAGCTTCTGGGATTTGACTTTCGAGTAAAATACGCAAGGATGGTATTTCTAGCTCGACTGGTTGTACAGCTTCCATGTCGTAGGTCAAATAGAAAGGAGTAGCCCCAGTGGGTGTCCTAACGTATGTACGGTATCCCCATAAAGCAAAGGGTATCTTGCTTGGCCAATCTCTATAGTTGTCAATCATTTTCTTGAGAATAATGACAACATTTTTGTTTGCTGCTTCTACCGCGCCATTGGATTGTGGTTTATATGGCGAGGAGTGGTGATGCTTAATTTTGTACTTGGCTATAAATTGTCTAGTCTCAGCTTGGAAATGTAACCCATTGTCACTGATGATCTCGTGTGGGCAACCATATCGACAGATGATATTGGTTTGTATGAATTTTGCCACTTTCTTGGCCGTAAGACTGGTGTAGGAAGCCGCTTCTACCCATTTGGTGAAATAATCGATTGCTACTAGGATAAAACAGTGACCTCCTGTTCCGACTAGGGTGACTTTACCGATGATGTCATATCCCCAAGCAGAAATGGCCAGGGAGATGTCATGGTGTAAAGCAATGAAGGAGGGACATGTTGCACATTCCCAAAGATTTGGCAATTATGGCAATGTCTTACATATATGATGCAATCAGATTCCATCGTGGTCCAATAATACCCCAAACGTGTGATTTTCTTTGCCATCATGGGTCCACTCATGTGAGGGCCACATTCTCCATCATGGACTTCTTCCATCACTTTCCGTGCCTGTGAATGATCAAGACAACGTAGGATTACACCAAGAGGTGTTCTTTTGTACAACTCTCCTTGCATGAGAACGTATTGGGAAGCTAGTAGGCGTATAGCACGTTGTCCCATTTTGTCCATATCAGGTGGATAGGTGTCGTTGAGCTTGAAATTTAGGATTGCTTGGAACCAGGGTTCCTGTGCGATTTCCTCTTCGTCGGTGATTTGGTGCACATAAGATGGCTCTGATCGTCGTTCGATGCACAAAGGCATTTCTACCATGCTATCCGGAATATTAATCAAAGATGCGAGTTTTGCAAGAGCATCCGCAAATTGATTTATTCTCGAGGTAGATGTAGGTAGGTCACTTGATCGAAGAATTGGGATACTTGGTCTATTCTGGCTTGATAAGGTGCCAAGCTTTCGCTTCGGATTTTCCAAGATCCCGTAATTTGATTGATGATCAAAGAGGAATCCCCATGTACTCGAAGATCCTTGATGCCTAAACTTACTGCTGCTTGCAATCCAATGAGACAGGCTTCGTATTCTGCAGCGTTATTTGTCACTTCGAAGTCGAGTTTGACAGAGATTGGTGTATGCTCGCCTTCAGGAGAAATGAGCAATACTCCTATTCCAAATCCTCTTAAATTAGATGCCCCATTAAAATAGAGGTCCCAGGAGTCTACATTCGTTTGGAGTATATCCTCATCCGGAAACGACCAGGTGTCTATTGTTTGTGTATCATTGATGGGATTTTCTGCGAATAATTCGGCAACAACGTGCCCTTTTATGACTTTCAAAGGCACATACTTGAGATCGAACTCATAGCGCATCAAAGTCCATCTCGCTAGACGTCCACTGAGAACGGGTTTCTTGAAGAGGTATTTGACAGGATCCATTTTGGAGAATATTTTGACTGAGTAGCTAAGCATGTAATGGCGTAGCTTCTTTGTTGCCCACACAAGAGCGAGGCATGTCTTCTCGAGTGGCGTGTATTTGCACTCGTACTCCAAGAACTTCTTACTAAGGTAGTAGATAGCTCTTTCTTCTTTTCCTACAGTTTGAGCTAGCATGGCGCCCATGGCCGTTTTGGTTACCGTGAGATATAAACCAAGAGGTTGATCTTGTTGAGGTGGCATGAGCACTGGCGGTTTGGCTAGTATTTCCTTGATTCGATCGAAAGCCTTCTGACATCATCATCCCAGATGGTATGATCCGTTTTCTTTAACTTCTTGAATATGGGTTCGCAGAACATGGTGAGTTTCAATATGAATCGACTTATGTATTGTACCTTGCCCAGGAATACCCTAACTTCTTTCTCTGTTTGAGGTTGCGGCATTTCGATTAGAGCTTTGATCTTTGAAGGATCTATTTCTATACCTCATTGGCTAACTAAGTATCCCAGGAGATTGGTAGATGTCACTCCGAATGCGCATTTCTGAGGATTGAGCCTCATGTTGTACTTCCGTAGCCTTGAGAAGAATTTGCGAAGGTTCGCAATATGTCCCTCTCTTTCCTTGGACTTGACAATCATGTCCTCTACGTATACCTCAACTTCTTTATGCATCATGTCATGTAAGAGCGTAGTTGCGGTGCGTTGGTATGTAGCTCCGGCGTTGATCAACCCAAACGGCATAACTGTGTAGTAATAGTTTCCCCATTGAGTGACGAAGGCTGTCTTATGCATGTCTTCTAAGGCCATCTTGATCTGGTTATATTCTGCGTATCCATCCATGAAGGATAGCAATGCGTGGTCTGCCGTATTGTCTACTAATATGTCGATATGTGGTAGAGGAAAGTCGTCTTTAGGACTTGCTTTGTTTAAGTCTCTAAAGTCAACACAAACACGGATTCTCCCATCCTTTTTGGGTACGGGTACTATGTTAGCTACCCAGTCTGAGTACTCGGAAACTTTGATGAACCCGGCTTTGAATTGTTTATCGACTTCTTCTTTGATCTTAAGAACCCATTCTGTCCTCATTCGTCGAAGCTTCTGTTTCACAGGTTTGAAGCCTGGTTTGATTGGGATTCTATGCTCTGCGATGTCCCTGTCGATCCCTGGCATATCTTTGTAGGACCAAGCAAAAACGTCTTTGAACTCGTGCAAGAGGTCTATGAAATTGGCATTTTCGGTGGGGCTCAAGGTTGTCCCTATCCTAAGTTCTTGGGGTTCTAGTTCAGTTCCTACGCTGATGGGTTCAGTATTTTCTATCACTGGTCCCCCTTCCCCCTCTTGTAGTATTTCTTTGGCTATGTAGGGAGGTATTTCGATTGAGTCTGGGTCTGGGTCATTCTCATTATCATCGTGAACAGAATTGCATTCAAGATAACACGAAGAGTAAGCAGAACCTGATTTATTTATATTAAGATTTGAGAAAAGTTGAAACAAAGAAGTCATCTGATCTGTGGTCAGTGGCGATAAAGGGACAGCGGTTGGGACATTTCCCGAACTACTGTTGCTATTAGGCACTAAGCTAGGAGAAATGAGGGGAGTGGGAATGACGACAGAAGGAGACTCTCTAGAACTTCTCTAGACTCCGACTCTGACTCCGACTCTGACTCTGACTCGAATTCATCATCTTCTGGTTCTCCTATGAACATCTCTCCTTCTCCAGTAGTAAGCTTGAAGAGTCTTCATTGATTGTTTGTCCACTTGATCGATTTTCTCCATCCTTTCTGCTGATTGGTGTTGGTTACTGCGTCCGGTGTGGTAATGATCTCATCTATGATGCTTTCGGCGCTCTTGATTAAAGGAAGATCTTGGAGGTAGACATCTTCCTCGCTATCCATCCATATCCCGTTGATCACCTCTTCTTTTGGGGAGATAAGATGTGAGCAATCTAAGGTAGATTCGTCACTTGTGATCATCAGAACTCCAAGAGGATTCTGAGTGTTATTAGGCTTACTTCCAGGTGGTATTGGTAGGCGACCATCTTCAATCATATCTTGAAGTACATTTTTCAATTTGTAGCATTTCTCTGTATCATGTCCCTTACCTCTATGGTATTCACAGTACGAATTCTCATCCCAGAATTTGGATTTCTTTTCTGGTTCGGGTGTAGGGCCTATGGGTTGAAGTTTACCCAGCTTCATCAACCTTTTCAGAGCGTTGGAATATGTGTCCCCTAGATTTGTGAATTTCGTTGGATGGGTACTCTTCTTAGATGGCTCGAGGAGGTTAACTTCATCAGTTTTGCTAGTAGAGCCGTAAGAACGACTTGTTGAGCCTTGATATCCACGACCTAATGTTTTGGACAAGAGCTTTTTACGGATGTCATCTTCGATCCTTATCCCTAGTAAGGTTAAATCTTTAAAGGTCTTGATGTTTTGATATCTCAAATTATTTGCATAAATGGGTTTTAGGTTGTCCACGAATTTCTCCACGAGGGTGGCTTCATCTGGACGTTCAACAAGTTGAGTACTAGTCTTCCTCCACCGACTTAGGAAATCGGTGAAACTTTCTTTGTCATTTTGGGTAAGAACCTCTAAAGTGCGCATGTTGACTTGGATTTCAGCATTATCCGCATATTGTTTAGCAAACTCGATTGCGGCGTCATCCCAGGTAGCGATTTTCTTGTGTTCTAGCGAATAGAACCATTGTTTTGGGATGGTGTCAAGAGATGAAGGAAAGATCCTTAAGAACATCTCGGGTTTAATGCCTTAAAGGCACGGATATGGTTCAAAGGGTTTTCGTGCCCCTTGAATTTCGGGATATCCGTCATGTTGAAGTTGGTTGGCAACTTGGAGCTCACAGCCTCATATTTGCGATTGTTCTCCCTATAAATGTCATCCCCTTTGAGATACATCAATTGTTCCTCTATGTGTTGGAGTCATTTCGCAGCTGCAGTCATACCTATGGGAGGGTTTTCTTCACTAAAGTTGTTCACGAAGTCATCAGCTATTTCACTTTCTCGAGGAGGCATCCTCGTTTCTACGGCATATATTCGGCCCTCAATGGTGTCAAGGCGATCATACACTTGGTCTTGAGTAACTTGGAGACGAGCTAGCGCAGCTAGGATTTGATCATTACCATTCTGGAGTTGGTTGAAGTTCGTGTCGCTTGTTTCAGGCATCTTGGGAAACTGAATAAGAGATCAACGACGAATCAAAACACGATCGACCATTCTAGCACACTTACTTGAAAAGAAATTTTTTGACTCGTGAAGTGGGAGTGTGCCACTTGTGTCAAGTGAGTTTTGAGGAAATGACAAAGTTTGAAAAAATGTTGGTCCGAGTCAACTTTAGTGTCGTTGTAGGAGTGGACTCGAAGTGAGGTTTTGAAATGGGTTTTGAGGCCCGAATTTTGACTCGACAATTGGACAAAGTTTCGGCTTTCTTTGCGCTAATATTAGGCCCAAGTTTCGAAAATTTACATTTTTGAAGAAGGATTTTGGATTTTACAAAAATCGTCATGGTTTCGTTTAGAAAGTGGTGATCACGTATGGTACAAACATTATACAAGCATTATAAGGAATGCTGAGTGCATTTAGAAGGGTTTTGGTTTAAAGGGTGGGTTGCCATACCAAACAATCAAACCCGAAGTCTGTGGAGAGGCTCGTACCAAACAGGAGTAAGGCCGATTCCTAGTCCATTTTCTCAAGTAGTGAAAGTTCTTGATACAAACAAGAGTAAGTACCATGGTATGGATGACGTCAATCGCTATCCATCCTTAGGCCCAAATAAGAATTAGGACCGTCTAGACGGGACGATTGGTCGAATGGGTTGGGTTGGGCCTAGGAAAGCCGAGTAAAACGATCTAGGAAGACCGAGTTATGAAAACCCACAATTGTCTTGTACAAACTATTCCCTAACCTTGTTCAAGTTTCACCCTTTTGGCTACACGTAAGTGTATTATCCCCAGCGGAGTCGCCAAACTGTGGACGCGGGCCCACGGGGGCGCTTGGGGGAGAACAAGCATTTGCATTTGTGGAGTCGCCACCAATTTATTGTGGAAAATTGAAAACCGTTCGAATACCTCGTGCCATGTCAAGACACAAAGTAGTGACATGAACACCAAGAACTCGTTACCCTTAGCATTCTATGTCTAGAATGACTCTCGTGGATGCCAATGAACACGGATGTTCACAGAGATCTAGAGTAAGGGGTGAGGGTACGTATTAGGAAGCTCTTTTGATCGAATACCTAATCCCGCCCGTCTCGATAGCGGCCTCTACTAATGATTAGGGAAAATCATCTATACTCGATATATTATCGATTATATGCATGCAATGCAACATCGAACGTTTTAATCCTAGCATGTGAAGATTAGACTAAGTCGATAAACAACTAATTTATCATACAATAAATGTCAAAGTCAGGATTTAAGTTCAATTACATGTGAAGGCATACAAAGAAATATAATAAAGAAAATTACAATAAAGGAAAATTACAATAATTACATTGGATTAATTTATTTATGTCGAAAATACTTCTAAAACGGACAATTGGAGAAAAGAAATAAATAAACAAATTAACGAACAGGAATTTGGATGATAATACGATTAGTAGTTAATTAATACGTAAGCTAATAACTAGGTCAAAGCCAAACGGGAGTTCAGAGACAGAAGTCAACCAGGAACAGCCGCAGCAGAGCTGCGCCCTCTGGAAGAGGCGCAGCAGTTGCTGCGTCTGTTCCTTGGCTCAGTTCTGGCTGTGAAGCCGGAATTGCAAATCGTTAATGTTCGTTGGTGATTTTAAGGCTTGATTAATAATATTTGACTCGGATGAAAGTGATTAGCAGGTTATTTACATGTGATTAAGAGTCATGAAAACAATAAACATGGATGAAACTAATTAGGACGAATTAATTACAAGATTTAATGGATTAATTAACAAATTAAATGAATTAACTAATTAATTAGGTTAAACAGGTTATTAATGACGAATTAATGATGGATATGATGAACAAAAGGTGAAAAATATATCAATGACGAATTCCAGAGACTCAATATGGATGAATCGAACCTGTAAAAACCGAATTTGATTTTAATGACGAAAACCCGCAAATATGAATTACTTGGGATTTAAGTCGGGAATTAAAAGATGAATTAAGTACTAACAATGATGAATATATTACATGTTAGAATTATTATGCTTAAATCGTCATATGAACAATGAACAATTGAAGAAAGAAATAAAACAATCAAATCATCAAAGGACGAAGGAAGAAGAAAGGAAGCAGGAACTGCGGCAGCCTCACGAAGAGGCGCAGCAGGTGCTGCGTCCCTTCGAAGAGGCGCAGCAGGTGCTGCGTCCTTTCTCGACGGTCATCTTTTGGTAATTCGTAAAAAGGATTTAAAGCATGGTTTTAGAAATCGGTTTTAGAAATACTTTCGACATAAACCTTACATTATGATTACAATAAATAAATAACAATAATAAAATAGGGATTATACACCCTCAGACTTACATGTTTGACGAAACGAGATGAACTAAGTTAACGTTTAGCGATGCTCGACTCGAATGTAGACGAAAGTGCCCTCGTAAGAGGAATTAAAACAGATTGATTAATGTTGATTATGGTGGTGTTGGCCAAATTGGTCAGTCATGCAAAACGAGGCTGGTACTCAGAAAGATCCGAGCTTACGTGGTCGAACGTTCAAGCACGTAGACGCCAAAAAGTAAGAACGTGGTCTAGAATGCAAAGGGAGAAGAGAAGGGCGGACACTCGCGTGAGAAATATGTGAGACCGAAGGTCTCTATTTATACTAATCACACGGAGGAAGTAGGGTTTTCGGAGAAACTTTGGAAGTGAATCTCGAAAAGATATGAAAAGATACGAAAAATACGAAGAAAAGGACTTGGGAAGAGGCGCAGCAGGCACTGCGTCTCTTTGAAGAGGCGCAGCACCTGCTGCGTCCTTTCCCAAGTGGTTTCCCCCTGCGGAAGAAAGATTTCCGTGTTTAGGTTATGGAATAACGGAATAATCTTGTTTTCCTTAATATTTTGTGTGAATATTACGGGAAATTATTTGCCAAAGATTAAAAGATTGAAAAATATGGAATAGAAGTATCCGGAACATTCCAGAACATTCTGACTCGGTTTTAGAAAATGAAGACGGTTTTGTGACCCGGACTACAAATGTACTCTAATTACTGCCAAAACGACCGTATCGGCACGTAGATGACAATTAAGAGGTAGACACAAGTGTTTGAGCGATCACTTGACGATAAACTTATGAACTGTCACAAATCGTTCCGCGTACCAAACATGCGGCCCAATCATCACCGGGTGGTTTGCGGGAGGTGCAGAATTGAGGTATCTACACCCGCACCTCTGCTGACAGTCTCTCATACGCTCCTATCATCGCCGTGTAGCCCGAGAACGATCTGATGTTCTCGGCCTCCTATTTTGATTTGAAGCAAGAGCTATCTTTAGCTTGAATGAAAGAGAAAGGAAATAACAACTAGAAATGAAGGAAGATAGATGAAAGAGTGATGAGTTCAAGTTACCAAGCTCTTCACCGTCCGGTAGGACAGGTGACCCTCTTCAGCCCAGATGAGGTGCCTGCTGTCCCACGTCTCAGCCCACTCTGGTGCTCCCCTCAGCTGGCGACCACATCGTCCAACGTTGGCCCGCCTCGGGGCCTCCTCCTCCTCAACGGCCTCCTTCTCGAGGACCTCGTCCTCAACAGCTTCACCGCAGCGGTAAAAGCCTCCTCTAACGCCTCCTCAAGCGAACGAGAAGGGTCAAGAGCGGTATCCACGTCCATGGGAGCTCTCCCGGACGTAGAAGCCTCATCACCTGCAAAATTAAAGTGAATTTAGGCCGCGTCAAGTGACGACAAGCCTTAGTTAAGGGATTTTCGAGTTTTCAAAGCTCCGAAATCGCTCTTTTATCGCCATCTTTGGCAATTTTCCCACAAACCCGTCCGCTCATTTGGTAATTTGGGTCAATTCAAGCCTAAGTTGAAGCCTAGTCATGGGTTCGAGTCGGAATTTCGACAGCATTTCGTTATAACGACGATTATGCCCTAGATAAGTGTCTTGAAAAAGCCGTCACAAATCAAAATTCCGAAATGGCCGGAAGTTTACCCATCATATAAGGATTCCAAATATCAGGTTTCGTCACAAATGGGCAATCCTAAGGGTATTTTCGAAGCATATACGGTTTAGCTGTGAGACCGTCACAATTTCACTCAAATGCTCAAAATTCAACGAAAATCCGAAACAAATACATGGTTATGATCCTTATACTACCAATTATCCATTTGCAAGGTCAATTTTACAAGGCAAAATTATTTGGGGGAAAAGCTCCAAATTTTCGACTTTTTAGGTTTGAAAAACCCTAATTTGTCGATCCAATTTGATCAAATACGGAAGATTAATGCAAGAATGATACACATACCTCGATTAGTCATGGAAATGCAAGCTTTTGATCAAATTTTAGCGAGAAATGGTTCGAATTTGAGAGAGTAATTGATGATTTTGTATTTCGGAATAATGAATATAACCCGTGTTTCATCGAGTTTTTACTCAGGAAATCCACACTCAGGAAAAGACGCAGCAGGTGTTGCGCCTCTTCCAAGAGACGCAGCTCTTGCTGCGCCTCTTTCTTAGTTTCCCTCCAAATTAATTTTTAAAGATTCGTTATAAGTTCGTTATTTGTGAGACCATCTTTGGTGCGCCTCTTCCTTGATATCACATATCATATATTTGGTCCATTTGACATTTATTCTTCGCCCGGACCCGTATCTCCAAGCCAGCTGCCAACTATCGTCACATTTTTTACCAAGACCTTTCTTGTCACAACGTGCGGATATTTTCTGACAGGTGTTTAGACACACCTTTATTCTGTTCCCCCAGCGAGAGTACACGGACAGCCAATCGTCCCTCTCGAGACATAGAGATCAGTTCCCGATTATGTTCCCCAACGAGAGTACACGGACAGCCAATTGTCCCTCTTGACACGTGGAGATCAACATCAACCCCCAAGACTTATCAAAGTTTATTTGAAGCCGACCCAAGCATATTTCTCCCAGCAGTTCCCGACTACGTCTTGCTGCCTCTTCCAATATTGCATTTTGTTTCCCCTTGGAGTCTGACAGAATAAGGAATTTCAAGGAATTTCAGGTATGGTCTCTTCTTATGGCTGGCGAGCCTCCTTACGTAGTCTAATGGACTTTAAATGACCCTCCCCAATAGTCGATAGACTCTAAAATGTTCCCGACGACAGGTCCTTGGTTCAGACCCCTTGAACCGCCTCGCGTCGCCATAGTCGTCAGGTTGTAATCTTCGATTGACCTGATGGATATAATTTGACTTTCGCCTTGTCCAAGCCTCAGTCTAAGTGGGGGCTCTGTAGATACCTCATTTCCGCACCTCCCGCAAACCACCCGATGATGATTTGGCCGCATGTTTGGTACATGGAACGATTTGTGACAATTCGTAAGTTTATTGTCAAGTGATCGCTCAAACACTTGTGTCTACCTCATAGTCGTCATCTACGTGCCGATACGGTCGTTTTGACAGTAATTAGAGTACATTTGGAGTCCGGGCCAAAAACCGTCTTTATTTTCTAATAACCGTTTAAAATGCCGAGTTAGAATGTTCTGGAATGTTCCGGATATTTCTATTCCATATTTTCCAATCTTTTAATCTTTGTTAAAATTTATCCTGAAATAATCATACAAATTATTAAGGAAACAAGATTAATCCGCTATTCCATAATAGAAACACGGAAATCTTTCTTCCGCATGAGGAAACCACAGAGGAAAAGACGCAGCAGGTGCTGCGCCTCTTCCAAGAGACGCAGTGCTTGCTGCGCCTCTTCCAAGAGACGCAGTGCTTGCTGCGCCTCTTCCTCGGTCCTTTTCTGCGTATTTTTCGTATCTTTTCGAGATTCACTTCCAAAGTTTCTCCGAAAACCCTAATTCCGTCGTGTGATTAGTATAAATAGAGACCTCCGGTCTCACATATTTCCCACGCGAGTGTCCGCCCTTATCTTCTCCCTTTGCATTCTAGACCACGTTCTTACTTTTTGGCGTCTACGTGCTTGAACATTCGACCACGTAAGCTTGGATCTTTCTGAGTACCAGCCTCGTTTTGCATGACCGACCAATTTGACCAACTCCACAATTAATCAACTTTAATCAATCTTGTTCGTTTTCCTCCTAGAGGGCACTTTCGTCGTACATTCGAGTCGAGCAGCACTAAACGTTAACTTAGTTCATCTCGTTTCGTCAAACATGTAAGTCTGAGGGTTTAAATCCTTCTTTTATTTATTGTAATCACGATTGTAAGATTCATGTCGAAAATACACATAAAACCGATTTGTAAAACCTTGTTTTAAAACCCTTTTTACGGATTATCAGAAGACAACCGTCGAGAAAGGACGCAACAACTGATGCGCCTCTTTGAAGGGACGCAGCAACTGCTGTGCCTCTTCATGAGGCTGCCGCAGTTCCTGCTTCCTTTCTTCTTCCTTCGTCTTTTGTTGTCTGTTCGTTTTCGTTTTCTTTGTTTGTTCATTGTTTCATCGACAGAATAATTGAGTATAATAATTCTAACATGTAAATCATTAATAATTAATTCATCTTTTAAATCCCGACTTAAATCCCTTATAATCCATATTTGCGGGCTTTCGTCATTCAAATCAATTCGGGTTTTAGAGATTCGATTCATCCATATTGAGTCTCTGAAATTCATCATTGGTATATTTGCATCTGTTGTTTATCGTCACCATCATTAGTTCGTAATTAATAACTTGTTTAACCTAATTAATTCATCTAATTCGACTAATTTTTATTTGTAAATAATCTTTCTCATATTGTAATTAATCCGTTCTAATTAGTTTTGTTCATGTTTTATTGTTTTTATGACCTCAATCATATGTAAATAACCTGCTAATCACTTCCATCGGAGTCAAATAATATAATCAAGCATTAAATTAACCAACGAACATTAACAATATGCAATTTTGGCTTCACAGCCAAAACTGAGCTCAGGAACAGACGCAGCGACTGCTGCGCCTCTTCCAAGGGACGCAGCTCTGCTGCACCTGTTCCTGGTTGAGTTATGTCTCTGAACTCTCGTTTTTGCCTTGACCGAGTTTATTAATTACGTATTTAATTAACTATTAATCGTATTATCACCCTTAATTTGTTCGTTTATTTATTTATTTATTCTTTCTTTTCTCAAACCATCCGTTTTAAATGTATTTTCGACATAAATCATTAAATTCCAATGTAATTATTGTATTTTCATTATTATATTTATTGTATTTCTTTTATCGTATTGCTTTTATTCCTTCCCATGTAAACAATCCTTAAATTCCTATATCGACCTAATTGTATGTTAAATTACGTGATAACCGACTTGGTCTAATTCTCACATGTTAGGATTAAAACGTTGGATGTTGCATTGCATGCATATAAATCGACAATATATCGAGTATAGACAATTTCCCTAATCATTAGTAGAGGCCGCTATCGAGGCAGGCGGGATTAGGTGTTCGATCAAAAGAGCTTCCTAATACGTACCCTCACCTCTTACTCCAGATCTCTGTGAACATCCGTGTTCATTGGCATCCACGAGAGTCATTATAGACATAGAATGCTAAGGGTAACGAGTTCTTGGTGTTCATGTCACTACTTTGTGTCTTGACATGACACGACGTATTCGAACGGTTTCCAAGTTTCCACAATAAATTGGTGGCGACTCCACAAATGCACAAGAGAAAAGCTTGCTTTGCTTTTTGCCCCCGTGGGCCCGCGTACACAGTAAGTTTCTAAACTTAACCCTAGGATCCCAATTCCTCTTAGGTTCATTAACCTTTAAGTTTCCATACCCGTTGTCCTTTTAGGTTCGTATACCCAGGTTCACACGCCTAACTCTTCAGGTTCCCAAACTCCTTAGAGTTCATACACTTCTACCCTTTAGGATAATAATCCTTTAGGATCACCTTTTCTTAGGGTTCCTATACCCAAACCTTGGTTATCCCTTAGGTTGAACTTATATTTGGCCTCTTTCCCGTCGATGCTTTCCTTTATAGCCCCATATACTAGAACAATCCTTACATATCTTTTAGGTCTTAACCTTAGCTCCTACGCACCTCCGAAAATATCTCGAGAAAGAAGTCTCAGGTATGGTCTCTTCTTATGGCTGGCAAGCTTCATTACGTAGTTTAATGGAGTTTAAACGACCCTCCCTGGAAGTCGACAGACTCTAAAATGTTCCTGACGACAGGTCCTTGGCTCAAACCCCTTGAGCCGCCTCGCGTTGCCATAGTCTTCAGGTTGTAATATTCGATTGACCTGAGGGCTATACTTTGATTTTTGCGTTGTCCAAGCCTCAGTCAAAGTGGGGGCTATGTAGATACCTCATTTCTGCACCTCCCGCCAAACACCCAGTGATGATTGGGCCGCATAACATATGTCGTGATTTTATGATGTTTCGTAAATTGGTTAATAAAAGGTAACTCATACACTTGTGTCTACCTCATGGTCATCATCTAGGTGTCATTATGGTTGTTTTGGCAGTAATTAGAGTTCATTTGGTGTCCGGATCAAAAACCGTCTTCATTTCTTAAAACCGTCAAATCCCTAGTCAAAGCAATGTGCTTGTCTACTTAAGGTTAGGATGTCATAAAATGTTATGGGTATACCTCATTTTGAGTCCCATGTCACTTCTTTGGGCTAAACTTAAAGTTTACATTACAAAATGTGTATTTCATTTAGCTAAAATGACAACCCGATATTTAGACCCATTTTACGAGGTCATAACGGCTTTTTTGGGTCAGACCTACTTCACAGAAAGTTCTAGATCTTTCTAATCACCTTATTCCGAGTCTTATAGAGAAAGTTATGCCTAAAATACGACAAGCTGTCAAACGCGTTTTCTACGCGGAGAATGAACCTACCCAAGAAAGGACGCAGTAAGTGCTACGCCTCTTCCAAGGGTCGCAGCACCTGCTCCGCCTTTTCTCAGGGCTTTCTTTTTGTTCATGTTTCCGCGTTTCAACCTAAGTCAGTTGTTTCCGGATCTTTCCTTCCGTTTTTTACTCTTACCACAATTCCTCCGTGTGTTTAGTATAAATAGAGAGTTTTGCCTCACATATTTTTCACGCGAGTGTCTGCCCTTCTCTTCTCCCTTTGCATTCTAAGACCGCGCTCTAAGCATATTGACGTCTACGTGCTTGATCAGTCGACCACGTAAGCTCAGATCCTTGTGAGTACAAGTCACGTTGCATGACCGACCAATTTGACCACTACATAATTAATTAATCAATTTGTTTTTTTAAATCCCTTTTCAAGGACACTTTCATATTTGTATAGATCGAGTCGAGTTACCACTAAAAACCGATGTAGTTTAATCTCGCGACGCTAACATGTAAGTCTGAGGGTGTAAATACCATTTTTTATTATTGTATTTTTTTTTTGTACTAATTAATGTAAGGTTTACGTCAAAAGTATATTTAAAACTGATTTATAAAACCTCTTTTGTTAAACAATTTTACGGATTAACGGAAGACAAACGTCTAGAAGAAACGCAGCAAGTGATGCGCCTCTTCCTGATGTTGTCGCAGTTCCTGCCTTTCTTCTACTTCCTTTGTTCTCTGTTAATTCGTCTCTTTTGTTTCGTCTTTTCTTATTTTCTTCATATTTCTTTCGTATATATAATTCTAACATATTTTTTATAATTTATCGCTTTAAATCCGACTTAAATCCCTAATAATTAATATTTGCTGGTTTTCGTCATTAAAACAAACCCGATTTCTAGAGACTCGATTTGTTCATTGATAGTTTCTGGAATTCGACTTTTGTACATGTTTTCATTGTTGTCTATCACGTCTTTCGCATCGTTTCCATCTTCATAATTTAACCTAATTCATCTTGACTAACTTTAACTTAATTATAATTCGTTTTAATTAGTCTTAATCCGTTTTAACACGTTTTATTACTTTTATGACAAATTTATATGTAAATAATACATTAAATCACTTTCATCCGAGTCAAATATCCATAATCAATCCTTAAACACACCAACGAACGTTAACAATTCACAATTCCAACTTCACAGGCATAACTCATCTCAGGAACAGATGCAGTGACCACTGCGCCTCTTCCAAGAGACGCAGCATTGCTGCGCCTGTTCCGGGTTAAGCTCTGTATCTGAACTTCCGTTCCTTCTTTGACCTAATTCATTAGTTTACGTATTAATCGACTATTAACCGTAGTATCGCTCCTAATTTGTTTAGTTTCTAACTTATTTTATTTTCTTCTATTTTCTCAAATTATCCGTCTTAAATAAATTTTTGACGTAAATCAATTAATCCATTGTAATTATTGTAATTTTAATCATTGCATTTATGTATTTACCGTATTGGATGATTTATTAACTTGTTCTCATATGTAATTAATTTATACCCTAATTCGACATTAATGAGTGTTAATTATATGTTCACCGACTTAGTTTAATCTCACATGCTAGGATTAATCTATTGTTTGTTGCATTGCATGCATATAATCGACAACATATCAAGTATAAATAATTTCCATAATTAGTAGAGGCCGATATCGAGGCGGGCGGGATTAGGTGTTAAGTAAAAAGGTTTCCTAATACGTACCCTCACCTCTTACTTCAGATCTCTGTGAACATCCCTGTTTATTGGCTTCCATGAGAGTCATTCTAGACGTAAAATGCTAAGGGTAACGAGTTTTTAGTGTTCATGTTATTACTTTGTGTCTTGACATGATACGAGGTATTCGAACGGTTCCAATTTCCCATAAAAATTGGTGGTGACTCCACAAATGTAAATGCTTGTTCCCAAGCGCCCCTTTGGCCCATTGTCCACAGAAGGATGATTGGCAATGGGTGTGGGCAGTGGCTTTGATTCATGCATATTGTGATGCTCGAGGAGGATCAAGATGTACTTAGATTGCGTGAGGAGAAGACCTGCAGAGTCAGAGTTACCTCGACATCCAAGAAGTAGGATAAAGGACCTAAGTCTTTGAGTGAGAAACGAGCAGCAAGAGAATGAATAAACAAAGTAAGACAAGGTAGAGACGGACAGGTGACAATAATATCATCAACATAAATCAAAAAGCAAATAGGAGCAGCGGACTTTTGACAGATAAAAAGAGATGGATCAGCGGGAGAAGTGCGAAACCCATAGGTGAGCAAGGCAGCCTTGAGTTCATTATACCATGATCGGGGGCGCCTGTCTCAGGCCATAGATGGCCTTGCAAAAGAGGCAGTGGTGAGACGGGTTTTAACTCGGCTGTCGCAACCCTATCAAAAATAAAACCAACCGGTCTCTAATATATGCGGTAGAGGCAGTCGGGTATCGAATCCACAGGGAGATGTGAAAATATATGTTAAACTAAGTCCATCTGAGTAACTGTTTCTTGAGGATTTTGAAAGTTTGTTCTAATATACGAAGATTAAGAGAAAAAGAGAGTAAAGAGAAATAAAGTAGAAACTTAACGAGTTTACCAAATAGAGAGAAACAGCTAGGACAGTCGGTTCACCATGATTCTTAAGAAGCCTAGTTTAGGGTCATAGTTTAGTACAAACTCGGACTGCAGAGTAGTGAAAAGGTCCTTTCGGTCCGCTATTCGCCCTAAAACATTACTAACTTAGCTTTCGCCCCCATTAGAATGCCCTAATGTTCACTGCAGGTGTTACCCCTTTCAATCTTTCGATCCAAGTCAAGGTGTACCAAAGTTAATCATCTAATTGCGTTGACTCAAGCAGACAATTACAGTTAAATGCAGTGATTAACAACACAGATCTAATTTACACTAAACCCTAGTCACCTATTCATAATCTCCTTAATATCATGGCTCCCCTATGTCATAGCAAAGGAGATTAGCTATGCATAATTATTGAATAAACAACAACACATAAACTAAGAGAAATAAACATAACAATAAATCGGTAGAAAATAATCTAAGAAGAGAATTAAAAGAGCAAAGAGATTAAAGGAACAAGAATAATAAGGAAAAAGTAATTAATTGAAATAAAGAGTAGAGAATACTGAATATGAGAGAGTAGCAATGGAGAATTAGGTTTTCAGTGTAAAATTCTAAGAGAGAGAGAGTAAGTAGGAGAAAAAGGAAGAAGACCCCTCTAATGACTGTCGTCACTTCCTATTTATTCCTAATTACAAAAAAGGAATATCCAAAGATTAACTAAAATACACGTATAAGACCAAACCTCTCGATCGAGTGAAATGAAACCACTCGATCGAGGATAAAACTCGGCAAAACTCTCAATCGAGTAACACAAGTACTCGATCGAGGACTTCAACAAACAACTATCTCGATCGAGTAGAGAAAGAACTCGATCGAGGAACTTCAGCAATGTAAAGCATTCGATCGACTAGTTTAAGTAGCCAACTTGGTCGATCGAGCTATATTAACACGGGTGGACTTCTTGAACACCTTCCGAAACCACTTCACGCATCTCTAAGTGATAAATTCCAAGCTCTGATACCTCCTTCTCCAAAATGCATGAGATTGGGACAGGTTCAGGCTCAATTTCGCTCCTTTTTGGTTTATACCTGCAAATAAATACAAGACAAACAAAAGTAGACTATTCGGGGCATTTGTAGCTAGATGCCACATAAATAACATAGAAATGCGTGCAAATTTAGGGTAAAAACCTTATATAAAATACACGCATCAAGTTTGAACCATCAACAAAACCGGGCGGTTGCTCCATGATCACTTCATCATTGAGAAAACCCTGTAAGAAGGCGTTATTGACATCCAATTGACGAATTGGCCAATTGTTACAAATAGCAAGAGAAAGAAGAAGACGAACAGTAGCCGGCTTAACGACTAGACTGAATGTTTCCTAGTAATCAATATCCGGTCTTTGATGAAAACCTTTGGCAACGAGTCTTGCCTTATACTTGTGCATGGAGTTATCGGGATTGTATTTAATCCGAAAAACCCACTTGTATCTAACTAGATTATGGTCATGTTTGGAGGAAACAAGATTCCAAGTTTTGTTTTGATGAGGGCATTATATTCCTCAGTCATGGTATCTCGCAAGTGAGGGATAGATAAGGCTTGTTTGCAGGATGTTGGCAGAGCATGAGGTGAGTTTAAGAGAGAGGATTTGGCATATTTCGGGTTAGGTTTCCTAATGTTGTTAGAAAGCCGTATAGTGACAGTGCGATAGGGTGAGGGATGAGGTGGGGGAGGCGGGGTAGGTGTGCGAGTAACAGTGGGAGTATCAGTGGTAGAAGTAACAGAGGAAATAAGAGTATTTGTAGGGGTGAAAGAGTCAAGAGAGACCGAGGAGGAGTGGGAACTGACAGGAGTATTTGCAGTAGGAGAAGAAGGGTTAGTGATCCGAGTTGGTAGAAGACGTGGTGGGTGTGGAGCCAGAGATAAGGGAGGTCAGAAGAGGAAGTGCAAGAGGACAGCATCGAGTTGAGTAGTCAGTGGATATTTCAGATTTTGAGAGGTCAGAGAACGAAAATTCAGACTCAACAAACTTAACATGACGAGAAGTATAGATGCGATTTGTAGTGGGTCTAGGCAAAGGTAGACACTTTGATGATCAGAATATTCTATAAAAATGCAAGTTTAGAATGATGGTCGAGTTTGTGTATAGCATAGGGTCAAAACCAAGGATAACAGAGGCATCCAAAACTTCGAAGCTTTAAGTAATTTGGTGGAGTTTGGAAAAGTTTAAGGAATGGAGAGGACTGAGATATGGATGGTGTGGAGCGACGGTTAATGATATATATGGCAGTGAGAAAAGCATGAGGCCAGAAAGTGAGTGGGAGACGTGCATAAGAGAGGAGCGCAAGACCGGTCTCGACTGTGTGACGGTGTCTGCGTTCGGCGTAGCCATTGTGTTCAGGAGTGTGAGGAGTAAAAGTAAGATGTGAAATGCCATGACTCGAGAGAGTGGGTTGGAGTTTAATATATTCGCCACCGTTGTCAGAGATTTTTTTTTTTAATTTGGCGATTAAAATTTTTTTCGACAAGGGTTTTGAACCGTTGAAAAACAGAGACGGAGTAAGATTTATTTTTGATAGGGTAAAACTATATATATATTGTGAAGTGATCAACAAAAATTATGTAATATTTGAAGTTATACGATAGAACATGGGATGTCCAAACATCGAAAAACAGTAATTCAAGCGGTGCTTTTGTATGTAAGATTGACTCGGAAAAGACTAATTTGTGACTTTTATTAATGTCGCATGAATTAAAATTGGAATAATTTAAAGTAGGAATATTAAGGGAAAAACTACAAAGGAGATAATTAATAATGGATTTGACGGATGTCCTAGCCTATGGTGTCATACGATGGAGAAGAAGACTCAAATAGGCTTGTGGGGATGGTGGATGCCAGAGATAGACGTCGTCTTCAAGCTTGACTTGAAGGAGAACCGTATTCGTGTGAGGGACCTTATTGACAAAACAAAATGGCAAGAATTCGACAATAGCTTTATTGTCACGACAGAATTGTGAGACAAAATTTTTTTTGCGAAAGATATGTGGAACATGAAGGACGTTAGTGAAAATTAATTTTGAAGAAGAAATGAAGATATTAAAAGAACCTATATTAGAAATAAGAAGAGGTGTACCGTCACCAATTATTACGTCATTCGAGCCATTGTACGAATTGTGCAGGGACGGATTATCTAGGTCGTTAGTGATATGGTGACTCGCACCAGTATCGACTAACTAGGGACGAGAGGAAGTAGGAGTAGAGGTGGTGACAGTGTGAACTTGGGCAGAGGCAGGCTGTCAAGGAGTAGTAGTGCATGGTGAAGAAGAGGAATAGAAGGTAGTTGGACAGTTGTGTTTTCCATTGATCAAAGTAGTACAATATTTATTGGTATATACATATACAAGAATATGGAAAGGAAAAACCTAATTACCTAAAGACTAAGCAAGATAATATGGAAAGAGAAACTTAGAAATAATTACACAAAGATACGAAGATTGGTGATCAAGGAACTACGTTACAACGAATATAGACACGAGATAATTTAATGACTAGCAGAATTTAGGGTCAAGCCATTTCTAGTGTGCGTTGTTTAGGACTTGGTCATTTTCGAGTCAGTGACTAAGAACAATTTTACATGTACTTTTCTTTATTATTCCAGAATTGGAAGTATTTTAGAATAACACATATACAAGGGAGTGTTTTTACAATTGAATTGAATTTTTAGTATAGAAAATATTAATATGACTTCAACTTAGCCATTTCGGATCAGATGAGATCATTTAGATCGAGACATTTATGGGTTTAAGTGGTTTTAGATCGGGAACTACGCGTCCAACTAACAAAGCTTGGGTTAAGTTTGGGTTAAGCTGGGTCAATTCAAGTTTTATATTCAGGTTCTGCATCACGTATCAATCTTGGATATCGGGTAACTCTTTTCGGGTCTAGTTGTTTCTGCCAAATATTAGATAGACGCAAAATGAGACTTGGAGTTTAGGTAAAGCTATAATACTATACTCCCTCCGATCTAGATCAAAGGTAACATAGGCAAAAATGGAGTATTTAAGAAAAGGTGAAAAAAGTAAGGGTAAAGAGGGAAAAAATAGGCGGAGTATGTAATTGTAGGTTTTTTTTTGGTGAAATGTGAAAATTATATTAATAATTAAGATAATGTCATACATTCACCAATAGACGCATGCCATAGCACCCCTACTACAAACTGCTAAACATATAACAAATTACATCCAAGGAGACCAACTCAGACATTGATACTTAGAAGTCCATTTCCATTGCTGACCTCTGCTTTGCACTATTTGTTGCACAGATTTGACTACAGTTGCAGGAAATGGGAGATAACAGTCCACCCTGCACACATTTCGTACCCTCCACAGTTGATACGCCAAGGCCAAAACAGCAGCACTGACAATCCTCTTTTTCATTAAGGGCCTACACCTCCATGAGCTACACCATTCAAGAATCCCACTGCTAGGCAGAGCAACACCCAACCAGACCTTAAGCATTGCCCAGCATTATCTACTGAAGCTGCAATGATATAGCATATGAGACTGGTCTTCAGGCTGGTCCAGACACATCACAAGTACCATCCTGAATAACATCAAAACGCACTAGTCTATCCTTAGTGAGTAATCTTCCTTGGATAGCCAGCCACCCAATAAACGAATGCTTGGGCACATTGAAACGATTCTATACAACAGGATGCCAAGGGACCTTAGCCTGATCTCCTTGAAGCCAAATGTAACCCTCAGAGATAGTATATCTCCCTGCATTAGTCCTCCATTGACCATTACAGTAAGCAAGTTTAAATTGATCCTTGACCTGGCAAAGTTTCCTCCATGTCCAGCTTGAGCTAACAGTTGGAACATAATCCATCCAGTGATGGTCTTTGATGTACATATGATTCACCCATCTAATCCACAAATGATCTACCTTCAAGGCAAGCCACCATACATATTTGCCAAGCACTGCTACATTCCACAGTTTACAGTTGATAATACCAAGGCCACCAACTTTTTTAGCAGTGCAAACCTTAGTCCAAGCTACAAGGGCAGTTTTCAGAAATTCCTCAAACCCACTCCACAAATAATTTCTGCAAATAATCTCAATTCTGTCCATCATGCATAGTAACAGGAATGAGAAATATACGAGCCCAAAAACTGTGCAGCTGGGAAAGAACAGCCTGAACAAGTACAAGACGGCCTGCATAACTGAGCTTTTTAGCTCCCCATCCACGTATTCTCATTACCACTCTCTCCACAAGCCTGGAACAATCCCCAATAGCCATTGTCTTATATGAAATAGGAATACCCAGATACCTAAAAGGGAAGTTTCCTTCTCTGAAGCCTGAGACCCTCATCACATACTGACTGTCCTCATTGCACATACCATTAAAGTAAATATCTGATTTCTCTCTATTCATTACCTGTCCAGAAGCCCTAGAGAAAGTAGCAAAAGCTCTCAGAATGGTGCAGATAGACTGTTTATCCCCTCTGCAAAACATTAGGAGGTCATCCGCAAAACACAGGTGAGTCAACCTCAGTGCTCTACACATGGGATGATAATTGAACTCCAAGGTACTAGTCACATAATTCAAAATTCCACTAAGTTATTCCATGCTAAGGGTAAAAAGAAGAGGAGACATGGGATCTCCTTGTCTGATCCCTCTTTTCCCCGAAAAGTACCCAAAGTTAGAACCATTAAGAGACAAGGTAAACCAGGGAGTAGAAATGCACTCCATAACCCATTGGATCATCTTCTGAGGGAACTCCAGAGCAACCAACATCTGCCTAATGAACTCCCATTCAACAGAGTCGTATGCCTTCTTGAGATCCACTTTCATTAAACACCTAGGAGAGCAAGCTTTCCTTTTGTATAACCTCACCAAATCATGACATATCAGGATGTTATCAACAATGTCTCTCCCTTTTAAAAACGCACTCCGATTCTCACTAATGATATCTGGCAGCACAGTTGCTAATCTGGCACAAATCACTTTAGATATAACTTTGCAAACCACATTGCAACATGCAATTGGTCTAAAATCAGCCATTGTCAATGGTCTGTCCTTCTTAGGAGTTAAAGTCAGTGTGGTAGAATTGACTTATTTGAGCATTCTTCTAGCAGAAAAGAATTCTTTCACAGCACAACATAAATCAGCTCCAGTAATATCAAAAGAATATTTAAAAAACTGAGAGGTATACCCATCAGGACCAGGTGCTTTATCAGCAGGTATAGAAAACAAAGCCTCTTTGATCTCAGTATCAGTCACAGCACCAGTCAGCCTCAGCTTATGCTCATTAGTTAGCAACTTGCCTCTCTGGACTATGCCTATATGCACCTTAACCACTTTAGTTTGAGTACCCAGGAGATTCTTATAGTATTTTATAAACGCTTCTTCAATAGCAGCCGAGGGAGTGTGATTATGACCATCCATGTCATAAATTCCAAGGATCCTATTCTGCATCCTACGAGCTTTAATGACACTATGGAAGTAATGCGTATTATCATTACCATCACTCATCCATTGTGTTTTAGCTTTTTGTGCAAGAAAACTTCTCATAGCTATCTCACGTTCCTTATAGAGGAGGTCAGCATCCTTAACTGCCTGCTGCAAACCAACATTAGTAGGGTCACCCTGCAACTGCATCTGCATACTGTGAAGATGTTTCAATGCAACCTTAGCAGTGGTCTCAATGTTGGCATAACCAGTTCTGTTAAGTTCTTTCAGAGGCTGTTTCAGTAGTTTAAGTTTCTTAACTAATTGAAACATTTTATACCCATACAAATGAACACTCCAACTAGCTTGAACAATATTATGAAAACTAGGATCCTTCCCCCACATGTTGAAGTATTTAAATGATCTATTATGTGGCCTGACTTCAGAATTGAGCTGCATAGTGCACGGGTAATGATCAAAAATACCCTCGGGATGATACATAGTAATGGTATTAGGATACTCTAATAACCAGCTATCATTGACAAGTGTTCTATCAATTCTGCTGAATTTCAAGTCCCCAATCTCATGTTTGTTTGTCCATGTGAAGAAAGCTCCTTGAGCAGGTATATCACATAACCCACAATAATCAACACACTCCTGAAAATCTCTAACCTCAGTATCAGTAACCTCTGATCCAATTCTCTCATTCATAGCCAGCACGTTGTTAAAGTCACCCATAACAACCCAAGGACCTCTAATAGAATACTTCATACTCTTAATAGATTGCCATAAAGTTGCACGTTCAGTCAACCTATTAAACTCATACACCATTGATAAACACCAAGCTTTCCCAGTTGGTAGGAAAGTAACTCTAGTATGCACCACCTGAGCCTCACTTCTCAACACTTCCACATCATAATTACTTGCATCCCAGATAATCCAAATCCTGCCCCCATCATGGCTAGCATTATTATGAACCACAGACCAATGAGAACCAATCCCTTGATGTACTTTATCAATAGCAGAAGATTTTACTCTAGTTTCTAAAAGCCCACAAACTCCTAAATTATTTGAATGCAAAAACCACCTAATATCTTTATGTAATTTTAGGTTTAATTGTGGGTTGGTAAGTGGAGTATGTAATGACATTTTGTGTAAATATCAAATGAGTATAAGGGCAACTCGGTAATGTTGTGGGTCAAATAAGAAATGTTACCTTTGATTTAGATCGTCCGTTTATATTAGGAATTGCCACTGGATCAGAGGAAGTATTGAATTAGACTATTTTTGATTGAATCATATGAAATCGAATTTTTTTTCAGAGTTTAGGTAAAAGCTATAATTTATGAAACATACGACTATACAAGTATAATCAATTCAATTGAGACATTCTGTAGGATTATATCCCTACCTTTTAAAAGAGAGAACTTGGCTACACTGTAGCAATGAATAGTGCACAGCCAAGTTCCCTTTCTGTCGTTGATTTGTCCCATTAGATCTCATCCCTCCATTCTCTCTTACATTCACAGCCACACCCTTTCCTATTCTTTCTTACTGTCTATCTACTCCACTCATTTTCATCGGTCTCTTGCTTCTCATATCTCTATCCATCTCTCTGCAAAACCTAACCTAGGTATTTACCCCAAATTTTATTTTGTTGATAATTTTAGACTAATCTCGTTTCTTTCTCGGTATAATTTATTGTTAGGTGGTTAACATGTTGTTGGTGCTATGTGAGTTCCGTCTTCATAATTTTGTTTAGAAATTAGGATTTGTAAATTAGGTTTTTCAAATGGAGTTTGGTGGTTGTACTGTTATTGCCGACAGCGGCTGTTTGGTGTTATTATTATTAGTAGTGAGATTGTTATTATTATTACTATTTATTGATGTTGTTCTTGTTGTTATTATGATTATCAGTATTATTATTACTAATGCGATTATTTGTGGTGCGATTGGTACATACTCTCATTTCTACTTTCATTTTTTAAGATTACTGATTGGTTTGCTATTTTCATTGCCGTTTTATTCTTTTGCCATGGCGATTTCTTGTGTATATGCGATCACGAGTTATGGGATTGTTTGTGCTGAATTTATCGGCATCTTTTTTCTATTTCTGTTTTATCTGTCTTTCTCAGTTTGACTTTTACGATGCTAAACATTGCAGTTTTGGCGCAAACAGAGGGAATGACAGTTTGATCTTGGCAGCGCTTTAAAGTTGTCAAAAGCATCGGCGACGCCAACACACACGGGTACTGATTTCACTTGCCTAATCTTTATTGCCGTCTTTACAATGCCGGTTTTCTTCTTCTGTTGCGGCAGTAACCTGTTTATACATTGCCAACACAGGGGTACTGGTTTTTTTCACTGTTTAAGGATTTTTTGCGTATACCTTCGTCCTATAATGCTCAAATCGTTACCTTAGTTGCCTGTGATTCAAGGGCTTATAGTTGTCTTCTATTTGTTGAATATAACCTTGATTCCTATTCCTTTCTCCCTCACTCATTTCACTTTACCGGTTTGCAATTCCTAATAATCATTCCCTCTTTCAGTTCCAATAAACTTCATCAATTCATTCATCTTTCTCAAATTTTTTAATTTTATTTTAGTCTTTATTCGTACACTTTAAAAAGCGGAAACTTGGCTGCACGCTAGCTATGAATAGTGCACAGCCAAGTTCTCCCTATGCCGTTGGATTACCTCTTTAGATCTCCTCCCTCCATTTCTCCTTAACTCACAACCACACTCTTTACCTTTTCTTTCTGTCGTTCTACAATGTTCATTCTCATCCAACTATCTCTTCTCACTCCTCAATGCCACTCCCTTGGCAAACTCTAGCAGCTCTAATAAAAAATCCTCTCAAAGGTATTTTCCCTGAATTCCATTTTTTACGTTTATTTCAGTTTGATTTCGTTATTATTTTTGTTAGGGTATTATAATGATTCCTTTGTTGGATATTGATTGTTGTTGGTGCTGTGTGAGATTCATTATCTTATCGTGTTAGTTTGTTTTTAGGCTCCTTGTTAATTTGTCTGCGCTTCTTTTTTTTTCTTTACGATTCATGTATTTTTGATGGGTTATTATGTATACCCTACTCTCAAATGACTCCTCCACTCCATCAAATCTCTTTCCATTATTCAATTTAAGTTGCTCCTATGAGCAATCCTTATAATGTTGTTGGTGGCTGGATAAAGTGTTGACCATTGTTGGATTAATTGTTGATATTATTTTCGCGTCTGATTTAGGGTTTTGATTTGTTGTAATGAACTCGATTGTCGAGCAAGGTGGTGTCAGTATGTGGGCATGTTGGTCCTCTTTCTCCGTATTCAACACACATTGCTGCCTATTTCCATTGTACATATGAACTACTCTTTTGCTTCTTTCCTCTTCCTAATTTTATTCTTACTCTTTTTTAAGTTAAAGAGTTCCTTTTCCGGTTAATATTCCGATTATTTGGTTTGGCTTATGTGTCCTTTATTGAATGAAGTCCTACATTTAATTTAGTATAATTTCTTTGTACATTAGTTTTCCATCTTCGTTGAGGTTGTTAACAAAGTCCTACTAATACAATTTTTGTTTTTGACAGTTGTTAATCTGACGCTTGTTGATCTTCCTAAGCTCATCGAAGTAGCTGTTGTTAGGATACACTCACTACACTCACTGAAGAACTGTTCTCCCTCTGCCGTTGATCTTGCCTTTTTATCTCCGCCCTCCAATTCTCTTTCATCCACAACCAAGCCTTTTCTTCTACTCTTTCCATCTGCTCAACTGGTCCACTCATTGCCTCATTACTTCACTTCTCCCTCATTCCTCGGTTTTCATTCCGCAACAACTCTCGATTCTTCCTCAAAGCTAATGTCTCCTTCTGATAGGCCATCCTTGTATGTCGTCCTTGATGCTCCGCTGTTATTCTTGGTTTGTGGTCTTGGTTTTCAACTCTTTTTTTTTAGTTTTTTTTTTTTACTTATATTACTGTATTCCTGGGGGTTTTAGTTGCTAATTGGAACTGGCTTTAATAACTAGGTTGTCGTGGCGGTGGTTGGAGTTGTCTCGGCTACGTTGTTAGAGATTAAGCTCAGAACATGAGGTATTGGTTCTAACTCTTATTAATTATTTGGTTTTCTTTGTTTTTTTAGCGTAATTCCTCTTGCATATTCCATCTTATCGGTTACTGTTTTGATTGTGGTTTTCTAGCTTGGTTGCTTACAGTTTGCAAATATTCATATGCAGGGTTGTTTTGTATTTTTGGGAATGCTTCGTTGTTGTTTTTTAACGCCTCTGGATATCTTGGAGTTTTGGGTTTACCCCTTCCCCTTACAATAGGTGAGCCATTTTTTCACTTTTACCTCCTTTTATTGCTTTTATGCATTTTCACTTAGGTTCACCCTCTGCAAACCTAGCATCACAATCGGGTTATTTTTCTCTTTTTTTTTGTTCAGGGATGAAATTCATTCGGCTAAGCCTATCAAAGTACAACCCGGGGGGATATATTGAACTTCCGAACAACTGTGGCTGGTTTACTTGGTTTCTTGATGCAGACAGCTGCATTTTGAAAGTTATAAATTAGAATCCAAGCTTGGAAAGTAAAAATAGTTGTTGAGGGGTTGTTTGGTTGCCTTCCAAATTCATAGGAATTGGAAAATCATGGGAAGTAGCTAAATGAAGGTTTGTTTGGTTGCCCAATTCATGGAAAGTAGAACTTCCTATGGAACTCCAATTCCTACATCATGTAGGAAGTCACTTACCTAGCCCCCTCTAGGTAAGTGGGAATTCCCACATGAATTCAAGTTCCTACATCCAACCAAACAAGATTTCTACAATTCACGTGATTTTCAACTTCACATGAATTTAATCTTCCCGGGAATTCTATCTTCCCATGGTGAACCAAACGACTCCTGATATACTGTTCTTACTTTGATTTTTCCTTTTGATTGCTTTAAAAAAATTATCGTTCAATTAGTGTATTGGATGTTGGTAATCATATAGGATTTGTAAAGACCTTTATATGAGTAATTAGGTCTGCTCTGGTGTTTTATTAACATCATTACGTTTTGGATTCCCTATTATTATGATTATTGCTTTCCGGGATTTAATCTAATTCTTGAACTTTTGATCTTTGGCTTATTGTTTTGTTTAGTATTACGAGTACTTATTTGTTGAATCACTGAATTAAATACATTCATTAGTTTTTTGATGAACTTACATGCTTTTATATTATCTGATCTGGGTTCCGTTTTAGCTCTGATTTGTTTTTTCTGGAAATCAGAATATTGATTAATAAGCTTTAGCAATGAAGGATCTTGATGATGTTTGGAGATGTTTCATATAAGCTAGGATAAGCTCATATTTATTGGACCTGCTCGTGTCGTAAGCAGTATTTGTTATTATAGTCATTGTCGTTGGTTCGTTTGATTTTCATGCCTTGGTAATCTGGGTCTTGTGAATTTTTGTTGGTTTGTGAATGGCATCCTTACATCTTACTCTTTTAAAAGAATGAACTTGATGTATTATAGCCATGAAGAATTAGGCCTCTAAAACCCGTACCTATGCTTAATCAAAACGCTATTCATGCAAACTAAACATATATCAGAACCCTAATTAAGCAATCGAAATCAGCAGGTGAGTAAAAGAGAATTAAAACCCGGGAAACGAACACGTAGATCAAACTTAGTTGATATGTTATTTCCATGGTCGTCTTTCTTCTTTTCCTGCGGCACTGTACTATGTACACGTGTTCATGGAGGTACTGTTGGCGAGGGCCCGGAGGCGGAATTTATATGCTGCATTCTTGAGCAGCACCGTTTTTTTTCATGGGCTAACACTCAACGGTCATCCGACAGCTCTTGACCACTCATTTGACTACCTTTTAATTTCCTTTCAGATTAGCAGGCTGTGCCCGTGCAGCCATAGAGGTTTTTCCTTGTTCTCGTTGATTGTGCTTATTTGTTTACGTATGTTTTTTTTTTACCTGTAATATCTTGGAGCGGAACATTTACTTCCATGTGGTACCCTTAGGCTGCTGGCTGGTTGTCTTAACATATGTTTTTGATCTGAACATTCATGGTTTGAAATTAAATGTGTTACGAAATGCAGAATCAACGCAACTAGAGGGGAGTGATGATCTGATCTCATCACCACTTTAAGGTTGAAAATTGCATCGGCTACGTCGAAACACAGATTCTGAATTTTTTGGCTTAATCTGTTCGGATTAGTATGGTGCCTGGTGAGTATTGTTTGGGTTTCTAATCTCTGTATATTTTTACTTCTCCAGCGCCAGTGTATATGCGGTCACGGAATGTGGGTGTTGTTGGTGAGGGGACTTGGGGAGGGAGTTATGCGCTGCATCTTTCAGCGTTTTCTTTTTCTCCTTTTCCCTGGGCTACCAGTCGCTGATTATCTTCTGGTTCCTCTTTGCGTATTTTTTTTACAATTTTGACTTACTTTACAAATAGTTGAATTGTATGGCTAGATTATGGAGTGTCGAGGCACCTCCTAGGTTTAAAATTTATGGTTCTGTATATTGCAGCTATTAGCCCGGCCATGAAAGTCTTTCATTATTCTCGCTGATTGTCTTAATTGTTTACGTATGCTTGTCTACTTGTATTATCTTAAGCCCAAGCTTCAACTTCCTTGTGATGTTTTCAAGTTGCTGGTTGATTGTCTTATTTTATTTACGTAAGTTTTCCCTTGTTTGTGATGAATATTATTTTGAGATGGCTTTCTCGGTTTGAATTTATTGGTGCTGAGCATTGTTGTTTTGGTGCAGCATGGTGGGTAATGATTTGAACTCGGCGCCACTTTGAGGTTGCCAATCGCAATCGTACTGGCGTTGCTAGAAAAATAGGTGCTGGTTTCATAGTTATATTTATATTGGTTTGTTTGGGGGCCTTTATACCAAGATTGTTATTTCAGTTGACGCCTTTCCTCTTTTCCTACGACAGCATCCTGTTAATTTGCTGACATAGCCCAAAGGTATGCCCAGGGCTTAATTAGGTATTTGTCTACCATTTTGCTGACGGTGTTATACTTCGATATTCTTGTAGTATCAGGTTCAGGTACCTGGCTTTTGACATCGGATGGGTCTTGATTTATTAAGAAAGGGTTTATCTCTCTCCTTGTGCATTACAAGCTACCTACTTTAAAAAGAACCATGGAATGGTCACTCTCACTCTGGGAGTAAGTTACTTTTCTCAGTTTCTGTATTCATGTAGTATCTCCTGCTTTCTTTTCTTTGACAGTTGGAAAGCATTCTTGTCATGGTCCAAGGAGTAGCATCTGCTAACATCTGGCGCTTCAATTGGAGGCAACCACCCATTTTAGAAAACTCTTATCCATTGGTATATTTGAACACACAATTTTTATGACTCACTTTTGTGTTTTTTGAGTACTTGCATTTCTGACAAATGATTGATTTTGTGCTTAGAATGCTGTCCTACAATTAATGAGGTTTGTAGAATGCTTGGACAGGCACGATCTACCACAGTTTCAGGTATGCGTTTCCTGTCAAGTCAATATGTGATTCGCTCGTCTTTTAGATTTGCTATTTATTAGCAGATGATTCATTTCATGATGTTATGCAGTTTGAGGTTGTGTGCGCTGACCAATGTGGCATCTGGGACTTTAGAGCACACGAGGTTAGTGATTGACTATGGTTTCTGTCCCACTTTCCTCTATGAGCACATTGAACCTCAATGTTCAAAGTTCACATGGCAGCGACGCTGACGAATGTGGCAGTTCACATGTCAAGTCAATATGTGATTCTGTCGTGGGCTACTGTTGTTTTCCAGTTGACCGAGTCGTCGGTGTTTGTTTGGAGTTCTTCTTTTTTAGGTTGAAAAGTAGTTCGACGCCAAAGAACACCTTAAAGAACTTTTCTTAACTGTACCTTTTTTTGTGTTTTTTTCCTTCATCCTTGTACAACTTTTCTTTGTGTTTTTTTCCTCCATCCTTGTATAGAGTTGTTGCTATTGTCTTTTGATTATTTTACGCTCTTAGCACACCAAAAATAGGTCTCTTTTGTTATGGAAATTGTTTGTTCAGAGACCGCTATATCCTCGACATAAAAGCGTATATGATTTTGTCTGAGAGAATTCACTAAAATTGAGTGGTGTATCTCTTTCTAGGCTTTTTCGCAAGGCAAAAGCGTAAATGGTTTTTTTGTCTGTGGTCGACTGTTCATTTTAGAAACTCATACCTTATTTTCACTGAATTTGAATGTTTTCCTCGTCACAGAAGGAGATCCGATTCTTGTTGACCTTCTAGCTCCAAAGCTTGTTGGAAGAAGACACGTTGGGACAGCCTGGATGACAAGTAAACTTTCCTTTTATCCCTCAAATGTACGTGTAAGTCGAGGTGCATATGTATTGTATGTGACCACTGCTTTTTGATCACATGCGTAGGTTTATAGATGCCTAATACTAGAACTTGACAAGGTGGCCATTTTGGGCGATGTTTGAATAGGGAGTCACTTAAAGAGTGGGGGTGCATCCCGTAAGTGGAAAGACTATAGCTCAAATCAACAAGAGAAGATTGAGGAGATAAAGTAGCTATTTGCATTGCGTCTTTCAAGAAGCCTGTTTTTAAATGGGAATGTAACTTAGGGAACACGTAATTCTAGAGGTAGTTTTAACCGGTTACTGATTTGTTTTTCTATTACAAGACTTGAACCTTTTATGTCGAGATATGTAAATTATCGTAGCGAGGTAGATGTTCCTATGGCTCACTATCAGTTTTCAATATAAAACCTCCGCCTTACAAGAGACCTTTGAAGATGAACAAAGGATAGCTAAATCTTAAGGTAACTTGTTTTGATGGCAAATTGGCAAAGTCATTAACATTCTATTCTATACGCCAACGCACGGTACCTCAATAGGATTCCTGTTAGTCTTTTATAAACGATAAATCAAATTGGGGCTCCGCGCCCGGGAGGGCGCGGCGCAACAACTAGTAGATGTAAAAGTGGAATCTCAGGAAATAATATCCTAGCATCTATCCTAGGAACACATGCATAAGATAATATGAATCCTTAACTCCTATAAAAGTTTAAACTTGGGATAACTGTAGCTATGAATAGTGCTACCCCAAGTTTCCCCTCTGCCGTTGGATCTTTCCCTTTGTATCTCGGCCCTCCATTTTCCATTCACTCACAACCACAGCTTTCTCATTCTGTCTGACTTTCTACTCCAACCACATCTTTCTCATTCTCTCTTCTCTCTCACTCTCTACTCCACTCATTCCCGTCTCACTCTCATTTCTCACTACTCACTACTCATCTCACTTTAACAATCGACTTCGAAGAGACGGAGCTCCGTCTAGGGTTACCTGGTGGCATCAACAACACTAATATGATCAAGATCAAATTGCTAAGAATAATAATGGGAAAAGAGGGTTTGTTGAGACTGAGGTTAATGAAACCGCTAATGTTGATCTTAAGCCTGAAACTAAGCTCATGAGTTTACCCGAAAGCAAAGCACTGCAAATAAAGAGCTCATGCTCAAAAACCATGTGATACCACATGAGAGCCGATGCCTGAAAACCATTTGAATATGTGATACAACCAGGGTCCGCAAACATTCCAAGTTTCCGACATCCATAAGCTGCCATCAATCCATCATGCTAAACCAGTACTAAGGTATCAAGCCAGGTTATCATCCTCTATTATGCTTTTCGGTGTTGATTATTTTCATTGGTGGTTTTGTTCAGTTTAATTTTATTTGATCCGATTTATTGTTAATTATATTGTTGTAGTTGCATTAGGCGATTCCTTCGATTTAATTTTGTTAATTTCAACTTTAATTTGCTCAATTTGTGTTTATCGGCTACTTAATGATCTTATTAAGCTGAAAATTAGGGGGCTTTTGGTGTTTTGATGGAAAAAAATGAACACGTGAAGTTAAGGATTGATGAATTGGGGATTTTGTTGTTGAAGTTGTTGTGATTGTGTAATTAAAGTTCATCGGCTGGTTACTTACTGTATTAAGCTGAAAATTAGGGTTTTTTTGGTGGTTTGATGCTTCGAGAGTTGAAGAATTTGAGCTCGTGAAGTTAGGGATTTGCTGAATTAAGGATTTTAGAGTTGATTTGTTGTTGTATTTGTTTTGATTTGGGGATTTTGATAGTTTTAGTGGAAGTTAGGGTTTACTAATTTTGGAAGTATAGTAATTATGAAAAATCTGCAGAATTTGAGCTGAAATTATTTGGGTTTGCTGAATTTGAGTTGAAATTGGGGTTTTTGTAAGATTTTAAGTAGGAAAGTTGGAGGAAGAACAAGGAAACGTTTTATTCACAGTTTATATTGGCTAAAAAGGGGCCTTTGGGAACTAAACGGATTGCAGCGCATTTAGAGAGGAAGGTGAGGAAGAATCAGGTTGCCAACGGTTTTCGATCGATGAGCTTAGGGTTTTTGATTGATGAAATTAGGGTTTTAGTGATTTATATAATCATTTTTTGGTAGGAGAGTTAATTAATTTGCGCAAATTTCTTGATTGATTGGATATTGATTGAAGTTCTTTGAGATTCGAGTTTTCGATTGATGAATTTAGGGTTTATTTATTTATTTATCATCTGGTTGTAGGAGAGTTGTGATTAATTTCCGCAAATTTCTTGATTGAATTGATATTGATGAAAGTTTTTGAGGTTAGGGTTTTTGATTGATGAATTTAAGAGATTTTCTTTTTATCAGCGGTTGAGGTAGGGCGAGTTAATTAATTTGCACAAATTGCTTGATTGATTCTATATTGATGAAGGTTCATTGAGATTAGGGTTTTCAATTGATGAATTCACGGATCTTTTTATCAGCTGTTGGTAGGGGTTGATTAATTTGCGCAAATTTCTTGAATTTTCGAGCTAATTATGTTGGGTTTTTTTTGTTCTGTTGTGAATGCAGCTCAAAGGAGAAACCCACTCTCGGGTAAGTTCGGTTGCAACTGCTTCTTGTAATTGTAATTACTTTTTGATGTTGTAATCTTCGATATATGATTAGTTTGTTAGGTTATGTTTCATTTATCGCTATCTTTTGATGGGGTTTTCTAGATTGTTTTGCTTCCTTTGTTTAATTTAATTTCAGTTCGACTCGTTTTATTCAGTTATAAATTCATGTTTACAATGTAGTCTGTATAGTATCACAACAGACGATGTTATGACCTTAACTTCAAATTAATAGAAATTAGCCGCCACACCTGTTTATGCAAAAATGATACATGATCTTGTCTTGTGTGGTAGTTCTCATAATCAGCTATACTTATTTGGTTTAGACGAGTACTGATTGTCATGGGTTCATGGTGGTAGCTGGAGTTTTGGGGATCATGCTCTTATTTTTTTGATATTTTTTTAAAATTTGGGCAGGTGGTACGCGGATTAAGACCCGCAAACGGAATATTCTTTGCTCCTCTTGACCCTGGAGCTTTTTCAGATGCGAGTGGTCGATTTACTTGGATAATCTTTGGTGATCCGGTGAATACTTTTTGTCCGTTTGTCGTTGTCCTTCCCCAGGCGCAAGTATGAGAGATGTAATGATCTGATGATTTTTCTTCAATGCAGGAATTAATCGCTAAGAGTATTGAATCTTCTGAACTTGACTTCTCGAGATACGGGGATACTTTCTTTGAGGCAAGCATCATATACCTGTGTTGCAATCATAGGGTTTTAACCTGCTGTTCAGCGTTCGTTTAATTTTTTTGTGCGCGTTCGAGGTACTCGTGATGTATTCACTCTAAGCTTCGACTTACCTGTGGTGTATTCTAAACGCTGACCGTCTGGGATAGATTGTTATTCTATTTTTTCCTTTAGTTTGCTTGTCTATTACCTTGTACTCGATTTTGTAGGTGTATGTTGATAGCTAATTGCCACTGAAGAATTGGCGCTCCTGGGGTTCCTTGTTATATCTTGGCAACAAGGTTAGGGATGACAATAGTGCTGTCTGCCATAGAGCTCGGGTGCCGATTTTGTTTGTTGATGTCTCTTCTCTTACAGTATAATTGTCTATTTCTTATAACTCAGCTATCTAGATGTCTTTTTTACAGCTGAATACTGTTACATCCCTGGTATATTTGCCGGAAGCCCACACTATCTTGGAAACGAGATTAGATTGGCAAACGTTACTGGTATTTGAAACTCAAGTGTTGGTTTAGTTAGCCTGAATACTGCTGGTTTATCTTTCTCGGCGTATTCTAAGCTGTTTACGTTCCTCTAATGGCAGGTATATTATGCTGCAGTGGTGACGCATGAATGCGTAGTGCCGATGCATTTGCTGCTGTTGAATGGTAAGCTTTAACACGTGATTATGTGCTTAACTAATGTAAATTGTTCGTGAATGTTCTCTTTTTGATAGGTATGCTTGGTTTGCGCTTGCAGTTGGTGATTGTCGCGGTCCGGCGCTGCATGAGGGGGTGCCTATTTGATCATGGCTACGCGTTTAGAGCTGACACCCTCTTGTGTGCAATATTTGTTCCAGATTTCCTTGTTGCAGTATTTTTTTTCCAGAGAAAAGTCCGTAAACCAGGAATAGGCCGCACTCTAATTTGGTACAGGCAGAGAAGACTTGATACCTGAAATACTTTCTTTTCTGTCTTCCTTTTTTTCCATTGGTTTGGTGTTTGCTTTATATTTGGAAGTTGCTAATAAATTCCCACTCAGTGTCAGGCTATGACTCATCGCCTGGAAGATCCTGGTAAGCTATCTACAGCTCTAGCAGTTTAGTTTTAAAAAGTATATATTGAGCCATTTTATCTCGAGGGTCATCGACCCACTAACCAAATTGCCTCTGGGTTTAGCTGTGCTTTGCGTGTAAGGCTCAACTTGCAATGCACACCGTTGTGCAAATTTCATATTTAGAGCTTCTCATACCTTTATCATGTCTTTATCCATACCTTTTATTTGAGAACTCTTTAAAATTTAAAATGAGGTATTATGTATTTTGGAAATAAAGCGTCGTTTGCAAAAATGATGTGTCTTCTCCTCCTGTTCATGAGACATGCTCTATCACTTCGCCCCATGTCACCGTGATTCCTCATTGCACTTCACATCCTTGCATTATTATTATTGTTTGTTAAAAAAAATGGTATGCTAATGTTTTCAGATATAACACCATGCCTCCAATATACATTTTGTATGGCCTGAGGTGTCATATGTCTCTGATGTGATTCCTTTAAAAAACAAGTTTCATTATGTTATTTTAAAAATGATATTTTGGTTTTGTTGTAAGACTCAGTAAACCTGATCTCAGGCCCCAAGTGAACAACTGAACATCTAAGCATGACCCAAAAACTGATTTATTTAAATTATTCCAATTAGAAAATAACACTACTTGGCTATTTGCAGATTTTGGTGATGCAGATATTTGATTTTGATGTAGAGGTGTCGAAGCAGAAATTTGAGGGTGATTTTTATGCGTTTACGACTTCGAAAGGTGTTAATTTTGCTAAACCTCTTGTTGATGGTCAGGTAAAAGTCTATTTTAGTCCTTGTCGAATCATTTTGGGAATAATGTTCTCTGTTTGTTTAGGAATATAAGTTAGTGCGTGGTACGGAGTTGGTACCGCCGTACTTATATGAGTCAAGTGTGCTAACTCGAGATTTGGTGTTTTGAAAGTGTATTAGAGAAAGTGTCCAAATCTGGTTGGTAGGAGCTAATGCTTTTGGTTAGATCATCCGTGCAAGAGCTATTTCTTTTACCTAGATAATGAATGGAATTTTTACACTTCAACTGCTTCTGGAAAGGTTTAATCGATTAGTGCTTTAGTGGTGTAATCGAGCTTATATGAAGCTCAAGTTCATCTTAGAAATTTGAGCTCAAGCTCTACTCAGGCAAAGGCACACTTAGCCGAATTCATTTTTGTAAGCTTTTAAATTAAATCAAACTCCGTTGTTTATAATTCTCCTAATTGAAAAAAGATAAATAAGGCTTATTGTCTGAAATTGAGGGAGCAATTGATGGCGGTTCTATTTATCCTTAACCCCTTAAAAAGTTTAAACTTGGGATAACTGTGGCTATGAATAGTGCTCACCCAAGTTCGTGGTGAGAAAGAAAGGTAACGGATGCACACTTTCAAGCGTAAGAAGGAAAGGTTTCAGGTTAAATAGCCCAAAAACAGTTGTATGGAAAGCTGTATTGGAAATAAAACTAGCAGTTAATTTATGGGTGTAGCGGATAGTAACATATGACTACAAGATAAACCCTATTTTTTCTCCTTATAAATTCCTTACTTTGTCCCATCTTAATCCTATATAGCATGTATCATTGTGCCTTTATTATGATTTTAGAGTGCTGCACACTATCCAAATCCGTAACCTCGCTGTACAATTGTACGTTCTAACCCCTGAGTTATCCTATATGGATTTGACCACACAAAATAGTGGAGAAAGGTCCCGATAAGTTTGGCAAATGGTTGAGATCAAACTGGCAAAGTAATTGACATTTTATTCTATACGCCAACGCAAGGTACCTCAACAAAATTTCAGTTAGTCATTTTTATAAAAGATTAACCGAATTGGAGCTCCGCGCCCAGGGGGGCACGGCGCGTTACCGTTAGATATATGTATGAATCCGTTTTACATTTAGGGGGCGTTTGGTTCGAAGGGAAGGAATGAAATGGATTGGAATCTCATACCCTTGTGGTATGAATTCTAAAACCCATACTTGGTTTATATTGTTTGGTTGAACATTGGAATGGAATGAAATGTTAAACATTATGGAATAGAGTTAGAATCTTGGGTTAAAGGTTGGGTATGAGATTAGAGGGGGTTGGAATGGATTTAGAATCCATCCGGATTCTAACTCCATTCCAAAGTAGCTCAAACAAATACTCCCTCCATTTTTTTTTATATGACGTTTTGAGGTATAGCACAAATCCTTAACCCCTTAAAAAGGTTTATACTTGAGTAAGTGTAGCGATGAATAGTGTGGAAGCAAGTCTCCCCCTACCGTTGGATCCTCCCCTCTGTATCTCGCCCCTCCATTTTTCATTCACTCACAACCATATCTTTCCTCTTCTTTCCAAATCCACTCATTCCCATCTCACGCTCATTCCTCACTACTCATCCCACCCAGTTCCTCTAAAATATCACAGAACCATTATGATGCGACGATGCCGATTTCTTTCTTCCCTACAGTTGCTGCGCATCCATATAGGTAGTTATCATCCTCTATGATGCTTTTGTTGTTGATTATTTTCATTGATGTTTTTGTTCAGCTTAATTTTATTAGATCCGATTTATTGTTAATTATATGGTTGTAGTTGAATCAGACGATCTTTTTTGCTCTCATACAGAAGTGCCCTTTGTTAGTCTTGTTATTTCCGTTTATTATCAATGTAAGTCGTATCTTGTTATCAGTCCAATATGATTGTTGTCAAGTTATTTCCGTTTGCTCCTTATGTCGGAGTGTGATAATGATTTTGGGGTCGGATAGTGGTTAGATTTGGAACTGCCTGCAATTTGTTTGCGTGGATTTGTAGGTTCCGTGAGCTGCTTTGGGCTTTCCAGTTTGATTAAGATGTTGTTAAGCTCTTTTGAGTGTTAATCATGTTACTTATGTCTCCTCAAAAGGTATTTTACTCCTTATAAGCGATTTTTCTTTCATTTTTTTGGGTAATCTCCTGGTATTTACTCCTTATTAGGAATTTCCCGTTCCTTTTTTTTGTTTGTTCAGGTTTGGTTCCATTTTTGGGGATTTCTCACAGTTTGAATCCGCTATTATTAGGTTTGTTTTCAATTGTTATTTGTTATTATTGATTTATTATACTACTACTGTTATTACTTTCATTATTATTCTTCGAATTATTTCTCATCTCATTATTATCGCCACGATCCTGGGCCTGGAGTTGTGGACATGCACACGATCCTGGGGCTGGATTTGGCATGAGCCCGGAGCTGTTTGGACCTTTGAGGAGATGATTAACTACTAGGGCCACTGTTTTGGATGGTGCGTTAATAAGGTATTATTAGTATTGTTATTGTTATTCCTTCGTAAGACCTGTATTCACTCTTCAATTGATGCGCAGTCAGTTTTGTACTGTCATAAGATCAGCCTTGTTGCTGTCTCTTTATCGATTGTATAACGCTTTATCTTTGTTGTGATTGCAGTTTTCGTGGATTGCGGTGTTCCGGAGTATAAGGCGACAAATGGCTTTGTGTTGTCTTCTCGGCCCAATTCGTGGTGTGTGTAGTGACATGGGCATTGGGTTACCATCTAAAGCCTGTCTGTTTACTTATCTCTGCTTGAGAGTCTTTGCTATTAAGTTAATGATATGTTCTTTTTGATAATTTGTTTCGTAGGATTCTCAACAACTATGCATTGGCGCCGTTGAACAGGTTGGCTTATCTATTGGGTCATACGTTCCAATACAATTGAGCTATATCTTTCTTGTTCGTTTGTCCTGATTTATTCCTCCCTGTAGTGTCCGCCTAAATTTGTGACCATTTAGTTAATTAATTTATTTACTATTTGCAGATTGATTTTGCAGTGACCATGTTAGCAATGGTTGGTGTTCCTTTTCCTTTTGGAAGGTGCAGTGTAAGCATTTTCACCATCTCTCTATTATTATGCAGCTTCGGGTGCCAAGTTGCTCTGGTTCAACTTAATCCTTTTTTACCCAAAAACAATCAGTAAAAGTTCTTAATGACCTTTCGAATACGTCTTTGTTCTTGATCCTCTATACCCAAAAACAATCAGTAAAAGTTCGTAATGACCTTTCAAATACCTCTTTGTTCTACAAGTTTGCCATAGTTTCAATACTGGTTGTTCAAAGAATTCATTTAGCGTAATCCATGCATTATTTCTCATTTGTATATGATTAAATTTGTTGCCATGTGAGACAGGTTGTTGTTATAGTTAAGGGATAAATCACCCGTGATATGGGATGAATAGGCACTGAATACATATATAAGTAGTTGGGTTTTTGTTCTCTTGAATTTTGACTGCTCCAAGATAGTATTGTTAATGTGATAATGGACCACTATGGCCATAGTGGTGTGTTTTATAGTTAGATAAAATGGACATTCATGTATAATCTGGTGATATGGTACCTTTATCATCGCATTCATTATAATTATTATTATTCATTTGCTTTGCATTTGATATTTTCTATATTGAAATGTTCTTCCAGCATTGGACGCATAAATCCTCAACTGTATGCTCTTTTGGTAGTGGAGCTCTTTTTCCCGAGGCCAAAGTATTTGGGATTGGCTCAGTTGTGAGATAGTCTATACTAGACTTACCCTTTGTTAATTCATTTTGTTGTGTTCTTAGATTTGTATTTCGGACCCCAAAATACAAATTTCCTGCTTAGTTTCGTTGAAGATTTGATAAGATATACTCCGTAGCACAGCCGACTTGCTCATGAATTGCATCTCTTTTTCCATAACCAGGGAAATACCATATGTGGTGACAGTAAAGTACAAGCATGGAAGTTGTGCTGCATTATTAAACCCTTCATCAGCGGAGCTTCTTGTCTGGCCGTCGCCGTTAGAGTTTATCAGTGAGCTAAATCTCGAGGCCAAACTTCTACTTGAACGGGCACTAATTAAGGTCAAAAGGGAGAGGGAAAAGACCATCTTGAAAGGATTAAACTGCTCAATTGAATCTCATTGCATTCACATGTCGGGCCAGTAGATGATTAGTATGTCGGAGGTACCAAGCTGCTTTTCTTTCTTTCAAGCCTCGGCAACAATTACCTTTTCTTACTTTGGTGAGCACTCATGTGAATATTGGTTGCCATCTTGATATTTGTCTGAATCGATAAAGTTTCTTTTTGGACCGAGGATATTGATTATTTTATTAGATTCCCATGTATAAATGTGTCAGTTCCCACAGTAGTTTCTTACGCCTTATTTTCCTCGTTCCGTTTGGCCTCAATTTGACCCCCACCTGGACTAATTTTGTATTTAAATTTCCCTAAATTTCTGATTGTTTGTCTGTTGAGTTGCTTTCGGTTTCCATTGTTTTTTTGGCTGGTGATATGCATTCATTATCTGCAATTCATTCGGCCTTTACTACCCACAACATTATGTTAGTTGTTTTAACAATACCGCCATTTGAAACTACATTGTTAATCAACAACTGGTTCTTTATTGTTTTTTTTGTTAACAACAATTGTTAACAATATTCGTGAGTATGCTCTCTTATTAATCAACAACAAATTTCTGATGCGTCCTTGTTTTTTTTTTCCCTGAATTATTTAATTGATGGCATGTTCTTTATTGTTTTTCCTCGAATCCCATAAATTAAACTTATATAAGATGATCTCACATGTGAGACCAACGCTTTAACCCTATAATTAAATGAGCAATACAAAAGGATTTGGCCTTTAGGTTTGGTCTTTCATATGAGACCGTCTAATACAGGACTCACTGTCCTCGAATTGCTGTGATTGATATAACTTCAACTGAATGATATATTTTGAATTTTCTGGTGAATTTGTTAATCTTCTGTCGAACATTGTTGCAGCAAGTGCACTAGGACATTTATCTTCCTGCATATTTCGAAGTCCCAAGTAGGCGTAGGCAAGAAAATACCTTGACGGCCGGCGATACTGGGTACTCATGGAGGGTTTTCGGTTCCTCGACGTCCGGTGAGGAAGTCTTTACTCCACGGTAATCCCTTCACCTTTATATCTGTTTCGACTAGCCGAGAGTTGTTTCTTTAATTTTTGTTTTATATATCTAATTTGTTTGTTTTTTGCAGGGTTAATCTCATCAACCACATACTGAAAAGCTGCTTGCGAGCGATTTGCATGATTTTGACGTCTATCGAGGTATATGCATTTATTTGATTCACCAATTAATTTTAGATTGTCAATGCAAATCAGCGAGTGGGAGAATGAGGGCGTAGATTGTTAGAATTGATCATCATATGTTTGCTATGCATAGACTTATAGTTGTTTTAGAAGTTTGAGGCAGGGTACAAGTTTTTTTAAGGGGTGAGTCGACTTTGTTGATACCAAGGCCATAGCTCTGAAACTAAACATGAGACTTATTTATGATCGATGGCGCATTCACTTCAGGAGTGTAGAAGCATATTGTGTATTGTGAGTTGTGTCCGACATAGGCTGATTTGCTAGGTTTCTTTCCGTTTGTTTGGAATATCATTGATCAGAAACATTAGGACACAATAGTTCTTTTCTGCCAATGAACACTACTACTACGCCCATAAACTTCGTTATAGCGGGTTAAGGGGTTCCGGTTTACACAAGCTCACCCTTTGTTGAAATATTTAGGTGTTTCAAACTGGATCTTCGATTGTTCTTTTGGTTGATTTTTTTTTTTTTTTATTATGACAGTCCAGTTGCGACCTTTTACTACGGCACTGAATCTCTCTCCGACACTTGATCACAAATTTTGTTATTTTCATTGAGATAATAATCCACAGTTCCACACAACATCTACAAATGTTTGTCAAAATTCAAAGAACACATAAGAATTGAACAATATTCAACCTCTTTTAAATTGAACTACGTGTCGGCGTGTCGGACACGGCTATTTGGGGTGAATTTTCCTGTTTTGTGGTCTAAATTGAAGTGTCGAAGTGTCGTGTCGTGTCAGACACCGACACGTGTCTGACACGTGACACGACAGTTAGGTGAAGTGTCGGAGTAACATAGATTATGATACCAAGCATAATGGAAGACCTTATTGAGATGCCTCTCGCTCGTGATGAGTAGTCTGTGCTTGTGTCGGTGTCGTGTTCAAGGTAGACATGTGTTTGTGACAAGGGAGTTATCTTTCTGTTGTTTTATGCGTGATATATTTAGCGTACTACTAACTTTCGTGGTAATGCTTCGCGATAATTTCAGGTTTCACCTCAGTAGCAACTCCTTTGTTATTAAGTGGTCGGACGACAACCATAAGAACCTTGCAGAGTTGCAGGTAATCGTTTCCTCCGCCTTTCCTTCTTTTACCGACTCTTTGCTTGTCTTTTAGATCTTGAACATTTTCTAAGGCTTATATTTCGTTTTAACGCTTAATTGCTCCGAAGTTAGATAGGTATTGACGTTTCTGACGATGGACATAGGCCTTTAGGTTGTGGATTAATACATCACTTATTGATGCGGTTATTAGAACTGATTGTATTGTGCCACTGATTTGGTCATTGCTTTCAAGCCTTTGTTTATGGCATGATTTGGTGTTTGTGCTAATATTTGGCGTTTAACGGAGCTTGTAGTTATTCATCTATAGCCCTTAGAAGTGGTTGTGGCGCCACCACGAACTGCAAGTAAGGATGTAGTATATATTGGTAGGCTTGCAGATGTGTCAATTGAGTGTAAGATATGGATTGGATTATTTATTCAAGTAAAAATCATTGAAAAGGGAACCAAAAGTAAGGTTATAAAGGCGCTACTAGCTAGATTCACTAAAGGGTCTCGTGACTTTATGGATCATATTTTGCTGCTAAAAAAATGTTCTCAGCTACTCGCATCAAATGTTATTTTGTATCCCGCTCCCTCCCATTCACCTTGCCGCTATCACAGTGCCCACGTGAATTAATGCATCGATTTTCTATTCTTTGGTAGCATAAGGATTTTTGACTGTGGTCGATTGTTAATTTGAGAAACTCATACTTCTTATCACTAAATTTGAATGCTTTCCTCGTCACAGAGGAAGATCTGTTTCTTGTTGACCTTCTAACTCTAAAGCTTGTTGGGAGAAGACACTTAGGGCCAACCTGGATGACAATTGACAAGTAAAGCTTCCTTTTGTCTTTCAAATTTACGTGTAAGTCGAGGTGCATATGTATTGTATGTGACCACTATTCTTAAATCATGCTTAGGTTTATAGAATCAGGCCCAGTACTAGAACCTGGCAAGACGGGCGTTTTGGCGGTGTTCGAATACTGAGTCACTTTAAGAGTGGGAGTACATCCCCGAAGTTGAAGGACTATAGCTCAAATCGACAGGAGAAGACCGAGGAGCCTTTTTTTAAATGGGAATGTATCTTAGGGAACACGTAATTCTAGAGGTAGTCTTAACCGCTTTAGTGATTTGTTTCTCTATACAAGACTCCAACCTTCTAAGTCAACACATGTAAATTCTCATAGGAAGGGACATATACTTATGGCTCACTATCAGTATTAAATGTAAAACTTTTGCCTTACAAGAAACCTTTAAAGATGCATAAAAGATAACTAAGGCTTAGGGTAACCTGTTTTGATGGCAGGGTTGTTCTCACTACTCATTTAGGCTAAGGCGCAAGAGTCAGAGTTCAGTGTATTTGTGGTCTTATGCGACACCTATAATCATTTTAAGGATCTGCTTCTACCAGTAAAAAATCGAAATCCATAATTGTTTTGACGGGTAAAAGATCTCTAGATAAATGTTAGTAACTATAGAGAAACATGCTTCATATGCATTGTGTATGGTACTTGTCTAATAGAGTATGTCAATTCATCATTTGCTACATTGATCTGTTTGGAGCAATATAGCTACCGCAATTTTAATTTATGTAAATGATTGGTGCTTATTGATTTTGTTACAAAAAATCTCGGCACATCGTTGCCACTGCTGCTGCTTTTTGAAAAAAATGGGGCAGATATTAAAGAAGATAGGCTAGCACATTTAAAGAACAAGTGGGTGCTCAAACATAAGTCTCTAATCTAAACACAAAATAGTTCATGTTTATCTTGTCAAACGGTACACTTTTGTAACGGGTGCACACTTTCAAGCATAAGAAGGAAAGGTTTCAGGTTAAATAGCCCAAAAACAGTTGTACGGAAAGTTGTATTGGAAATAAAACTAGCAGTTAATTTCTGGGTGTAGCGGATAGTAACATATGACTACTAGACAAACCCTACTTTTTTTCCTTACACATTCCTTACTTTGTCCCATCTTAATCCTATATAGCATGCATCATCGTGCCTTTATTATGACTTTCAAAGATCTTTGCGCACTTGTCCAAATTCATGACCCAGCTGTAAAATTGTACGTTCCAATCCCTAAGTCATCCTATATGAATTTGACCACCCAAAATAGTGGACTAAGGTTCCCGATATGTCTGATAAATGGTTTAGACCAAATTGACAAAGTAATTAACATTCTATTCTATACGACAACGCACAGTATCTCAAAATAATTTCAGTTAGTCTTTTTTATAAATGATTTAACCGAATTGGGGCTCCGCGCCCGGGAGGGCGCGGCGCAACAACTAGTGTAATAAAAAGAGAAAAGAATTATTACCTCTTGAAGCGTAAATTCCACAAATAGCTTATAGAGAAGAGATCTGAGAGCCTCACTTGTTGCCCCTCTACTCGGTCCACAAGCACATCTCGGAAACCCACGTCTACTAGAATGGTAGAGAAGGATCAATATCACTCTCTTAGTTTTATAGATGCTGAGGCGGACGGTATATAGAAAGAACAATATGTTTTCTCCCTTGTGGTTTCTTATGGAAAAGCTTCATCTTCCTTTTGCATCACCCTAAAACCCTTTATATCACATACCATAATAGAGTCTAGGTAGAATAAGGAAAGAACTCCTATTCTTTTCCTAAAACTGATGCCTCATATCTGTTTCTTATAGGACTAATATTTCTTGATTGTACTTATATGTGTGACCTCATATGATTATATTATTTTAGTCATTAATCCAATCTTATTATGATTAATTAACATAATTATTCTCTAGCAAGCAATTATGATTTACTAAAATAACATAATGATTATCTTTATAAAATATCTTATATTATATTTAATAGTTGACGAAAATGTCTTGCGACATACTTCTCTATTCAACTCCACACTACCACTTTATTTTATCACGTTTGTCAACGCATGTTTTACACGTTAAATATTGTTAGCTACGTATTTGCAAAAATTCTGAAAGTTAGATATTTTTAATATACTCGTAAAAATGAATCAAATAAGATCTCACATGAAAATATTTTTACTTATATATGGAGAGAAAATTGAAATTAAATGTTTATTTATAAATAGTGTAGAAAATTAATAATAGTATAGTGAAGTTGAATGGAGGAACTATTTCTTTACATTGAAGTTGGATCAATTTGGCCGATGTATGGAGCAAGCGAAGCTGCGAAAGCATCATGAATGATGAGAATCGTGGTACATGCACAAGTGTGTGAGGACATTCCAATCCAATCACGTGTGTATGAACGTGTGTCTCTCTCTCTCTCAATTCATCATCACTACATTCTGTCTTTTGGATTTCCTTTCATCTCTCACTCACTTTCTTCCCATCACGCTCAAGTTTCCCAATTCATTTTTTCTTCTAATAACGCCCACTTACCTTTTTATTTATTTTACGTCTGTTTCACTTCATTCTTGCGTCAACGTGATCTCAGGCTCTCAGCAATGCTACTGCCAATTTAGTTTAGTCTTAAAAACTTTAGAGAGTCTGTCTCTTGCTAAGTTACAGACAATTTACCCATTATCGTACCACAAATTTTCATTACAAACGGACATTCGTCTATATGGAAAAATGGGATAAATATAATACCACTTTCCTAATAGGATAAACAACAAGTGGGTGGTGGGGCAAAAAATGTCACTACTTTTATTGTATTTGACCCGTCTAAAGCAATAAACGGATATACCCCTCTATAGCAAGACTAGCTGTTATCGTACTTATATATGTATTTTTCTTATCCCTTTTATGCATAGAACATCATAGTCTAGAGCAGTGCTAGAGCCAGGAATTGAACTCAGTGGGGGCGAATGGGTAATGTTACAAGGGGAACTAGAAAAAATTTCAAAAATTTTAACTTAAAATTTATGCGATTTCCACCCGCTAGCGCTAAACGCCCCCCATTCCCCGGTTTAGGGTTACTTGATTTTCGTACGTCTTTTCATAATAAAAGTATTTATTTTATTTATAATCGTGATTCATACTTGTATTGTTACGAGTAATACCATTTTCACTTTAAATTGTAAAATGATCAGTAAAGTTATTGAGAGAGTTTTTTGGGAGACTTAGTCAATTTATTTATATTCCTAATTGTTTAATGGTTAAATTTGGAGTTTTGTATTAATTATTTAGTTTTAAGACAAAATTCAGGAAAGTGTTGAAAATTTAACGTATTCTTATCATCAAATTATATACAGAGTATATGGGTCGTATGAATATGGAATTTTTCATCAGTCTTTCGTTAATTAACTTCTTCTTTTCTCAATTAATAACTAAAAAAGTAGATTTCATCAGTAATGATTGTATAGACGGCTCTAATATTCGAAGAATCAAAATCTGTTCCGGATACAACTAAACACCATAAAATTATAAGTGCTTTTGTAAATGAAAAATTAAAAATTAGGCCAAATACCATGTTTTAGGGAGTTAAAAACTACTTTTAAAACAACAACATCAGAGCCTTAATCCCAAAATGATTTGGGGTCGGCTGACATGAATCATCCTTTAGAACCATCCATGAGTGAACGCACACCTCAAAATGCGAAAAGAAAAGGAAAAATGAAAAACAAAAGGGAGAGCGAAAATGTAATGGAAATTAAAGTCAAGGTAAACTTAGAGGTTTTAAAATCGAATTCCGGATTTCTTTTATAAAAACTTAAAATTTAAATCGGAAGAAAAGATTAAAACGATTTTGAAAACCGAAATAGAATTAAAGATCCGAAATGTCTTAAAAGTAAACCAAGTAAAATATATAAGAAAGTGGTTGGTAAAAAAACGTAATAAAGAAGAGAAGAACTGATAACTACGAAGTACCCTTTAAGACCATCCCCAAGCAAGGTCAATTGGTAGGTCATGACCTTGCTTGGGTCAAGTTAATTACAAATTAAGAGAAGGATTAGGATGACCTAAGGTAGAGAAGGTGAATTTGTGACCTAAGATAGAGTAAATTGACCCACCAATTGACCCTCTATGTGTCACAATTTTATTGGTTAGAACATTTAAAACAAAAAAAAAAGAGAAAACTAAATAAAGTGGAAGTAAGAGAAATGTTTTGGTGGGGTAGTGAATATGGTAAATGATTGAAAATGTTGGAAAGTGGAAAAATGATTGGGTTATTGACCTAGGTCGTGAGCTTCTGCTTGGGAGGGTGAAAGTGGGTCAAAATTAATAAATTGTGATTAAGAGAAAAATTCTGATTGATCCGATTAAGTCGACCTTTTGCTTGGAGATGATCTAAGTAGAAGTAGCAAATAGGTACTTCTACTTCCACTTTTCCTTGTATTTTCACAAAAATCAAGATTTTATCACATATTAAAATAATGAAAAACAATTTTTCTAAATCTTTGGCCAAACAGTCACAATTTTTATGAGAAGTAATTTATGAAAAAATTCTTTTCAGTACTGATAAACTATTTTAAGTAAGCAAAGCCAAACACCCCTAAGTAAAAAAAAAAAAAAAGAGTATAAGTGAAAGAAAATGCACTTGCGTTATACACTTCGTTACAAATCTTTTGTATAAAGGGAAGTCGATAAATGAAGCTTGCACTTGAATAGGTGGAAGGTAATAAATCAAGTGATTAGCTAGCTAATTAAGAATTTTACGGGAGCAATTATCGTACTTGACTGTGTCCCTTTACCAGAGCTCCGAGCCATTCGAACGGTAGATACATTAGCCAAAAAAAAACTTTTATTTTGAATATACGAACTTAGCAAATTTGTTTATGGGGTTGACTTTCATTTTGTTATTTACTTGTGGGTTAGTTCAACATAAAAAAATTCTTCAATTAGACATTTAGACAAGTTCTTCATACAATTAACTAAGGTGAACGACTCCAATGGCAAGTTTATATTGGTGTAAACTGTATAGTAGAAGAGTCAGAAGGCATGACATGAGCACAATTGTATAACAGCCAGATTTAGCAGTCAATTCACAAAGAGCGAACATTCTTCGGTTAAGTAAAAGGACGAGTAGAAAATACAAGTAGTTGATGGACCAAATGACCTAATCTCTTTTCGCTGTCACTTGGAAAATGACCTCTATGTCTACTGTGTTTCTTATTTTTTATTATTCGTATTCATATTAAGAGTATTTTTAAAGGGTAGTTTAATCATTCACATAATTTATTGAGTCTTGCTACTCAACGAGAACGGCCCCCTTAACTTTTCTTAGGTGTTGTTTGGCCTTGCTTGTGTGAAAAAGCTTCTCCTTTTTAGAAGAAGTTTTTTCACAGGCTACTTTTTGGAAAAAAATTATTTGTTTGGCCATACTTTTGTAATAGCTTATACTTCTTATCAAATTTATATGTTTGGCCTAACATTCCATCTAGTTTTTTGTTGTTTTTTTAATACTCGTTTTGTTTGTAGAATCATTATTTAAATAAAAACTAATTTTTAAAAATTTACTTTAATCACTCGAGAATTGTACTTAAAACATATGATTATTCTTCAAAATAGTTTTATACACCTTTGTCGAATCAAAATTACGCCGATAAATAGTTGGAGTTGATGATTGATTACATGATACTTTAATGGTGTGTATGTGAGAAAGACAAAAGATTGTGCAGAAGACAGTAAATGGAAACACCAATAACACAACATATAAAGGGGTAAAGATTTTCTAGAGGCAAAAAAAAAAAAAAAAATGGCGTGAAACATTTGGATTTTTTGGTGCTTCCTTGAAAAGTAGAATGAGAAGTAGAAAATTGTTACTTCTACTTTTTGGGGCCTAGAATGAGTTTTTGACTTTTCAAAAGTAGTTTTACATTATAAATTATACTGTTTGGCATGACTTCTCCTTTTTCAGTTAGAAAAGCACTTCAAAAATTTGGCCAAACAGGTCCTTAGTCATTGTGCCAAAATCAAAAAAAAAAAGAAATGATCCAGACGAAGGAAGTAACTCCTAACTATTTTTTTTCCTTCTTATGGGCTTAGTGCCAACAAAACACAATATAAACACTGCAATTATTAATATTAATATTAGTTAGTTATTTACTTATATAAGGAATATATAGAATTATTATAATACTTAGGAATAACATGGAAATATTGTGATCAGGGGCCGACGTAGTATTTTGGTGTAAGGGGGTACAATTTTTTTTTCAATAATCTCTTTTTAAGGCACTTTTTTTTTTTAAATATTGAAATTTTTGTTTTACAAAGTAATCAAAATGAAAAAAATATCAAGCTTTCAATGAATTTTTTCTTCACTAATAATGTTAGTTGTATAACATATTTATTTTCCTGTAATACTTTTTTTTTTTTTTAGAAAAGATCATTATCATTAATAAAAAGGCATACGACATCTACAATATATGCCAAACTCAATCGGATACAAATCGATTACAACCATAGAAAATAAATTCTTGTTCAAAGAATAAAAGACTGCAACAGAAAAGGCTTTCATCCATAAGAGGGTCTCCGAATCTTTCTTGACGAGTATCCATTTCTTCTTACGTGATTGATTGTAGCCATGGATCAGACAAAATATGTAAAACCATATAACGATCTATAACAACGCTGATCTTCTGCTGACTTATTAGAAAACTGCAAACGAACCAGAAAACGAAAGCTCTCAAACTGAGAGAAGGACATCAACGATAGACGGGGACAGAGCCCTCATAAAGAGAGACGAAACAAAAACGAAAGCGGAAATTAAACAAAAACATAAAGGAAACAAAGCGGAACACGAGAAAAAAAAAACGGAAGCCACCGCCTCCCTACCAACCCACAACACCGCCAGATCCAAGCACCACCCTGCCACACCACCTCAACAAACTCGTCCGATAAGAACCGAACATCCCACATACACCACGCATCGAGAGGAACGGATGCAGACCGCACGATCCAGAACCGGGTGTGGGTAAGAAAGGGGAGGAGGGTTAATCGGAAGAGAGGAGACGGGTCGCCGAAGAAAGGTCTTGAGAGACCCCATCCCCGGCGACATGGTAGGGGGTTGATGGGTGGCGGTGGGAGGAAGGAGGAGAACGACGGCAGCAAAGAGAGAGGATTTAGGGTTTTGTTTTTTAGAGAGAAGAGGGAGAGAAAACTAGAGAGAGAATTTATTATTACATTTTCCTGTAATACTTTTAGTTTAAAACGATTGTAATTTATGATATTAAAGAATTTGACTTTTATGATATATAAGACTGTCTTAGCTCCATTATGATCCAATAAATACTAGTGATCTATAATGGTTGAGAGGAATAGTCAAAAATTAGTTTCTAATAGAGCTTGAACACTAAACCTCATAATAATACTAATTTTTGAATAAGAAAATTTTTGGATGTAAGTTATATGGGCCAGTTATAGTGAGGCCCAAAATCAAAGTAATAATTAAATTAAAATATACGCCTGTCGTTAGAATTGAACCTATGATCCACGGTTAACTTGCCATGGCCTCTACCAACTCTCCTACCTTAACTATATGCATATAATGGATGGTTATACTTATAAATTTCTAAAATATCATGGTGGGCACGTTTCCACCCGGGCCCCCCTAAATCCGCCCCTGATTGTGATAGTCTCAAGATAAATTATAGATCTCAATATAATCTTTAGATATTCTATTAGTTATAGTTTTCTCGAGGCAACCGTCAATATCTCTGTCAAATTATACATCTCTCCTGACCTTTACAAAATACCTCAAAAAAATAAAACAAGTCATTTTTCTAGGCCTTTTTCAAAACTCGTCACAAAACAAAGTCATTTTTCAATTATTTATCTTCTCTTCTTTTAAAAAACATGATCCAACGATCAAATTCTAAAAATTTTACCGTGCAAAATATTCCTTGTAATTTATTCAAATCATAAGGGGAACAATGGCTATATAGATGAATGCACATAAAAAAAAGTTTTTGTACACAATTTTTTTTCTGTAAGCAAATATAGACGGATAGTTTTTTATTTTATTTTAAATCAATCTCCGAAAACGTCAAAATTGCTAGCTGAAAATCCAAAGAAAGTAAATGTCTTTTCTTGCGAACGAGCAATAGACTCGCAACACTATCGGTAACACTAATTTCCCTTTTAACATGCCTAAAACTAACAAAATTAAAATTGAAACCGATGCGAATTATCATCGATCAATAACCTACGGGGGTCTTTTAAAATTGTTCGACTGCCTATTAGCGATATATTTCACTTAGAGAATCATTTTTGTTGGATTTATGTCTTGAATCAGTTACTCGCCGCTTCGAATAATTATGACGAAGATTAAGTATTCTCTCACACTTAATCCAGAAAGACCTAGAAGGCTGAAAACAGAAAACCTTAGCCCAATTAGATAACAAAAACCCTTCTAGTTATCTGATTGGGTTGAGGAGCAAGGAATTCGTCACTTGCAGATTTCGACTGATTGCTTCTGTCTTGTTAGTCAATTGGCTAGCTTTAAGCGTCCACATTATCTCCTTAAGGCGGTTCTTGCAGACATCACTTCTTACTTTTTTTTCATTGATTAGCTATTAGTTATATTCTTAGATCTTTTAATAATGTAGCACATAGCCTTGCGTGTAAGGCTATGATTAATTAGTTAGGTAAATCTTCCTTTACAGCTGCCAAAAAAAAAGTACTCCTGAATATCAATTAAACTCTTCTCCTTTATACATTTTGGACGTAGCGAACACACCGTTATTGAACCACGTAAATCTGTGTATTGATTTTTTTTTTATTGTTTCTGTTCATTTTTTCTCGCGTCTATTATAACAACTTTCAATGATGATCTGCATCCAGCCCATGCGTATAACATACAACCTCTAAGCTAGACTTCGACGCTGGGATGCCCTCTTCGCTATAAAAGAGGACTTCCCCGCTTGTAGACGACACTAGCAACCTTCATATAATACAAAATTATAAATCCTCTATTTATTAAAAGAATAGGCGAAATTCTAAATTTTTCCGCCTAAATATATTTCCTAAAATATGAATTTTTTTTTAGCATATTCTAAAAGTATGGTAGGTTATAATACACAATATTTTAGATTTATATATTTATGTCATTTAGTATTTCACATTCTACACAAATTTATCTCCAGTCTTTTTATGATATAGAAAGGAATTCATTTTTTTTGTTTAAAGAATCATACCATAAAAATTCATTGATTTTTTAAGATATAACTTACGGCTAAAAATATATTATCTGTAAAATTTTATAAATTAACACAACTAATATCTCTGTAAAAAGGTTGGACAACAGTTACTGGTAAGTGACGCTCCCCCTCCTCTTCTCCTAAATCAGCTGCTGATGTGCTACAATTGACCCCTGAGGATGTTCTCCCTGAGTTGGAATATTGGTCTACGGCTGTAGTCTGTTATGTAATACTACGGTTTTATGAGTCTATGAGTACTCTATCTAGTGGGGCTTACTCTGTCGAGTAAGTAGTTTTTGACGCAAAACAGTAGTCTACCTATAGGGTACTCGATCGAGTAAGTTGGGTACTTGATAGAGTAGGGGACACTCGATCGAGTAAGTGCCTTACTCGATCAAGTTAGTGAGTTTACGGGCTGAGTTTTGACGGATTTTGTTAATGATGCGAGATTAATATATAATGAGTTCCGTCACTTTTCTTAAACCTTTTTATCATTCTAAAAACCTAAATTGAGAGAAAGAAGTTACGTAAGTTGATTCATCGCATCTTTATCAAATCTCCAAGGCTAGGAGAGTCGGATCATCTTATTCTTTACGCCGTTGTAATCCTTGTGTCGAGGGTAAGTTCCTTATACCTTTTACGTTGGATTTCGTTGAGTTCCTTTAAAACCCTAATTGGGTAAATTTGGAGGTTTTGGGTATTTTGTGTAGTATTGGTAATAATTGTATGCATGAATGTTATAGGAGGAGGTCTCGTTGAGGAAAGATTATGATTAGCTGCTAAGACCGTCTGTGGTGTTTGCTTTCCAGGTAGGGTTTCCCTACTCAGTATTAGTTACATAATGTGTGGTGATGGTTGTTGTGATTAAAGATTGATTATATTGTTAAGTTGTCAGACGGTTGTTGTTTTCATACTGTTGATTGGTTTGTGTCTGTTTGTGATCTTCGGGAGCGTCCCTGGCTGAGTGGAGTCACTTGCGGGAGTGGTTTCACGCCCTTGGTTCGCCCTCTGTGGAACCCGCCATAAGAGGAGATGTGCACATTAAGGAAACTTGGGTTTATCGCTCAGTGGTTATGAGCGGAATTTGGTGGGTACGGTTGCGGTCCCCCACTGGCTGTGTGGAGTACTTGTTGCGATGGGTACTCTGGCAGGACTACACACTTTAGTGTGTAGTCAGATGTGTGGAGATTGGTTATGGAGATTGGAGGATTGCTGTGTTGTTGAACTGTTTACGTACTTGTTTTGTTGTGGCTTGGTTGTGTGTAATTAGTACTGACCCCGTTTAAATGTTTTAAAAACTGTGGTGATCCATTCGGGGATGGTTAGCAGTTATTGAGCAGGTATGATATGATGCGTATGGGATAGCTGGGATGAGTCATCACGTGGCATTAGAAGTCTTCCGCTGTGTCAGACGATGTTTTGTAGTTTTGATATTTTCATCAGTAGACCATTTTGAGTACTTTGTATTTCAGTTTAACAGTTTTGGGAATTGACATGTAATCACTTTAAACCGTATTTACTTTTAAATATGTTTCGTTATTATCTTATGATTATCATTGCCTCGGGTAACCGAACTGGTAGAACTCCTATACCTTGAGTGGTCCTGGTAAGGCACTTGGAGTATGGGGGTGTCACAAATTGGTATCAGAGCGACGATCTTGAAACCTGTAACCAATGAACCTAATGAACATAGGGAGTCAAATTAAAATGAACCCGGGGTAGAAGTTTTAGGAACTAATGCAAAGACTTGGGAGACGTCCTAAAGTCAAGACTTGCCCAACAATTGTTAACCGGTCACCAAGGGATATGAGCCGGGATCGCTATGTGTTTATCTTGTGAATTGTGTGTTTTTTTTTTTTTTTTTGGCAAAGTGTGGTATGAATTGGTGGATGTATGTATGTGGAGAATGGGGAATGCGTAGAGAAAGATGATAATGAGGTGATTTTATACATTATTGATTGAAAGCATGATAGTTGTTTTACGATGTGGCATTATAGAAATACGGAAGGAAAGTTTGTTTTGTTTGAGTTATACATAGAGTTATGTGTGTGTGTGTGTGTGTGTGTGTGTGTGTGTGTATATATATGTTGTTGGTAGTAGTTGTACGAGTTTATATACCTGAAAGTTTGAGTAAGAGCATGCGGATAGTGTACGAGTCTGCATGATTCGATTGAGTGGGTGGTTTCGTGATTTTCTGGACAGTAGTCTGCTTTGGTGGCATTCGATCGAGTAGGTTGGGCACTTGATGGAGTGGGGTCAACTCGATCGAGTGGGTGATAGACTCGATTGAGTACATCTTAGAAAAGCTTTTGGTCAGATTCTGTGTTTACTATTGTTCTTATGCATATGTTGGGTGAATATATTGGATAAATATGTTGGGTGAATAAGTCGAATGGATGTGTTGGGTTAATATGTTGAACGAGTATGGTGGATGAATATGTGGTATGATGGATGAATTGGTGGAAAAAGATGAATAATCGTTGCATGATAATATGATTTATGATTAAGCATGTTGTATGATGAAAGTGAGTTTATAATGTTGTTATGCTAGTAACATGTTAATAGGGGACTTGATGTCATATATTTGTGATTTTGTTTACGTAAAGTAATAGAATAAAAACATGCGGGTAATATATGACGGGTAAGTTGAATGATATATATGCATTGAGTTGTTTGTTCCTTGGCTTTTGAAGATAGTAACATGTGGTTAGAGATACTGGTTTTATGAGTATTGAGTTGTTTTTGTCTACCTTGTTATTGTTTAAGTTGTTTGGAAGTAAAAATCAAGTAGTTGTGTTTTTCGATTATAGAGAGGTTGTCTTTAAATTGTTATAACTTGAGATTTATAAATGATTTTGATGTGATTCAAATTGGAGGTGATTTATTATTCTTTTATGATTCTAACGATAGGTCACACGCCCAGATTGACCAAGAAACGAGTGAGATATGACCGTTTTACGAAAATTGGACAGTGCTGAGAAATGCATAGGGTACTCGATCGAGTGGCCCTCACTCGATCGAGTGGCCCTCACTCGATCGAGTGCACCTCTTGTTACTCGATTGAGTAACCCTTACTCAATCGAGTAGTCTTGGTAATTTGTTTTACGTGCCTCTGACCTTTACCTACTCGATCGAGTAAGTCACTTACTCGATCGAGTGGCCTGTACTCGATCTAGTGATCCCTGTTTTGGGTTATATGCTTATCTTTTGACTTCATTGCATATTATGTTTAATTCAAAGTTGTTATTTTGCTTCGTTATGCATTGTTTTACATGTATGTTGGTCTTGATGCGTAAGTTACCCAATCTTATGGTGTAGTGAGTGGCACCTTATGGTAGGTATGAGTTCAGTGGGAGGACATGAGTTATATGTGGTTGTAATGGATAGTGGAAAAAGAAAGAGAACATTGATGAGCTGATTGAGGCATGGTGGAAGTTTTGTGAGACGTGGTGAGTGATATATTTGCGAATTTGAGTGATGTAAAGGCAAGTGTATATGAGCAAGGAATGATGTAAGTGTAAGGAACATGAGAATAAAAGGTTGACAGGAAGGATGTGGATAGTAGCAACTTGAGATGTGTAAGAATTATGGAGTGAGATGGTTAGATTGTGTTGGTTAAGAATATATGTAATGAAAGGTCGTAGTAGAGGGATGGAGAATAGTGGTCTATAGTGAACTTAGATGGAGACATGTCGAGAGGTGGATTTGTAGACAGTGAGTGAGTTTGGGAGATTTGGTTTATTAAGAGATGAAACTAATGTGTGATTTCCTTGGGCAATTAACGGTATGAAATGAATTTTGATTTCTAAAGATGTACAAGGGAGATGCAATTGTTTGAACAGTGAACGTTGATTTTATGGATAGATTAGTGGAAAGTGTGAGTGATAGCATAATAAGAGAAGATCCATGGTAAGAAAGAGTGAGATCATATCGATATGAAATTATGAGATGTGAGTTTTGGAGCAATGAGAAGGTAACCGGAGCACTAAAGAGTTAGGTATAAGTAATAAGGAGTTGAATGGTTAATTGATTTTGTCCAGTGTAAAAACAAAAGTATGAGGGGAGTAAAACCAGGAAAATGTTCACCGAAGTTGTGTGAGATAAAAGTAAGGAATCGTCGAGATGTGTGATATTGTCACGAGGATGTTGGTTAATGGTATATAGGAGTTTCAGGACTACATGATTAGTCATGAGTTTCGAGGAATTAAGTGAGTAAGAAGTTGGTAGAGTATCTGCACGATATGATATTTTGGTGGAGAGTTAGATGACGATAAAAATTAAGGATAATATTGGGAAGAATATTGAGGTAAATTTTGTTGGTAAATTTGATTTTAGTTATTTGGAATGTTAACCGAAGATAGAAAATGAACTGTTATATTTAGAGGCCAGTGTAAAAGATTTGATGTCTGAACGGTGGTAGTGTTGAGGTGTTGTCGCTAGTGGTTAAGGGTGATGATAAATAGGAAAGATGGCCAGTTTAAAGAGGTTGATTTTGTAGAGAGCCGATTGATGTGTATGGTTATGAGGAAGAATAGGATGTGGTTATAAGAGGCGGTTGCTAGTAGTTGAGTGTTAATGGTAAGGTTATGTTTGGCAGGAGGTGATGGTTATGCGACTGGGAGAATGTGTTATGAGGGGCATACGAATTAAGCTCGGGCGAGAGGTAACCTTTATCAGGTGGTAAATTACGTGATCAGGATTGACTAGTTGGATGTGATTATGGGTCTATGATGTGTATAAATTTTTGTGTGAGGTTCTGACCTCACGAGAAGTGGTATGGTGTGATAGTTATAAAGTTGTTATCAGAATGTTGTATATGTTGATGTTGAGTACGGTAACCTAATTGAATGATACTCAAAAAGGTAATAATTTAATTGATCTGACATTGCTAGTTATAATTGTATGTGTATTGATAATACATGCGTATTCCGTGAAATGGTAGGGATGATGTTCATGAGGTGCTTATCTGTTTATTCCATATAATATGTTGTGTTGTGATCTAGTAAAGTGGTTTTGAGTAAGTTTTCTTGTCTGGGAAGTGTCCTGTGTTAGTGTGTATGAGAATAGTGTAAGTGGTGATGTCTATCGATGTGGTTGTTGTGCCTCGAGTGGTGATCCGGGCATGGTACTTTGTGTTGTGATACGAGTATTTTCGCGTTGCGGTGCAGCTGTTGGTGGCGGTGTTGCGATGCCATCACTGGTTATGGTGGAGTAGGCGGGATGATTATGATTCGAGTTTCGAAAGTATATACCAGTTATACATAGTTGTTGTTTTGTCTGCTGTTGTTTCCTGTGAGTTTCAGTTTGGACAGATAGACGGTTGTTTTGTTTATTGATGTTTCTTACAAGTTTCAGCTTGGGAGTGAGAGTAGAGTATGATGTGGAAGAGAGTTGTGTATGTTTCTGTTGCCGTCATGGTATAGCGATATTCTGTTGATGGGACACAATTGTGAGAGGTTGTTACAGTAATTTTGATCTTGTTTTAAGATGAGGCATTGGTAGACATAGTAGTGGCAAGTGAGTAGTGGAACATGTGTTGTACTGATATGAAAGCTGTAAGTGGTTCATAATCTTTTATTGGGACAGTGAGTATAGGGTGTTGGGAATTAGTATCACGTTAAGTTATGGATGAGTTTTGTGGGAATGAAAGACAAGAACTTGAGGATCTAGTGTGAGTGTATGTAATAATTGTGGATCGTGAGTTATGAGTATGGAGTTAGGTGCAGGTATAGAGGATTATGTCGTTTTGGCAGTAATAGGGAAACATTTAAAGTTTTGGTTAAGCTAAATATTTTGAGGTATAGGTTAGGTGGTGTGACGAGTGAATTGAAGTATGAGAACTGTTTAAGTAAGAGAGCCTTAGTAATAGGAATGGTTATAGGTGTTGAGCTCTTAGGCGGTTATCTTTGACATGCGGTGGTGATAAGAATAATGAGAAGATATAGCTCAAGTTTAGCATTAGTGAGTTACGAGGACGTAACATTTATCTTAAAAGGAGTAGGATACGATAAAAGAGAGTTTCATGGTTGTGCATGTTGTAATGTAATTGAAAGTAGAGTGTTGGTGTAGCATAAAGGATGGATCTTTGTTGTGATTGATTTTATTAAAGGTCTTGGCCGTGCTTGTAGTAGTGTGAGGTTTAGGAGTGTGAGAATATTTCGATAGTGTTGACAGTTGGATGATAATGTTTATGAGTTCGATAGTGTTAACAGTTGCATGGTGGTGTTAGGAGTGTGAGTAAACTTCGAGGACGAAGTTCCTTTTAAGGGTGATAGAATGTAACATTCCGGTTGATGTTATGAGTATCTTGATATTGTATTTTCTAGTGGATGATATGTTACGGAGCTAGCAGCGTATATATTGGTAGTGTATGGAGTTGGTGTCGAGAGAGATATAATGTAGTTGGTACGATATCGTGAGCCATGTTGTGGAGGTAGGAATAGTTGGTGGAATTGGTGTTACGAGTTCATGTTTTGCAAGTTGGAGTTTTGTTTCGAGTTCTTAGTTGCGTTGTTGTATCTTGATCGAGTTAGTATGATTTTTTTTTAGTATGGGTTGAACTTCGGGGACGAAGTTCCTTTTAAGGAGGGAAGACTGTAATACTACGGTTTTATGAGTCTATGAGTACTCTATCGAGTGGGGCTTACTCTGTCGAGTAAGTAGTTTTTGACGCAAAACAGTAGTCTGTCTGTAGGGTACTCGATCGAGTAAGTTGGGTACTCGATCGAGTAGGGGGCACTCGATCGAGTAAGTGCCTTACTCGATCGAGTAAGTGAGTTTACGGGCTGAATTTGACGGGTTTTGTTAATGAAGCGAGTTTAATATATAGTGAGTTCCGTCACTTTTTTTAAACCTTGTTATCATTCTAAAAACCTAAATTGAGAGAAAGAAGTTACGTAAGTTTATTCGTCGCATCATTAGCAAATCCCCAAGGCTAGGAGAGTCGGATCATCTTATTCTTTATGCCGTTGTAATCCTTGTGTCAAGGGTAAGTTCCTTATACCTTTCATGTTGGATTTCATTGAGTTCCTTTAAAACCCTAATTGGGTAGATTTGGGGGTTTTGGGTGTTTTGTGTAGTATTAGTAATAATTGTATGCATGTATTGTAACACCCCCATACTCCAAGTGGCTTACCAGAATCACTCAGGTATAAAGATGCTACCATCTCAGCAGCCCGATGCAATGATAATCATAAGACAATAACGAAACAGTATTTAAATAGTATAAAGTTAAGTGAAAGATTACAATCAAAAACCAAATACCAAAATACGGTTACATGTTCTCAAAACCAACTGTCTACTCAACTAAAAGAAATGTTTAACAAACTGCTCAAGCTATAGCGGAAGACTCTATCATCTGAAAGTGGCACATCCCAGCTATCCCAAGTAACTCGACTCATACCTGCTCAACAACTGCTCACCATCCCCGAATGGATCACCACAGTTTTTAAAACAATAAACGGGGTCAGTACTAATCACACAATTTATATAATCCAACAACACAACAAACAACACAGCTCAATCATCACAGATATACTCCGAACTCCATTCCCAACTCCACAATACTGACTACACACTAAAGTGTGTAGCCCTGCCAGAGTGCCCATCGCAACAGGTCACTCCACGCCGCTAGTGGGGGACCGCATCCGTTCCCACTTAATCCCCGCTCATCTCTGTTGAGCGATAAACCCAAATTCCTTAATGTTCACATCCCTTCTGTGGCGGGTTCCATAGAAGGCGAATAATGGGCGTGAAGCCACTCCTGCAAGTGACTCCACTCAGCCACGGACGCGCCCCGAAGAACACAGACAGATACAACAATCACAACTACTAAACAGCAATCAACATCAACAACCGTCACAATACTCGTATGATAACAATCAACAAACACAAATCACCACCAACACATTATGGGACTAATACTGAGTAGGGAAACCCTACCTGGAAAGCAACACATTCAGACGATCTCAACAGCTGTTATCAAAAGGCCTCTTCTACGAATCCTCCTCCTAACATACAATCATACAATCACTACCAATCAAGAAATACAACAAAACCCCCAAATCCCCAAATTAGGGTTTAACTAACTTTAACGAAATACCATAAAAACAGTACGTAGATCTTACCCTCGACACAAGGATCACAAAGGTGTAAAGAAAGACGAATTCCGACCTTCCAAGTTCCGGGATTTGCCAATAATGCGATTGATGCGAAGAACGTAGATTGTTTTCTCTTTTGAAAGTAATTAGGTTTGTAAAAGTGTATTAAGAAAGTGACGGAAGTGTTTATATATTAAATCGCATTATTAACAAAACCCGACAAATCATCCCCCCGTAAACCGGCTACTCGATCGAGTAGCTGACATACTCGATCGAGTGCCGCCTACTCGATCGAGTATCGAGGTTACTCGATCGAGTACCCAACAGGACAGAAACTGTTTTAAATCGTAAAACACCCTTACTCGACAGAGTAAGGCCCACTCGATAGAGTACCCAGAGACTCATAAAACCGTAGTATTACAGTCTTCCCTCCTTAAAAAGAACTTCGTCCCCGAAGTTCAAACCACAACAAAACAAAGACACACACCACTACACTCCCGACTTAACAACCAAAACAAAACTCAACATAAAACATGTTAGTAACCCAAACTCAACCCGACTCAACCACAACAAACATACCGACACAACATAAAAAGGTATAAAAGCTCTTAAAAACTCTTCGCGATCATCTCCTACCCCCTAAAAGGAACAAGGTTACGTCCCCGTAACCATACATACCTGATCAAAAAGGAAAGGGTAACGCTCTCTCATGGCCTCCTCTGCCTCCCATGTAACTTCCTCAGACTCGTGGTTAGACCAAAGGATCTTAAGCAAAACTGTCTCACCATTCCTAGTCTTCCTAACCTTCCGGTCAAGAATCTGTTTAGGCACCTCAAGGTATGACAAAGACTCATCTAGCTCTAAGCTCTCTGCCTCTAACACATGTGACGGATCACTCACATACTTTCGCAGCTGAGATACATGAAACACATTATGCACCCTCTCTAACGCAGCTGGCAAAGCCAAACGATATGCAACCTCTCCAACCCGCCCAAGATCTGATAAGGCCCTATGAACTTCTGACTCAACTTGCCTTTCTTCCCAAATCTCATAACCCCACGCATAGGAGACACTTTCAGAAGGACCTTATCCCCAACCTGAAACTCTATATCCCGGCGATGTAGATCTGCATAACTCTTTTGCCTATCCTGAGCTGCTCTCATCCTTTCCCTGATCATCTTAATCTGCTCAACCATCTCATGTACCATCTCTGGTCCTGGAACCATTTGCCTCAAAGACTTTGTCGTCCCAACAAATCGGACTCCTACATCTCCTCCCATATAAGGCCTCGAACGGTGTCATACCAATACTAGTGTGATAGCTGTTGTTGTAAGAAAACTCTATCAAATCTAACCTCTGTTCCCAACTACCACCAAAGTCCATCACACAAGCTCGTAACATATCCTCGAGAGTCTTGATCGTTCTCTCAGTCTGACCGTCTGTCGCAGGATGAAATATTGTACTCATCTTCAAAGTTGTTCCCAAAGATTCCTGCAACTCTTTCCAAAACCTTGAGATAAATCTCGCATCTCTGTCAGATACTATGTCCTTAGGGACTCCATGTAACTTAAGCACATTCTTCCGATAAGCCATAGCTAAATGTGACTTAATCCATGTATCTTTCATTGGCACAAAGTGAGCTGACTTGGTCAGTCGATCCACTATTACCCATATCATATTGTTACCTTGTTGACTCTTTGGCAAACCCACGATGAAATCCATAGAAATGGATTCCCACTTCCACTCAGGTACCTCTAAAGACTGAATCTTACCTTGTGGTCGTCGCTGTTCCCATTTAACTCTTTGGCATGTCAAACAACGGGCCACAAACTCAGCTGTTTCTTTCTTCATCCCAGGCCACCAGAACGTGTTCTTTAAATCCTTGTACAGCTTGTCACCACCTAGATGTACTGAATACGGTGTATAATGTGCCTCTGTCATGATTGTCTTTTTCAGGTCCTCATCATTAGGGACACACCACCTACCATCAAACCTCAAACTACCATCTGTATGAATAGAGAATCGAGACACTGTCCCTTTCTCTACTCCAGCTCTCCACTCAACTATCTTAGGATCCAACGCCTATTTACCTCGAATATCGTCATAAAGATCGATCGCGCATCAAATCTCCCATGGCATCCTCTCTCTGCATCATATGTATCCCAAACCTCCCCACCTCATCTCTCAACCTCATCAAAGATAAAGCTGTACACAAAGAATGTACACTCTTCCTACTCAAAGCATCTGCAACAACATTGGCTTTCCCTTCATGGTAGATAATATCCATGTCATAATTGCCAATCAGCTCCATCCACCTCCTCTGTCTCATGTTCAACTCCTTTTGAGTGAATATGTACTTGAGACTCTTGTGATCCGAAAATACCTTAAAGGTCGCCCCATAAAGGTAATATCTCCAAATTGTAAGAGCAAACACTACTGCACCCAACTCTAGATCATGTGTAGGATAGTTCTCCTCATAAGGCTTGAATTGACTAGAAGCATAGGCAATCACTTTACCGTTCTGCATCAACACACATCTCAACCCATTCTTTGAGGCATCTGTATAAACCTCAAAGTTCTCGATCCCTTCAGGCAATTCTAAGATAGGAGCTGTGGTCAAACGCTCCTTTAATGTTTGGAACGCCGTCTCACAACTCTCATCCCAACGGAACCTGTTCTCTTTCTCATCAAAGCTGTCATAGGTCTAGCAATCTTGGAGAAATCTTTCACGAACCGTCTGTAGTATCCAACTAAACCCAAGAAACGCCTGATCTCAGCAACATTCTTTGGTGCTTCCCACTTTGTCATTGCCTCAATCTTTGCCGGATCCACAGCTACCCCATCCTTAGAGATCACATGTCCCAGAAAAGCAACTTTCTCTAACCAGAACTCACACTTGGACAGCTTAGCATATAACTCATGCTCCCTCAAGGTCTGCAACACAATCCTCAGATGCTCCTCGTGCTCCTCCTTAGTCTTGGAGTAGACTAAGATGTCATCGATAAACACCACCACAAACTTGCCCAAAAACTATCTGAAGATTCTGTTCATCAAATCCATAAACACAGCCGGTGCATTAGATAACCCAAACGGCATTACCACATACTCATAATGGCCATACCTCGACGTGAAAGCTGTCTTCGGTATGTCCACCTCTCTAATCTTCACCTGATGGTACCCCGACCTCAAATCAATCTTGGAAAAGACTGATGCACCACTCAACTAATCAAACAGGTCATCTATCCTTGGCAAATGATACTTGTTCTTTATCGTCACTCTGTTCAGCTCCCTGTAGTCTATGCACAACCTCAAGCTCCCATCTTTCTTCTTCACAAAAAGAACTGGTGCTCCCCACGGTGATACACTAGATCTAATGTATCCCTTCTCTATCAGATCATCTAACTGCTTCCTGAGCTCCTCCATCTCTTTAAGACCCATCCGGTATGGTGCCTTAGATATTGGCCCCGTCCCCGGTTTCAACTCAACCATGAAATCTATCTCCCTCTTCGGTGGCAACCCCGGAATCTCCTCTGCAAAGACATCTGCAAACTCACCCACCACTGGTATCCGATCAACCGTCGGACTCTCTATCCGGTCATCTCTCATATGGCACAAGATTAAAGGGCATCCCTTCCTCAGATAGGACTTCAAGGTCACAGCTGCAATCAACTTAACTTTGGGTTTGACCACAAACCCACGATAAGACACACTAACGCCCTTAGGACCTCTCAAAGACATTTTCTTTTGATGACAGTCTATCTTAGCTTTATACTTTCCCAACCAATCCATCCCGACTATCATCTCAAAACCATCAAAAGGAAACTCTAGCAAGTCTACAGGTAGATCAACTTGCCCAACTATCATAGATACGTCCCTATACAACCTCCCACATGATACAAACTCACCCGAAGGTATAAAAACTTTCTCACGTACAGACTCATATACCCTCAAACCCAACCGTTTAACATGACTCGAAGATACAAATGACTGAGACGCTCCCGAATCAAACAAAACAAAGGTATGAATACCATTAACAAGAAAAGTACCAGTGATAACATGTGCATCATCCTCAGCTGCTTTCTTGTCCGTCATGAACAGCTTTCCACTGTTCTTCTGTCCACCTCCCTGGACAAGATCTTGGGCCGATGTGGTCGGTTTAGCACCCGACCCCCGATTCTTGTTGTTGTTCGTAGCTGGTTTCTGATAGGAATTACCGCCATTGCGGTTACCTCCACCCTGGTAGCTCTGACCTCCCCGGTTAGACCATGACCCAGTCGGTCTATTGCTCGCATAACTCTGTGCCGGACCCTGAGAATAGCTCCCCTGAGCCGATCTCTGAAAATCTCCAGGTACACTCGTGCACTCATGTCTCTTGTGGCCTACACCGCCACAGCCATAGCAGGCCATTCCCCAACTACCACTACCACTCATACGGCCACGCCCAAAGGAAGCCCCAGCACTGAACCCTGACCCAGAAGAAAACGCTCTAGCCTGATTATGGTTGCCTTTCTTGTGGCTAGATTGGCCACCACCTTCACTCTCAGCCTTTCTTTTCTCAACTACTCTCTCCTGAGCCATCTCCACCAACCTCTCAGCTCTCCCAGCCCTCTCATACGCTTCCTTAACATCAGTAAGGACCCCCACAGGTAACTTGTCCATGATCTTGGGAGTCAACCCCCTCTCAAATCTCAGCGCTAGGTTCTCCTCACTCAAACCCATGTCCTCAGCATACCTAGACTTCTCATTAAACTGTTTGTAGTACTCAGCCACTGACATATCAGATGTCATCCTGAACCCATCAAACTCCTCCCTCAGCTTACTCCTCACATGCTCAGGTACAAACTCTTTCCTCATAGCCCTCTGAAACTCTTCCCAAGGTATAGCAGTTAAGCCCTGCTTCGTATACATCTCTCTAGCACTCACTTTCACCTTGTCCCACCACTCACCAGCTGCTTCCCTCAAGTAGAACGCAGCTTGTTCTACTCTCATCTCATCAGGATAGTGTACCAGGTCCAGAATGTTCTCCATCTCACGATGCCAGTTGTCAAGAAGATTTGGCTCCCCGGTCCCCTTGTACTCTTTTGAGTTAAATCTCGCTATATAAAGACTGATCTTAGAATGATCAACCTCCTTATCCTTTCCCACTCTCTTTAGGGCCTCCGTAAGAGCATCTTGATGCTCCAACATCTTAACGACATCGTCGATGTTCATGTTCTCAGCTCTCGCATACAAAGCGTTTTTCTTGGGCGGCATCTTGAAACTATATAAGAAAGGGTAGATATAAACATACGCACTATAACCCCAAAACACGAAAACAGACTGCCCAGAACACACTCGATCGAGTGCCTAAACCTACTCGATCGAGTAGAGGCTACTCGATCGAGTGCCCACCATACTCGATCGAGTGCCCCGACCTCAGACCCAAAACAGACCTTCTGATCTAGAGGTGATCAAAAGTGGGTTTGGGCCGGACACGGGCCGGGCCCAACTGCTAAAAAAGTGTCCGACGGGCCTTATTTTATAGCCCGAGCCCGCTAAGCGGGCCAGTTTCAACTGTCCGTACCCGCCCACTTCAAAAGAGCGGGCCGGCCCACGGGCCTGACTAAAATCAAATACAGAAATTAGTGTTTCTATTAAAACACGAGTTTGTTATCGCTACATCCCACTAAAACTTAACAATTGTCTTTAAAAGCTTGCCCGTAAGAAAGTATACTAATTTTCAAAAGATAAGTTTACTAGATTTTGGAAAAAATACAAGTTTGACAATGTTCTACTACAAACATCAAAAGTTCATTTTTGCCTTGGTGTTTGTGCGGCATTGTTAGCGGTTACATACACTCCCGTGTAATAAATACTTATAAGGTACTATGTTTATACGATAATCGCGTTAGCATGTTGTCCATTGTCGAAGAATCTTTATACGACAAGTATAAATACCGACAATCTTCCACTTATACGTAAGGCATAAGTATTCATTTGCGCTACATAATTTCTTTAGAGTGTACAAATTGTAAATGAAATGAGCAGAGAAGGTCTGAGGATTGAGGGTTTTTGAGGACTTTTATGAGGTTACTTTTAATAGCGGGCCTAGCGGACCGCCCATGGGCAATTTTGTTTAGTCCAAGCCCGTCCATTTATTCTAGCGGGCCTAATTTTCTTGTCCGTTACCCGTTTAATTTTTTGTTTTTCTTGTCCAACCCCGCTATTTTAGCGGGCCGGACGGGCTGGGCCGAACAGGCCGACCCCCACTTGATCAGCTCTATTCTGATCCCTAACATACTCGACTGAGTAGCACAGCCACTCGATCGAGTGACCCCCTACTCGATCGAGTGCCCTTTATACTCGATCGAGTACCCAAAAACACGATTTTGGTTATAAAAACGTCAAATACCCACTCGATCGAGTCAGACCCACTCGACCGAGTACCTCACCTACTCGATCGAGTACCCCCTACTCAATTGAGTCATGCTGACTTGTATATACTACCCGCATGTTATCTCTCATATCCCAACATACTATACAACTTTATAAACTCAACATTATAATCTAACTACGCATGCGATTCTACACAACTCCTCATTCAATCAACATATAAACTATTCATGTTATCAAATGCCACATAATAAACAACCATCATGCTTCTTATACAAACAACATATATATACACCTTACTAACTTTTCAATCACCATATCAATCCTCTACTCCCAACATCCATCAATTCACAGCATATATCGTTACATTCACATACAAGCTAACAAACACCACATATGACCTTGACATATACCCCCCCCCCCCCCAATGTGACCTGATCAAAATTGTAGGGCGAGTTAGCGACTTTAGGACGTCTCCCAAGCCTTTGCATTAGCTCCTACAACCTTTACCCCGGGTTCATTTTAATTGACTCTCTATATTCATTAGATTCATTGGTTACTGGTTTCAGGATCGTCACTCTGATACCATTTTGTAACATCCCCATACTCCAAGTGCCTTACCAGGACCACTCAGGTATAAAGATACTACCATCTCGGTTGCCCGAGGCAATGATAATCATTAGACAATAACGAAACAGTATTTAAATAGTATAAAGTTAAGTGAAAGATTACAATCGAAAACCAAATACCAAAATACGGTTACATGTTCTCAAAACCAACTGTCTACTCAACTAAAAGAAATGTTTAACAAACTACTCAAGCTACAGCGGAAGACTCTATCATCTGAAAGTGGCACATCCCAGCTATCCCAAGTAACTCGAATCATACCTGCTCAACAACTGCTCAACATCCCCGAATAGATCACCACAGTTTTTAAAACAATAAACGGGGTCAGTACTAATCACACAATTTATATAATCAACCAACACAACAAACAACACAACTCAATCATCACAGATATACTCCGAACTCCATTCCCAACTCCATAATACTGATTACACACTAAAGTGTGTAGCCCTGCCAGAGTGCCTATCGCAACAGATCACTCCACGCCGCCAGTGGGGGACCGCAGCCGTTCCCACCTAATTCCCGCTCATCTCCGTTTAGCGATAAACCCAAATTCCTTAATGTGAACATCCCTTCTGTGGCGGGTTCCATAGAAGGCGAATAATGGGCGTGAAGCTACTCCCGCAAGTGAATCCACTCAGTCAGGGACGCGCCCCGAAGAACACAGACAGATACAACAATCACAACTACTAAACAGCAATCAATATCAACAACCGTCACAATACTCGTATGATAACAATCAACAAACACAAATCACCACCAACACATTATGGGACTAATACTGAGTAGGGAAACCCTACCTGGAAAGCAACACAGTCAGACGATCTCAACAGCTGTTATCAAAAGGCCTCTTCTACGAATCCTCCTCCTAACATACAATCATACAATAACTACCAATCAAGAAATACAACAAAACCCCCAAATCCCCAAATTAGGGTTTAACTAACTTTAACGAAATACCATAAAAACAGTACGTAGATCTTACCCTCGACACAAGGATCACAAAGGTGTAAAGGAAGACGAATTCCGACCTTCCAAGCTCCGGGATTTGCCAATAATGCGATTGATGCGAAGAACATAGATTGTTTTCTCTTTTGAAAGTAATTAGGTTTGTAAAAGTGTATTAAGAAAGTGACGGAAGTGTTTATATATTAAATTGCATTATTAACAAAACCCGACAAATCATGCCCCCGTAAACCGGCTACTCGATCGAGTAGCTGACATACTCGATCGAGTGCCGCCTACTCGATCGAGTATCAAGTATCGAGTATCGAGGTTACTCGATCGAGTACCCAACAGGTCAGAAACTGTTTTAAATCGTAAAATACCCTTACTCGACAGAGTAAGGCCCACTCGATAGAGTACCCAGAGGCTCATAAAACCGTTGTATTACATGTATGTTATAGGAGGAGGTCTCGTTTGGGAAAGATTATGATTAGCTTCTAAGAACGTCTGTGGTGTTTGCGTTCCAGGTAGGGTTTCCTTACTCAGTATTAGTTACATAATGTGTGGTGATGGTTGTTGTGATTAAAGATTGATTGCATTATTAAGTTGTCAAACGGTTGTTATTTTCATACTGTTGATTGGTTTGTGTCTGTCTGTGATCTTCGGGGCGCGTCCCTGGCTGAGTGGAGTCACTTGCAGGAGTGGCTTTACGCCCTTGGTTTGCCAGAGTGAAACCCGACATTGGAGGGGATGTGCACATTAGGGAGACTTGGGTTTATCGCTCAGTGGTGATGAGCGGGGATTTGGTGGGTACGGCTCCGATCTCCCCACTGGCGGTGTGGAGTACTTGTTGCGATGGGTACTCTGGCAGGACTATACACTTTAGTGTGTAGTCAGTTGTGTGGAGATTGGTTATGGAGATTAGAGGATTGTTGTGTTGTTGAACTGTTTACGTACTTGTTTCGTTGTGGCTTGGTTGTGTGTAATTAGAACTGACCTCGTTTAAATGTTTTAAAAACTGTGGTGATCCATTCGAGGATGGTGAGAAGTTATTGAGTAGGTATGATATGACGCGTATAGTATAGCTGGGATGAGTCATCACGTGGCATTAGAAGTGTTCCGCTGTGTCAGATGATGTTTTGTTGTTTTGATAGTTTCATCAGTAGACCGTTTTGAGTACTTTGTATTTCACTTTAATAGTTTTGGGAATTGACATGTAATCACTTTAAACTGTATTTAATTTTAAGTATGTTTCGTTATTGTCTTATGATTATCATTGCCTCGGGTAACCTAGATGGTAGCACTCCTATACCTTGGGTGGGCCTGGTAAGGCACTTGTAATTGGAGTATGGGGGTGTCACAAAGTGGTATCAGAGCGACGATCTTGAAACCTGTAACCAATGAACCTAATGAACATATGGAGTCAAATTAAAATGAATGGAAACCAGTCCTTTGCTCTTTGTGTAAAGGGATAGGGCATTATAAGGCTGCTTACAAGAAGAAACAAGAGCCTAATAAAGTCTTGCCTAAGCAGATAAGATAAGAATGGAGGCCTATTGCAAAGACAACCAGTGGTGTGCAACCTAAGCCAGCTGCAGCTGTTGCCACTGCTAGTACTAGCAATGCACCTCCTACCTCTTTAACTCCAATCACTGGGGTAACTAGACTGGTCAGGCAAGAGCATCAGCCTTCTACATCTCAGGAAGCTCCTCTGTCCCCTACATATGCTGAAGTCCTTAACAGTCCAACAAAAAAATTGGAAGGGAGACTGGATAAGCAACCTGAGATAAATAATGGATAACATTGGGAGCTGGAATGTGAGGGGTATGAATAAGCTTACTAAGAAGTTAGAAATAAGAAGATTTCTTCATCAAAATAATGTAGGTTTATTTGGCTTAGTAGAGACTAAAATAAAGACTCATGATTGTATTGGAGTGTTAACTACTCTAGGTCAGCACTGGAATGGAGTATCTAACTTTCAGTATCATCTTGGGGGCAGGATTATGGTTATTTGGATTCCCAAGGTTTTTACTGTAGCTATCAATACAATGTCTGATCAGCTCATATCCGCTACAGTCTGCTTCTGGAAATAACTTCATGTTTACTGTTGTGTATGGATCTAATGAGGAGGATGAAAGGCTTACTCTGTGGGAGGATCTAAAAAGGATCAAGGATAATTAGAATGGTCCTTGGAGCATATGTGGTGACTTTAAAAACCTGTTGGATTTTAATGAGAGAATAGGAAGGCCTGTCCATTGGAATGATATTACCGATTTCAGGGAATATGTGGATTATTGTGAGATTCTGGACATCAAGGCTCAAGGTGCTTATTTTACATGGAATAATAAACAAGAGCCTACCTCCAGAGTATTTTCTCGGCTTGACAGATTTATGATTAATGAAGAGTGGATGAAGATGTATCCTGATTCTTGTGGTTTTTTCTTACCTGAAGGGTTGTTTGACCATAATCCTTGCATATGCTATAGGAGAGTGGTCAGGCAGAAAAGACCCCATTTTAGATACTTTAATATGTGGGGGAGTGATCCACGTTTTAAAGATATCATCATGCATCATTGGGTAAGAAGATCACTGGCTCTTGGATGTTTCAAGTTGTTACCAAATTAAAGAACCTGAAGAAGCCTTTGAAAGAACTGAATAGAAATAGGTACTCTAATATTGAAAAAGCAGTGGGCATAGCTAAAATTCAGCTTGATGACATACAAGCTCAGATGCACAGAGATCCTGGCAATAACAGACTTATGGAAGATGAATCTACAGCTTCTAATACTTACAGAGCTTTGGCTATAGCTAATTTTAGTTTTCTTAGTCAGAAAGCTAAAGTAGACTGGGTGAGTGAGGGGGATGAAAACATTAGATTTTTTCATAACCAAATTAGAGCTCGACAAATTCAAAATAAAATCCTTCAAATTAATGATAAGGAGTGCTTCCTGCACATAGATCCTCAAGGTATTGAGCAAGCTTTCTTAACCTGTTATAATGAGCTTTTGGGTACTACTGGAGCTACCTTGCGTGTCCATAAACCAACTGTTAGACTTAGTCCTGTAATCAATGATGAACTCAAAACTATTTTCCAAAAGCCTGTTACCCTGATGAGATTAGGATTACCATGTTCTCAATCCCTGCTTCAAAATCCCCAGGCCCTAATGGATTTACTAGGCAATTTTATAGGGATTCTTGGAAAATTATAGGCAAAGACATTACTGGTGCTGTTATGGATTTTTTTACATCTGGCAAACTGCTGAAATAGGTGAACACTACTACTCTGACTCTTATTCCTAAAACTAAGAACCCAGTTAGTGTTCTGGAGTACAGAGCAATCGCCTGTTGCAACACTTTATATAAATGCATTGCTAAAATTCTGTGTTCTAGACTGAGTGAGGTACTACCCTATATTGTTGATAGGACTCAAGGGGGTTTTATCAAAGGAGGAACATTTTAGAAAATATTTTAATATGTCAAGATCTGCTAAGGCTTTATAACATGAAAGTTGCTTCTCCTAGGTGCTTGATAAAAATTGACTTAAGGAAAGCCTATGACACAGTGGAGTGAGATTTCATTTATCAAATGCTTACTTACCTGAAATTCCCTGCTGACTTCATTAAACTTCTAATGGTTTGTGTTACTACACCTACCTACACTCTTAATGTTAATGGCCAATCCTTTGGATTTTTTCATGATAAAAGAGGCTTAAGACAGGGGGATCCCCTATAACCCCTTCTTTTTACCCTCTACATGGAATATATATCTAGGATCCTTAATGTGGTGGCTCATCAAGAAGGATTTAGATTTCATCCCATGTGTGGCAAAATGCATCTCGATCATCTCTTATTTGCGGATGATCTTCTTATGTTTTGCAAAGGCACTGCATCTTCCATAATGTGGCTTCTTAGGAGTTTCTTTACTTTCTCTTCACCTTATGGTTTAAACCTCAATAAGGATAAGAACAATATCTATTTCATTGGTGTTAGAGGAGAGCTTATATCTGATATAGTCAATATCTCTGGTTTCAGAGTTGCATCACTCCCTTTTAAATACCTTGGAGTGTCTATTTCCTCTAAATAACGAAGTTTGAAGGGAACAAATTAATTGAAAGGATAGTGGCAAAAATAAGATCTCTTGGGGCAAGACAACTTTCTTATGCAGGTAGACTGACTCTGGTGAATTCTGTCCTTGCTACTATGCAATCTTACTGGGCTTCCATCTTCCTCCTTCCCACTGGCAGTATGAACAAAGTAGAGGCCATTTGCAGGAACTTTTTATGGGGGGGGGTAAAGATGCTTATTTACGAGCTCCTAATATAGCTTGGGAGAAATGTTGTATCCCTAAAGAGGAAGGGGGGTTGGGAATTAAGAATGCTAAACTTTGGAATAAATCTCTTTGGGTAAGTATACAAGTTGGTTAGCTACTAAGAAGGACCATTTATGGATGAAATGGGTTAACCATGTTTATATGAAAGGCAGTGATTGGATTGACTACAAAGCACCTCTAGATTGCAGTTGGTCCTGGAGAAAAATAGTTCAGATCAAGGATGTGTTTAAGAATGGGTACATTAACAATGTTTGGCAACATAATGCAGCTAAGTACACTATTGCTTCTGGTTACCAATGGTTACAGGCTCCAAGGGCCTAAAGTTTCATGGAGATTTATATGTTGGAGTCCTCTTAATGTGCCCAGATCCTCTTTCATCTTCTGGGCCAGATTACATAACATGCTTCTTACAAGAGACAGTTTGATTCAAATGGGAATTTGTCAGGATGGGTCATGCTGCTTATGTGAAGCAGAACCTGAGACACATGAACATTTATTCCAGATGTGTGAGTTCACCAAGAGATGTATGGTATTGATGCAATAAAAGATCAGAATCACTTTCCCGGCTAATGATATGATCAAATGGTATTTTGCTAGGACGAGAATGAGTGTACTTCAGAAACTTATTGCTGGTGCATGCTATGTTGGACTTATTTATGCTGTTTGGACAACTAGGAACAAGGCAAGACTGCATCATCAGATTACTCACCTGAAAGTGATTGTGCAACATGATACTGTCGTTTCGTACCAAAAATAAAATACCTAGATTACTGCTAACAGAAGTCAGCGGCAAGTAGGGTCGATCTCCACAGGGAGGCGGTGTACTATCTATTTGTCCGTTTATCTGTCTAAATGTCACTAATGGGGGTTTTGATTGATTTAACTAAACTAGAGATTAAGGCGAGGGAAATGAAAAAGAGAAATTAACAGAAGAAGAAGGGTAGTATGCTAAGAGTCGGTCCACCGTGGTAGCTATCAGATCTTATATTATCGAGAATACTAAGGCGATTAGACTATTGATAAGAAGAGCTACGGTCGTCACCTTTCGGTCCTTAAACCGCCCTAGAGCGTAAACAGCTTAACTTTCGCCCTCACTGCTATACCCTATTGTAATTAAGCAAGCCTTCCCTTCCAATCTTTCGATCTAGGTCGGGGTTAACTAGAATTATTGGTCTCCTGCATGCATTCATTCGACTGATAACAATTAAATTGCCTAATACAATTCCTACCGCAAGGCTAATCTATTTAATACAGTTAAAGCATCGCTACCACGGCTTCCCTAATCCTAACATACTAGGGGATTTAGCTATGCATGATAAAATAAACAAGAACAATAATAAAAGAAGAAATAAACATTAAAAAGGGAATAAGGGAAGAAGAATTACTGAAATTAAGCGATCCGGAAATAAGAGAACAAAGTAACAGTGTATAGAGAAAAGGGAGAAAAGCAACGTGATCCCCGGATTATTGGATGATTACAAAAGACAACCTTTACTCCTATTTATAAGAAATTAGGAGTAAAGGTTAAACCTAATGGCGGAATTTAGACTAAAAAGCCCAACCCGTGGCATAGTCCACTCGATCGACCACATGAATCACTCGATCGAGTGAAGTTAACTCAAAAACCTGCTCGATCGACTTAGAATTTCCTCGATCGAGTGAATGCACAAAAAGAACTGGTCGATCGAGTAATATAACCCCTCGATCGACTTATTATACAACCTAAAACCACTCGATCGAGTAATAAATCACTCGATCAAGTGAAACTTGACTTCAGCAGCTTGTATCCACGCTAGTTTGACTTTGACTTGTCCTTTTAGTGCCCGAAACACCTTCACGCATCCCAAGACAGCAATATTTCCCGCTCCAAATCTACTCTTTCTCCAAATGCATGCAAAATGGACGGTAAATGACTTGATTTCGCTACTTTCTGGTTCATTCCTGCAATTAAGACAAAATACACCAAAGTAGCATATTCGGGGCATTTCGTAGCATAAAACCACGATAAAAGCATAGAAATACGTGCATAAAATAGGCTAAAAAGACTATATAAAATGCACGTATCAAATCTCCCCAAACCAAACCTTTACTCGTCCCCGAGTAAACTAAAATGCAACTAAAGGAACGGAAAAAGATAACTCAGAGCTAGCTACAAATGCCCACTTAAGCCAATTTAATGCAAGCAAACTAAACACTTATAGCAAAAAGTCAAATGCAAACGAGTTGTAAGATGTTTGTAATAAAGCTGAACCGTCGACCTTGCTAGACCTTTAACAATGGACTCTCACGGGTCACTCTTCTCTCATGAAGCAAAGGGGTGAACATATATATGTAAGAGAGGAAGAAAAATAGTCGCTCACCTAGACTACGACCCACATAAACATGCATGCAACTAATATGATAGACAATTCTAACTACCAAACATACATTCCAACCAAACAAGGTCCGTCACAGCCGAGGGCTTACAAAAATATGGTAAAGTGAGGCAATGGGTAAGAAAAGGCAAAACATTTATGGGAATGTGGAGGTATAGGTGATCAAGCTAGTACCTAAACAAAACCATATGAAACATATCCATTTCCAACTCAATTATGAATCTAAGCACATGCCCTTCAATTGGCACAAAATCTCACCAAACCAAACTGAACATACTCCTCAAATGATATAAGATAGAACATAGGAGTAGAAACCGTCAACTAACAACATCTTTTTTTTTTCTTTTCGATTTCTTCTTTTTTTCTTCGGTTTCTTTTTCTTTTCTTCGAATTCTTTTTTTTCCTTTTTTTTTTCATTTTTCATTTCTGTTTCACGACATTTTTCTCATCAACCTCCTTTTCTTCATAAATTACCAACTCCAAATCAATATGATATGAGCCAAGATTTGATACAATGAAATATATACCGCAAAACATACACTAAACTAGCTTGACAAGGCAGGCTAAATTTGGAATGTAGCTAAAGGTCAACTGGCAAATTTGGCTAATGTGGAGTTAAATGGGTAAAAATGAAAGAAAGGGGAATTTGTAAGCACCTCCCTGCATGTGACACCAACCACTAACCCGAATGTATGAAGGCAAAAAGCAATTGAATTTCATATATGTGCAAATTGATGAACATGTTATGCAAGGAGTAGCTACTCACAATCCTACATGAAACTGGTCATGAATGACACCAGTTTATAAAGCTCTAATCCTTAGAAATTATAAGTAGGTTGCCAAAATTTCAGGTCAAGTCTATTTGTTCAGCTAAATTAAACATTAACTCGTAGATATGCAACATGACAAAGCTAAAAGATAACAGTTCAATGCAGGGCTTAAGCAAAAAGACAGTTGCAGTGCAATTTCATCATTGAAATCTACCGTTCCGACTCAACCTATATGCTAAAATAAACGTGAAAATTCTTGAATTTTTGAAAATTTTCAATTTTTATGTGATTTTATGAATTTTTATGAAATAAAAAACAATGCAAACAGAAAATAAACGTGATAACTGAAATGCAGTAAAAACAATATGCAGACACAGATATGGATGCATAACCTCCCCAAACCAAACCGTACAATGCCCCCATTGTACCAAAACATGGAAAGGAAATGCAAACTGAAGGAAGAAAAGAGTAAAAGCGGAAAAACTCACAAAATGCGCGAATAGGGGGACCTCCCCAAACCGACCATGAAATGGGAGGTTGCTAAGGTCCCGGAAAACCGTCTCAGGAAGCTAATCCAAGTCAAAAACATTCGATGGTCGTCCAACCGTGGTCGATCGAATGAATAGGCGCTCAAAAACTGATCGATCGAATGGTGCACCAGTCGATCAAGTAGTTTCCTTCCTGCAGGCACTCGATCGAGTGATTAATCAGTCGATCGAGTGAATCCCCTTGCTACAGTGCTCGATGAATTCCTGCAAAATGCAATTGAAACAGCCCGCAACTAACCAAAACAAGCATACTGAGGAAGTTCTATGGTATAAAACCATTTATTATAACTGAAATTGAAATAAAACAAAATAAAATCTCCGGGTTGCCTCCCGGGTAGCGCTAGCTTCAGTCAGGTCCCAGCTCGACCTTCTTTTTCTTCGAGCCTCTATGATTAATCATGATCAAAACAGCTCAAAGCGCGCAAAGAACTTTGTCAAATAGCTGCGCATGTGCTACACAAAACAGTAAATTAGCACAGAGTGGAATAACAAAATAGGAAATAAAAATGTTTAACTTTTTAAGCCGAACAAATTTCCTATGGGCGCTCCTAAATTTATCCACAAAATAAAGGAGCGCGGGAGCAATCGTCAATACATTATGGTTTGAATTCAAATTAGCGATTTTGAGATGACATGTACGGTGAAAATCAGTTAAATTATATGTCCACATGGGAGGAGGTAAAGCACTAAAAGGACATGCATGAATCAGACGAGGTAATATACAAACAATAATAAAATTACCGTTTACCACCTCAGGTTGGTTGCTCTCAACCACGGAATCACTGACAAAAGAATGTGATACCTCATCCGTGCTAGGAGCAACTACCGCCTCAACTGCTTCTTCATCTACCTCCTTAGTGGAATCTGCCCCGTAGATCGCAGCTTCAAGTGTAGACTCGGCTGTGAATAAGGGAGGTTCACCGTAACCTTCATCATCGTCAGAGTCGTCATCCATATCAAACCAAAATGACGAACCAAAGCTCCCAATGGCCATTTCAGTCGATCGAGCAGAATAAGCACTCGATCGACCACTTTCCTCCCGCATCTCACTCGATCGAGGAACAACATCACTCGATCGAGAACTATCCTCCTGCATGTCACTCGATCGAGAAGAGATACCACTCGATCGAGGACTGTCTTCTAGAAAATCACTCGATCGACTAATATAAGTCACTCGATCGAGTGATTCCTCCTGTACAGCGCTGAAATCCTCGTGTGGGGCAATGAAATGTGATAGAAACTCGTCGTCCGAGTCATAAAAGTCATCCTCCGCATTGGGCAACACGGTTTTTTCATGGGAAAAACCGTTCTCAGCAAGGTATACCTCTTCTGGTTGCCAATTATCCGACTCGGTTAATCGAGCAATTTTAGACTTCAGCTCAATGATTTGAGCATCCGCACGTCTATCACTTTCTTGCCTCATTCGATCATAATTCTGTATTTGAGATACAAGTATCTCCATTAAAGACCTCAGTTCCGCAACCTCTTCTTCTTGTATCTCAGCTGCTAACTGAGCAATGTAAGTTTCGAGCTTTTCAAGTCGCGAAGAAGTGTGTCTATCATGATCTTGCCTCTCTCGGTCACGATCTTGCAATTGAGATGCAAGTGTCTGCAGTAAGGATTTCAGCTCCGCAATCTCTTCTTCTTGTATATCAGGAGGATCTTGTTGCGGCGGCCATTGATAGGGTGGATGTGGCGGCACAACTACGGTGTATTGCGCTCGGAGAACCACATCTCCGTAGCGAGATCACGGATGTTCCATATAACGGGACATCGGTGATGGGTCAAAGGTACTCAAGCCTTCCCTTTGACTGTCTTTCACCTAGAACTGTCTAGGTAGTACCGGTAAGGCCTATCAAAACAAAGACTAAACAAAAGATTAAAACGGCCTCGGGAAAAATCCCCCGAGGCTAAAAAAAGATAAAATTGAACAAATAAATAAATAGATTGCCTCCCGCAACGGCGCCAAAATTTGATCTTTGTCGTTTCGTACCAAAAATAAAATACCTAGATTATCGCAATGAAGTCAGCGGCAAGTAGGGTCGATCTCCACAGGGGAGGCGGTGTACTATCTATTTGTCCGTTTATCCTGTCTAAATGTCACTAATGGGGTTTTGATTGATTTAACTAAACTAGAGATTAAGGCGAGGGAAATGAAAAAGAGAAATTAACAGAAGAAGAAGGGTAGTATGCTAAGAGTCGGTCCACCGTGGTAGCTATCAGATCTTATATTATCGAGAATACTAAGGCGATTAGACTATTGATAAGAAGAGCTACGGTCGTCACCTTTCGGTCCTTAAACCGCCCTAGAGCGTAAATGACTTAACTTTCGCCCTCTTTGCTATACCCTATTGTAATTAAGCAAGCCTTCCCTTCCAATCTTTCGATCTAGGTCGGGGTTAACTAGAATTATTGGTCTCTTGCATGCATTCATTCGATCGATAACAATTAAATTGCCTAATACAATTCCTACCGCAAGGCTAATCTATTTAATACAGTTAAAGCATCGCTACCACGGCTTCCCTAATCCTAACATACTAGGGGATTTAGCTATGCATGATAAAATAAACAAGAACAATAATAAAAGAAGAAATAAACATTAAAAAGGGAATAAGGGAAGAAGAATTATCGAAATTAAGCGATCCGGAAATAAGAGAACAAAGTAACAAAGTGTATAGAGAAAAGGGAGAAAAGCAACGTGATCCCGGATTATTGGATGATTACAAAAGACAACCTTTACTCCTATTTATAAGAAATTAGGAGTAAAGGTTAAACCTAATGGCGGAATTTAGACTAAAAAGCCCAACCCGTGGCATAGTCCACTCGATCGACCACATGAATCACTCGATCGAGTGAAGTTAACTCAAAAACCTGCTCGATCGACTTAGAATTTCCTCGATCGAGTGAATGCACAAAAAGAACTGGTCGATCGAGTAATATAACCCCTCGATCGACTTATTATACAACCTAAAACCACTCGATCGAGTAATAAATCACTCGATCAAGTGAAACTTGACTTCAGCAGCTTGTATCCACGCTAGTTTGACTTTGACTTGTCCTTTTAGTGCCCGAAACACCTTCACGCATCCCAAGACAGCAATATTTCCCGCTCCAAATCTACTCTTTCTCCAAATGCATGCAAAATGGACGGTAAATGACTTGATTTCGCTACTTTCTGGTTCATTCCTGCAATTAAGACAAAATACACCAAAGTAGCATATTCGGGGCATTTCGTAGCATAAAACCACGATAAAAGCATAGAAATACGTGCATAAAATAGGCTAAAAAGACTATATAAAATGCACGTATCACAACAAGTTTGGAAAGAAGTTAAAGAGCGGTGGAAAAAGCGGAACAAGAAACCCCTCAAACCTGCTGATCAACACTGGAAGGATTCTATTTTGTAGTATGGTTAGCTGAGGTTTAGTTCAGTTTTATAGTTGAGTTGTTGGCTGTATATGGATTGATCAGAACATTGTATACCTTTATTTTTTTATTATATACTTACCCTTCACCAACAAAAAAAAAAATCTCCCGGTAAAAGAAAAACTTTCATTAGAATACTCATTTCATGACTAATACGATTTAAAATTTTCAAATCAAACTATAACAATGAGAAACGTAAGAAAAATAAGATTAGTTAATTTAAATTTCATAAAAAATACACTAAAAAGTAAAATTCTATATATATGCATACATTGCACGGATACTAAATTAGTTTTTATTATTCTATTAAAATAATCTAAAAAGATATGATATTACTAATTTCGTGGTAAGAAGGTATTTTAATTAAAATATACATTTACGATATTACCTAATTTTCATGTTTATTTTGCAGTTTCAAGTTTGTCCCCAAATTAAAATACAAGGATGAAAAATGTGAAAAATTAATATATAACCAATTTAAAATTTATAATTAATACACAAAAATGTAAAACTTTATTTATAGCATACATGCATGATACCATGTCGGAATTAGTTCTATAGAGTAGAGATAATTACGTTGTCCCCACTGTAATACATTTTTTTGGGTTGGGTGACGAGGGAATCTTCAGCCGGCACCTTTAGTGTACAATGGGTAAACCCTCATGTATACGTGATAGCTTGCAAATTACATATAATAGGTAAACTACTCGAGAGTGACAGATGTAAAGTCTAAAAAACATTAACTCAAGCCATAAATATTTTATAAGATTGTTTTTTTTGGGAGATTTAAACCCGAGTTTTGAAAATTACACCCAAATTTTAAGTTTTAACCACTAACTTGTGAGGTAAACTAGAAAATCAAGAACGACAACATTGACGAAAATGATGACGCCGTTTTGATTGACTTATGTTGTTTTTTATTTGGGTGAGATCATGAAACAAGTTTGTGAATGGGTCAACTACACCTTATAAATTCAACTAGCTCTTAAACCTAATTTAATATGACTTCTTGAGTGCAATTCACAAGTGTCTCTTCAAGTCTTATCTTTAATGATGCACTAAATCTTCTGTTTAACATATATAATGTACTTCTTCGGTTTCGGTTATTTGTTTTCCTTTTTTATATTGGGATGTCTCAGTCCATTCTTATTCTTTCTATTTTAAGAATGAACTTGATGAACAATTTGATCATTCATACTCAATTTGTTCCACTTGTCATTTTGTGATTGACATCTTCCTTTTATCTTGATCTTTGTGTCAAAACCAAAGGATAATAATTGGTCGAAACGGAGGGAGTATAAAGTATTATTTGATACATTGGCCCGTGCATTGGCCTAATTGTTTTTGTTGTGGAATTCGTAGAATCTAATCTACAATTTTACATGGACTTATACTACAAGTTGACTCCATAATTTGTTTAGGATATTATTACACATAGAGTACGTTATTAACTGCTCAATTGGTGGCTTTCTTCTACAAGTCAAATGTCATGATAACTTTGACTTGGTATTTCTCCATATAATCCTATGATCCAAGAAATTGTCTACATGAATAACACTGTCTATTCATCAATACGTAGTTACTGCCCCATTAGAATACTTTTAAAATCTAAAAAAATAATGAAGATTATCGCAACAAGTTTGGAGGAGTAATCATATTTTTTGTATTAATTCACACGGGTGAGAAATAAACCCCCAACTTCATGGTTGGAGTAAAAGAACTCTTACCACTTAAGCTAATTCTTGTTCTCACTATATATAAGATTGTGATCGTGTATGATAAGTCACTCACACAATAGAGCCTTCAGATGAGTAATACAATAGACAATATGTAGACAATTAATCATATACCCTCTTGAAATTAAAATAATATATCGAACTCAACTTATGTCTTCCATAATGTCAAATACAAAAAGTGTATGAAATGAAATGAAGGTGGTGGCTCATTGAAAAAATATGAAATAGCTATTTAACATAAATAAAACAACATAATGATAATGTTGAAAATTGAATATGGTTTTAATTTATGAAAGGAAAAGAAATAGCACACACATGCATATAATTATATAAATACTTGAAATTCTTTATATACTTTTGATTTGGGTATCCTATCCACAGATCCTCACTCGATTGCACTAGAGAATTAAAACCCTAACAAGGGCGGCTAGAGGTCCCATCTCACCTAATTGTGGAGGGTAAGCTTATTTTCTCTTTAATTTTTCGTTACGGTATTTCCCATAAATCAATGCATCTTCATAATTCAATCTCTGGAGGCCCTCGGTTATTACTTATTACAGCATAACATTAGATTAAGGCACAATGCCAATGCCTCTTTACTTGGAAATGCCCCTTCTGAACCTATAGTCTTACGCTATAAAATTCGAAAATAATTACAGAACCAAAATATGATCGTTAGAAATGATTGGCCATAACTTTGGAAGCGACATTCTAGGCCGATTCAACAAGGGCAGAATGCCTGCGTCGAAGATCAAGGAGCAAAAATCTAAGAATATAAATCAAAAAATAAAAACTTGTAACTCGATGGTGCAAGTGGTAAGTCTGAATATGGTGGATATATATAGGGGTCGTTTGATTGCATGTAGGAAGTTGTATTGCCTAGGAAGTGATAAATCACATAATTTTAGAATTTATGTGAATTAGGAAAAGTTGTTTGGTTGCATAAAGGAAATGCAATTCATGTAGGCATTCCCACTTACCTAGGGGGACCTAGGTAAACAACTTCCTCCATTATGGAGGAATTAGAGTTCCAAGGTAATTCTATTTCATGTGAATTGGGGTAACCAAACAAGTTGCCCATTTTGCAATTCACATGAATTGGAATTCCTGTGTTATTTAATGGGTAACCAAACAACCCCATATATATATATCCCGTCTATTTCACTGTATAAAAAAAGAAATAAGAAAATGAATGTAATCTAAATATATGAATCAAAATAATTCTTTTTATTTTTTTTAATAAGGATGATTATAAATTAACCTATATTATTCTTGCAGATGAGAATAACAAATGAAACTCAAAGAAATTTCACTCAAATAAATACAAGAAATAATTAATATTGTTATTACTAGCTAGTGCAATACACTATAAACCTCAATTATTTTAGTCTATTAAACTGATCGATTTTTTTTATAGACTCGATCATTATAATAGACTAAAAATTCAGAAAAGAAGAAACTAAACGAATTAAAGTAGTGGACTGGTGGTCAATACAAGTCACAAACAGTGATGTGGCGACGTAACGACATACATCCAATAACATATCATTTGCATTTGTTATTTTAATAATCCATACCAAACTATATCTAGTTTTTTATAATTAAAATATGCCTATCCCTTTGAAAATAAGGAACAAAAAATATAAGAAATTAAATAATTAAAGAACCAACAATTAAAAAATGTTTTCCATTCATAAAGTAGAGATTAGATCACAATTGTTTTATACTAGATGAAAGCTACCCTTACGTAATTTATAAATTATTATTTTCTCAAAATGTCAACCACATTTTGGAATTTGCCCTCCACATATAGTCCGACCTATAATCCTATATATACATATACCATTTTCCCTTTGTCTATCAAACATCAAAGCTCTTGGGCATAAATCAAACAAAATAAGTGGAGAAACAAAACTAATTATTGAATTATATATATACGCTAGCTCAGTTGATAAAGTCATCAATAATTATTTGAGAATGGCAGAAGAGTTTCAAAGCCGAGTTTGTGGTAGCACATGGTGGAATCCTAATCACTTTTCTAGTGGTGGTGCTAGCTTAACGTCACCGTGCTCGGTGGCTCAACTAGGTGGCGGTTATGATATGGGAAACTTTGGATGGCCACATCAAGTAATCAAGAGCATGCCTAATAATCAAGTTTATGATAACAACTCCTTAGTTTCTTCAACTAATTTTGATTCAACCCTTGATATCATGGGCTTTGCCCCTTCACCCACCATTGATTGGAATCAACAAAATCAATTGTAAGTTACTTTTTGTCTACAAGTTTACATTATTTGTACTTTTTCCTTGTCGATACTCAAATTCAGTACCACTTAGCTTGTTTATAATATAGCATGTTTATGTTATGTGTAAGCTACAATGTTACATATATGTATAGAAAGTAGATGTCAGCTAGCATAGCCAGTAAGTCATGAGGTACTCATGACCTGGTTTCAAATCCCGTTAAAAAATAATGATTTATCGTTATGAATAATATAAAATGTAAATTGTGTTTTGCAGTTGTAAAATTGGAATAAATGAAGAGAACTTTGATTCAATATTACAAGATAATCCAAGTACAAGACTGAATTATGAGCTAGGACATCAAATTACATCAACCATTATCAATAATTCAAGCAATTTCCTTAGCCAAGATGGATCACCACCCACAAGCATCACCACATCTAGCAATAATTCAGGAGATTCAAGTACAATCACAACTGAAGCTGGCCTAAACACCGGTATTCCGATGAGTTCTACGACATCTTATTTGATCCAGACATTGTTTGAAGATTTCGATGACCAATCTCAATTAACCGGCAACACAATTAATAATGACTATGGGCGTGAGTTGATGTCGCCGCCTTGTTTGTGGCCTAAATCGAGTTCTCCTCTTACTCCGCCGTCACCCTTAGAATTGGTACAAAGTGACCAGTTGTTTAATGGAGGGATGAATATGGCGGTCACCAATGATGAGATTGTTCTAAGTAACATTCGGGCTAGCTTGTTGAATTCTTTGCAGTCGCGGTCTAAAGCACCTTCACTCAACCAAAAATCATATAAGTTTCCTAGTAGTCAAGCTACCATGGTAAGTATATTTGCCTTGATCACGTATATGGTCTTTTTTTTTTGTATGAAAATGATAATATTGAAGTCAGCTAGACTCTTAGTTGCCTACATAGTTAGGGAAATATTTTAAAGAGTCATAACTACGTGAAGAAGATGTGGTTGTTAGGTTTCGAACTAAAGTCACTATTTAATGACTTTATTAGCTAAGCTATCTAATAGTTACGGAATTACAACTTGAACGTAATGGCAATACGAAGTACTCCGTAATATAGAGCTCACGTCTTGACAATATTATGCAGTTAAACAATGAAGAAGTTGTACAAGAGTCGAAGAAAAAAATGAACAACAACGAGCAACCAGCAGCTAAGAGGCCAAGGATTGAAACACCTTCTTCATTACCAACATTTAAGGTACAACTTTACATTCACAAATTAAAGTAGCTACGGGAGGTTTAAATTAAGTGCTCTCTCTCTCTCTCTCTCGTCTTAGTTTATATTATCTTGTTTAATTTTACCGGTAAAGTGATGTCAACTTTCGCTTCCATTTTTTTTTTTTTTTTTTTTTTTTTTTTATAATGGATAATTAGTTTGATTAGAGGATGATGAGAGTTGGTTTTTGTTGTGATGACTAGGTTCGCAAAGAGAAGTTGGGAGACCGTATAACTGCTCTTCAGCAACTTGTTTCGCCTTTCGGCAAGGTATACAAATTAATACAAACTTTACCGTTTATTGATATACCCTCGATAGATATATGATTTTCAATAATTTAGTACATTTTATAGGAAACTCTTTGGAAAAAAGATATGACTTCATTTGCTAAAAGCCTAAAATTGATTTTTTATGTACTGCCTTACACGGGTATTTTTTGCATGAATCATTACCCTAGATAGTTTTCGAAGGCGCGATTATTTTATGAAAATGTTAGTGTACAACTGTACATTCATGTAGTAATTAATTTGTATGAATTTGATAATTAGGGCAAATGCTAATGTAAATGTTCTTGTGTTTCAGACTGATACTGCATCAGTTTTACATGAAGCCATCGAATACATCAAGTTTCTTCACGATCAAGTTCATGTAAGTATATGTAGTGTATAATCTAGTTAATTATTACCATTGATTAAGCAAATTAATTAAGTAAACACCAGTACTAATGAGAATTAAAAATACATAACTTTGTTACAGATTGTTGGTTGATACATGATTATTAATTTGCTTAATATTATTATTCTTATGATTATGATTTCAGGTACTAACTACTCCATATTTGAAAGATGGAGCTGGCGTCCAACACCAACAGGTAACATATAACTTAAATGAAATGTAAGGGCTTTTGTGGTGAAAATATATAAATCAAAAGTTTTCTTTTTAAGAGTAATGGCAGCTATAAGCGTAATTTAATTCTGGGTATATATTATCAGACATTTTATTGACACATTATTTTTTCAGGTTTCGGTTAAAATATGCAACAATGAAGAAACAAACCAAGATCTTCGAAGCCGAGGACTGTGTGTAGTGCCAATATCAAGCACCTACCCAGTTACACAAGAGACCCCAGTGGACTTCTGGACACCCACATTCGGAGGAACAACGTTTAGGTAGAAAGCAATTATAAAGTAATGAAAACTTAACAAACTCATAAGAAAACCAATAACTTTTCATTCAACGATAGTAGAAAAATACCACTCCAGGAATTGTCGCTCTTGGGTTTCTGTCATTGTTATTCGATTATAGGCAGAAGTCTTTAAAATACCATGGCGACTTTATAGTATTACTTTAAATATTCTAGGTACATTGTTCATGTCTTTGTAGGTAGTAGGTGCAGGAACAAGTGCTAAATTGAGCTGGAATTTACTACTACTAGAGTAGCTAGATTGTTGCTAGGATATTGGCTCAATTTAGCAGATTTTGTTCCTGATTCCTGCCCGTGTTCAATCATCATGTAATAGGATACTTTTATTATGTTATTGTATGTGACACCGTCCGCGATGATGTTTTATATATTTACAAACGATAATTAATAGGAAAAACAGAATGAACTCATTATTGCTTATACATATGTGATTACGCACTTATCTACACAATTATTACTAACTAAATAAATCATTTTATCATTAATTAAATAAGTCTCGCATTAATTAAACTTATTATTAAGCCATAAGCGACGTTGAGGTTATTGGTGACAAAAACACCCAAGCTGTGTCCAAACCCTAACCCGACAAAATTAAATCTGGAAATTCACCTCTAAATAGGTTTAAGTTGTTGTCGGACCAAACTTAATGATCGAGCAACTTACGTTAAAATAAATGTTGATAACTTAACCTGAATAGAGAATCGAACCGTACCAAATGATGGCTAGACCTAGCGATAATCTTATACGAACCTAAGTCTTCCCGAAATCGATACAAACAAGGTGAGACCGTGAGGGCCAAACCAAATGTCGAAATATATATGGTCTTTCTTCAGTCTGATTTATAACCAATTGACCCGAGATCAAAAACATAAGTCATGCTACTGTTTTTTTTTTTTTTTTTTTCGTTCCAATTAAAAATGGTTAAGCAGCGCGTTGGCTCTACGTAAAGTAGTAGGCCCCCACGATACGGGTTAATCTTTGGTCTGGTCCAGCTACATCATGTATGCCAAAAGAGAATGTTTTAGGCCTTTTTCCAGCTTCTTCATATCTTGGAAGAAACCCTACGTAGGACCTTACATATGATGTCACAATTAGCGTATGACTTGCGTCATATACTTCTAAATAACTGTGTGGGGGTATGCCTCGATAAAAGCAATAATGAATAATAAAGATAAAACGGTCCGTTTTTCTTAAGACCATTGCTTTTGGTCTGAAATAAGACGGGTAACATGTCATCATTTTACAATAAAATGTTGTTATTTTCTGATAACATGTTACCATTATTGTTCACATCATTTTCAGGGTAAAAAATGACACCTCTAGTTATAACATTTTATGAATTAATTGGTTACATTTTCTTAAAAAATGGCAACATTTTATCCGTCTGACAAATAAGACCAAAAGATGTCTTAGTCTAGTGGTTAAGACGGAGGTATTGTAGACATTAGGTCCCAGGTTCGAATCCCCCCTCCCCTCTGTTGTAATGCGACTAGTGCGCGCTTGGTAACGCAAAACTAGGTGTCGTAAAAAGCTAGAATTAAGCTACCAAATTAACAATTTATAAACCAAACTATACTCTAGATTACTCCAAATGATAAAGCAATATAGTGCAAGTAAGGGTCGATCCCAAGAGAAGGTCTTTTAAGCTAAATACTTGAATTGTAAACTATTGAATACTAATGACAAGTGTATAAACAAACAATGGTTATTAACAATGACAAACAATAGATGAACATAGATAAAGGGGGGGTTTTGAGTTGATTGGTAACATGAAAACAAAGTAAAGTTGCAATTTTTTTCTAACAAGCAATATGACAAACACTTGGTGAGCAAGAAAATTCAATATTAAAGAGGACTTGGTGTAATCCCTCCTTAGTAACCAACAAGGATAAAGTTTGACTCTTTTGTAATTCTCTCCTTATTATCCACCCAATACTATCAAATCAAGATGTTAACATACACAAATTAAACCATCCATGTATATCCTTCAAGTTTAATCAACAATTCATTAAACCATGAGTGAAAATTAAACATGAACATTAAGGGTTATGCCAAGACAAGAAGCTAGGATCAATTCTCACAAGATTAAAACCATACAAATGAGAAAAGACATGAAATTTCCTACTTATTGCATGAATCCTTTAAACCAAATCAACATACAACAAGCTTGCTCCAATTAATCCTAGATAGATTAAACCATTTCTCTAGAATTTGCAATAGTTGGGTAAATAAGATGCAAGAGTGATCAATTCATACATTCATCTACTCAACATAAGAAAATAAGCACAAGGAAAGATCAATGGATAAGTAAAGAGAGATTAAAAGAGTCTTACAATACCAAAGTTGGAAACTTTGGATGAATTACACCAAGATGAAAGACTTAGCCAACCATAGTTTGATTACAACCCAATTTTTGTGGAAAGATTACAATAAAAATGGAAATTGATTAAGGTCTAATTATTACAAGATTAAAACTCAAGCATAAGATTTGATGGTAAGGAGGTGAAAAAGGGCTCCCAAAACCTAATGCAAAACATGTATTTATAGTCTAAAAACAAGGCATAGGAAAATGGGCTTTCAATAAGAACATATGACGGAATTTAGAATCTCGTTTCCAGCCAAAACGGCAGTCTGCCGTGGTATTTGCGATCGCCATGGCAGATTGCCGTTATTTTTGGCAGACTGCGGTTTTTCCTGTGGCAGCAACTTGCGAGAGCCATAACTCTCTCGTTTCTTAGTCAAATAAGGCATGCGACCTACCGTTGGAAAGCTAAGATCACAAACTTTCACCTCCACTTGGCCTTGCGTCGATACGAGCTCTAGAACTCCAGATATACGCGTTTGAAGTTGACCCTTATGAAATTGAGTTTTCAATTCTTCATTTTAGCTCTTGTTTGTGTATGTCAAGGCTTCAATTCTTCCTTTTACTTGCTTCTCTTGATTTTGCACTTATTACCTTGGGTCCCCTTTTGCTCTCCTTCTTTGCCTTGGTAAGTTATAAGTCAAGACTCTAAAATTACAACCAAAAGTGCAAACCGGCATATTACAACAAACCCAACTAAAACCCGGTATCAAGCATGTTTATATTGTGATAACATTAACCTATTGACTCATCACAATTTGACACTATCAGCGCTTCGATTGACCAAAAAAAAAATATAATGTTGTGTATAAAATGAAGGAGTTATATCAACGGTCATATACAAATTAACTCGCTTGAATTTTGGTGGTAGATATGTCTTGTTAGAGGTCAGTGTTGATTTGACACTTAAATTAGAGGTCAGTGTTGATTTGACACTTAAATTATTAACTTGCCTAGTATTCCCTCCATTCAACTCCACTTTACATGTTTCTCTTTTGCACACTATTTACAAGCGGACATTCAACTTCAATTTTCTCTCGATACATAAGTTAAAATATATTCATGTGGGATCTTATTTGATTCGTCCTTAAAATTACATTTTAAATATCTAACTTTTATAATTTTTGAAAATACGTAACTAATGGTATTTACCGCGCAAAAATCGCGCTGGCAAACGTGATAAAGTAAACATGTAAAGTGGAGTTGAATGGAGGGAGTAGTTTTAAGGGGGCTTATTGAGCCACACACAAAAGCTAATAACGATGTAATGGGGCTCTAATAATAGTGATTAGACCCATATGCGCTTTGGAAACTAACTTGGTGTATCTCATTTATATTATGATAGGTTTGTCATACAAACCTGACTAACTCATCCAGATTTAGTCGGGGTTATTGGATTTCTACAAGCAAATACATATTATTATTATTATTATTATTATTATTATGTTCCGTAAGAAGGTAGGTGGTTACTAACTAAAGACAAGTTGTTGAAGATAGGGATTAGTCAGGATGATACATGTTTGCTCTGCCGCAATGAAATTGAAACTCATGAACACTTATAAAAGTGTCAGTATACTCAGTGTTATTGTGTGACTGCAATGCAACAAAAGATATGGGTGAATTTCTGTCATGAGAATATGCACCAGTGGATTAAAAGTAGCTAATTTTAGCTTGTCATGTGGGGCTAATATATGATATATGGCAGGCACGCAATCAAGCAAGGCACCATCTATATTTGCAACATCCTAGAGCGCGGGTACAACAATTATCAAGAGTGCTTTCCAGAAGTTTGAGAGCAAGAACAAGCGGCCACTATCAGCCAAAGAACAAGTTTGGATTCAAAACATTATAAGTTCGAAAGTAAAATAGAGAATATAGTGCAATGATGTAATCTAGTTTTGAGATAGCAAAATGATTGTAAATCCTTGAAGAGGATTCATATACTGATGTAACCAAATTTGAGCTTAATATATACTTACCTTACACACACAAAAAAGTTTCAATTGCAAAACATAGAGCATATTCTCAATCTAAACAACCATTATGCAAGCTAGTGTATTTGAGGGCAAAATGAGCAATGACATCCGCAACTTGATTAGCCAATCTCCTCTTAAGACTATCTTCAAATGAGATGAGTCCTCTAATAGTTCCCTACACTCAAGAATGAGGTTAGTAAAAGGGCCACAAATAAGGGTGTCCGATTTTACAAGAGCTTCACAACATTGATACAATTCGAGACAATCAAAACATCATTCACAAAAAGACTAGCACGCCGTAATCCTTCCCTAATGGCAAGCCCTTCACAAATGAACGGGTTAGGGTCAAAGAAATGGGTAAATCAACCCCGAACCCGAGAAACAACACTATTTCTAACAACACACCCCACATTAGCAAAGGAAGAGGAGAAGGAGACAGCCGCATCAACATTGATTTTAAGCCAATCATGCGGAGGAGGTTCAACTACTCGGGTAGCAAGAGGCGAAAGGAGGGGCAACGTGAGTAGGGGAGTGATAGGAACACAATGGTTAGCATACACCAAAGGAGAGACTTGAGCGAAAATGGTGTCACAACAGAGTCTGGTGCTAGAGCAATTGATAATAAAGAAGTATTGGAAAGAAATCAGTCAGAACAAGGGAAAGTGGACACTCTCCAGGACTGTTCAAACTGCTTCAGCGTTGTCCAGCCGTGTTCAGGCTAGCATCCAAGGCAGTGATGTCGAGGCTTCTTACCGAGTCATATCCTAGTATGTTTAGAATTTAGGAATAAGTAGTACCAAGAGTGCAATAATTTATTTAATTTCAAAGTTTAATTTATTTAATTAGAGTTGATGTTATACTTTCCTAAACTCTTTAGGAAAGTTTTCTTAATTATTCTAGCTAGCTTGGTAGTCAAGTTATTTGGTTTTGGTAGGAGATGGAACCGACATAGGCATGTTAGATCGGTTCTTATAGACTATAAATATGCAGTATGTTGTCCTTATTACTAATACAAAGAATAAAAATCAAAGGTTGAAACCCTAGCGTTTAGCTTAATCCCAGCGAGGGTGAGAGTTATACACATATCCTTCTTTATTTTCGCTCCATTATAAACACAAAAACATACAAAAACATGTCATTGTATACTGCGATTCAATTAATCTACACGTTCAAAAGTTAAGATCTACCATACGGACAGTCCAACGAACTGTTCAATCTTTAATCCAAGTAATTTTACATCAGAGTTTCTGAGGTGATAGGCTTATCATGTACCTATGCAAAGCTAATTTCCCTAGACGCAAATTAATGTAGCAATAGGGGTCGAACACAAGGAAACGGGAATTACATCGTGAATTGCTATGGGTAGATTCTTATCAAGGTCGATTTCGATTTTGGTTTGGTTTGTTTGTTTGATGATTAATAAAAATTATGATGTAAATTATATAATTAAAAGGGAGTCTAAAGGGTTCGGGTCACACATGCAAAGGTAAACATATGATTATGATAAATTCGGTACTAATAATTTTGTCAATTGTTTAGGCTTAGAGATACCCACCTTACGGCATTAGTATCAACCTTAGACCAGGTCCTAGAGAAACTCTCGTCCATGACTAGGTCGTCCTACTACACATGCTCATGCTAATTCAATTCTGTGCCTCTCGACTTTAGAACGAATGAACAAACTTAATCTACGATTACGACCGATAACCAAAGATTAATCGTGACAATGCAAACATGTGATATAAACAATTGAACAATATTATTAACAACCTAATTAAACATGTTATATATTCGGTTTTGCATGGCTCCCCTAGCCTTTAGACTAGGAAATTTAGCTACTCATATTTAAGTATAAATTGCAAACTATATTGGAAGAAAGGTTAGACATGGTTCTATGATTTATATAGATTAGGTGATATAACATGTAAAACAAATGATGCTAATGTAAGATGAATAAAGTACTTAATTATGAACTATGTAATAACTAAAATAGTAATGTAAGATTGCAAACTAAAATTAGAAATACCTTAATAGAAGAGAACGTATATGGAAGAACAAATAGAATCAAAAGCTTGAATAACAATTGCTTGAACAATAACTTGTAGAACAAAGTGTTGAAAGATTAAACTAAGGAAAAGCTTAACAATTTCTAAACTAAAATGAGAAAACTAATGAGAGAAATATAGTGCTTAAGGCTATTGTAAAGTAAAATAAGACGTAAAATTGGATGCCCTAAGCCTTGGAATACCTCTCCTATTTATAGGAGAGGAAGAAGAAAACGTAAGAAATCAATGAGCATGCAGCCCCGATCGGGGTAGTGTGTTTCTCTTCCGTTTCCAATAAATCCCATCTTAAATGGCAAGAGTATCCTATGTGGGTGATTAGTTAGCGATTAATCACCCGGTTTAAGACTTCATCTCTTGGCATCCTAGGTAGCTTGAAATCCTATTCTTTTCTTTTGATTTGGACTTGAACATTGGGCTTGATTTTGATTGTTGACTTCTCTTGCATTTTTATTTTGATCCAGTATTTCCCTCATGCAAAAATCCATGCAACTTGAAGTACAAAGTCCATGCAACATCCAATTCTTAGTCCATTTGGTCTTCTTTCCACTTAGCTTGCAATTTCTAAGAACTTTGTAGTATTTTAGCTCCAAAAATCTTATTTCCTACAAAATATGTCAAAACATCCAAAACAACTAGAAATGCAAATATTAGCTATAAAACACTTAAGATAAGTGCTAAAGACATGTAAAATCAAGCTAATATAAGGGAGTTAAAATGTATAAAATAGGCACCTATCAAACTCCCCGAAGCTAAATCCCTGCTTGTCCTCAAGCAATAAACCAATTCCCATCAATTGCAATATCCAAACAAGCTAAGCATAATGATTTAAAAACCCGAAACAACATGGGCAAGGAATAAAGCAAAACATGGATGAGATTTACACGACGACGTAGCATAGAAAACTTTGAAATGAACCTTTAAGCTCTTGCATGATCTTTTGACTTATGGACTCTCACGGGACACTCAAACTCTTTTATATGTGAAAGGACAATTTTGTGAATGAACACTCAACTATCCTCAACTTATAACAATGTGCCCGCAATCTAATATGGTAAACGTGTCAAAACTAGCAAGCAAAGATAATCAAATGTAAGCATGATAAAGAAGCCAAATGGGTAAGAAAAAGGCAAATAAACATGGGTAGTTTTGGCATACTTCCTTTTTTTTCACGCTTTTTTTTTCATTCTCATTTTTTCATCATTTCAACTTTTTCCATTTTTTCTTCTTTTTTTTTTTTTTTAGCATCAAGACCAAGCTCACATGACTTCAAACAATAAACCATATCCCAATGAGCACCCAAACATTATCCAACTAAGCTACTAGCTCAACAAGGGTAGGCAATTTCAATGATGTAGCTAGAGATAAATTTTGTGAAGGGGTCAAAAAGGCTAAAATATCATGTGAATGGCTCCAAAATGCTATAACAAATGAATGCATGCTTACCAAGCAATGACATGAGAACCATACTTGTGCGTTTTGATGAAACACACATTATAAGGAGACACCTACACTCACCTAAGAGAGATCGGATATGGATGCATCGGTCAAAAAGAGGCTCTACCTTACCATTTTGTAGCTTGCCACTAGTCAAGATCAAGCCTATTCGGTTCATTCTCCATCTCCCACCTACTATGTCAAGACATCCCCATGTAGCTAATATCCCATCATGAAAGAATAAATTATTAGCAACAAGCCATTATTAGGATAAGCAAAGAGGAAAGTAGGCTACAAGCAAGCAAAAAGCAAAAATTTCTCTCAAAAAATTTTCAAATTTTCTACACTACATGCAAACTACCCTATATGCAAATGCAATCCCCCCCCCCCCCTTCCAAAGCTAAACATCACATTGTCCTCAATGTGCCAACAATTCAAATTACCCAATCAAACCATAAAAATGGCTCAAAGCACAAAACAAGAAGGACTAGAGGTTATGTTTAATGGGTTGCAAGATCTAAACTAAAATGCAAAGCAATAAAAAACTTACTCAACTTGCTAGCCCCTCCCTCCCCCCCCCAAGCTAACATGAATTCGGGGGATTTCTTCATCAATCAACTAAGAAAAGGGCCCAAAATTGAACCCCTTCCTCCCTTTCTTCTTCTTCTTACCACTACCACTTGATTCACCTTGGTGGCCACCTCCACTTGAATCATCCTCTTGAAGAGAAGTGGCATACTCACCAATATCTTAGCCACTACCAAGACCATCACCATAGCTACTAATCCCACCATATCCACCATAGCCACCGTAGCCACCATATCCACCATTGCCTCCTTGTAAAGCCTCAACACCATAATCCGAATCCGGACAGGGTTCATATGTAGCAAATGGACCTGCATCATCGTTAGGAGGGGGAATGGGGGAAGGAGGAGGAAATCCACCTGGAGGATAAGTATGGAATGAAGGGTGTGGCCCCTCGGGTTGGACAACTCCTTGCCTAGCAAAATGATCATAGATAGGATGCAATGCAAGTCGTTGGTCATCACGAATTTGATTAACACCTAAGTTCATTTCCCGCATCATATTCATCATTTCTATGCTATAGGGTGACTCAATGCTAGAGGTGGAGTGACGTGCTTGAGAGGGTTGACCTCCCACACGCCTCTCAACGGTGGTATGTGTCTCACCTCTTAAGGCCAAATGGTAAGTAGGTCTAGTAAAGGGGTCACTCCCATGACGAGGCTTAGTGTGAACGAAAGCCTTAATTTCTTTCTTTTCTTTGGGTAGACTAATGGAGTCTTGCCTACCTATCTTCCAAACCATGTTAGGGTAAGCATCCCATAAACCTTTGCCAAATCCTTATGTCGGGGTATTTTATATATTGATGAGGGCTATGGTCCCAACCTTGAAAAGGCAAATGAGAAATGACATTCCAAGTCAAAACGGGGTCATATGAGTCAGGTGATTCGATGGGTAAGTCTTTGTGAGGCAATTGGAAGATATTTGCAAAGTCCGCTAAGTCCATCCTAGGGTCTTCATTAAATAAGCGAAAGGTAACAAAAACTATAAAACCGGGTTTCCTAGACCTATGAAACTCAAAAGAGCTTAAGAACTCAAGGGTGAGTTCGGGGAAGGTCTTATAATTCATTGTGTAACAATGCTTCATACCAAGATTTTTAAACAAAGCTTTCACATTTTTCTCAATTCCAATGTTGTTTAAAGAAGCTTGGTTGATAAATTTTGTTGGTTTCATACCTTTGCTCTTCAAGATGACCCAATTGTTGTATTGAGCTTGTGAATTGAAGATCACACCCGGAAAATCCGGGTCTTGCCACTCTGGGACTTCTTCCATTTGCACATCCTCCGCAGCATGGGAGGATTCCGCCTCACCTCTCCTTCTCTTAGAAGCACCTTGGGTAGGAGGTCTTCTTGGTGCCATTTTTCTGAAATTTGAGACAAAAATTCATCTTAAGGCAAACCAAAATTCATCATAATAGACATAATCGTACAAATTAGTGAACTAATTCACACTACAAACATGAAATAAGCATTCTACAACCAATTTCTAGCACTAAAAAGCACAAAATCGAATTCTCCCAAATTGAGTTAGGGTTTGCATAATCCAATTAATTGATTGAAATGGATGAATGAAAGGAGAAAAGAGAGGAAAACTTACCAATTGATGTTAATGGGTGATTGAATCTTGCAAAATTGATGAAGAAATTGATGTTTCTTGTCATTTTAGATGAAGAAATGAAGAAAACCAATGGAGAAGGAGTAGAGAATGTACCGTCGGGTATGTGAAGAATGATAGAAACTTGCTTTTTTTTTTTACTTACCCGTAGAAAGCAGCGAAAAATAGCCACAGAACCACGACCCCGATCGGGGCCCCCAACCCCGATCGGGGTTGACCGCTAATTCCCTTTTTTGACCTGCTTGTTTATGGGCTCTAATTCTTTTCTCGTTTTTCGAAAACCACGTCCCCGAACGGGGTTCTTGCATGGGGAAGCGCGTCGAATTCACTTCAAATTATCCTTTCTTCATTTTTACCTAAAAATCACAAAAAGAAACATCGTCAAGTCGAGTATTTTATTACTAATCTACGAAAAACAATAAATTGCAGAAAATTAAAAACAAAAATAAATAAAAGCAATAAAAAGCTTGGGTTACCTCCCAAGAAGCACTGGTTTAACGTCCCGCACGACAAAAAAGCTTGAGTCGGTTTAAGCTTTCTTTGGTAGAGGTTGAACGGTCATTTCCACTATCACACCAACGATCACATTCTCATGGTAGAGCTTCAAACGATGACCGTTTGCTTTGAATTTTTCGCCCTTGGTGGTCATCACTTCAACGGAACCAAACTTGTTGACATTTGTGACGGTATATGGACCGGTCCACCGTGATCGTAACTTTCCCGGAAATAGCTTGTAACGGGAGTTGAATAGCAAGACCTTATCACCAATTTGAAATTCCTTGTTCAAGATCTTCTTGTCATGCCATCTTTTTTATTTTCTCCTTATAGAGACGGGAGCTCTCATAAGCTTGCAAGCGGAATTCATCGAGTTCATTAAGTTGCAATAACCGCTTCTCTCCACTCAATTTCGGGTCCATGTTAAGCTCCTTAATTGCCCAAAAAGCCTTTTGTTCCATCTCAACGGGGAGATGGCACACCTTCCCATAGACCAACCTATATTGTGAGGTACCAATAGGCGTCTTAAAAACGGTACGGTAGGCCCATAAGGTGTCATCGAGCTTCATACTCCAATCTTTTCGTGATTTGGCAACAACTTTCTCAGGTATGGACTTGATCTCACGGTTGGAAACCTCCACTTGGCCACTAGTTTGTGGGTGGTAAGCCAAGCCTCTTCTATGATAGACTCCATATTTTTCCAATAAAGCATCAAGTTATTTCTCACCAAAATGAGTACCACGATCACTAATGATTGCTCTTGGAACACCGAACCTTGGAAATATGATCTTCTTGAATACGTTGATCACGGTGAGAGCATCATTGGTTGGAGTAGCAATTGCCTCTACCCCTTTAAAGACATAATCAACGTCAACCAAAATATACCGATTCCCTTTTGAGGAAGGAAACGGTCCTTGATAATCTATGCCCCAAACATCGAACACCTCGACTTCCAAGATACCATTTAGAGGCATCTCGTGCCTCCTTGATATGGAGCCCGTCCTTTGGCAAGCATCACAAGCCATCATGAAATTCTTAGCATCTTGGAACATAGTTGGCCAATAGACGCCGGATTGCAACACCTTTGCAACGGTCTTGGATGGTCCATGATGACCACCATAAGGAGAAGAAGGGCATCCTGTAGCACCCCTTTCACATCCCAATGTGGGATACATCTCCGGAATAGCCCATCGGAGCAATGTTTGAACAAATGTGGATCATCCCATAGGAAGAACTTGGCATCATGTAAGAACTTCTTCCTTTGTTGATATGAAAGGCTGGGTGGAAACTCTCTTCCAACTAGGTAGTTGGCTATGTCGGCATACCAAGGGTATTGGCTTCCAACATCATTAGAACATCGCCGGTGAAGGAATCATCGATAGGTAACTCAATACCTCCATCATTGAACTTCAAACGGGATAGGTGATCGGCAACAACATTTTCGGCCCCCTTCTTGTCTTTAATCTCAAGATCAAATTCTTGCAAGAGTAAGATCCATCTTATAAACCTTGGCTTAGCATCTTGTTTGGCTAGGAGATGCTTTAATGTGGCATGATCGGTATGAATAATGACTTTGGAACCGATCAAGCAAGAGCGGAATTTGTCTAAGGCATAAACAATGGCAAGTAGCTCTTTCTCCGTCGTGGCATAGTTAATTTGAGCCGCATCTAAGGTTTTGCTAGCGTAGTAGATAGCATGGAGAACCTTGTCCTTTCTTTGTCCTAGCACGGCACCTACCGCATAGTCACTTGCATCACACATGAGCTCGAAAGACAAGTTCCAGTCCGGTGATTGGATGATAGGTGCAGAAATCAAAGCCTTCTTGATCCTATTAAAAGACTCAAGACAATCGTTAGTAAACACAAAGGGAGCATCTTTTAAAAGAAGCTCCATAAGGGGTTTGGCAATCTTAGAAAAATCTTTAATAAAATGGCGGTAGAAACCCGCATGGCCTAAGAAACTCCTTACACTCTTCAGATTTACCAGTGGGGGTAGTTGCTCAATAACTTGGACCTTAGCACGGTCCACCTCAATTCCTCTTTCCGAAATAATATGACCAAGCACCACTCCTTCATTCACCATGAAGTGGCACTTTTCCCAATTCAACACCAAATCAACCTCTTCACAACGCTTTAAAACTTTGGACAAGTTAGTCAAACAAGCATCAAAAGAAGAACCATAGACACTAAAATCGTCCATAAACACCTCCATGATAGACTCAATGTAGTCGGAAAAGATGCTTATCATGCAACGTTGGAAAGTGGCGGGGGCATTACAAACACCAAAAGGCATTCTACGGTAGGCAAATGTACCATAGGGACATGTAAACGTGGTCTTCTCTTTGTCATCCGGGTGAATGGGTATTTGAAAGAACCCGGAATAACCATCTAGGTAGCAAAAATATTTGTGACATGCCAACCTTTCCAACATTTGGTCAATAAAAGGTAATGGGTAGTGGTCTTTCTTGGTGGCTAGATTTAGCCTCCTATAGTCAATGCACATTCTCCAACCCATCACAATTCTAGTTGGAATTAGCTCATTTTTATCATTTTTGACTACGGTGGTTCCTCCTTTCTTAGGGACCACTTGGACCGGACTCACCCATTTAGAATCGGAAATCGCATAGATAATTCCCGCATCTAACAATTTAAGCACTTTATTTTTGACCACTTCTTGCATGTTAGGATTTAGTCGTCTTTCACCTTGGACACATGGTTTATGATCTTCCTCAAGATTAATTCGGTGCATGCAAAATTCGGGACTTATGCCTTTTAAATCGTCAAGTTTATAACCAATGGCTTTCTTGTGAGACCTTAAGACATGAAGCAATTTAGCCAACTGACTCTCATCTAATTTAGCACTAACGATTACCAGACACATCCCCTCATCATCTAGAAAAGCATACCTCAAATTGGAAGGAAGGGGCTTAAGCTCGAGTTTTTGTACCTCAAGATCTTTAGGTGTAGCAACCAAGCCTATAAAGTGTGAGCTCTCCTCCAATGATAGCTCCTCTCCATCCAATTCTTGCTCCAAAGCATCAATCTCCTCATTTCCAATCTCCTCATCACCTGCAAATGATTCTAAAAGTAAGAGTGCCTCCAAGGGATCTTTAAATAAAGATCGAGGTGTAGAGTCTTCTATAACAATGTCAACAACATCCAAAATGTCAATAGAATAACAAGACTCTTCTATTATTGGACTCTTCATGGCACTATTCAAATTATATGTGACCTTATCGTCACCCACTTCCAATGTAATTTTATCATTCTTGACATCAATTAACGCACCCGCGGTGTGTAAAAATGGTCTTCCCAAAATGATTGGGATTGGGGCATCTTCGGCCATGTCAAGAACAATAAAATCAACCAGAATAAAAAATTTACCAACCTTAACGGGAACATCCTCCAAAACTCCCAAAGGGCAACGGTCCGCCATTTGCAATGTGACACTAGTGTATTTTAAGACTCCCATATTAAGCTTAGCACAAATAGAGTAAGGTATTACACTCACACTAGCACCTAAATCGCATAAAGCATTATCAACTTGGCAGGTGCCAATTGTGCATGGAATAGAAAAGCTACCAGGATCTTTTAACTTAGGAGGGGACTTGTTTTGCAAAAGAGCACTCACCTCGGCGGTGAGAGCTATTGTTTCAACTTCATCAAAAGTCCTCTTCTTAGTTAAAATGTCTTTCATGAACTTAGTGTACGATGGAATTTGAGTGATTAATTCGGTAAAAGGAACGGTTACCTGAAGATTCTTCACAACTTCCATGAATTTACCGAATTGAGAATTCTTTTGATGCTTTGCCAATCTATGAGGAAATGTCACTTTGACTTTTTCCGGAATCTTTGCTTCAACATCTTTCTTTGGAGGAGCATCCTCTACTTCCTTGACTTTCTCAACAACAAGTAGATCATCCACTTTCTTGGGAACTTCCTCACTTTCCTTATCATTTGGAGAGATCTCCAACTAAACAAGCACCTCCTCATCTTCTTTGGGCATGGATGACCCATCATATTTTGTACTACTTCTTAAGGAGATAACATTAAGGGTAGCATGTGGTTGCTCACCTTGAGGAGGTAGTTGACCCGATTTCCTTGAAGAGCTAGATGAGGCCAATTGAGCCATTTGTTGCTCCAACATCTTGATTGCGGCATTTTGAGCTTGCTCATTCTTTTGGATTTGAGCCAACAATTCCTTTTGCATACGGACTATCAAGCCCTCAAGCTTACCTCCTTCTTGGTTGTTTTGTTGGGCATTTTGTGGTGGAGGTTGATTTTGTTGGAAATTGTTTTGTGGGGGCCTTTGTTGATTTTGATAACCCGGTGGAGGGATATACTTTTGTTGTTGAGGGACATAGGCATTTTGTTGTGGTGGAGGTTGTGGTTGAGGGTTAAGCACATTGTTGTTTCTATAAGACATGTTCGGGTGAAATCCTGAATTTGGATTATATGTGTTTGAGAATGTACCCGATAGATAAGCATTTTGTCTTAAAGCCTGGAAAGCATTTACCTATTCAATGGGAGCTTGTCAATGAGCGGCATAATGACCCGCACCTCCGCAACCATCACACACAACGATTTGGCTTGTTGAAGACATGGTATTGAGTTGTTGAACGGAATCTCTAGCATCCCTTTCCGCCAATTGTTGTTGAAGCAAGGCAATTTGGGCTAGCAAAATGGAGTTGGAGGATTCTTCTTTACCTTTGTATGGCACAACTCGGGAATTGACATATTGTGCATCATGGACCGCCATAGATTCGATCGTGGCATGGGTAAGGTCGGTGTCAATTTGATCAAACCGCCCATTGTTGGCGGAATAAAGAATCCTTCGGGAGTCGGCACAACATCCATTGTAGAATGTTATTGCTAGAAACAAATCATCTAGCCCATGATGTGGGCATTGTATTTGAAGCTCTTTGTACCTCTCCCAAGCCTCATATAAGCTCTCAAGAGCTTGTTGACGGAATCCGGTAATTTGGCTCCTCAAAGTTCGAGTTTTCTCCGGTGGAAAAAACTTTTGATAGAAGGCTAGAGCCAAAGTCTCCCAATTGGTGATTCCCATGGCGGTGAGGTCATGGCTATTGATCCAAAGCTTGGCCTTGTCCTTCAAAGAGAAAAGGAAAAATATTTCCCTTATTTGGGCTTGAGTGACGCCCGTTTGACGGATCATGGAGCAATAGTCACAAAAATTTTACACATGCAAATTGGGATCCTCCAAAGGACTTCCCCCAAATTGCTTCCTCTCCACAAGGCTAATGAAAGCCGGTTTGATCTCGAAGTCCGGCGCGGTGATTTGAGTGGTTGTGATACTGGCCGGAAGCATGGCCGCGGTGGGCTTTGAGTGATCGGAAAGTTTCACCATCTTTTTGGTAGTAGATGGTGGTGGTGGTGGAGATGATGAACTTGAAACCTCCTCCTCTTCAAGGACTTCTAGATCGTCTAAGTAAGACTTTCTAGCACTTTCGGCTTGTATGGGAGAAGAGGCCTCTTTCACTTCCTTCCAAAAACGTCGTCTTCTCCTAAAGGTTCTCTCGGGATCGGAATCCGGTAAAAGAAGTTCTCTCTTGCGTGAGGACCTGGGCATAAGACAACAATTTCTAGAGAAATGATAAGTAACGGTCTCAAGGAACGAGTGTTCCCCAAGACAAAGGAAAACAAGATAAAAATCGACAATTCAAAACGCAATAAAAACGTTTCTCCGACAACGACACCAAAATTTGATAGGCTTATCGTGTACCTATGCAAAGATAATTTCCTTAGACGCAAATTAATGTAGCAATAGGGGTCGAACACAAGGAAACGGGAATTACGTCGTGAATTGCTATGCGTAGATTCTTATCAAGGTTGATTTTGATTTTGGTTTGTTTGTTTGATGATTAATAACAATTATGATGTAAATTATATAATTAAAAGGGAGTCTCAAGGGTTCGGGTCACACATGCAAAGGTAAACATATGATTATGATAAATTCGACTAATAATTTTGTCAATTGTTTAGGCTTAGAGATACCCACCTTACGACATTTGTATCAACCTTAAACCGGGTCCTAGAGAAACTCTCGTCCATGACTTGGTCGTCCTACTACACATGCTTAGTCTAATTCAATTCCGTGCCTCTCGACTTTAGAACGAATGAACAAACTTAATCTACGATTACGGTCGATAACCAAAGATTAATCGTGACAACGCAAACATGTGATAGAACAATTGAACAATATTATTAACAACCTAATTAAACATATTATATATTCGGTTTTGTATGGCTCCCCTAGCCTTTAGACTAGGAAATTTAGCTACTCATATTTAAGTATAAATTGCAAACTATATTGAAAGAAATGTTAGACATGGTTCTATGATTTATATAGATTAGGTGATATAACATGTAAAAGAAATGATGCTAATGTAAGATGAATAAAGTACTTAATTATGAACTATGTAATAACTAAAATAGTAATGTAAGGTTGCAAACTAAAATTAGAAATACCTTAATAGAAGAGAACGTATATGGAAGAACAAATAGAATGAAAAGCTTGAATAACAATTGCTTGAACAATAACTTGTTGAACAAAGTGTTGAAATATTAAACTAAGGGAAAGCTTAACAATTTGTAAACTAAAATGAGAAAACTAATGAGAGAAATATAGTGCTTAAGGCTATTGTAAAGTAAAATGAGACGTAAAATTGGATGCCCTAAGCCTTGGAATGCCTCTCCTATTTATAGGAGAGGAAGAAGAAAACGTAAGAAATCAATGAGCATGCAGCCCCGATCGGGGTCATGTGTTTCTCTTCCGTTTCCAATAAATCCCATCTTAAATGGCAAGGGTATCCTATGTGGGTGATTAATTAGCGATTAATCACCTGGTTTAAGACTTCATCTCTTGGCATCCTAGGTAGCTTGGAATTCTATTCTTTACTCTTTGATTTGGACTTGAACATTGGGCTTGACTTTGATTGTTGACTTCTCTTGCATTTTTATTTTGATCCAATATTTCCCTCATTCAAAAACCCATGCAACTTGAAGTATAAAGTCCATGCAACATCCAATTCTTAGTCCATTTGGTCTTCTTTCCACTTAGCTTGCAATTTCTAGCAACTTTGTAGTATTTTAGCTCCAAAAAGCTTATTTCCTACAAAATATGTCAAAACATCCAAAACAACTAGAAATGCAAATATTAGCTATAAAACACTTAAGATAAGTGCTAAAGTATGTAAAATCAAGCTAATATAAGGGGGTTAAAATGTATAAAATAGGCACTTATCATGAGGAGACAACAAGATAGTAGGAGAGAAGATAAGGTCACAACGCCGAAGCCAAAGACGCCAAATGATAAAAGAAAAGAGGGTGTTCCAAGAAGGATTGACGAAGATACAATTATCGTGAATCCTTGGTTGGAGATCTAGAGGGAAAAAATGCGTAACATTAACAGGAGACCAAACACTCCTAGCCAAGCTACAAATCTACAATCCCAAAGAATATGAATAGTAGATTCGGGAAAGGATGGGTTAAGACAACGAGTACAGCTCCCTAATTTTGAGTTTTCTATAAACTCTAAGATGAAATTTCATTATAATGATGCTCCCTAAGATGATTAGGGCAAGATACAAATGATATAAGATGAAGGGAGACGAATGACGGACAAGGAAAATGAGTCAAACTTGGATGATACCGAAAGCAAACCGAGCAGGACGGGTGAAAACTGGACGGTATAGTACCAAACCAGCCGGAATGTATGAATTTATATCGGGCGGTTTGTGGCCATTTAACCCTTTCGTGGTTTGCTCTATCAGTTTTCTTATAAAACTATCGTTTTAGGTTATAAACCGGTCGGTTCCATATAAAATCGGCCGGTATAGTTTACGAAACGGTCTTACTTCCCAATAAAGAACTAGTGAGTTAGATGGTGAACCATTCAGTTTATCATATAATCGTAATTTTTTTTTTCTATTCATGTTGGTTTTGGAATGGTTCAAATTAAAGACTATTGGACCAGTTCTGGATTGGAAACAACCGAATTGTTTAGGAACCGATCTTGGAATATTATGCATGTATGAGGGTTGCTTGTGTTAAAGATATTACCTAAATATCGCCTCTTACCTTATTCTCGTTATTTCCGTCTTTTGTATATTTGATTATAGGCAGGTGTTGTATTGTCTTTCCTTAACATTGTACTTTGCTATATTCTAAAGATTTGTATCTTGGTAGCTAGGTGAGGGTTAGTCCTTTGTTATTTGTATATATACCAAACTATTGTAATTGCTTTAGATATCAATACAATTTCCATTAGCATCCAATTCTCTACACGATATCGAGCTAATACTGATCCTCATAAACCCTACAACCTTCAAATCTTCGATTTTTTTTCTTGGCAACCTCTACCTCTCTTCCCAATATCCATGAACCTAATGTTCCTCTTCTTCTTGTCAACTTATCCATGGTTGACAAGCTAACCCCTCTCACATACATGCCTTGGCAAGACCAAATTGAGTCTCTCCTCTTCAATTATGGCTTGAAAAAATTCCTAGGCGACACTCACTCATGTCCTCCTGCCACTGTTCTTGACCCAAAAAAAATGCTACCAAAACTAAAACCATTGATAACCCTGCCCACATGACCTGGAAACGTCAAGATCATCTCCTCAAGGGAGCGATTCTTGGTACCCTTGATTCCACCGTCCATTCTCTTGTCATGCGTGCTCTCACATCGCGGGACGTATGGATTACCCTAGCATCGACATATGCTAATCCTTCCCGTGCTCACATACTTCAGATTAAAGATCGTCTGAACTCCATCCGCAAGGGAGATCAAAGTATCACCGAGTACTTGCATTCAATCAAAGCCTGTGCGGATAAACTAGCTGTTCTTGGAAAACCCATGGACCATGAAGATTTGATTGCCAAGATTGTTCATGGTCTCGACTATAATAAGTATCGCTCTGTCATCGATCCCGTTCAGGCTCGTGACGAACCCATCTCTTTTGAATCATTACACAAAAAATTTACTTAACTTTGAGTTAATAAATGACCAAGCCACCACCCCTTCTCCATTCCCTGCAACTGTGCACGCTGCCTATCATCCCTCTCGATCCAACTCTTCGTACAACACCCAACCCACCATCTCTGCTGCCTCCTCTAACCCTCTGCCTCCTCGACAAGACCCTCCCTTTAAGGGCAAATGTCATGTCCTGTTCTTTTGCTACCAATTCAAATGTGATTACCCTCACGTTGTACTTCCATCTCGTACTCTCAATCGCACTAATCGTGCCTTTCCTTAGGCTCAAACTGCCACTACAGCCCCCATGAATGGCTCCAACTACTTGCTTGACAGTGGGGCGTCTCACCACATTACCAAGGATTTGGACACTCTGGCTCTTCATTCAGCGTACGATGGTGGCGATGAATTATCCATTGGTGATGGGTCTGCCCTTCCTATTACTCATATAGGTTCATTTACTCTCCCTTCCTCCTCTTCTACTGTTTCAAAATTCAATAATATTTTTTATGTGCCTCTATTTCTCGAAATATCATTTCAATCTCGCAAATTTGCAAAGATAATAACGAAGTTTGTGAATTTTCCTCTCTGTTTTGCTCTATTAAGGATCTTCAAACGGGGCATCTTCTTCTTCAAGGGCGACTTAAGGATGGTGTCTATGAGTGGCGTCCACCAGTCACAAGTTCGCACCTCTGTCAAGTCTCCTCTCCTTCCGTATGGCATCATAAATTCGGTAATCCATCCAAGTCAATTTTAAAATATTTACGTACTCATTTCAATTTACGCATTCCTTCTAGTTCTTTCAATAATAGTAATTCTTGTGACATTAACAAGAGTCATAAATTAGCTTTTTTGGAAAATACAATTCGATCTCATGCTCCTATGGAATTAATCTTTAGTGATGTTTGGTCATCTCCCATAACTTCGTCTGATGGTTTGAAATTTTAGATACCTCATTTCTGCACCTCCCGCAAACCACCAGGTGATGATTGGGCCGCATGTTTGATACGCGGAACGATTTGTGACAGTTCGTAAGTTTATCGTCAAGTGATTGCTCAAACACTGGTGTCTACCTCTTAATTGTCATCTACGCGCCTATACGGTCGTTTTTGATAATTAGAGTACATTTGGAGTCGGGCCTAAAACCGTCTTCATTTTCTGATAACCGCTAAATCCTGAGTCAGAATGTTCTGGAATGTTCCGGATATTTCTATTCCATATTTCACAATCTTTTAATCTTTGGTAAAGAATTTCCCGTAATATTCACACAAAATATTAAGGAAAACAAGATTAATCCGTTATTCCATAAACTAAACACGGAAATCTTTCTTCCGCAGGAGGAAACCACCTGGGAACAGACGCAGTAGCTGTTGCGCCTCTTCCAAGGGACGCAGTGCCTACTGCAACTCTTCCCAGGTCCTTTTCTGCGTATTTTTCGTATCTTTTCATATCTTTTCGAGATTCACTTCCAAAGTTTCTCCGAAAAGCCTAATTCTTCCACGTGATTAGTATAAATAGGAGCCTTCGCTCCTCATATTTCTCACGCGAGTGTCCGCCCTTCACTTCTCCCTTTGCATTCTAGACCACGTTCTTACTTTTTGGCGTCTACGTGCTTGAACTTTCGACCACGTAAGCTCGGATCCTTCTGAGTACCAGCCTCGTTTGCATGACCGACCAATTTGACCAACTCCACCATAATCAACTTAATCAATCTTAATCATTTTCCTCTTACGAGGGGACTTTCGTTATATTCGAGTCGAGCATCACTAATCGTGAACTTAGTTCATCTCGTTTCGTCAAACATGTAAGTCTGAGGGTGTAAATCCTTCTTTATTTATTGTTATTTACTTTTTGTAATCATTAATGTAAGGTTTATGTCGAAAGTACTTCTAAAAATCGATTTGTAAAACCATGTTTAAAACCGTTTTTACGGATTATCAGGAGACAGACGTCGAGAAAGGACGTAGCAACTGCTGCGCCTCTTCGTGAGGCTGTCGCAGTTCCTGCTTCCTTTCTTCTTCCTTCGTCTCTTAATAATTCGATCGTTTTGTTTCGTTTTCAATTGTTCATTGTTTCTTTAACACGATAATTTTAAGTATAATAATTTTAACATATTATTAGTCATTGTTATCCTGTAATTCATCATTAATTCCCGACCTTAAATCCCAAGTAATCCAATATTTGCGGGTTTTCGTCATTAAAATCAATCCGGGTTGTAGAAATTCGATTCATCTATGTTGAGTTTCTGGAATTCGACCTTTGATATATTTCCATCTGTCTATTGTCATATCCGTCATTAGTTCTTCATTAATTCGTCATATTCACTCTAATTAGTTCACTCGTGTTACTAATCAATCTCATTAATCTTGTATTAATTCATCTACATTCGTTTCATCCATGTTTTATCGCTTTTATGACTCATTCACATGTAATTAATGTATTAAATCACTTTCATCCGAGTCAAATATTATAATCAATCATTAAATTCACCCACGAATATTAACGATTTGCAGTTCCGGCTTCACAACCAGAACTCAGCCTTGGAACAGACGCAGCAACTGTTGCGCCTCTTCCAGAGGGCGCAGCTCTGCTGCGCCTCTTCCAGGTTGATTTCTGTCTCTGAACTCCCTTTCTGTCTTGACCTAGTTTAATTAGTTTACGTATTAATCTACTATTATTCGTATTATCATTAATAATCTGTTCGTTTATTTCCTTTATTCTTTTTTCCAAATTATCCGTTTTTAAAGGTATTTTCGACATAAATCATTAATCCGTTGTAATTATTGTATTTATTATTGTATTTTTTTATCGCATTGTTTGTATGCTTCCACATGTAATTGAATCTAAATCTCCAACTTTGACCCACTTGTATGATAAATTACTTATTCACCGACTTAGCCTAATGCTCACATGTTAGGATTAAAACTTGGATGTTGCATTGCATGCATATAATCGACAATATATCGAGTATAGATAATTTCCTTAATCATTAGTAGAGGCCGCTATAGAGGCGGGCGGGATTAGGTGTTCGATCAAAAGAGCTTTCCTAATACGTACCCTCACCCCTTACTCCAGATCTCTGTGAACATCCGTGTTCATTGGCATCAACGAGAGTCATTCTAGACATAGAATGCTAAGGGTAACGAGTTCTTGGTGTTCATGTAACTACTTTGTGTCTTGACATGGCACGAGGTATTCGAACGGTTTCCAATTTTCCACAATAAATTGGTGGCGACTCCACAAATACAAACGCTTGTTTCCCAAGCGCCCCCGTGGCCCGTGTCCATAGTTTGGCGACTCCGTTGGGGATAATACACTTACGTGTAGCCAAAAGGGTGAATCTTGAACAAGGTTAGGGAATAGTTTGTACGAGACAATTGTCGGTTTTCATAACTCGGTCTTCCTAGAGCGTTTTATTCGGCCTTCCTAGGCCCAACCCAACCCATTCGACTAATCGTCCCGTCTAAACGGTCCTAATTGTTATTTGGGCCTAAGGATGGATAGCGATTGACGTCATCCATACCATGATGCTTACTCTTATTTGTATCAAGGACTTTCACTACTTGAGGAAATGGACTAGGAATCTGCCTTACTCTTGTTTGGTACGAGCCTCTTCACGGACTTCGGGTTTGATTGTTCGGTATGGCAACCCACCCTTTAAACCAAAACCCTTTTAAATGCACTCAGCATCCCGTTATAATGCTTGTATAAATGTTTGTACCTTATGTGATCACCATTTCTAAACGGAACCATGACGATTTTTGTAAAATCAAAATCCTTTTAAAGTGTAAATTTCGAAAAGGCCAATGATTAGCGCAAAACCGAGTCAAAACTCTGTCCATTTGTCGAGTCAAATTTCGGGCCCAAGCCCATTTCAAAACCTCACTTCGAGTCCACTCCTACAACTACACTAAAGTTGACTAGGACCAACATTTTTCAAATCTTGTCATTTCTTCAAAAGCTCACTGACACAAGTGGCACACACCCACTTCCCAAGTCAAAACATTTCTTTCTTAGTAAGTGTGTTAGAATGGTCGATCGTGTTTTGATTCGTCGTCGATCTCTTGTCCAGTTTCCAAGATGCCTGAAACAAGCGACGTCAACTTCAATCAAGTCCAGGATGGTAATGATCGAATCCTAACCGCGCTAGCTCAGCTCCAAGTTACTCAAGACCAAGTGTATGATCACCTTGACACCATCCAGGGCCGGATCTATACCGTAGAAACGAGGTTGCCTCCTCGGGAAAGTGAAATTGTCGATGACTTCAGGGACGAAAACCCTCCCATGGGTATGACTGCATCTGAGAAATGACTCCAATACTTAGAGGAGCAATTGATGTATCTTAAAGGGGATGACATTTATAGGGAGAATAATCGCAAGTATGAGGCCGTGAGTTCCAAGTTACCAACCAACTTCAACATGACGGATATCCCTAGATTCAAGGGGCACGAAAACCCTTTGAATCACATCCGTGCTTTCAAGGACTACATGTCTATCAAAGGCATCAAACCCGAGATGTTCTCAAGGATCTTTACTTCATATCTTGACACCATCCCAAAGCAATGGTTCTACTCTCTAGAACACAAGAAGATCGCTACTTGGGAAGATGCTGCGATCGAATTTGATAAGCAATATGCGGATAATGCTGAGATCCAAGTCAACATGCGCATTTTAGAGGTTCTTACCCAAAATGACAAAGAAGGTTTCACCGACTTCCTAAGTAGGTGGAGGAAGACTAGTACCCAACTTGTTGAACGCCCGGATGAGGCTACCCTTGTGGAGAAATTAGTGGACAACCTAAAGCCCATCTATGCAAATCATTTGAGATACCAAAACATCAAAACTTTCAAAGACTTAACCGTACTAGGAACAAGGATCGAAGATGACATCCGTAAAGGGCTCTTGTCCAAAACGGTAGGTCGAGGATATCAAGGCTCAACAAGTCGTTCTTACGGCTCCACTAGCAAGACCAATGAAGTTAACCTCCTCGAGCCATCCAAGAAGAGTACCCCACCGAGGAAATTTAAAAATCTTGGGGACACTTACTCCAATGCTCTAAAAAGGTTGATGAAACAAGGCAAACTCCAACCCATAGGCCCTACACCCGAACCAGAAAAGAAATCCAAGTTCTGGGACGAGAATTCATACTGCGAATATCATAGGGGTAAGGGACATGACACAGAAAAATGCTACAAATTGAAAAATGTGCTTCAAGACAAGATTGAGGATGGTTGACTACCAATACCGCCGGGAGGTAAGCTCAACAACACTCAGAATCCTCTTGGAATTCTAGTGATCACAAGTGAAGAATCTACCTTAGATTGTTCACACCTCATTTCTCCAGTCGAAGATAAGATCCACGCGATCGAGAATGAAGGGTTCTACTCTACCATTTCCCCTACCATGGCCGACTTCATCGCATGGGCAAAGAGTATGGATAGGCAAGTTTCGGAATTGGAAAATGTGGTGACAACTTTACATGACCCCAATGCGACACCTAAATAACATGCGCCACTAATCTTTTCCCAAAATGCTATTATGCAAGAAATAGTCGTCGTGGTTGATAAACTAGTCGACCAAATTACACAATTAGAGGACGAGATCATGAGAATGAGGGAACTAGCTACAGTCAATGGAGTATGGGCCGATGACGATGAGGACGAGTATCTCATTGAACACTCCCTAGTCAAGGAAATAGTCTAAAATGGTGAAGACCAAGATGTGGACCACCTAACTCGTTCGGGACGTCCATATCAAAATACTACTCAAAATGGTCCAACCAACGTTATCACACCAAATGATAACGAAGATGACTCTACTGATCAGTTGCTCAAGCAATTACAGAAGACAAAGGCTGGTCTTTCGGTCTGGCAATTAGTAGCAAGCTCATTCCCACATCGCCAAGCTTTACTGCAAGCTTTGGCCAAACTAAACGTAGCACATAACTCCACACCCGACGATGTAGTCAACTTGGTCTTCCAAGAATCACCGAAGCTAAGTAATCCTATTACTTTCTCAGATGAAGATTTGCCACCCTTTGGCGCTAGTCACAACTTGGCTTTTTACATCACTGTCATTTGCTTAAAGAAGAATGTGTCAATGACCTTAGTAGATGATGGCTCAACGTCATACCCCTGAAAACGGCATACAAACTAGGCATGAAAGAGTCGGATTGGACCCCTACCAATCAAGGTGTTCGCGCATATGATGGTACACGATGAAAGGTAGTAGGAATCGTCAACCTAACCATAGCCACAGGGCCAATTGAGCGAAAGGTTAACTTCCAAATACTGGACATTGAAGCTTCCTTCAACATACTTCTGGGAAGATCTTGGATTCACGCTTCCAAAGCGGTAACATCCACCCTTCACCAAAAGATCAAAATCCTACTAAACGGCAAAGTAGTGACGATCACTTCGTCGCCCATTAAGGCAATAATCAAAAAGAAGTCAAATAATCAAGTCCTTGCGGATCCAGTATATGAATTTGGGGGCTTTCAAAGCATAAGTGTCATAGAAAGTGAGTTGGCACCCATATACTACGATCCCTACTCCAACTTGGTGGTCAACCACATACTCAAATCTCAGGGATACTTCCCGGGAATGCCTTTGAACTCTACCCGAAGAAACACCTTCGCACCCTACAAGGAAGGCAGCTAAAAAAGAATACCACTTGGACTAGGATACAAACCCACTAAAGAGGAAGTTCTCGAGACGCTTGCTCAAGTTAAAAGCCGTAAGCATGTAGGAGTCCAAATACGACCATATCTCCCTACCCTGAATGGGTACTTCGTTAGGGAAGGAAGTCAAGAACTCTTTCACGGATTTCCCGAACCTTGGCATTATCTCGGAAGGAAGCTATGGGTACTTCGTTAGGGAAGGAAGTCAAGAACTCTTTCACGGATTTCCCGAACCTTGGCATTATCTCGGAAGGAAGCTATCCGGAATCGAGATCTTTCACGATTGCTACTTCATTCCTCCAGAAACGGTTCCTACCGTCAAAGCACGTCAAGCACCTTGCTTAGACGAACAAGCTGTTAGTCTACTATTTGGAGAAGATAGATTTATTAGCCGCGCAGGATGAGATCATTACCATGATACTTCAAGACGATCACTTCAACCCTACCGCGTTAATCACAGAAACAAACGCGAACCAGCAGAAAGGATGGAGAAAATCAATCAAGTGGACCAACAATCAAGGAAGACACTTCAAGCTCACCACTGGAGAAGGAGAGATGTTCAAAGGAGAACTAGAAGACGATGAATTCGAGTCAGGGTCAGAGTCGGAGTCTAGAGAAGTCACTAGGGAGTCTCCTCTTGTCGTCATCCCCACTCCCTTAGTTTCTCCTAGCTTAGCCTCAAATAGTAATAGTAGTTCGGAAAATGTCCCAACAACTGTCCATTTACCGCCGCTGACCACAGATTAGATGGCTTCTTTGTTTCAACTTTTCTCAAACTTTAATATGAATAAATCAGGTTCTGCTTACTCTTTGTGTTATCTTGAATGCAATTCTATTTACGATGATACTGAGGATGAGCCAGATCCGGACTCGATTGAGATACATCCCTACATAGCCAAGGAAATACTACAAGAGGGGGAAGGGAGACCAGTAATAGAGAACACCGAACCCATCAATGTAGGAACCGAACTAGAACCCCAAGAACTTAGGATAGGGACTACCTTGAGCTCTGCCGAAAGAGCCAGTTTCATAGACCTCCTAAACGAATTCAAAGACGTTTTCGCTTGGTCCTACAAAGACATGCCAGGGATCGACAGGGATATCGCCGAACATAGAACCCAATTAAGCCAGGTTTCAAGCCCGTGAAACATAAACTTCGTCGAATGAGGACAGAATGGGCTCTCAAGATTAAGAAAGAAGTCGATAAGCAATTCAAAGCCGGGTTCATCAAAGTTTCCGAATACTCTGACTGGGTAGCCAACATAGTACCCGTACCCAAAAAGGATGGGAGAATTCGTGTTTGTGTTGATTTTAGAGACTTAAACAAAGCAAGTCCTAAAGATGACTTTCCTCTACCACATATCGACATATTGGTGGACAATACCGCAGATCACGCGTTACTATCCTTCATGGATGGGTACGCGGGTTACAACCAAATCAAGATGGCCATAGAAGACATGCATAAGACCGCCTTTGTCACCTAATCGGGAACCTATTGCTATACGGTCATGCCGTTTGGATTAATCAATGCCGGAGCTATATATCAACGCACCGCAACTACACTCCTACATGACATGATGCATAAAGAAGTTGAGGTATACGTAGACGACATGATCGTCAAGTCCAACGATAGACAGGGGCATATTGCGAACCTTCACAAATTCTTCTCAAGGCTACGAAAGTACAACATGAGGCTAAATCCTCAGAAGTGCGCATTCGGAGTAACATCTGGCAAACTCCTGGGGTACGTCGTTAGCCAACGAGGTATTGAAATAGACCATTCTAAGATCAAAGTTTTGATCAAAATGCCACAACCTCAGACGAAAAAAGAAGTCGGAGGATTCCTGGGAAAAGTACAATATATAAGTCGATTCATATCGAAACTCACCATGATCTGTAAACCTATCTTCAAAAAGCTCAAGAAAACAGATCACACCATGTGGGATGATGACTGTCAAAAGGCATTCGACCGAATCAAGGAGATATTAGCTAAACCACCAGTGCTCATGCCATCTCAACGAGATCAACCTCGTGGTTTATATCTCACAGTAACCAAAACAGCCATGGGCGCCATGCTAGCTCAAACCATAGGAAAGGATGAAAGGGCTATCTACTACCTTAGTAAGAAGTTCTTGGAGTACGAGTGCAAATACTCACAACTCGAAAAGACATGGCTCGCTCTTGTGTGGGCAACAAAGAAGCTACATCATTACATGCTTAGCTACTCCGTAAAAATATACTCCAAAATGGATCCTGTCAAATACCTCTTCGAGAAACTCGTCCTCAACGGACGACTAGCAAGATGGACCTTGATGCTCTCAGAGTTCGATCTCAAATACGTACCTCTGAAAGTTACAAAAAAGGGCGCGTCGTTGCCGAATTCTTTGCAGAAAATCCCATGAATGATGCACAAACAATAGATACTTGGTCATTTCCAGACGAGGATATACTTCAAACCGATGTAGACTCCTGGGACCTTTACTTCGATGGAGCATCAAACTTAAGAGGATTTGGAATAGGAGTGTTGCTCATTTCTCCTGAAGGCGAGCATACACCGATCTCTGTCAAACTCGACTTCGAGGTGACAAATAACGCCGCAGAATACGAAGCTTGTCTCATTGGACTACAAGCGGCAGTGAGCTTAGGCATTAAACACCTCCGAGCGCATGGGGATTCGTCCCTAATCATCAATCAAGTTACTGGATCTTGGAAAATCCGAAGCGAAAGCCTAGCACCTTATCAAGCCAGAATAGACCAAGTTGCCCAATTCTTTGATCACGTGACCTATCTACACCTACCTCGGGAAGAAAATCAATTTGCAGATGCTCTTGCAAAACTTGCATCTTTGATTAATATGCCAGATGACATGGTGGAAATGCCTTTATGCATCAAACGACGATCAGAGCCAGCTTATGTCCACTAAATCATCGACGAAGAGGAAGTCACAGAGGAACCTTGGTTCCAAGCAATCCTAAACTTCAAGATCAACGGTACCTATCCACCGGATATGGACAAAAGGGGACAACGTGCTATACGCCTATTAGCTTCCCAATATGTTCTCATGCAAGGAGAGCTATACAAAAGAACACCTCTTGGTGTAATCCTACGTTGCCTTGATCATTCACAGGCGCGGAAGGTGATGGAAGAAGTCCATGATGGAGAATGCGGTCCTCACATGAGTGGGCCCATGATGGCAAAGAAAATCATACGTTTGGGGTACTATTAGACCACAATAGAATCCGATTGCATCAAATATGTAAGACATTGCCACAACTGCCAAATCTTCGGGAACGTAAAGCATGTCCCTCCTTCATTGCTCTATACGATGACATCTCCTTGGCCATTTTCTGCCTGGGGAATTGATATAATCGGGAAGATAACTCCAGCCGGAACAGGAGGTCACTGTTTCATCCTAGTGGCAATCAACTATTTCACCAAATGGGTAGAAGCGGCTTCCTACACTAGTCTCACGACTAAAAATGTAGCAAAGTTCATACAAAACAACATCATCTGCCGATATGGTTGCCCACATGAGATCATTAGTGATAACGGATCACATTTCCAAGATGAGACTGAGCAATTGCTAGCTAAGTACAAAATTAGGCATCACCACTCTTCGCCATATAGACCACAGACTAATGGCGCGGTAGAGGCGGCAAACAAGAACGTCGTCACAATTCTCAACAAAATGATCGAAAACTATCGAGATTGGCCAAGCAAGATACCCTTCGCTTTATGGGGATATCGTACATCCGTTAGGACGCCCACTGGGGCCACCCCTTTCTATTTGACCTACGGCATAGAAGTTGTACAACCAGTCGAGTTAGAAATACCATCCTTGCATATCTTACTCGAAAGTCAAATCCCGGAAGCCGATTAGAAGAGGGATAGATATGAAGAACTCATCCTCCTGGGTGAACATAGGCTACGCGCATTACATAATGTCCAAACATATCAGGCACGTATCAAACGAGCCTTCAACAAAAGGGTCAAGCCAAGGAACATCAAGGAAGGAGACTTAGTACTCAAGTCGATTAGAGCTCTTTTACCTGTCGATCCACGGGGAAAATTCAAACCTAATTGGGCCGGGACATTTCTAGTCAAGTCTATACTTCCAGGGGTGCGGTTAGAATCACAGACCTATATGGGAATGAATTTGCCAACCCGACGAACCTTGACCAACTAAAGCGTTATTATGCCTAGAATAGGAACAAAAACGCGCCTCGCGTAACCTCATGTGTCGCTCTTGTGGCACTAAATAAACGGCCCCTGGTCAAGCTTAAATAAGCTAATGTCACCATGCTCTTGCATCTTGACAATCTGTCATCCTCATATCATCAAATAAACTAAATTGCACCTTAAGAGTAAGTAAAAAGCTCATGCTTATTTTCTAAGTTCATTACAAGCTCTTGCTTAGAACAATTATTCTTTTACATTTACTCGAACTACGCGCAAGGGTTTGATTTCATTTTTTTAATGAATACGTAGACAATCCTTCGCAGGATACAACCCATTAATTTTAAAATGTAAATAGAAGGACATTTGCAGTTGCATTTGGAATTCGACAAGAATAATAAATAGAAAACCACAACGGTTTCATAACCAATTAACCTCTTTTATTTCATTCGTTTTTCTAAATAATAATAATAATAGTACGCTACATAATAACAATGCAAAAATAAAATAAAATAGGATAGGATTCTAAAAACCCCACCTTCTTATTACAATAATACTAATAATAAATAATAATAAAGACTTGGGCTATTCCTCCATTTTCCCTTTGCCCTTTGTCATTTTTGTCATATTTCTTGTCGCGACCTCGAGCCGGACGCTCTTGCGCCACTTCGGACCTAATCACCAACGGTCTTTCTCGAGGCCTAGCCTTCCCATTCTTGCCGATCACTTTGTCCACGGCAGGGGAGGTCTTCGGTTTCTTCGAAGGATGAACAACTCGAAACCCGGCTTGTTCCTCTCCCTCAGTCAGATGCTTCTCTTTCTCCTTTTCCACTTCGCGCACCTTATAGTCAACGGGCTCGCGCTTCCTCATTCTCTCACGCTCCTCCGGAGTAGTAGCTTTCCTCCACCGCAGATAGGAGTCCGACACCCATAAAGCACTAACAGAAGAGTTCAAGAACCATACATTTCTTTGAGCCCATTTAATGGCCCACACCCTTCGACTCTCAGTAGTAAGCGCCATGGCAGTCTGCGGGACAGTGTCAAGCTTCGGGATTGTCTGCTTCAGTCCAACCTGTCTCATCAACCTCTCCGGGAAGATGCATACCATGAATTCCAAGCTAGGAATACGCACAGATCGGGTAGGATCCAAGGAAGACACTCCAGTGACAGATTTGAGATGCCACCATGGTACGATCCATCTAATCAAGGGACCGTCATCACTCTTCAATTTGTTTTCCAATAATTGCAGACTCGAGTGAAGTCCACCATATAGAGCCTAGTCCTCATAGCAATTGAGCGAGCATGATAGGCAGGAACATTAGCTGGGGGCTCGATCAATCGAAGACGCTCCATAAGCCAAACCTACCAAAAAGCAGGTGTCAAAAAAAAAAACGAAAGAAAAAAAAAAGAAAAAGAAAACAAGAAAACAAAAAAAGAGAAGAATTTCTTTATTGTTCTTTACCTGCAAGATAATGGGACTTTCCAAATAAGGTAGGTCGTGATTGGCTATCCTGTTGTCCAACCCCAATAGGATCTCTCCTAAACATAAACAAGTTGGGCTTCTGCGCAGTTCCATTTGCTCAACTAGGCCCAGGAAACGGGGGTCACCTCTCAAATCCTCATCAACGTGCCCTTGAAGGACATATACATGTAACACGCAAAATCCGAATGCCCTTCGCCTAGCAACATAAGAGATGGTGGGGTCGGCCTTGTTAATAAATCGGTCAATAAAGTCCAACATTCGTATTCCTTTCGAGGTCACTAGACGGTCCACCTCAATTCTTGGCAACCCAAGCAAGTCTCTAAATTTTTTCTTATACCCTTGTGAAGTAGAAGGAATATCGGGCAAGTGTTCTGGGTCCCACCCACCAATCGCAACAATTTCTTCAGGAAATGGGCATATATCACCTCCAGGGAAGGCAAAAATGTGATAGTTCGGGTCCCAATAATCAAGACAAGCATCTAGGAATGGTTTGACTACCTTGATAAGCTTCAAGCTCAACAACAATCCAAGAGTATAGGCACCCATGTCATACTCCTCCATGCTAGAAAACTCATTGGTCCATTCTTTTAGACGAATTTCTAAAGTATTCATGATGAAGGATTATTTTGAGAATTTTATGTAATAAGACGAAGAAGAGACGGAAGAATTGTGTGAATAAAACCTCTATCGACGTCTCTATTTATACTAAAATCTGTTTCCTAAAATCCGTCAGGACGGATACACCGGGGAACAGCGCAAAGACTGGGCCGCGCCTCTTCAAAGGGACGCAGCTCCTGCTGCGCCTCTTCCTCAGCAACGTTTCTGTGATTTTCCGCGTTGGATATTTCCTAAATTCCTTAACGAATAATTTCCTATTCATACGGGTTATTATTTTGGTAAATACGTCAAAATTACCATATTTCGTGTTTCCTAATTTCACGGATGCGTATTTCGAGACGATATCGACATTTTCATCATTTTAGCACACTTGTACACTTCTTTTTTACATTTTCTTTTCAAGGCATCATTTCACTCTCCATTTCCAACTTATACGTTTTTATTTTTTCCTTTTTTTAGGCGGTAACCCTCCCTACCGTCCGGTCATTTCCGACCAAATTTTTGCATTTTCGCATTTTCAAGTCTTTGTTTTGTGCTAATTTAGGCCATATGTATGCATACATGTTCTATGTGATTTCTATGTAAATTTCGGCAGAATGACAACGTAAACCGTCATCTACCAAACTTGTTCAAAGCTAACCTGCAGGAACCAACAACGCAACCCAGCAGCGATGGCACTCAGGCCGTCATATATACAACCAAAAGAGGGATATGTACAACAAACTGGGGGCTCGAGCCCCGAGCAAAGTCAAAAATGTCCAAAATATAGGTCCTAAAATGTACAAACGTGCAAGATACAGCCAAAAACAAAGCAAACAACAACAAAAACTACTGCCGGTCGCCGCCTAACTCCGCAACTCTCGCCTCGAGAGCAGCAACCTCGGGGTCGCGAACCTCGAGCTCCCTCAGCAAACGAGCTGTCTCCTCCCGAGACTGGGCCAACTCTCGCTCCAGCTCGCGCTCCCTCTGCAAACAACAAATTGGCTCATGTCAATCATTTCAAGCAATTATAATAAAATTCAAAAATTCAAAAATGAAGTAGACGAAAGGTTCATACCTGACGACCTCGACCGCCGACAAGTGCCTCGACGGCAGTAGCTCACAGCCGGTTGATTACCCTCCATAACGCCACAAACCGAGACGGCGCAACCTGCATTTTCAAATATAAGAAGTTCAAAATAATTGGATAAGTTCAATCAAATGTATTCTTACACAAAAATCATACAAATTAGAGGGTCACCCTCCGAATCAGATGCTGCCACTCGTCCAAGCCAGCATCCGTCACAGCCACGTCAAAGTCACGCAGCTCGGAGAGCGTCGTCCTCTCGGTCGCATCAGTGTACTCGAGAGTCTCGGGGTACTCTGGGGGCTCGATGCCCGCCGCCTCAACCTCCTGCAAAGCCAAAGGATTGCCATTAATCGATGATCATTCATCATGCTTTCGAAGTGGTCATAAGGAGAGTAAATGCTCACCACAACCGGCCAGTATGTTAACCTCCCGTAGAGGAACGCCGAGTAGTCCTCACCAGGAAGTAGAAGGGCGTCACCACCAACGCCAGCCAAGTCAGCCTCCATCTCAGTCTCAGAAGGCTCCCTGAACATCGTCCTAGGAGGATCGATGGGAACCGTCAAGACATCCCGAGAGCACTGACGAGCCAAGCGCTCGCCCAAGTACCACACAGGACCCATCGATATCCTCAACAGCAACCGGCTCGAGCTCCTAGGCCGAAGGACCTCAGCCACAAAAGGAGGAGCACCAGCGTACTCCGCCCAAGGCCTGGGCACCCACTGGGAAAATACAAGCGAGAAATCATTCTTATGATCGGTAAAAAGTAATAAAGAAGCAAAACGAATATAAGTGAGACGCTCACGTTGTCCAGCTGAAGAGCGCTCACGTCCCGCCAGTAGACACCGTGAGAGGAACGCTTGCTCCTCGTGCGACACATCACCCAATCCCTCACAACGGGATAGGCCCTCTCCAGCGGCTCCGTCCTCTTGGGAGATAGGCTCGGAAAGTAGGAGTACACCCACGCCTGTGAAGCAAGATAGTCAATAACGATCTTTCGTAATTTGATAAAGAAAAGAAGTGATTTTAGTCTGAATGAAGGTTCATACCTCCAAAAGTAGTCCAGGGCCGACAACACCAGGAGAAGTCCCCTTCTCCATCAACTCCGGACGAACTATGGCCCTCATGAAGCGGATGAGGACCGCAAAACCAAGAAAGTGACCCGGGCCCCAACGTCCTAGGGAGCTCGGGTCGAAAGGAAGGGAAGAAGCTTCGTCGACATGACCTCTCCCTTGTCTCCGAGGTAGATCGAAGACAAGAACCACCAAAGCCACAAACAGGCCCTCTCTCGGTCACCAGACAGGAGGAGGAGCCGTCTCTCTCCCGTCAATCACCACCCGCGCCGGGGTCTTCCCCGCAAAGTAGTCTCGGACATAAGAACTAGGCACCAAACCAGGCACCGTAGCAGCCTTCGGCGCCAAGTTCCAGCCGATCAACCTCCTAGCCTCAGCCGAGTCCACCCTCATGGCAGTCTCCGGCCACTCCACCTCCTCGGTCCCACACGGCAGACCAGAAATCATGTCGTAGTCCTCCAACGTGACTCCCACCTCACCAAAAGGCATGTGAAAAGTGGAAGTCGTATCCCAGAATCGGTCCAAGAAAGCGCGGACCAGGCTAAGGTTAGCCCGCAGCTTCCTCTTCGCGATATCCCTCCAAGCCTGCACCAGGGCGCCGAATGCTCCCCGCTCGATCATGGCTCGCTCCTCCGTCGACAGCCTCTCGTAGCACTTCATCGCCGTCATGTAGCCCAAGAACGATCTAAGGTTCCCGGCCTCCTTTTGTGATTTGAAACAAAAGCTATCTTTAGTTTGAATGAAATTGGAAAAGATACGAGCAAATGAAATGAAAGAAGATGAATGATGAGTAATGAAACCAAGATTACCAAGCTCTTCACCGTCCTATAGGATAGGTGACCCTCCACAGCCCAAAGCAAGTACCTGCTGTCCCAGGTCTCAGCCCATGCAGGTGCTCCCCTCAGCTGACGACCGCCTCGCCCAACGTTGGCCCGCCTCGGGGCCTCCTCCTCCTTCACCTCGTCTTCAGCAACTGCTTCCTCGAGAGCCCGAGAAGCGTCGACGGCTGTGTCTATGTACATGGGAGCTCTCCCAGAAGTAGAAGCCTCGTCACCTGCAACGTTAAAGTAATTGTAGGCCGCGTCAAGTGACGACGAACCTTGATTAGGGGATTTTCGAGCTTTAGAAGCCCCGAAGTCGCTCTTTTCTCGCCATCTTTGGCAGTATTCCCACAAACCCGATCACTCATGTGGTAATTTGGGTTAAGTCAAGCCTAAGTTGAAGCCTAGTCATGGGTTCGAGTCGAAATTTCGACAGCATTTCGTTATAACGGCGATTATGCCCTAGAAAAGTGTCCTGAAAAAGCCGTCACAAACCAAAATTCCGAGATGGTAGGAAGTTTACCCATTATCCAAGGATTCCAAATGTCAAGTTTCATCGCAGACGGGCAATCCTAAGGCTACTTTCGAAGCAATTTACGGTTTAGCTGTGAAACCGTCACAATTTCACTCAAATGCCCAAAACTCAACGAAACTTCGAAGCAAATACATGGTTATGATCCTTATACTACCAATTAGCCATTTACAAGGTCAATTTTACAAGGCAAGATCATTTGGGGGAAAAGCCCCAAATTTTCGACATTTTAAGGTTGAAAACCCTAAATTTTGTCGATCCAATTCGTCCATTATAGAAGATTAATGCAAGAATGATATACATACCTCGATTAGTCATGGCCAATTCAAGCTTTTGGATCAAATTTTGACGGAAATGGTTGAGATTTGAGAGAGAAATTGAGGAATTGTGTTTCGAAACAAATGAAATGAACCCCTGTTTTATCGCACTTTTACGCAGGAAAGACACCTCCAGGAATAAACGCAGCAGGTGCTGCGCCTCTTCCAAGAGACGCAGCTCTTGCTGCACCTCTTCCTCAGCTTCCCTTCATACGAATTTTCAAAAATTCGTTATTTGTGGGCCCATCTTTGGTGCGCCTCTTCCCCGATGCCATTTATTTCTTTTCTGGTCCGTTAAACGATTATTCTTCGCTCACACCCGCATTTCTAAGCCAATTGCAGACTATCATACATTATTTACTACTTCCAAGACTTTGCTTGTCACAACGAGCAAGTATTCTTTAACAGGTGTTTCGACACGCCTTCATTATATTCCCCCAGCGAGAGTAAGCGGATAGACAATCCCTCTCGAGACATGGAGATGAATTCCCGATAAGGTTTCCCCAACAAGAGTTCACGACATACAATCGTCCTTCTCGAGTTCTTCTGAAGTTTGTTTAAAGACAACCCAAGCAGATTTCTCCCAGCAGTTCTCGCCTGTGTCCTGTTACTCACGATATTTCTTGTTTCCCCACGGAGTGCGATACATGTGTCGTTCTCCAGAAGTTCCCAGACCGGCAGGGTTCTTACACTCGAGCCTTGGTTACCCCTCAGGTTGAACTTATATTTGACCCCCTTCCCGTTGATGCTTTCCTTTAGGGTCCCACACCCTAGAACACGATCCTTATATATCTTTTAGGTCTTATCCTTAGCTCCTACGCTTACCCTTAGCTTCTACGCTTACCCTTAGCTCTTACGCTTAACCTTTAGCTCCTATGCACCTCCAGAAGCGTCTCGAGAAAGAAGTTTCAGGTATGGTCTCTTCTTATGGCTGGCGAGCTTCCTTACTTAGTCTAATGGACTTTAAACGACCCTCCCCGATAGTCGACAGACTTTAAAATGTTCCCGACGACAGGTCCTTGGTTCAGACCCCTTGAGCCGCCTCGCGTCGCCATAGTCGTCAGGTTGTATTCTTCGATTGACCTGATAGCTATACTTTGACTTTCGCCTTGTCCAAGCCTCAGTCAAAGTGGGGGCTCTGTAGATACCTCATTTCTGCACCTCCCGCAAATCACCCGGTGATGATTGGGCCGCATGTTTGATATGCGGAACTATTTGTGACAGTTCGTAAGTTTATCGTCAAGTGATTGCTCAAACACTGGTGTCTACCTCTTAATTGTCATCTACGCGCCGATGCGGTCGTTTTGACAGTAATTAGAGTACATTTGGAGTCCGGGACTAAAACCGTCTTCATTTTCTGATAACCGCTAAATCCCGAGTTAGAATGTTCTGGAATGTTCCGGATATTTCTATTCCATATTTCACAATCTTTTAATCTTTGGTAAAGAATTTCCCGTAATATTCACACAAAATATTAAGGAAAACAAGATTAATCCGTTATCCATAAACTAAACACGGAAATCTTTTTTCCGCTGGAGGAAACCACCTGGGAACAGACGCAGCAGCTGCTGCGCCTCTTCCAAGGGACGCAGTGCCTGCTGCGCCTCTTCCCAGGTCCTTTTCTGCGTATTTTTCGTATCTTTTCATATTTTTTCGTGATTCACTTCCAAAGTTTCTCCGAAAACCCTAATTCCTCCACATGATTAGTATAAATAGGAGCCTTCGCTCCTCATATTTCTCACGCGAGTGTCCGCCCTTCTCTTCTTCCTTTACATTCTAAACCACGTTCTTACTTTTTGGCGTCTACGTGCTTGAACTTTCGACCACGTAAGCTCGGATCCTTCTGAGTACCAGCCTCGTATGCATGACCGACCAATTTGACCAACTCCACCATAATCAACTTAATCAATCTTAATCGTTTTCCTCTTACGAGGGCACTTTCGTTACATTCGAGTCGAGCATCACTAATCGTGAACTTAGTTCATCTCGTTTCGTCAAACATGTAAGTCTGAGGGTGTAAATCCTTCTTTATTTATTGTTATTTACTTTTTGTAATCATTAATGTAAGGTTTATGTCGAAAGTACTTCTAAAAACCGATTTGTAAAACCATGTTTAAAACCCTTTTTTACGGATTATCAGGAGACAGACGTCAAGAAAGGACGCAGCAACTGTTGCGCCTCTTCGAAGGGACGCAGCACCTGCTGCGCCTCTTCGTGAGGCTGCCGCAGTTCTTGCTTCCTTTCTTCTTCCTTCGTCTTTTGATAATTCGATCGTTTTGTTTCGTTTTCAATTGTTCATTGTTTATTTAACACGATAATTTTAAGTATAATAATTTTAACATATTATTAGTCATTGTTATCCTGTAATTCATCATTAATTCCCGACCTTAAATCCCAAGTAATCCAATATTTGCGGGTTTTCGTCATTAAAATCAATCCGGGTTGTAGAAATTCGATTCATCCATGTTGAGTTTCTGGAATTCGACCTTTGATAAATTTCCATCTGTCTATTGTCATGTCCGTCATTAGTTCTTCATTAATTCGTCATACTCACCCTAATTAGTTCTCCCGTGTCACTAATCAATCTCATTAATCTTGTATTAATTCATCTACATTCGTTTCATCCATGTTTTATCGCTTTTATGACTTATTCACATGTAATTAATGTATTAAATCACTTTCATCCGAGTCAAATATCATAATCAATCATTAAATTCACCCACAAATATTAACGATTTGCATTTCAGGCTTCACAGCCAGAACTCAGCCTTGGAACAGACGCAACAACTGATGCGCCTCTTCCAGAGGGCGCAGCTCTGCTGCGCCTGTTCTAGGTTAATTTCTGTCTCTGAACTCCCTTTCTGCCTTGACCTAGTTTAATTAGTTTACGTATTAATCTACTATTATTCGTATTATCATTAATAATCTGTTCGTTTATTTCCTTTATTCGTTTTTCCAAATTATCCGTTTTTAAAGGTATTTTCGACATAAATCATTAATCCGTTGTAATTATTGTATTTATTATTGTATTTCTTTTATCGCATTTTTTGTATGCTTCCACATGTAATTGAATCTAAATCTCCAACTTTGACCCACTTGTATGATAAATTACGTGTTCACCGACTTAGCCTAATTCTCACATGTTAGGATCAAAACTTGGATGTTGCATTGCATGCATATAATCGACAATATATCGAGTATAGATAATTTCCCTAATCATTAGTAGAGGCCGCTATCGAGGCGGACGGGATTAGGTGTTCGATCAAAAGAGCTTCCTAATACGTACCCTCACCCCTTACTCCAGATCTCTGTGAACATCCGTGTTCATTGGCATTAACGAGAGTCATTCTAGACATAGAATGCTAAGGGTAACGAGTTCTTGGTGTTCATGTCACTACTTTGTGTCTTGACATGGCACGAGGTATTCGAACGGTTTCCAATTTTCCACAATAAATTGGTGGCGACTCCACAAGTGCAAACGCTTGTTTCCCAAGCGCCTCCGTGGCCCGTGTCCACAGAATTATTATATCATATTGTTGATCATTTTACCAAATTCATATGGCTTTATCCCATGAAATTAAAATCCGATGCTACACAAATTTTATTCGCTTCCGCAAACTCATTGAAAAATTCTTTAATAAACCTATTTTGTAAATTTACTCCGACAATGGCGAAGAATATGTCAATCTTGCTCATATACTCGCTGATAATGGCATCGGATAGCTTACTACTCCTCATACTCCTGAACTTAATGGTTACTCCGAAAGGAGACACCGTCATATTGTAGAAACTGGTTTATCCTTGCTTACTCACGCAACCATGCCCACGGCCTTATGGCCCTATACGTTTGCTACTACCGTCTATTTAATAAATCACTTACCCACTCCAACTCTCTAGCACTCGTCCCCGTTCCTCTGTCTTTTCGGTTTTAAACGCAATTATGACAAACTTCGTGCTTTTGTTTGCCTTTGTTACCCGTGGTTGCGTCCATACACTCACCACAAGTTTGAACCTCGTTCTACTCCATGCGTTTTTGTTGGCTATTCGCCTACTCAAAGCGCCTATTATTGTCTTGACCCGGTCACCTCTAAGGTTTATGTGTCCCGTCATGTAAAATTTGTTGAGTCACAATTCTCATACTCTACTCTTACCACCCGTCCCACTTCCAGTGTTACTCCCACTGCCCATGATTGGACATTACCCATTATACCTTTACCTCCTAACTCAGCCCTTGCCGTCTCTACACCCCCTTCGACACCGCCCCCCACACCCTGAACTGTTATTCCATCCCCTACCTCTGCTACCACAGACCCCCCCTATTATGTCACCTACTACGTCATCTCCACCACCTCCACCACCCTCACCACCCCCACAACCTCCCACTCACCACCATGGCACCCGATTGTCCCATAACATCATTAAGCCAAACCCGAAGTATGCCAAAGTTGCCACAGTTTCCTCTCCTTCCCGACTACCTAATACCGTTAAACAAGCTTTAATCGACCCCCTTTGGCGCAATGCTATGCAATATGAGTTTGATGCCCTTCAAAATAATCTCACATGGACCCTTGTCCCTCCCCGTTCTACCATGAATGTGATTGGATGTAAATGGATTTTTCGTATCAAATACAAACCTGATAATACGATCGACAAGTACAAGGCAGGCCTTGCTGCTAAAGGATTTCTTCAACGACCCGGGCTAGATTACTCAGACACCTTCAGTCCGGTGGTCAAACCCGCTACGGTACGCCTGCTCTTATCACTTGCTCTCACTAATGGTTGGTGTCTCCGGCAGTTAGACATCAATAATGCCTTCCTTCAAGGCACCTTGTCTGATGACGTTTACATGGCTCAGGCTCCTGGTTTCGTTAATTCTGATAACCCAACATATGTTTTCAAATTGTCCAAAGCTATTTATGGTCTTAAACAAGCCCCTCGTGCTTGGTATAGGACTCTTAAAAAAAATTTACTTGCGTCGGGTTTTATCGGTTCATTAGCTGACCCCTCTCTTTTTTTTTTTTATCTACCAATACTCACAAAATATTTCCACTGGTTTATGTGGACGACATTGTTGTAACAGGTCCTAATGCTACTCATGTCAATTCCTTTATTGCCACTTTGGCGTCAAAATTTTCACTTAAAGATTTAGGAGTTTTGTCTTATTTTTTGGGTGTCGAGGTCACTCCAAATAAACACGGTCTCCTTCTTACACAATCTAAATACATATACGATGTCCTTGATAAACATAAAATGCTTGATGCTAAGCCCTACCCTACGCATATGGCTGTTTCACCTTCATTACTCAGTACTGGTGGCTCGCCCATCGATAACTCAACTGATTATCGGGCTATCCTCGTCAGCCTCCAATATTTGTCATTCACGCGACCTGACATTGCTTTTAGCGTGAATAAATTGTCCCAGTTCATGCAAGCTCCCACGGATCAACATTGGTCTGCCCTTAAACGATTATTACGGTACCTAAATGGTACTTCTCATGTTGGCTTACAACTGTTTCGGTCTTCTCATAATCATATTCACGCCTATAGTGATGCTGATTGGGCTGGCGACAAAGACTTATTTGTTTTTACTACCGGTTATATTACTTATTTTGGACGGAATCCCCTTTCCTGGTCGTCCAAGAAACAACGAGCCTTGGCTCTTTCCTCCACTGAAGCTGAGTTTAGTGTCGTCGCTGACACTACTTCTGAGTTAGTGTGGATTCAATCGCTCCTTACTGAGCTTCGTTTCATGCTTCCGGGTCCTCCGATCAATTTTTGTGATAATTTAAGCGCTACACATTACTCGGCTAATCCTGTTTTCCACTGTCGTATGAAGCATGTCGCACTTGCTTTTCATTTTGTTCGAGAAAGGGTACAACTTGGCACTCTCTGGGTGCAACACATTTCTGGTTTCGATCAATTGGCTGATGTTCTTACCAAGCCGCTTCTCCATTCTCGTCACCGTTTTCTGCTCTCCAAGATTGGTCTTGCCTTTGGCTCGTCCATCTTGCGGGAGCGTGTTAAATATATTACCTAAATATCACCTCTTACCTTATTCTCGTTATTTCCGTCTTTTGTATATTTGATTATAGGCAGCTGTTGTATTGTCTTTCCTTAACATTGTACTTTCCTATATTCTAAAGATTTGTATCTTGGTATCTAGGTTAGGGTTAGTCCTTTGTTATTTGTATATATACCAAAATATTGTAATTGCTTTAGATATCAATACAATTTCCATTAGCATCCAATTCTCTACAGCTTGTTTAATTTTTCATCCTAAATTGTTAAAGGGATGTACTAACTTCTGAATTACGTCAGTCTCTCTCTCTCTCTCTAAATTTCCCCCTTTCTAAAAAGAACACAAAACCCTAATCCTCCTCCTTGAGCCGCCGCCTCCCCTAGGCACTCACCTCCCCCTTGATCTCTCCCTACCCGTCGCCGGAGTTAGGCTTTTTCCTCAGCCTAACTCCGGCGAATTCCCTTCCCTCTCTCTTTGTTTTTCCGTCTTCTTGTTTCTATCTTTCTCCTCTTTCTGTGACGGCCGGTGGTTCTGTTTTGGTGGTCAGTCGGCGGCGACGGTCTCCCTCCCTGTAGATCTTAATCGTCCGATCTTCCGTTCCCATGTCCTGTCGTCGAAGTCTTGCATGTAACCCATTTGTCCATTCCCCTAGATTTTTCCGGTAAGGTCTCTCTCTGTCGGTCCCGGCCTGCCGTCCCCTTGTCTTGCCACCGTCGTCCCGGTTCCCAACCCAGAGGTGATCCCCTCATTCCCCCCACCTCCGTGTTGGTTTGCTTGGTTTAGTTCTCCGTCTGTGTTGTTGAGCATAGCTCAACCGTATTTTCCTTTGGTGTCTTCTTTATGGTCGTGTTTTGGGTCAGATATGGTGATCCCCCCATTGCCCCCACCTATCGATCCCTTGTCCTTTTCCTCTAGTAGCTGTCTGGTTCTTTCTGTTTTGTTCTTGTTGTTCTTAAGGCGGTGGTCCTGGGAGTTGTCGTTTGGTAAATCGGGTATCATTGTTGTGTCTTATCCGGTGTTTTTGGGTCACTTGTGCTGTCCTCTCGGCTGGGGTTGTTTTTTGCATGCCGACGGTTCGGGGGGGGGGTGGTTGTTCTTTGGCTTTTTTGGTATCTCGTTGGTTTTGTTGGGCCGATTGTACCTGGTGTGGATTGTTTGGTGTGGCCGTGTTTTTCTGTTGTCGGAGTAAGATCATGGCAGCTTGGGATTCCCCTGTTGTGTTAGAGGCGTGTTGGGTAGGGTGGAGTCGGGGTGTTGGATGTGTTGTTGGTTGGATCGGATGTGGTGGTTTCCGCTTCTAATTGATGGTTCATCTTTTTTTATTGCTGCTGTTATTTCCTATTTTTTTCAATAATAACCTTCCTTTGTTTATGGGTGTTCTGTCCCTTAATCATCAACGAGGTTTTTAGTAGTAAGTTGTGGATGGGGTTCGACAGAGGATGTCGGCTTATGGCCTCTTTTGACTGGATGTTAGTTAATGGACTACCATTGGCCTCTCTTCTTTGTATGGTGGCTTCCTTGATGTGTTGGTCGTTTGGCCACAGGGCTCGTTTTCTAAGGTGTAGGAGTTTTATCTCCGCCGATGGCAGACTTTGTTGTCTCGCTCATCTCTTTGTCTTTCTTCGTTCTTTTTGCAAGAGCGGAAGTACACCTTGTCTTCGTCACTCTAATGCTTGCTTGCGTCGATGTATTCTGGAAGTCAAGTGTGCTTGTGAAGATGGATCGGTTGTTCGTGGCTATTCCTCCGCCCCCATCTATCCTATCATCGCAGATCTAGTTTATTTGTATGCTGTAATTTTAAGTTTAAATATTTTCTATGTATGCCTTAGGTATGGCTTTGTAGTGCTAGATTTAGTTGTCGATGTTCTGGTGCTACTTAGTCGAGTAGTTTGCATTGTCGCTGGTGGTACTTTCTAAGCTATTCTCCTTTTGTTGTCAAAAAAAAAAAATTGTTAAAGGTAGCGTTTGGGAACTCGAATTTCATTTGAAATTAAGAGTTTGAAATAATGATTCACAATCCAAATTTCGAGAGATGAATAATATGGGTACGGTGTGTCGCATTTTTTTTTATAAATCAATGGCGCAGCGGCTTGCATACAATGATGGCAACTTATTACTTAAGAAAACACAACCCAACAAATAACCCAGTAGCTACTCGATTGTGAGGGAATCATGAAATGGGGAAAGCGTAAAACCGTTACTTAAAATAGTAGTTTTACATAAAAACTGCAAAAAAAATAATAAAAATGATGACGTGACCCATTTGGAACAAGTAGTTTCAAATGGACGGCAAAGAGTAAAATAATTTAGCAAATACTCCCCATGTTCCGGTTATTTATCGTCTTATTAAATTTTTGAATGTTTCAGTCAATTTGATCTTTCACATTTAATTTGATCTAGTTGTCATCTTATAATTGGCATCTTTCCCTTTCCTTGTTCTTTGTGCCAAAACCAAAGGATAACAATTAACCGGGATGGAGGAAGTAGCACTAAAACTCTAAAAAAAATTCGATAAGAAATCATTGAACTTGTATTTTTTGACCCAAGCCAAAACAAGTAGCCATCTTGTGCGAAGATCGTGACTTTGCCTGTAGGCTGTAGCATCTTACTGGGCACTGGCACAGACCTCAAAGACAACATGGTCCGTCACAGAGGCCCAAATTTCTCTACTGACTAGTGTGAACCATAGATCGCATGTTGAAATTGCTTTTCCCTTATATTGTATTGATACGTACCAAACCTAAATATTGTGGAGTACGTCCATTAATAGTTTCTTACGAGTACATCACAAATCAAACTCCAAGTACTAAGTACGGAATATAATTTTAAGAGCGAGAGGCGCATAGTAAATAGTAATGTAGGAAATATATGACACAAATCCATTTATATGACACAAATCCAGTGGTTTTGTGCCGAATTCTTCTAAGCAGCTACCTTTAGCTTCTTAGCAATTGCAGCAAAGTACTTGCCTTGGTGGAAGGCTTGTTCAAGTTCAAGCTCTGTAGGTTGCCTTGATCCATCCCCCGCGAATGTTCCCGCACCATAAGGGGTTCCTCCTTTCACGTTGTCCATCTCAAACATGCCTGCTCCAAACGTGTATCCAACTGGCACAAAGATCATCCCGTGATGGGTAAGTTGGGTGATGGCCGTCAACCTACATTCTCATATCAAACAACTTTATATTATAAACTAAGCCACATCAATTCAAACCATGAACATAGAGCTCAAGTAACAGCCAGAAACATATCAAACCAGTAAAGTTGAAGAAAAGAACTCACGGGGTAGTCTCTTGTCCGCCACCTTGAGAGCCGGTGCTGTAAAAGATGCCGGCAGGCTTTCCTGCAAGCTGTTGAGTTCTCCACAGCCCTCCAGTGGCATCCATAAAGGCTTTAAATTGAGCGGCCATCATTCCAAATCTTGTTGGGAAGCCAAATAGGAACCCATCTCCCTCAGCCAGCTCGTTGGGTGATATAATTGGGACATCACTCTTTGGTGGCGCACTCATTTTCCCAAGCACTTCATCATTTAGTGTTTCTGGAACCTTAAGGTTTATCCATGTAATTTTTGTCAATTCATCGTTCTCTAAACTTCTTAGCTAGGAATATACTTCAAGAGGTTTGACATGGTAGATAAACCAAATTACATACCTGCCAGAGTTTTGCTTCAACACCTTCAACAGAAGATGCTCCTTTCTGTATCTCCTCTGCTAATTTCTCAACATGCCCATACATGGAATAGTAACTGCACAAGAATTATGCCCTAAGCCGAATTAAAAGTACTTGTGTCTTAAAAAGTACGGAGTAATACTTTGTAAATTCTCTTCTACTGCAATAAGCAACAAGCAACCTGGATAATCTGCCTTCTGTGCTAATCAGAATCGCACGTACTAGCCCGGGAACAAATGGGATGATTTTAGAAAATAAGGGAAGAAAATATTGCTTCAGTTCTCTAAACTTAAATTAATTCCAACTTTCTTTGGACACTTCAAACCATTCATGAAATTTCAATTGGACATCAACCAAGATTTTCATGAAATCAGACATATCAGTTAAAACCAGGAATATGCTATAATCTGTGTTACTCAGACTCGGCAGATAAGTGTCGTATCCCACGCGTATCGGAGTGTCAGACACGTGATTCTAAATTTTAAGTGACACGGGGATGCGGTCAAACAAGTGTCTTGACCGACTTTAGAGACACCGATACGACACTTCGAAATTAAAAGCTTACAAATAAATAGTAAATATAGTTTATTAATATCATTTTTTTTTACATGGGAAAGGACAAATTTATTTCAAAAGTCCAACTTTTCAGTTTTCAAATGCATGTGAGTAATTTTATGGGGAAAGAAAATAGATTAATAGATTAAATATGCACTGTCGCCTCTCTCTTCTTTTATATTTTAACATTTCCCCACATTTCTCTCTCTTCTTTAATCCTTTCCACTTTTCCCTACGTTATTTCTTCATCTTTTCTCGCTCTCTCTCCTTTATCTTCCTTGAAATACTTCTGACTATCACTGTGCAAAAGTGTTGGGAGTCGTGTCGTACTGTGCAGTATCCCAGACGTGTCAGGTGTCGTGTCTGGTGAAGTGTCGAAGCTTCTCTGGCTATCATAAGGGGACACAAAATACAGCATCAAATACACTTCAAAAGGCGTCAAATATGTACAACGTTACCACTATGTGGATTCAATAGTCAAGACTAATCGGCTGCTAATAGTATGACTAATGAAAATTGCTGTTAGGGATAAAAATTGAATTTTATCCTTTGCACGTGGCACTGTTTTATTGAGGAAAAGGGAGACAAGTCAAGGACAACGTGGCACACAACGATTGGTAAAGGGAAGGATAGATGGATCATTGAGGTGGCAAATTATGGACCGCTGGATTAAATAAAGAACAAACACAACATGGCCCAAAGGAAAGAAGCCCACACGTGAGAAAGAGTAAAAGACCCAGTCAATTAACAAACCCCTACTTTGCAGCATGTTGACCTGATATTCCGCAACAGAAGCAGAAGCAACTTTCAAACCCTAGATTTCGTCTTGAACAGCTATAAAAGCAAGGGCAAAGCAACGTACAAAGGCATTCACGAGATCATCAAGCAATAATCCACTCTAGAGAATCCATCAGCTATTGTCGATAATTATTTTGACAGCATAAACCATTGTATTTCCTTACTTGGGCATTTTTACATCGATTATAGTGCAAAGTTGGCGGGATTCCGACTCCCCCCGCGGTTGTTCCCACACCGGGTTTTCCGCGTCACCAAAAATCTCTCGTGTCACCCATTTTTGCTTGTCTTTTTCTTTCTTTATTTCATTGCACATTCAATCCTTAAATTCGTCATAATCCAATATTATCGGCCGTAGATCAATCACTATCACTCACCAATTAAATTAATAACTCGGTAAATTTTTACCAAAACAGTTTGGCGCCCACCGTGGGGCATAGTGATCACTTTCTATAGCCAAGCCTCGCAAAACCGAACCAGCCATCACAATGTCTGGAACCAGCCAGAATCCTTCCAAAGAAGAGTATGTCACCCTATCTTCCGCAGCAGAGTTACTTCGCATCTCGCAGACTCACAGTGCATCCCCGCATCCAAACCAAATGATCCTCGCCAAGATGTCGACCGAGCCATGCCCCACCTCGAAACCACCGCAGATTCCCAAGGCAACAGTGCATCCAAATACCCAAATCCAAAGAGAGAGCGCCCCAAAGCAGAGGAGGCGAAACAAAGATTCGAAGCCCGACCCAGAAAGTTCAGCGCAGAAGTTCTCCGGCGAGGGTCTCCGCCGCTTGATCCGACGCAGGTGATGATTCGGGGGATGGACATTCGCGTCGGCCGTTGAAGATCCGAGGAAAGACAACCGAGTATGATGGCTCAAATCGTGACGGCAGTCCCAAACCAAAGATCAAGCATCGAGACTCAGCTAGAACGGCGGTGGAGGATCGGGTCGTCCAATCCCATCGAACTAGTTACCAGTGGATCTTGCAGGAGTGGCGCCTAGCGAACCAATCGAGCCAAGAGGATTGGGATGTTTGTCATTTGATAATCCACCTAGTCTGCGGCAGCAGACAACAATGTAACGCTTTATTTAGCACCCCTTCGGATCGACCTTCCACCTTTTTCGGTACCCCGCACACCGAGACACCAGGATGGCGGCCTGGACTGTCTCCAACACAAAGAATTCCATCCTGCAGCCCGGTTCACTAGTGGAGCCTGGATCGGAGGAGTACAAACAGACACCAGGATGGCACTGGATCCATAATCGATGCGGCAAGGTAAGAACTGACCACCTAGCATCGTGCCAATTTTCCGGAGCACCCGGCAAGGAGGTACACCGCCTTTGGTTCCTTCCTTTGTTTCTAACCCTCTTGCAGAGAGAGCGGGTAATTCCCTGGAGCAAAGAATACCAGGAGCCGAGGGAACTAATGTATAGGATACCGGCGTAGAGTCCGTCCGTTGGAGAAAGCGACCAAAGATAGCTACGCAGACTCACCTTTCGTGGATGACATAGCTCTAATCGGTGTTCCTAAAGGATGTGTGCCGCCAGCTATGACACTCTATGACGGGGACCTCGGATCCACTTGACCATATCAACCACTACAAGCGTAAAATGATGGTGATAACCGCAATCGGATCTCTAAAGGAAGTTTGCATGTGCAAAGGTTTTGGATCAACACATCGGGGAGCGACCTGCGCAGTGGTTCGTCTTGATTACCGAACAAGAGCATATCCAGCCTTCGCCGACTGGTCAATGCCTTCAACCAGTTTTGCCGGCAGCAGAAAGCCGAGAAGCGCATCGGCGACCTCACCTACCGTGGTGCAAGGATTTGAGGAATCCACCCGTGATTTCTTGAACCGGTTCAACAAAGAAAAGGTGTCAATTCCGAGGTGCGATATAGCAACCGCTATACAAGCCTTCCGCCGAGGGCTGCACCAGGACTCACAGTTATACAAGGAGTTAACCATGCATCCATGCACTACCTTTGAGGAGGTGCAGTCGAAGGCAATCGCTGTCATGAGAGGCCGGGAGGAAGACGCTGCACCTGTGAGAAGCACTTACGATTCAGACCCAGTATCCAGAAAGGCTCCTACAGAGAAAAAAAGCGAAAGATCCAAACCCTACAGCAGGAACGTGAATAAAATTTCTGGCGGCACAGAAGGAAAGTCAGAAGCAGATCTGCCTCCGAAAGTAAGTGAGTATGGCTTCACTACCAATCTTGCAGGATTATTCAAAGCCTTGAAGGAGCTAGGACGCAGAGTCAGATGGCCAAAACTTCCAGAAGGAAACCCCAGCAGCAGAGACACAGGCAAAAAGTGTGAATTCCACTAAAAGAACACTCACAACACCGATGAATGCCACTCCCTCAGAAAGGAAGTCAAATTCCACTACGACCAAGGAAACCTGGATCACCTCCTCCCCAGAAACACAACGAGAGTAAATTCAGCGGATCAGGTTCTGCCCTCTCCTCCTCCCCTTTGCTCTAGAATTGTGAATGTCATTACAGGTGGATCGGAGTTGTGTGGGCTGACTTACTCGGCAGCTAAGAGGCACGCAGCCAGGGCTAAAGGAGACAGACTTAAAGCTCTGCAGGTTAACCATCGAACCGCCGTCGTCACCTTCGACGAAACAGACGCAGGATCTACTCCAAAAAGCACCACGACGCTCTAATCATCACGCTTCCCATAGGAAATTGCAAGGTAAAGAAGATCCTGGTGGATCTTTGGAAGCTCCGTCAACTTGATCATGATGGAAACACTCAAAGGAATGGGATTCACCGAAAAAGATCTAGCAAAGAAGGCGGTTCCTTGGTTGGTTTCAGTGGCGAAACAAAGCACTCCTTAGGAGAAATCATCATCCCAACCTACGCCGGAGGCATAAACAAACAGGTAAGATATTTGGTTATTGATGGGCCCTCTACTTACAATGTAATCCTTGGCAGGCCCTGGATCCACGAGATGAAAGCAATTCCCTCGACGTACCACCAATGCCTGAAGTTTCCAACACCTTGGGGGGTGCAAGAAATACGTGGGGACCAGGAAGAAGCTAAGGATTGCTACAAGGTGGCTCTGAAGCCAACAACAGGTGCACCCGCATAGCAATTCTGAGCCAGTAGCGCATCCGGGACGAGTACATTGAACCTCGAGTAACTAGACGAAGTCATCCCGGATTCGCCGCACCCGTGAGCGAATCGTTCTCATTGGATCCGAATGTAGAGGTAAGATTCGTGAAGAACTCGTTCGGTTGTTGAGAACTAACATAGATTGCTTTGCTTGGTCACACGACGACATGATAGGGATAGACCCAAATGTGATAACTCACAAGCTAAGTGTGGATCCAAGCTATAAACCCGCAAAGAGTAAAAGAAGAAAGTTTGCTTCGAAAGAAACCAGGTCATAAATCAAGAGGTAGACAACCTGCTCGCTGCTGGAAAGATCCGTGAAGTAAAATACCCAGAGTGGTTGTCTAATGTGGTAGTAGTCCCAAAGAAGAATGGCAAGTGGAGGGTCTGCGTCGATTTCACGGACTTAAACAAAGCTTGCCCAAAGGATCCCTTCCCTCTACCACACATAGACGCCATGGTAGATGCTACCGCAGCCACGAGATGCCGACATTCCTGGATGCCTGGAGCGGATATAACCGAGATAAAGATGCATCCCAGTGACCAGGAAAAGACAAAGATTCGATCCGAGAGAGGTATCTATTGTTATAATGTCATGCCTTTTGACCTGAAAAATGCAGGATCCACCTATCGAGGTCGGTAAACATGATGTTTAAAGAACAAATAGGCAAAACTATGGAAGTGTATATAGACGATATGGTCGTCAAATCGAAGCAAGCTTCACAAAGACCACCAAAGACTGGAAGAAACTTTCAATACCCTCAGGAAGTACCAAATGAAGCTGAATCCTACGAAGTGCACCTTCGGAGTATCCAGTGGAAAGTTCTTAGGGTACATGGTGACCCAGAGAGGAATAGAGGCCAAAGACCGAGCAAATAAGAGCAATCCCGCACTGGAGTCACCGCAGAAACCAAAAGACGTCCAGCGCACTGATGGAAGAGTGGCGGCCTTAAACCGATTCATATCCGATCCTCGGACAGATGCAGTTATTCTATGATATACTCGGGAAAAGCCAAAAATTTGAATGGACGGACGACCACGAAAAAGCATTTCAGAGTCGAAACATTATCTCAAAGACCCGCCTCTCCCGTCGAAACCGAGCCGGAGAGCCACTGCCTATATATCTCGATCCATGTATGAAGCACGATCGGTGCGGTGCTAGTGCGAGAGCGGGAAGGATCACAAGATCCGGTATACTACATCGTAAGTCTCGCTTTCAGCAGAGACCAGGTACACATCACTAGAAAAACTTGTCCTTGCACTCGCCATCGCATCCTATAAATGCGTCCTTACTTTGAATCTCATACAATTTCGTGGTAACTAATTATCCTCTTAAAACTATCATGAGAAAACCAGAATTGTCAGGACGAATGGCTAAATGGTCCGTGCACTTGAGCGGATACGATTTGAAGTTTGAACCCGTACATGACCATAAAGTCTCGTGCTCGCGGACTTTGTGTCCGACTTTCGCCAAAGACTCCGGACCCGGGCCGAACAGACATCCCGAACGGAAGAAGACAAAGGAGAACAGGTGTGGGAGTTACATGTGGACGGAGCCTCAAATGCCAAAGGAGCAGGAGTAGGGCTGGTCCTCAAATCACCCCAAGGAGACCTCATAGTCCAGGCCGTACGATGTGAATTCAAAGCCACAAACAACGGCGAATACGAGGCACTAATCCCGGGTCCGAAGGCGGCTCGGATCTCAAAATCGACACCTTCAGGTTTGCGGTGATTCTAAGCTTATAGTTAACCATGTGAATGATCGCTATGAGGCCGGGGACCCCAGGATGATGGCATACTTAGATGTAGCAAAAGAGCTGAAAGTCAAATTTGTCACATTCAACATCAAGCAAATCCCCGGGGGAGCGAGGAGCACGAATGCGTAGACGCACTAGCCACCCCGGGGGCAACCTTCAAAACAGAACTGTCTCCACGATACCAATTGTCCACGTCCGGAGCCAAAGAACACTAAAATCTCAGCAGAAGCGAGCAGAAAAAGTGTGCAAAGACCAAGCAGTGAAGAAAGTACCCCAGATCGGAGGAAGCCCTACCGGATCGGTTGAGAATGACATCCTACCAGCAGATAAAAAGGAGGTAAGGGGCTTTAAAATGAAAGCATCCAGATTCCTACTAATCGATAATGTTCTTTTCAGAAAATCCCACGCTGGACCCTACCTCAGATGCCTGGATCGGGAAGAGTCTCAGTCGCTTTTGCATGCTATCCACAAAGTGGAGAATGTGGAAACCATGCGGGGCGAAGCTTTGTCCAACAAGGCACCGAGGCAAGGATACTTCGGCCCACAATGCGCAAAGATGCCATGGAATTCGCAAAAAGATGCGACGCTTGCCAGAGGCACGCTCATGTTAGTCACCGGCCAACAGAGCCTCGCACCAGGTTATCTCACCATGGCCTTTCATGAAATGGGAATGGACATCGTGGGACCATTACCCGAGCACCAGGAAACAAAGTCTACATGCTCGCCATGACGGACTACTTCTCCAAATGGATAGAAGCAGAATCATCCTCCCAGGTTACAGAAACCCAGGTGATATCTTTCATTAAACGCAATATCATATATGCGAGGTTTGGCATTCCATCCGAAATTATATGTGATAATGGGTCCCAATTCATTGGAAATAAGATCAAGCTTTTTGTGCTAGGTGGAATATCTCGTTACGTAAATCTACTCCCAGGAACCCCCAATCCAACGGACAAGTGAATCCAAAGAATAAGATTATCATTGAAAACCGAAAAAGAAACTAGAGGAGATTGGGGGCAAATGGGGGAAGAGCTATCTCCGGTTCTCTCGGGCCGACAGAACCACACCAAAGGTTGCAACAGGCAAACCCCTTCACTGGTGTTCGGAGTGAAGCGATCATCCCATCTCAAGTCGTGGTCCCAACCACGATATGGATGCATCACGAAGATCGGAACCGGTGGAAATGGCAAGCACTGGACACGATAGATGAACTCGAGAACCGGCGCCCGGATCGGGATGGCTTCCTACCGACAGATCGTGGCTAAAAGCTACAACAAGAACGTAAAAGTAAGAACCCTGCAGGTGGGAGATCTGGTCCTAAGGAAAGTCTTCCAGAATACCAAGAACCAAAGAAGGGGAAATTTGCTTACAACCGGGAGGGGCCATACCAAGTAGAAAGCACAGTTGGAAATGGAGCCTACCGACTCATGACTATGGAAGGGCAAATGGTTCCCAGATCCTGGAATATCACCCACTTGAAAAAATATTTTATTTAAAGCCACCAGCAAGGTCAGCAACCGGGTACTCAGCCTACCAGATACAGCCCAGCCAGGTTCTAGACATTGCCTTACATGTTTTTTCGGCTCGAAAGATATTTTTCTCGCTTCTAAAATATTTCTCGCTCGTAAAATACTTTTCTCGCTTCTAAAATATCTTTCTATTTTTTATATTTCCCCGGGTCTAGATATCTCCCGAGTCCGAATGTTTTACGGCTCTAAAAACGTTATTTTTGAAATCCAAAGCATTTTCGGTTCTAAAACCTTGCCCATATCTTTTTCTCTAACATTTTTTCTAACATGCTTTAAATTGCAAAACCAACATTTTTTCAAGTAAGCCAAGGAAATAAAATGCAAAACTAATCGCGCAGAGCTTGTATTTACTACGAAGGCGTGTGTCCGTGGCTAAGCACGTACAACCGGGACAACCAGCCTCCCGCGATGCATTAGCACCCACGCAAGCCTGGCTCCTCTGGACGAGTGGGCATACTAGACCCCTTAGCCAGCAATCTATCAGCGATGGCCAAACAAACGACGTGCATGCACAAATCAAAGCACCGGAAACGGTACGACACAAAAAGATAACTAAGTAGGAAATACTTAAGTCATAAAGCAAAGTACGCCCGGCACCGTAACTGCACCATAAGTACATAAAATGTTCAAAATAAAGATGTTATGCCCCGTAGGGCCAAAAACTAACTAAGCATAGCACAAGTTTTTTAGGTGCAGAGAAATACTAATCTACGACAATGTGCTCCATAGCGTCAGAAGCAGTTGTCTGAGCATCAGGAGCAGGGGAGTTCACCTCTTCCTCAAAGACCAGGATCATCCAGAATGCACTGTGCTCCACCAAGCCAGACAAAGACGTCCGATTCGCACCATCCGGAAAAGTAGCAGCAAGCCTCCCCTCTTGACTCCTAAATCCCGGTGCCGAATGCTCCCCTTCCGGAACATCTTTATACGGTCAATCTTTGTTTCCAAAGCAAAGATAAGACAAGGCATCCACCAGAGTCCTTTTCAACTCCTGCACCTCAGAAACCCTCTCCTCCTGAATCTGGGCAGCACGGTTTTCTGCATCAGAAGCACGTTTCTCCACCTCTGAAGTGAGCCTTTCAGCATCAGCAGCCCTCTCCTTAGCATCAGCAGCCTCTTTCTTGGCATCAGCAGCCTCCTTCTCAGCATCAGCAGCTTTGTCAGGAGACAAGGGCAAGGGGCACAAACCTGCACAAAAAACCAAGTAAGGAAATATGAGCATCAAGGAAAATACACAAGAATAAAGGCATGCAAGTACCGTCTGTTGATCGCCAAACACTGACAATATAGTCAGTCGGAGCAGGAAGGGTGTCAATTTTCACGAAAATAAAGCGGGAGAACCACTTGCTGTCATCCGGCGTCACGGGAAAGATGATGCAATTCTTCTCCCCGTCTCGAACCCGAATGGTCACTTGACCCCGAGCAAGGGACCTAACCGAGAACAAGTGTGCAAGGTCCGAGAGACCAATCTCGTAACCAAAACGGTTATTCATGGCATCAATCGCAAGCAAGATCCGCCAAGTGTATGGGGCCACTTGGCAAATGGCCAGCTGATTCAAATTCAGATACTCTTGAACCAAGGGGGGGAAAGGAAATCGCAGACCCAGACGAAAGGCGTACTCATACAAGCAAATCCACCCTTCCCTCACTGAGTCTGCCTTCTGGCCGAGAGTCGGAATGTGGAACACCACATCATCAGAGAAACCAAAGGTTTTCTTGATGTGATCAAGATCCTCAGAGGTAAAATCGGAATCACAAGAGTGTTTGTCGGAAAGGACGCCGCCGGAGAGAAAGTCGTCAGACGGCATCACCGGATCCGAAGTCGAAGAAACGGATTTTTGTGACATTATGTGCAAAGAAATGAAAGAAACGAGTGGGAAATAAAATACCTGAAGAGTAGCAGCCGGCAGAAAGGTGGGTTTAAGAGCAAAGAAGATGAAGATGATTGATAGTGATGGGAAGGTGAGAAAATAGAGGGAGGGAGGATACCGAGGGAGTTAAATAAAGGAGAGTTTGAGGGCAAGTGGGAGTTAATGGGCGGTTGAGAGACATTAAGTGGAGGAAGTTGAAGAAGCCAAGGTAACTGCTAGAACTTCATCAGTTTTCAGCATCGCAACTGAAATTCCCGCCTAAAAAGTATTTGAGACGGAAATTTGGGGGCAATTGTTAGGGATAAAAATTGAATTTTATCCTTTGCACGTGGCACTGTTTTACTGAGGAAAAGGGAGACGAGTCAAGGACAACGTGGCACACAACGATTGGTAAAGGGAAGGATAGATGGATCATTGAGGTGGCAAATTATGGACCGCTGGATTAAATAAAGAACAAACACAACATGGCCCAAAGGAAAGAAGCCCACACGTGAGAAAGAGTAAAAGACCCAGTCAATTAACAAACCCCTACTTTGCAGCATGTTGACCTGATATTCCGCAACAGAAGCAGAAGCAACTTTCAAACCCTAGATTTCGTCTTGAACAGCTATAAAAGCAAGGGCAAAGCAACGTACAAAGGCATTCACGAGATCATCAAGCAATAATCCACTCTAGAGAATCCATCAGCTATTGTCGATAATTATTTTGACAGCATAAACCATTGTATTTCCTTACTTGGGCATTTTTACATCGATTATAGTGCAAAGTTGGCGGGATTCCGACTCCCCCCGCGGTTGTTCCCACACCGGGTTTTCCGCGTCACCAAAAATCTCTCGTGTCACCCATTTTTGCTTGTCTTTTTCTTTCTTTATTTCATTGCACATTCAATCCTTAAATTACATTAATCAGTTGCTGCTCACCATACTCAACAGTGTCACAAACGATCCACCACTTTATGATCTAAGAAAGACACATATGTTGCTTATGCTTCAGCCTAATTGAATGGCTTTTTTTTTTACAAAATATTTTCTCCGTCTCAATCATTTGTTTACTCTTTTTATTCTTTGTGAGGTATATTTTAATCAAAGGAAAACAATGATTGAAACGGAGAGAGTATAGTTTATTACCATCTTCTCTGAGAGAGCATACTTTTGATGCGGATATACCCTTATACTAGAGAGTATGCTGAAATAAATACTAGAACTGTAAAAATCACTAGCTCAAGAGCATGATGTTGATTTTTCAGTATTATTATCGGTTTGGTTAGACATCAATTCGGAGAAAGAAACATACGACGAAACCTCCCAACTTTTAAACATTCACAACAAATAGAAGGCAAGAAACTGTCCATGAAGTCAAAAGTAATAACAGGATGATAACAAAAATTTCCTGCCTCTCCATTATATGTATGATGTGGCATCAATTCATTCAGAGTTCTAGTCTCTAAACTAACACTGTGATTGGACAGAAAGAGGACACGTAATATGCCAATCATCCACAATTTCAATTATATTACTAGTAAAAGTTTAATATCAAAGTCAAAAGAGGACAATATAAACAAGATGGAGGTGGAGCGAGGTTATACTATGCCAATCATCCACAATTTCAATTAGAACACATTACTCTATCAGCTAACGGCAAAATCTCGAAGAATTGTGTTCGAGATTCAGGAATCTAAATCTGCAACTCCTAAAACTTGCAATAAAGGAAAAGAACCAGTGGCGGACCTAGGAATTTAGTGTCGGGGGCACTAAAATTTTTTTGACGCGTTATTTATGCGTGTTTAAGACAAATTTTTTATATTTTGAATTTTTTTTTTCCTAAATTAGCTACTCCCTCCATCCTGGTCATTTGTTGTCCTATTCCATTTGGAGTTCTCAGTTAATGATTGTCCTTTTTATTTTAAAAATGAACTTAATGAGCAATTTGATATTTCAACCTTAATTTGGTCAACTTGTTATCTTATAATTAGACCCTTTCTCTTTCCTTGATCTTTGTGCCAAAATTAAAGGACAACAATTGACCTAGACGACGGATGAAGTATTATATAAGTAAAAGAATGAAAAAAAAAAAAATTTGTCCTATAGATATGTTTTTTCAAAAAAATAATGTTTTCTCTAAAATACGTTAAATTCTAAATATATGTAAAAATAATCTCTTATTTATAGAATATAATAGACTTTAATACTAAATTTAACAACAAATGTAAGTGGTTCAGTGGTTTAAGACTTCGTAAGTCATCCAAAGGTCTGTGGTTCGAACCCTACATCAAGCAATTTTTTCACATATATTTGAAATAGCAGATAAATTACATGGGCTACGGCCCAAAAAAAAAACACAAACTTGTGTGTTGTTAGCAGGAATCGAACCACATATCCCTTGGATAATAGTCCAGGGTACTACCAATTATGCCATGACAACTCTTTGTCTTGTTTAGATACTTAAAAATATTTATTTCCGAAATGTCTTGGGGTGCACCTGCCCCCCCGGGCCCCCCTGGGTCAGCCCCTGAAAAGAACAGTGTTTATTTCAGAAGAAAAAAGAATGTCTGACTTGACTATTGTTCTAAACTTGTATATAAAAAATTAAATTTAGTATCACCCAGTGGCACCCTATCATTGTCCAAATGGAGATTGAGATAGAGCCACCCGGTGTAGTAACCACAAGACTCTAGTAGGAGGACTGAGGAGTAATCCAAGTACCCAAAAATTAACACATAAATCAAGGAATTAACCCAAAAATCTCTTTAAAATACCGAAATAATAGTATTCCGTACATGGTAAAGTTCAATTACAAATTAAATTTAATACTCCCTTCATCCCAATCATTTGTTTGCTTTTTTCTTAGTCTTTGTGGGGACAATTTTAATCAAAGGCAAACAAATGATTGAGATGGAGGGAGTTCGCTTATTGGTCGTGAAATTGCCAACAAGCTGTTATGATCAATAATCAAAACCCAATTGATACTTGAAAATTGAAAAAAATAAAATCAAACTAAGAAACTGAACAAGTAATTAATACTTCCCCGTAACATTTTTTTAGTGAATCTATACGTTTTTCAAAATATGTGATCGGATTTTTAAAAAAATGCATACGATCAAATGAAATAGGTGAAGGAGTGAAGTATGAAGTAAAGGAGAGGGCTTACACAATGTAAACTTTGGTAGCCATTTCAGAGAGATTTTGAATTTGTTGTGTTGAATTAACGTTAGAATGAAGTTAGCAAAAGAATTGTACTTGTGCCAGAAAAGCTTAGAAAGTGGCAAATAAATACTCCATAAATGTTGATTTTGTATGTACCAAAAATAAATAAATGTTGATTGGTGCATAAAAATGATTTGTGATTTTGTTTCCTATTAGTACTCCAGACTCCAGAATCTCTTAGATTGGCCAGGAAACAGTGTACTGTACTTCTGTACTCACCTACTTCAGCCGTCTTTTAACCTCGTATATTTTCCTATTTCTTTTCCTTTTTTTAGGGTCCCCATAATGCCACGACCATTATGTATGGAGCCATTGGATTTATATGGTACTTCCCTATTATACCCTTTTGCACTTCAAGTAACCTAAACAAAGTTAGGGGCATTATAGTCCAAATCACAACAAATCCAGTGGAGCAGTTTATTGGTCCCGTGGAAATAGGGCTACCCTTTTTTTTAGGGCTTTTTGATAAGTACTACCTTTGTATTACCTTGTTTTAAAAACTACTACCAAAATAATTTTCGCTTAAAAACTACTACCAATAAGTTTGATTTTTTTTAAAAACACTACCAAATCTCATCCAAACCCAATAAAACACAATCTCAACCATTTATTTTTGAATTTTCATCATAAGTTGTTAATTTTATCCCTTAAACTAGTTAATTTGATGAATTTTAAGCAACTTTTTTTACCTTAATTACGTTAGATAGGTGAATTAGATGAAACTAATTTAAACTGATTTTGCTCCAAAATGATTGGCAAACGGCAGTATTGGTAGTGTTAAAGGGATAAAGCTTACAACTTAAGATGGAAATTCAAAAATAAATGGTTAAAATTGTATTTTATTGGGTTTGGATGAGATTTGGTATTGTGTTTAAAAAAAATTAAACTTACAGGTAATAGTTTTTAAACGAAAATTATTTTGGTAGTAGTTCTTAAAACCATGTAATACAAAGGTAGTAGTTATCAAAAAAACCTTTTTTTTATTGTCAAACCAAGTCACCAATAATGTGTGTGTGTGAAATTCTTCAATCATTAATCCTCCACCACTTTTTTTTTTCTTTTATTAGGTAAAAAAACTAGGTTGATCATCTAGGATAGGACCAACCTATCTCATCCTTTCCAATGAGGGAGGTAAGTTGAAGCCACCGGCTATCAAACCACCTCGAAAGAGTTGGACATGAATGTCCAATAGAAGCCATGAAGTCAGCAACCTTGTTGGCTTCACGAAAGCAATGTTTAATTATCACTTCATCGAAAAATTAAGGTCTAATTTCACATCCTTGATAATACTAGAAATTTCCCAAGAAATTTGCCAAGTACCTCGAATCGAGTTAATAACACATAAATTATCACCCTCCACAATTAACTTTGAGATTCCTAAGTATTTAGCTGCTAAAATACCTTCTTTTATAGCGAAAGCTTCCGCAACTAGGATACTGTTGGATCCGCATTTTTTTGCTCCCAGCAAAACGACTTTACCATTATGATCTCTTACAGAATATCCTAAAGCAGCTTTATTACCTTCTATTCTCGATCCGTCAAAATTTAGCTTTAGGAAACCGTTTCTAGGTTTTTCCCACCAAATTTCTTCCTTACTAGAGTTGTTTCTAGCTGACTCTTCTATCTCAGGATTGTTGAGATCCTTAAATCTAGTCACACTCCAGGTCTTAGTGCTCCTCCACCACTTTCTTCTTATATTCCTCTCTCTTACCCGATTAAATATAAACTTCATGTACTTTTAGCTAGAAAAATAATGATTGGTTATTTGAGCGCAAAGTTATTTAAATGTTAGATATCTTTCACCAAAAATCCCGATTAAATATACGGTTTAAAATATTTTATTTTCGATCTTTTTTTTAAAAAATATGTACTCCCCTATAAGTCTATAACAGTAATTTGTTTAATTTTCTTAAGGTGTTGTTCGGTTACCCTTTGTAAATTGTGAAATTCTAGATGATGGAAACGATTGGAATATCATTCATATTCAGCAAGGGCAACATATGTTACATATATACTACAACTGCAAGGTCGTAATCTTTTATCCTCCTAGCTTATTTCCTAATGAAGCATATATATTACCTAAGATACATCAAATTATATACAAGGAATAATATGTAATATCAGAAGGATATTATTCTTACACTCCTCCTCAAGTTGGAGCACTTGGTAAATCGAGTCCCAACTTGAAAAGTAAATGGTCATACATCTCACCTTCAAGCGCCTTAGTAAATAGGGCTGCTATATGCTCTTTACTCCGAATATGAAACGTATTGATGATGTTCGAAACCAAATGTTGGCGAACAAAGTGAAAATCTATCTCAATAGGCTTCGTTCGATCATGGATAACCGGGTTCTTTGCTATATGTATTGCAGCCTAGTTATCGCAATACAAATGCATTGGTTTTACGTGAAAAATTCCCAACGATGCAAGGAAGGCTTTTATCCATATCAATTCACTAGTAGCCGCTCCCATTGCTCGGTATTCGGCTTCGGCTGTCGATTTTGCAATGGTCATTTTCTTTTTCGCCCACCACGAGATTGGTGATCCTCCTAGCGAGACAAAATACCCACTCAGGGACCTTCTAGTCAATGGACAACTAGCATAGTCCGAATCTGAATATCCTCTAACCTGCAAATCTGATTTTTTTTCAATGTAATACCTTTACTTGGATTCCGCTTGACAAAACGAACTACTCTCAAAGCCGCTTCCTAATGTTATTTTCTTGGCTCATTCACAAATTGCGATAATATATGGACTGCATAAACGAGGTCGGGCCTAGTGACAGTTAAGTACACCAACCTTCCAACTAATCTACGATACTTCATAATGTCTTTCAACACGTACCCCTTCGCCAAAACCAAATTGTGTCGTTGTTGAATATGTGTGTAAGCTGTCTTTGCCCCTTCCATTCCAGTTTCTTCGACAATGCTCATTGCGTATTTTCGTTGATTGAGGAACAGCCCATCTACTCCGTGTGCCACTTCTATTCCCAAGAAATACTTGAGTCGCCCCATGTCTTTGATGCCAAAGCTCATGTCGAGAAATGCTTTGAAAGCCGCACAAGCTTTCTTATCGTTGCCAACTACTTTCATATCATCTACATATACCAACACTCCAATGAGTATTCCATTCCGATTAAATGTGAACAATGAGTAGTCGGCCAACACCGTAATTCTTCATCGACACGATCAACTTTGCAAACCGATTTCGGGATGCTTGTTTCAGTCCACAAATCGCACACGTTATTTTCTCATTTTCTTTCGAATCCTTGCGGATTTTCATGTACACTTCTTCATCGAGATCTCCATGTAAAACGCATTATTCACGTCCAATTGCTCAATAAACCAACCCTTGATAACCGCAACTGCTAGCGTACACCGTACACTAGTCATTTTTGCCACCGGCGCATAGGTTTCGAGAAAGTCTATCCCTTCTACTTGAGTAAACCCTTGCGCTACAAGTCTCGCTTTATATCTCTCCACGGTTCCTTTGGCTTGATATTTAATTTGTAAAACCATTTACATCCAATGGGTTTCTTCCCTTCGGGTAATGTAACTATTCTCCAAGTTCCATTCTTTTCCAATGCATCGATTTCCTTGCTCATCGCTTCTCGCCATAATTGATTTTTCGCAGCCTCATGATAATAATTGGGCTCTCGGTTTTCATCAATTTTCGCCAACAATGCCCTGTGAGATGGTGAAAAACAATCGGTAATAACATAATTGATTAGTTGGTAACGCGTACCTGATTTCGAGGATTTCGTTTGTGCGTGATGTGCATCGATAATAGGGGTAATTATCCTCCTTGATTTGCAATAATAATTTTTTTTCCATATTGGCTCGAACTTCTCTCGAGCTCCTCTCCCAAGTCTTTCCTCATTTGGTATTTCATTTATTTGTTCTTCCCTCATTACTTCGTTAATCTCCAACTCATCATTACCCACTTCATTTTCATTTGGTGTATTGTCCATGGAATTTCCCGACACACGAGTATAATCAATGTCCACTTCAGCCTCGACACATAGTTCTTCTGGTTCATCACTCCCCCTCACAACTTGGGGTATATAATCGTATGCACTAGAATCGAACACATTCCATCCCTTTTTTCCATCATCGTATGCACTAGTATCATCAATATCCCCTTCGAGTATGCTCGTAAAAAATTACATCTCGTGACACAAAAACTCGTTTTTTCTTTTAAATCGTACACCTTTCATCCCTTTTTGCTATGAGGGTAACCGATAAAAATACACCATTTCCCCCGTTCCCCAAATTTGTCTCGTGATTTGTCTTTATTATGGATATAACATAGACATCCTAAGATTTTCAAATTATCGAGTATGGGTTTTTTATGATATAGAATTTCATACAGTGTCTTCCAGTCTAGCAAAGCTGTAGGTGTCCGATTAATTAAATATGTTGCAGTCAATATGCACTTCACCCCAAAAATGGATAGGTAACCCCCCCCCCCCCCCCCTCCGAAAAAGTAATGCCCATGCTTTTACAAGTATATGATTGTGTTTTCTCTCGACCTGACCATTTTGTTGTGGTGTATCAACATTGTTAGTTTGAAATAAAGTTCCATTTTCTTAACAATAATGCTGCATCGGTCCAGATAACAATTACGTACGGTTACCACTCTGAATTATTTTAACACAGGTTTTGAATTGTGTTTTGACCATTTGACAAAACATTTTCATTAATAAGGGAGAAAGCTAGTTGAGCTCCGTCGTGGCTTCAGCAACGTCGTAAAATTCGGCCTCGGTTAAAGAGAGAACAAGAGCACGCGGTTTCCATGAAGTCCAAGAAATAGGATTTCGGCCTAGGTAGGTATTAAAACTGTTGGTGGAGAGAGCATGATGTCACCAGCCCAATCTGCATCATAATAAGCATGAAGACAGAGCGGCATGTGACGAAAAAGTTGAAGACCGACATGAAGCGTAACACCAACGTAATGCATCAACCTCTTGACAACGAGCCAGTGAAGATAAGTTTGGGCCCATATAAACAGAGAAAGCATGTTGACGGAATAAGCAATATCTAGACGAGTGATAGACAAGTATTGTAAGGTTTCGACAAGGGACCTATATCCGGTTGGGTTGCAGTAAGGGGACCCGTCTGATTTGGTTTGAGACGGTGAGGTCTCCATCATAGATAATGAGGGATTGGCTTCGACCATATTAAACTTTATTAAAATATCATAAAACTACTTAGTTTGGGTGAGGCGTAAACCATTAGAGTTTGGCAACACCAAAAAAATAGGATAACGCTCCAAGGTCTTTTAAAGAAAGTGTTTGAATAAATTTTTCAGTAAAAGACAGGCCGGAATCATGATAATTTATCATCGACATATAAAAGTAAATAAATTGTTGAAGGAGATTTATTGAAAATAAATAAAGAGGAGTCGGAAAGAGAGTTTTGGAAACCAAAAGACAACAAAACATGATTTTAAAGTGTTATATAAGGCGCGAAGAGCCTGTTTCAAACCGTAATTAGCTTTTGATAATTTGCAAATATAAGTAGGATGATTGAGATCAGTGAAAGTAAGAATTGTTGCATATAAACGGTCTCATATAGGTTGACTTGAACAAAGGCATTGTTATCTCAAGTTAGTGAAGAGGCAAACCCCGACATCAAGCAAGAGATTAAATTAGACAGCTAGTAGTGGCTGTAACACCCCCACTTACCAAAGAACCTTAGAAAGACCTTCTCCAATAAGTAAGAGGGTTACCATCTTGGTTTTCTGAGATAATTATATCATATAGACCATCACAGAACAATCAATAATATTTTACAACTTACAGCGGAAACAAAAGAAGAAGAACTAAACTATGACAACTATAATAAAATATAACTGGTGAAACTACTATCGACCAAAGCCAACTCTGTGTCATGCAACCTCTCAAACTCAGCAGCTATAACGAGACAGCAACCTGAAAAGTGTCACTGCTCACCATTTGCTGGCAATATTAAATGGATCACCGCAGACACAGACAAAGAGAAGAAACACAACAACCAAACCACACAAGTCAGTAACAGGATATAAGAACAGTAGAATAAAGCATCTCAACATAAAAGTACAATTCAAACCAACGATTACCGAGCTCCACCACTCGAACCACATAGTATCCATTTGTTCCCATCACAATGGGTAACCAACACCGCCAGTGGGAGACCACAACCTTGCCACCTAAGACCCACTCATCGCAATGAGCGAACACAGATCATTAATATTCACATCCCCCTTGTGACGGGAGCCACAAGGGGCGAACACAGGGGTGAAGAACATCTTCCGACAATGGCTCCACAATCAAATACCAGTAACAATAACATCACCATCGTCACCACAAATTAGTGTGATAACATTTGTAAATCTCTTACAGGTTCACAAGAGTATACTTCGTATTTTAATCAGTTGATTAACGATTACCTAATAACGGTTGGCTTGCTAGAAAGTTTGACGTTATTATCGTACAGATGGCGGTGATCAACTGGTCCCTAAAGGTCACACCTATAGGATGTGTTTGAGAGATGTGGTTATAGAAATATAATCACATTGATGCCTTATATGACTAAACAGTTAGTCAATGTGTTGATGAGACAATTATTTAATGAAGATTAAATAATATTAGTTGAGACGAATTAACTGTCAATTCGTAAATTGAATATAATAAGTTATATTTAATTAAATGTATGTAATGTTAGCTTGGACGAATTAATCTGTTAATTCGTAATTAAATGTAATCGGTTATATTTAATATCAACAAGATGAATGTGTCATAGTGGTAATAGTGAGGGTACTCAAACCAAGAGGTCATGGGTTCGATCCTCACTAGATGACAATTTACACATTTTATACATTTTTGGAATAACCGAAAATAAGAGAAATAACTCTCTTAATTTCGGTAAATTGGGCCGAAATTATGGAAAAGAAAATCCACCCTATTTCTCCATATACTCGGTTGTTATAAGGGGAGATGAGGGAATTTTCTTAACCTAATTCTTTTCCCAATTCTTGCCTCCTCTCATCGGAAGAACACAAAAAAACCTAAAAATTAATCAGTGATTTTTGGATCGATTCTAGCAAAATTAAAGGGCATTTCTCATATCGTCTTGGGTGCAACTGATAGGCAAATATCAACTTTGATATTGTTCTTAGGCCGTTTTTGCTAGGACCAAAGGTTATTTCTTAATCTTTTACAATATTGTTTATGCAATTTAATTTTATGACTAGCTTTCATCATCTTATAAATTCGTTATAGTCCTTAAATTAAAGGGATGCATACAGATAAATTCCACAAGTGGTATCGGAGCCAAGGCCACGAATTTTAATTTTGATGATTTTCATAAAATTGTTTGTAAACAATTTAGGGTTTCGGATAAAAAAAAAATTTGGCACGGCTGGTTTTTTTTATGTCGAGAAAAAAAAAATTTAGCCGTGTTGCAGCGTTTTTGTTGTTGTTTTATATCCATTTGATTTTCATATTGTTGTTTTAATCGGTTAAGATAATAATTATGATAATTTGTAGATGTTTCGATTTTATAAATCGAGATGTAAATGGAAATCGTTTTGTCGGATTGATGAATTGTTTTTGCTGTTTTTGGCATATAACTTAATTTAACAAAAGTTCAAATCAATTATGATAATCGGTTATATCATGATTTAGATATTCTTTTAACATGTTATATTTGAATAATCTAGTTTGAATATGTATATAAATTATAAGTTGTATATGCCAATCTTGTTAATAGCAAATTTAAAACAATTTTTCAATTTTTCTTCCATTGCTTGCGGCTGTTTTTGTCAAAAAGAAAAAAAATCGTTTTTTTTTTTGGTTTTAGGGTTTAATCAGCCGAGCAAGAAAAAATTTTTTTTTTTTTTCGTTTCTGTTACTGTTCACGTGCTGGACAGATTATAAAAAAAAAAATTTGTTTTTTTTCGGTTTAAGCTGTAAAACCGAGATAGTTTTATTTATTTATTTTGGTTGTTTCGGTTTTTACCAAGATAAATTTTAAAGAAATTTTTGTTTTGTTTTGGCAAATTAATTATTGTGAAGCGGTTCATAATTAAATGATAACTAATTATTTTAAAGCAGTTTAAAATTTTAACGGATTGAATTCATATTATAAGTTTAATATGAATTAAGATTGAAATTAATGTGATTAATTGAGGAATTGTCACTTAATTTGATTTAAATAGGTGGTTTGGATAAAATTAATCAACATAATTAAGGAATTGTGTCATGTATGTTTAATTTATTTTTAGTTGATGCATTTTATTTTTGTTGAATGAATTTATTTACGTATTTTTGTTTTGCAATCGGTTGTAATTTGTAATACTTAGTGTGGCCTTAGTTAATTATGTTTTCGTAATGAAGGAAACATAATTTTTATGTAATTATGAGATCTTGAATCTCCTTTATTTTTCTTTACTTTTGGGTTTTGAAATTAGAATGTAATAAATAGGTTTATTATGTAAATTTTATTTATTGTATTTTTCAAAAGAAGACTAAAGATGGAGATTGGAGCTCACTCCCGCTACATGGATCAAGATAGAACATCAAGACAAGCTTCTCGGGTCCAAGGATGGATTCCAAACTTGTATTTAATGTTCATGTGGGTTAATATCCGTATACTACCCTTTAATTGCAGGACTATAACGTAAATTTAAACATGCAATTTATAGTCATAAAACGAAAAACATAATGAAATGATTAATGTATAGAAATCAACCTCGGGTCCTTTGATGCACGGCGTAAAGAACAGAAATCAAACCAGATTCCCTCCTAATTGTTGCACCCAAGACCTTGTCCGAGATATGCCCTTGTGCTAGATGGTGTTCTCCGATTGCTTTGCAATATTGGGAGAACTGATGTGTGTTTTTTCGAGATGAGAGATCTCAGGTTTTTCAGAGGAGAATGCTCTTCAAAACCCTAATATTTGTTTCAAATGATGATTAGGTCAGAAGGGAGGAGAAGCTCTCCCTTTTGATCCCTCTCACTCGGCAAAACCGAGACCCACACAAGGGAAGTGGGCTTCCACTTCCTCTTGGTTTTAACTCGTGGTCCGGTTCATTAAATTCCAAATGTATATGACGTGGTTTGATTATAAACTGTTATCGGTTATCGGAAATTAAGGCATCAGCTAATAATACGGGTTAGCTGAATTATTAATTCGTGTCCGACAAAAACAGTATTGTATAGTTATATTCAATATACATTTAATTAAATATAAATCGTTTATATTTAATTTTACGAATTAATCGGTTAATTCGCTTAGCCCATGATATTTAATCCGTATTAAATATAATATCTCAACATCACATATTTGACTAATTACTAGTCAAATAACTCGGACTAACTGGTTAGTCAATCTTGGCATCTACATGACAAGTATTTTCATCTTGTCACGTCTCTCAAACGTATCCTATAGGTGTGACTTTTAGGGACCAGTTGATCACCGCCATCCGTATGACAATAACGTCAAACTTATCTAGCAAGCCAACCGTTATTGATAAACGTGGATCAGCTGATAATAATACCAAAGTATGCCCTTTGATCCTTTTAGAGGTTTATAAGTCCTTGCACTAATTGTTAAGGACACCAACCCCAACAAGCTCCCACTTGTCCGTACAAGTGCATGTGCAATGACGTTATCCGCACTAACCGGAGGACACAAGCTCCAACAAACTCCCACTTGTCCGTACAAGTGTATGTGCGATAACCGATTCTCATATTCATTTAAAATCTCTCCCACTCAATGTAAAACAATTTGCAGATCCGGATCCGCAAAGGTCGTATTTTACAATCGATCTGTATCTAGAGTGGTTTCCCCGACTAGAGAGTAACTTAACTGATAAAACGAATCCGTATCCGAGCATGGCCATGCATTTCGATTCTGACTCCTCGAGTGGCCCCGAGAAATATCGAGTACCGATAGAGGCTGAATATTTCCTTCAACTCGAACTCCTTCCGATCTAAGCACAACATGAAATGACCCAGAAAAAATCTACTTGGCCCCCTGTTACGGATGACCGTGAGAAAGAAACCAAAGTCACCCAAAATCTGCCTTAGTCTCAAGAGACAGTCGATAGTCAAAAGAATCGACTCTTAGGATCACCATGGAAGTCCTATCCACGACCGGGCAACGAATGTTATAAAACATTTAGGACTCCACGTCGATGTCACAATAGTGTCCTACGAAATATCCGTATAAATCGCCTTTGTGATTGGTCAGTCAACCGGTTGACTTATGGCTCGTTGAACCCACCATCAACCAACGTCACAAAATAATTGCCAGAGTTATCAGCTCATGTGGGCAATTAAGGACTGAAAAATATAATGTTCGTTCAGTTCACTTTGTGGTGTTCAAAATTGTCGTACAATTCCACATGAAAAACAAAATATATATAAAATATCAAAACGATGATGTCGTATAGAGTACAAAAGCGAATGAATCTAATCCATAAAAGAGTACTACAACTTAGGAACACGTTTAATTCCCATGGAATTAGCATGCCCTTCATGCTTATCTTGTCGTAATGGTTTAGTGAGGGGATCTGCTATGTTATCATCAGTAGCAATCTTTTCTATCACTACTTCCTTTTGCTCCACGTAATCTCGGATTAGATGAGCTTTCCGTTGTACATGTCTAGACTTGTTGCTAGACTTTGGCTCCTTAGCTTGGAAGATGGCACCACTATTGTCGCAATAGATGGTGATCGGGTCATTCGAACTAGGCACTACAGAGAGCCCATGTAAGAATTGACGCATCCATATCGCTTCCTTTGTAGCTTCAGACGCGGCATAGTACTCGGACTCAGTCGTAGAATCTGCTGTAACCGTTTGTTTCGAACTCTTCCGGTGATCATGCAGCGCCATTAAGAGTAAAAACGAATCCAGACTGAGATTTCGAGTCATCTCGATCCGTTTGGAAGCTAGCATCTGCGTAACCGGTTGCGCATAGCGTTTGAGAGCCTCCATAAGTCAATGCCCAATCTTTAGTCCTCCGTAGGTACTTAAGAATGTTCTTGACAGCCAGCCAATGTGGTTCACCTGGATGCTGTTGGAATCGACTTGTCATACTCAATGCATATGCCACGTCCGGACGTGTGCATATCATGGCATACATGATTGATCCTATAGCCGAAGCATAAGGAATTCGTGTCATGCGCTCTTTCTCTTCCGGTGTCTCGGTGCCCGAGACGGCTCAAATGCACCCCGGAGCCATAGGAAGGAACCCCTTCTTGGAGTTAGTCATCCTGAATCTCTCTAGGACTTTGTCTATGTAAGACTCCGATCGAGAGATAACATCCGTCGTGATCTATCTCGATAGATACGGATGCCTAGAATTCTTTGTGCCTCTCCCAGATCTTTCATCTGGAAATGGTTTTTCAACCATACTTTCACCGAAGTTAAGAGAGGTATGTCATTCCCAATCAGGAGTATGTCGTCAACATACAATATTAGGAAGACAATCTTGCTCCCACTCGACTTGATATATAGACATGGTTCCTCGACCGATCGAGTAAATCCATTTTCTTTAATCACTTGGTCGAAGCGATGATTCCAACTCCTTGATGCTTGCTTAAGTCCATAAATGGAACGCTTAAGCTTGCACACTTTCTTAGGATGTATTGGATCGATGAAACCTTCGGGTTGTACCATGTACAACTCTTCCTCCAAAAAGCCGTTTAAGAAGGCGGTTTTCACGTCCATTTGCCAAATTTCATAGTCATGAAAAGCGGCAATCGCTAAGATAATCCGAATGGAACGCAGCATGACTACGAGTGCAAAAATCTCATCGTAGTGCAAACCTGGCACTTGGGTGAAACCTTTAGCAACTAGTCGTGCTTTGTAGATATCTTGTTGACCTTCCACAGAATGCTTTATCTTGTAAAGCCATTTGCATTGAAGGGGACGAACCTTAGCAGGTAAGTCAACAAGATCCCACACGTTGTTCTCATACATGGAGTCCATCTCGGATTGCATGGCCTCAAGCCATAGCTTTGAGTCAGAACTAGTCATGGCACCTTTATAGGTTGCGGGTTCACTACTCGTTAAGAGTAGAACGTCATCTATGTCATGTTCCTCGACCATACCAATGTACCTGTCCGGAGGAATAGAGACTCTTCCCGACCTCCTAGGTTCCTCAGGAATATTCACCGCAGCCGGGATTGAAGGAACAGGTTCCTCCAATGGTTGCTCGGTGTTTGGTTCTGGAATCTCCGACAGGTCGAAGGTTCTATCACTCTTTGCATTCTCGAGAAATTCCTTCTCTAAGAATGTCGCACTAGCCGCAACAAAAACGCGTTGTTCGGTTGGCGAATAGAAGTAATGACCAAGTGTTCCTTTAGGATAACCTATAAAGTATGTCTTGACCGATCGCGGGCCGAGCTTATCTCGTGTCTCCACTTGACATAAGCCTCGCAGCCCCAAACCCGTATAAAGGACAAGTTAGGGACCGTTCCCTTCCATAGTTCATATGGAGTCTTGTCAATGACTTTAGACGGACTTCTTGTTAAGTATTAGAGCGGCCGACAGTAAGAGCATAACCCCATAACGAATCGGGTAAAACCGTGTGACTCATCATGGATCGAACCATATCAAGTAGTGTTCGATTTCTCCGTTCGGACACACCATTCAATTGAGGTGTTCCAGGTGGAGTTAAGCGTAAGGCAATCCACGAGTCTTTGAGGTGTTGATCAAACTCGTGAGAAAGATACTCGCCACCACGATCTGAACGTAGTGTTTTAATCTTTCTACCTAATAGGTTCTGTACCCTATTTTGGTATTCCTTGAATTTCTCAAAGGATTCACTTTTGTGCTTCATTAAGTAGACATAGCCATATCTACTCAAATCGTCCGTGAAAGTGATGAAATATCTATAGCCTTCTCGTGCGGTGATTGACATAGGGCCACATACATCCGTGTGTATGAGTCCTAATAGGTCAGCCAGCGCATTCCAACACCTTTGAAGGAAATACGAGTCATCTTACCGATGAGACATGATTCACACGTGCCAAATGATTGAAAATCAAAGGCCGAGATAGCTCCATGTTTGATGAGCTGTTTAACGCGTTTCTCATTAATGTGTCCCATACGGCAGTGCCATAGATACGTTTGATCTTTGTCACCAACCTTTAACCTTTTATTCATTACGTGTAATATTTCCGTGGTCTGATCTAAAACATAAATTCCGTTCATGGAGACTGCCTTGCCGTAAATCATATCGTGTAATGAGAAAATGCAAGTATTATTTTCTATTACAAATGAAAAACCAAGTTTATCAAGTGAAGAAACTGAAATAATGTTTTTCGAAAGACTAGGAACATAATAGCAGTCATATAATGACAACTCAAATCCGCTAGGAAGCTGGATCACATATGTCCCCTTGGAGATGGCAGCTACTCTTGCTCCATTCCCAACACGCAGGTCCACCTCACCCTTTACGAGGGGTTCGATGTTTCGGAGCCCCTGCACATGATTACACAGATGAGAACCACAACCAGTATCAAGTACCCAAGTTCCGTAACTTGCGTGGTTAATCTCAATCATATGAATAAAAGTAGAAGAGAGAGAAGACATACCAACAGGTTTAACACGACCTGCCTTTAAGTCCTCATGATAAACAGGACATGTGCGTCTCCAATGCCCAGTCTTGTGGCAATGATGGCATTCCATGTTTTCACTCTTGCTCTTTGTCATGCCTGATGAGTTGCTCGCCTCACCAGGACCACTCTTACCTGAACCCGACTTCTTGAACTTCGCCTTACCTACTGTTAGGTTTGCCGGAGCTTTGCCCTTACCTTTCCCTTTGTTTGACACAACGAGAACATCTTGTTTCGAGCTCCCACTGAACTTCATGTCCTTTTCGGTCTGTACGAGAAGGGAGTGCAGTTCATGGGGAGTTTTCTTCAAATCATTCATATAGTAATTTGCTCTAAATTGCGAAAAACCATCGTGGAGTGAGTGAAGCATGCGGTCGATAACAATGTTCTCGCTGATATTACAGTTAAAGGTCTCCAGCTTCTCGACATTCTCAATCATGCTGAGAATGTGTGGGCTAACCGGTTGGCCCTTCTGGAGTCTCGCATCAAATAAGCGAGTGGTATGCTCATAGGTCACGATTCTCGGTGCTTTCGAGAATTCCTTAGTGAGCGTGGTGAAAATCTTGTTTGCACCATGGGCTATGAAGCGTTTCTGCAAATTGGGTTCCATTGCAAAAATGAGTACGTTTTTAATCGCACCCGCTTCCATACAGAAATCATTAAACTTGGTGACTTCAGCAGCTCTAGCCGTGGGACCTGGGTTTGCCGGGATGGGCTCCAAGAGATATTTGAGCTTCCGTCGTCGGCGCGGCATTCCGTAATGCCGCCTCCCGGTCCGCGAAGTTGGATCCATCATTCTTGATCGAGTAGACCGATTCATCCGATTCATGAAGATCCGAAGCCAGGACTCACGGTCCAATGTGGCACTTGGCATTGGGTTATCACTTGAACCAGCCATTTGTTGTTTAGCAGTTTAAAATCGTGATCTACACTGAAAAAGAAAGAAAAACAAAACGAAATAAGCAACTCATCGAGGTGATTTAAGTCTAATTTTAAAATTCATTTTAAACATGTAGACTCTCGCACTTGCATAATTGATCTCCCTCAAGAATGATACAAGTGATCCCAAGACTCAATTTCTGTAAATTGATAAGCCAACTGTTTAGCTAATTCTTCCGGAAGAACTCTTGGTCGATAGATTTTAGTAAATCCTATCTATAGTCCACCATAGTCACAGGATCGTACGAGTGACCATAGTGTTGAGATAAAATAGGTCAATCGGTTCCAACTTACCCGACGTAGAAGGGGTCATATTATGCCTACCGACGAAGAAGGGACTCATTGGAGTTTGACCTAAAAAGTCCGTTCTCAATTTTAGTTTATACGAGGAAGATCCCATCAACAAAATTATAATTCATTTTAAGTGAACGAATAACTAGCGTCTGTCGTGAATGAATTTATTTGGATGATGGCTTTAAAACGTGTGACATGAGAATGTCAATGAAAACTAACTCGTGACCTCTATATGTGTCAGTTTTCATGCAATAATTAGGTGGTTTGGTTTTTAGGCGGAATATGATGCATATAATCGTTGCGAAAAATAAATAAAGGAATGCAATACGTAAATAAAAATTTCCTAGTGTGGCCTATCCTAGTATAAGAACAAAATACAACTTTGGAATCCACCGATGGACCCGAAAAGCTTGTCTTGATGTTCCATCTTGATCCAAGTAGCGGGAGTGAGCATCCGGTCTCCATCTTTGGTCTTCTCAAAAATTACAATTAAAATTACAAAATATAAACCTATTTACATTCTAATTAAAACTGTAATTACAAGTGAAAAATCCAAAACGGAGATACAAGATCTCAAAATACAACCAAGACCGTGTTCCATCATTACGGTAACACGTTCTACTAAGGCCACACTAAGTTACAACCGTTTGTAAAATTAAATACGTAATAAAAGGGCATTCACGGCATTCAAAAATTAACGATAAATAAAAATGCATCAACTAAAAACAAATTCATTCGTGACATAATTCCGTAATTATGTTAAATTTATCCAAACCACCTTTTAATGATTAAAATTCATGTGATAAAACCGCTTCTATCATTTAATTTTAATCCATTACAATCCGTTACTTTAAAAACGCTTTAAAATAACTTAATGGTACGTGTGTGAACCGTTTCACAATCATAGCGAGTGTACTATATCCGTATAAAGTACATATTGAAGCCAAAAGAAAATTTAAATCAAAAGAAACAAATTTTCAAAGTCAAAGATTTAAATCCCTCGATCCAGGGACATAAGTGCTCGATCGAGGACCAAGAGGGCTCGATCGATCAATCGCAAGTCGATCGAGAGGTATGCTAATCGGGAGGTACTCGATCGATTTAATCGGTGGTCGATCAAGGACTTATATCAAGAATCTTCGCTCGATCGAGTACGAGGACTCCTCGATCGAGCGGTGGGGTTTTAAAGCGGTCGATCGAGTACAACAAGGACTCGATCGAGTAAAATCTAAACAGAAAAACCACTCGATCGATTAAAACCTTGGTCGATCGAGTGCAAAAGTCTCTGGAAACTTAAAACCCTCGTGAAACAGTTTTGGTGAAACAAAACAAACGCTATTTTGATCAAAACTGATTGAAAACAAAACTAAAATGCTAGACATTAACATATTGTTATAATGATCGTGTAAAATAACAATATGCATAATATCAAAACGAAAATAACCCGTGTAAAACATGTCACGGTACGGTTTTCGAGACAAAACAACAACAAGAGCAACCGTGTAAACAGGACACGGTTCCCAATGCAACCAAAAAACGCAGCAATAACGAGAAAAATTTTCTGTAGTGAGAATTACTGCTGCCGCACGGATTTTTAGACAAAACAAAAATCGTTTCAAGATAGTTTTATGAAAAACACATGGAAAAATTCACGTAACCTGGCTCTGATACCACTTGTGGGTTAATATCCGTATACTACCCTTTAATTGCAGGACTATAACGTAAATTTAAACATGCAATTTATAGTCATAAAACGAAAAACATAATGAAATGATTAATGTATAGAAATCAACCTCGGGTCCTTTGATGCACGGCGTAAAGAACAGAAATCAAACCAGATTCCCTCCTAATTGTTGCACCCAAGACCTTGTCCGAGATATGCCCTTGTGCTAGATGGTGTTCTCCGATTGCTTTGCAATATTGGGAGAACTGATGTGTGTTTTTTCGAGATGAGAGATCTCAGGTTTTTCAGAGGAGAATGCTCTTCAAAACCCTAATATTTGTTTCAAATGATGATTAGGTCAGAAGGGAGGAGAAGCTCTCCCTTTTGATCCCTCTCACTCGGCAAAACCGAGACCCACACAAGGGAAGTGGGCTTCCACTTCCTCTTGGTTTTAACTCGTGGTCCGGTTCATTAAATTCCAAATGTATATGACGTGGTTTGATTATAAACTGTTATCGGTTATCGGAAATTAAGGCATCAGCTAATAATACGGGTTAGCTGAATTATTAATTCGTGTCCGACAAAAACAGTATTGTATAGTTATATTCAATATACATTTAATTAAATATAAATCGTTTATATTTAATTTTACGAATTAACTGGTTAATTCGCCTTAGCCCATGATATTTAATCCGTATTAAATATAATATCTCAACATCACATATTTGACTAATTACTAGTCAAATAACTCGGACTAACTGGTTAGTCAATCTTGGCATCTACATGACAGTATTTTCATACTGTCACGTCTCTCAAACGTATCCTATAGGTGTGACTTTTAGGGACCAGTTGATCACCGCCATCTGTATGACAATAACGTCAAACTTATCTAGCAAGCCAACCGTTATTGATAAACGTGGATCAACTGATAATAATACCAAAGTATGCCCTTTGATCCTTTTAGAGGTTTATAAGTCCTTGCACTAACTGTTAAGGACACCAACCCCAACAGTTCATTTTGATAGGATAGGCCACACTAGAACTTTTATTGTTTTACGTTTTCATTCATATTGCTTTTCATTCACATGATAGTTTATGCATCATATTCCGCCTAAAACCAAACCACCTACTACTAAAATGCATGAAAATTGACTCATATAGAATGTATGTTAGTTTTCATGGACATACAGATGTCACATACTCATTAAGCCATCACCTTAGTTTATTCATTCTCGCATGCTAAATATTAGTTCACTTAAAATGAATTAAAATAAAGTTGATGGGATCTTCCTCTAAAACGGAAATGGAGACTAGTCTTTATAAGGGCAAACAACTATGAATCCTTTCTTCGTCGGTAGGCATAATATGACCCCTTCTACGTTGGGTAAGTAGTTGTGTTGACTTAGTTTACCTCAACATCATAGTCCGAAGAGTTTCCCGTGATTATGATGGACTAAAGATAGAATTTGCAGAAATTTATCGACAAAGAATTCTAGCGGTAGAATTAGCTAAAAGGTTAGCTTATCAATTTACAGAGAATTGAGTCTTGGGATCATTTATATAATTCTTGAGGGAGGTCAATTGTATAAATGTTTTGAATCTTCGCGTTATGACAGTAGTTCATTAGACTTAAAAATATAAACGATGCACATGCTTATTATTTTTATTCTTCTTCTCGCAGTGTAGAACACGTTTATTTTGATAATACTATTACAACAAAATGTCTGAAAATAACGCAATCCAAATGCCTAGTGCCACACTTAGACGCGAGTCCTGGTTGAAAATATTCATGGACCAAATGAATCAGTTCACACGTCTGAAAAACGACGGGTCCAACTTTGCGGACTGGGAGGTGGCACTACGGAATGCTGCCATTGCTGACGGTAAGCTCATGTACTTAACTGAGCCAATACCGGTAAACCCAGGCCCCAATGCAGGAGTCAACGAGTCACTCGCTTATAGTGACTTCGTTATGGAAGCGGGTGCAATAAAGAACGTACTCATCTTTGTAATGGAAACCAATTTGCAGAGACGCTTCATTGCTCAGGGTGCAAACAAGATTTTCACCACGCTCACTAACGAGTTCTCAAAAGCACCGAGAATCGTTACATATGAGCATACCTGTCGCTTCTTTGATGCGAAACTCCAGAAGGGCCAACCGGTTAGCCCACACATTCTTCACATGATTGAGAATGTCGAGAAGCTGAAGGCTTTTGATTGCAAAATCAGTGAGAGCATTGTCATTGACCGAATGCTTCATTCTCTTCATGATGGTTTTGCCCTTTTCAGGGTGAACTACTACATGAATGACTTGAAAAAGAGTCCTCATGAGCTACACTCCCTTCTCGTACAGACCGAGAAGGATATGAAATTGAGTGGGAGCATGAAGCAGGATGTTCTCACGATTTCCAACAAGGGTAAAGGTAAGGGCAAGGCTCATGGCGACCTAGCTGTAGGTAAGCCAAAGTTTAAAAAGCCAGGAAACGGTAAGAGTGCGCCCGGTGAGACTAGTGGCTCACAGGGCAAGGCAAAGAGCAAGGGTGGTGACATTGAGTGCCACCATTGTCACAAGACTGGACATTGGAGGAGGAACTGTCCCGTCTACCGTGAGGACATCAAAGCAGGCCGCGTCGTTCCTGTTGGTATGTCATCTTATATTCATATGATTGAGATTAACCATGCAAGTTTCGGAACTTGGGTACTTGATACTGGCTGTGGTTCTCATCTGTGTAATCATTTGCATGGCCTAAAGAACACCATACCTCTCGAAAAAGGTGATGTGGGCCTGCGAGTCAGGAATGGAGCACGAGTTGCTGCTGTCTCGAAGGGAACATATGTAATCCAACTCCCTAGTGGTTTTGAGTTATTTTTAAATAACTGTTACTATGTACCCAGTTTGTCTAAGAACATTATTTCTGTTTTCGTACTTGCTAAAGACGGTTTTGCATTTTCAATAAAGGATAATAGCTGTATTTTCTCTTTCAATGAAATGATTTATGGCAAAGCAGTTTCCATCAATGGAATTTACATCTTAGATCAAACCACGGAAGTATTACACATGAATAATAAGAAATTAAAGGTTGGTGACAAAGATCAAACCTATCTATGGTATTGTCGAATGGGACACATAAATGAGAAACGCGTAAAGAAACTCGTCGATAATGGGACTATTCCCGCATTCGGTTTTTCTACATATGGCACGTGTGAATCATGTCTCATTGGAAAAATGACTCGAATTTCCTTCAAAGGTGTTGGAATGCCCGCTAGTGACCTATTAGGACTCATACATACTGATGTTTGTGGACCTATGTCAATTACCGCTAGAGATGGCTATAGATATTTTATCACTTTCACGGACGATTTGAGTAGATATGGATATGTCTACTTAATGAAGCATAAAAGTGAGTTCTTTGAGAAATTCAAGGAATACCAGAACAGGGTTGAGAACCAACTGGGTAGAAAGGTTAAAGCACTCCGTTCAGATCGGGGTGGTGAATATCTTTCAAATGAGTTTGATCAACACCTTAAAGACCGTGGAGTCGTTCTAAAGTTAACTCCACCTGGAACACCTCAATTAAATGGTGTGTCCGAATGGAGAAATTGAACCTTACTTGATATGGTTTGATCCATGATGAGTCACACGGTAGTGCCTGATTCATTATGGGGTTTTGCTCTTTTGTCAGCTGCTCTTATACTTAACCGAAGTCCGACTAAAGCTGTCGACAAGACTCCATATGAAATGTGGAAGGGAACGGTCCCTAACTTGTCCTTTATTCGGGTTTGGGGCTGCGAGGCTTATGTCAAGTGGAGACACGAGGATAAGCTCGGCCCGCGATCAGTCAAGACATACTTTATAGGTTATCCAAAAGGAACATTTGGTCATTACTTCTATTCGCCTACCGAACATCGAGTTTTTGTTGCGGCTAGTGCGACGTTCTTAGAGAAAGAATTTCTCGAGAACAAAACGAGTAATAGAACCTTCGAGCTGTCAGAGATTCCAGAACCAACCGAGGAACGGATGGAGGAACTTGTTCCTCCAACTGATGATACGGTTAATATTCCTGAGGAACCTAGGAGGTCGGGTAGAGTCTCTCATCCTCCGGACAGATACATTGGTATGGTCGAGGAGAATGACGTTTTACTCTAAGAGAGTAATGAACCCGCTACCTATAAAGGTGCTATGGCTTGTTCCGACTCAAAGCTATGGCTCGAAGCCATGCAATCCGAGATGGACTCCATGTATGAGAATGACGTATGGGATCTAGTTGATTTACCTAATAAGGTAAAACCTCTACAGTGCAAATGGCTTTACAAAATAAAGTGTTCTGTAGACGCGCAACCAGATACCTATAAGGCACGACTAGTGGCAAAAGGTTTCACTCAAGAGCACGGATTGCATTATGATGAGATTTTTGCACCTGTAGTCATGCTACATTCCATTCAGATAATCTTAGCGATTGCCGCTTTTCATGATTATAAAATTTGGCAAATGGATGTGAAAACCGCCTTCTTAAACGGTTATTTAGAGGAAGAGTTGTACATGGTGCAACCCGAAGGTTTCATAGATCCTGAACATCCTAAGAAAGTATGCAAGCTTAAGCGCTCCATTTATGGACTTAAGCAAGCTTCTCGGAGTTGGAATCATCATTTCGACCAGGTGATAAAAGAGTATGGTTTCACTCGATCGGTCGAAGAACCATGCTTATATATCAAGTCGAGTGGGAGCAAGATTGTATTCTTGATATTGTATGTCGATGACATACTCCTGATTGGGAATGACATTCCTCTCCTATCTTTGGTTAAAGAATGGTTGAAGAACCATTTCCAGATGAAAGATCTGGGTGAGGCACAACGCATTTTGGGAATCCGTATCTACCGAGATAAATCACGACGGATGTTATCACTTAGTCAGGGGTCTTATTTGGATAAGATTCTTGAGAAGTTCAGCATGACCAACTCCAAGAAAGGGAACCTTCCAATGACGACTGGGATGCAGTTGAGCAAGTCTCAGTCACCCACGACGCCTGAAGGGATTGAGCGCATGAGTCCTGTTCCTTATGCATCTGTAATAGGATCGATCATGTATGCCATGATATGCACACGTCCAGACGTGGCATATGCATTGAGTATGACGAGTCGGTACCAGAAGACTCCAGGTGAAACACACTGGATAGCTGTTAAAAACATCCTCAAGTACCTACGGAGGACTAAGGATTGGGTATTGACTTATGGAGGCGATACTAAGCTAAGCGCAATCGGTTACGCAGATGGTAGTTTCCAAACGGATCGAGATGACTCAAAATCTCAGTCCGGGTTCGTCTTCACTCTTAATGGTGATGCGGTCAGCTGGAAGAGTTCCAAACAGAGTGTTGTAGCAGATTCTACTACTGAATCCGAGTACTATGCCGCTTCGGAGGCAGCAAAGGAAGCGATATGGATGCGTCAATTCTTACAAGGACTTACGGTAGTTCCTAGTTCGAATGACCCGATCACCATCTATTGTGACAATAGAGGTGCCATCTTCCAGGCTAAGGAGCCAAAGTCTAGCAACAAATCTAGACATGTACATCGGAAAGCTCACCTGATCCGTGATTACGTGGAGCAAGAGGAGATAGTGATAGACAAGATTGCGACGGATGATAACATCGCGGATCCTCTCACTAAACCGTTGAATTATAATAAGCATGTAGGGTACGTTATTTCCACGGGAATTAAACGTGTTCCTGAGTTGTAGTACTTGATTATGGATTTGATACATTATCTTTTTCATATACTATTTATAACTTAATCGTTTTATTATAATATTTTGTTTTTCATGTGGATTGTACTGACAACATTGAACGCCACAAAGTGAACTGAATTACATTATATTTGTTTGGTCCGTAATCGCCCATGTGAGCTGATAACTCCGGCTATTATATTGTACAGTCGATTGATGGTGGGTTCAACAAGCCATAAGTCAAACTTTTGAGTGATCGATCACAAATGCGGGATTATAACGATACCTCGTAGAACAAATTTTTGTGACAATGTAATGGAGTCCTAAATGTTTAAAACATTCGGTGCCAGGTCGTGGATAGGACATCCATTGTGTTCCTAGAGTCGATTCTTTTGACTATCGACTGTCTCTTGAGATTAAGGCAGTTTTTGGGTGACTTTGGTTTCTTTCTCACGGTCTGCCGCCGTGAATCGGAGGCTAAGTAGATTTTTTCTGGGTCATTTTATACTGTGCTTACATCTGCAGGATTCGAGTTGAGGAAAATATCCAACCCTTATCAGGTATAGTTATTTCTCAGGGCCACTCGAGGAGTTGTAACTGAAATGCATGGCCATGCTCGAATGTTGATTCGTTTATCAGTTAAGTTACTCTCTAGTCGGGGAAACCACTCTTGATGATGATCGCTTGTAAAATACGACCTTTGAGAATACGGATTTGCAAATTGTTTTACATTGAGTGGGAGAAATTTTAGGATATGTGAATCGGTTATCGCACATACACTTGTGAGGACAAGTGGGAGTTTGTTGGAGCTTGTGTCCTCCACAAATTAGTGTGATAACATTTGTAAATCTCTTACAGGTTCACAAGAGTATACTTCGTATTTTAATCAGTTGATTAACGATTACCTAATAACGGTTGGCTTGCTAGAAAGTTTGACGTTATTATCATACAGATGGCGGTGATCAACTGGTCCCTAAAGGTCACACCTATAGGATGTGTTTGAGAGATGTGGTTATAGAAATATAATCACATTGATACCTTATATATATGACTAAACAGTTAGTCAATGTGTTGATGAGATAATTATTTAATGAAGATTAAATAATATTAGTTGAGACGAATTAACTGTCAATTCGTACATTGAATATAACAAGTTATATTTAATTAAATGTATGTAATGTTAGCTTGGACGAATTAATCTGTTAATTCGTAATTAAATGTAATCGGTTATATTTAATATCAACAAGATGAATGTGTCATAGTGGTAATAGTGAGGGTACTCAAACCAAGAGGTCATGGGTTCGATCCTCACTAGATGACAATTTACACATTTTATACATTTTTGGAATAACCGAAAATAAGAGAAATAACTCTCTTAATTTCGGTAAATTGGGCCGAAATTATGGAAAAGAAAATCCACCCTATTTCTCCATATACTCGGTTGTTATAAGGGAAGATGAGGGAATTTTCTTAACCTAATTCTTTTCCCAATTCTTGCCTCCTCATCGGAAGAACACAAAAAAAACCTAAAAATTAATCAGTGATTTTTGGATCGATTCTAGCAAAATCAAAGGGCATTTCTCATATCGTCTTGGGTGCAACTGATAGGCGAATACCAACTTTGATATTGTTCTTAGGCCGTTTTTGCTAGGACCAAAGGTTATTTCTTAATCTTTTACAATATTGTTTATGCAATTTAATTTTATGACTAGCTTTCATCATCTTATAAATTCGTTATAGTCCTTAAATTAAAGGGATGCATACAGATAAATCCCACAATCAACTCATCAAGACAGCCACAACAAGGATAACCACATAACACAATTAGATAAACAACCATGAACTGAAACTGAGTAGGGAAACCCTACCTTTTCGGTATCGCATAAAAATACATCATTCATATAACCCAAGCAAGAATCCGAATCTTACCCTACAACCACGATTACGTCCTATTATTGAACTATTAAGATTGACTAACGATAATTAAATATCCACAAACTTACCTTGAAGAACAATCAGATGTCGTCGACGGCGGCGACGACCCGACTCGATGACTCCAAGTATAGTTATCTCTCTTCCCGGATTGGGGTTCAAGGTTAATTCATGATTGGGTAGAAAGATGAGAGAATAGAGAGAGACAGAGAGAGAGAGAGAGAGAGAGAGAGAGAGAGAGAGAGAGAGAGAGAGAGAGAGAATATGTTAGAAAAGATGAAATGTATCGTGGAAAATGAATTAAGTCGTAACCTCTATATTATATAATAACAAGCTGGCAGAACGCGTACTCGGCCGAGTATGGTACATACTCGGGCGAGTACCCTGCACTCGGTCGAGTACCAACGCTACTCAGCCGAGTGGACCGAGTGACCCTTACTAGGTCAAGTATTCAGTAAAGTATGTGATATAAATCCCTCCTACATCTCTACAAAGGGTCTCACATAGTCAATAGGTCAGTCAACGGGTCCCTAATAGGGCGGGTATTGTAGTGGGTTTAACAACCGCGCTAAATGTGTCGTTATAGTCAAGACCATGTCGTTGATGTAATCCTTTCGCACCCAAGCGACCTTTGTATATCTCAATAGTATTATCGTGATTGTATTTCACTCCAAAAATCTACTTGCAACTAACAACATTGAGGGCGGGATTAGGAGATATAAAGGACCAAGTTTGGTTTCGGGTCAAAGCTTGGTATTCATCCAACATAGCTGGACGCCAAAGAGGTGGTAGCAATTCTACCTTATTCGGTAGGCTTTCTTCGATAGTCGTCCTCTACCCGTTCGAGTATCTCAGGTTTCCTCTTCTTTTTTTCGCTTTTGATCTCCTACACGTTAAGGTAGGGTGGTAGAGTGTCTCTAAGGGTATGTGGGTCCTCTAGATGACCGTGTCTTGGTTTTCCTTACTCGGTTCCCTTTTGACTTCTTTTAATTTTACTTGGATGTCTATGAATCTTCCTTTTGCACTCGCATTGGGTAAAAAACGCTCCATTTGGTTGTTTACGTATAAAACCGATCATAAAGCACAAAATAGCAAATAGGAAGGAATTGACACCAAATATCGTTCATAATAGCGTAAATAGCAAGGGAAATTGGACAAATAAAGGCCAGAAAAGTTCGTAACATGTGACCGTAACAGCATGATTGGCCGGTTATAAGTTCCATTATGCACAAGTTTAAGTTTTCAAATTATTTTTTGAGTAGGTGTAGATACCCAGTATCTGTTGATTTCCCAACAAACACCCGATGATAACATGCTTATGAATCGATACGTTTAATCGACAGTTTTGTATAACTATACATCGGAAAAATAAAAACGATTTCGAAAACAAAACATTTTCAAACTTTTCAAAAGTACCTAGAGTGTTTAATGCACGACGACGGGTTCACAATGACACTAACTAGAGTCAAAACCGACGCCGGACCAAAAACCGACTCAAAATTCAAATCCCGACTCCAACAACGAGTCAAACCGAGTCAAACACAAAAAAAAAACATCACAAAGCTTCCATGTTAAGTATACCCGGTATACTTGAATGGTCAAGTACTTCAATCATGCCATCCAAAACCTAGGTTCAAACTTGTGGAGGCGCATTCATGCATTTACCCGTTTTATCAACTTTTGCATTCAACCAACCAAGATCGATCGCGGGCGGGATTGGATGTCCGATTAAAGGGCTTCCCAATATGTACCTTCACCTTTTACTCAGAAACTTTGGATAGTGGACGACCTTATCCAAGGCGAACTAGAGTCATTTTAGAGATAGGATGCTAAAGAAGGACGACTCCTTATCTTTAGTACCTATGTCAAACACCGTTTTTTGCCTTGGTTGACCTAGGTATAAAGTGGATTTAAATGGGTTCCAAGCATTCCACAAATGCTTGGTGGCGACTCCAAACATTTATTGCATCGTTTCGAGACCCTTGCCGAAACGAAACCGACCGATCTAAAGCGATTCGGTCAAAAGCATGTTTACACCACCGAGCATGGCTTTCAGACTGCTACACGTCCACAGATAGGCCTGGCGTGTAGGTATCCATAATAAGTCTTACATTTACTAATTTGTGAGAATAGTTTACTTTTATATGTAAACAAGCGTAGGGAGTGAAAAAAAATCACATGCTCATCTTTTTTTTTCCAGTTCATATAAGGGTATATGGTAAAAAAAAATTAATTATGTTTTAAGGGACGAGCTTTCCCATTGAAATATGGTGTTTTATCATTTATGACCAAATGAAAAAATTTTGTTTAAATGTGGTTAAAATCAATGCCGCCCTACACCGGATTTTCGAAGGGTCAATGGCAAGTGAATATATCACCTTTTCAACGAGCTCGAAATATAATAAGTACTAGGTAGTATCCCGCGCTTCGCGCGACCTGTTTTAAAATTTTATTATTATAATTGAAGAAAAATAATATAATTCATATATGACATTTAGTATCTTTACTTATAAATAAAAATAAATTAACCTTCTTAAATCTTATTTTGTTAGGTTTAATTCAACATATAGTTCTCAAGTTAGATCATTTCACGATACGTTATGTTCCAAATCAATTAATATTTGTTCAAAACGATGTGAATATAATTTGATGCATTTTTCAATTTTTAATGTATAAAGTCTGATGTTTATGTATCAAACATATAGGGTTAAAGCTCAACTTATTTGAATGTTTTGGTTGTGTATGTCTTGCATATGCTATGTGTCAAACAACATATTTATAAAAAAAATTGCACTTTTTTTTTAAAACAAACTATATAAAATAGAGTTAATTGATAAAAAAAGTACCAATATAATGACCTTTTTCATAATCATTATCAACATAATCAATAATTAGAAATCAGTAGCAAAATATTAACTTTATTCTACGATAGGTATCAAGTCGCCTTAAAACCTCATCTTAACCTACTCGAAAAAGTCCAAAAAGCCATTATTCAAGTACAAATCTCCACTTGTTATCACATTATTTAAAACCTCTTAAATCTCAAATGTATTTTCATGAAGTTTTTCATAACTTTTTCAAATATCTCACTCGTTATCACATTATCACTTGTCTAATATAATTTTTTCATTATCACATCATAAAAACTTATCTCTTAGTAGTTATTTTAAGTTTTGTTTTTAATAAATACAATGACTCTTCCAAATATATTTTTCTTGATGGATTTAATGATCTATGTATTATAACTTTCTCAATATATTTTTTCTTTAAGTAAATGTAACGCATTGTGAGACACTCATTTAGTCATCTATATATATCAAAATATTTCAATAAATATAAGGGTAAATTGATAACTTATACCTACAATAACACCATTTTTCAAATTTTATACCTCGAACAATTTTTCTTCAAAACTTATACCAAAAATCCCTATTTTTTTCATACTTAATACCAAAACACTCAAATTGTCCATTTTACCCTTACTTAAATCATATACCGCCAATTTCTAACCCCATTAAACACCAAACCCCCTGTAACCCACCAAAATAACACCATATCCACCACAAGCCACCACTTCCCCAACCGGTGTTGTCGTCGCCTTCAGCCTATCGCCCCACCAGAAGACCTACCTTAAAACATTCGCTGCCGAACCTACCACCACCTTATCGCACCACTATTGTTCGATGTCCACCCCACCATCAACAATGGCGGCCACTCTAATCTTTATTTCGCCTCACCACAATCAGATTCCCCTAATTCCGTCAAAGACGATCTCACTTATGCTTCGAAAAACACAACTTCCACTTCAATTCCTAATTCACCTCAACAAAATCAAATTAAATACTCATTCGAAGACGATTACAATCACGTATTTGGTAAAAACGGGTATAGAGATTTGTTTGTTTTGTATAGAAACTGGGATGCGTAAATTCGGTAAGTAGTACCATTGTAAGTTTAATCACTCTCCTCTTCGTGGTGGTTTTAGCGGTGGTGGAGGTGTGATTAGAGGATGAATATGCTGGTGTTTGATGTTAACGGTGATGGAGGGTGGGAGGTGGTGGTAATATGGTAATGTCGGCACTGGTGGTGTTGTTGTTAGGGGAAGAGGTTGGTCATGGTGGAGTAGGGTATTCTGGTGGAGAGAGGGGACTTAATTAGGGGATAATGGGTGGTGTCTGGTTATTATAAGGGTAAAATGGTCAATTTTAGAGATTTGGTATTAAATACAAAATAAATAGAGAATTTTGGTATAAGTTTTGAAGAAAAGTTATCTTAGGTATAAAATTTGAAAAACTGTGTTATTAGTGGTATAAGTTATCAATTTACCCTAAATATAATGGAAAGTATACTCAATTTAAAGTATTTTTCGCAATAAAGGTAATGATTTACAGTTTAAAAATTTTATCAAAATTTATTTTCATATAAATTTAAAATAAATCATCGTAATTGTTATTTGTAATTTTATAATACATTTATTAAACTCTAATTAATATTTTACTGAGATTTATATAGCATTTATTATGTTTATATTAATGTCCAGCTGTAATTAATACTTGTATTTAATGCTGGGTTGACATGTGGCGCATCCACAGCGTTTCAACCCAGTTTTATATATATATATATATATATATATATATATATATATATATATATATATATATATATATGAGCTATTGTTTCGCATTACTTGAAATCCGTATAAGGATTTACGAGCCATTTTACAATATCAATTTCTAACTACTCACGAATGAATTATCGTAACTGAAAACCGCAGATACAACCATTAAAATGAAGATGTTTTTAAAAATTAAATCCTCTCTTAATATATTTAGTGGGTAACATTAGTTACTCTCTAATCGTATTTAATTAGCGTTAATTATCGTTGAAAATTATGGAATGTCAAATTATCATCAATAACGTTCGAAAGTCCAATTTGTATTTCTCTAATTATTTCCCTAGTCGACATATTATAGCTTATAATCATTTTGTTTCAAATAATTAAACAAACTCGTAAAAAACCTCGAAGGAAGAAAAATAATGCAAATTGTATTAAACATGTTGGAATCTAGAATAAAATTATAAGGAAAACACATATATAATATGCACTTATCAATAACCTAGCTCGTTTTCTAACACTAATTCATACGCAACCTGCCCGACGCATTTAACAATTCTAGATTGACACATGATAGAGTTCTTATTTCATATTGCTTATTTAGTACTCTTACATATGAAGACCATCAATATATAGGTTACTCTTGTAACAGCCCTAAATTTTACCGACCAAAACAATAAACTAGAGATGAAAAATTCACGGCTGTCACTCCACACTTAGCTTAAAATGCCAAGTGCAAGGTAAATACAGAATCAATCTTTAAAAACTAAGTACATATCTCAAAACTTTATCAAATAATCAAAACATTGCAGCGGAAGACTTAAGTCTTATAAAATCTAAAACAATAAATATATTTCAAATCCAATGATATTATAAAATTATAAATAGATTAAGACGGAGTCTTTATTCAAAATCCTTCCACGCTCATACTAATCCCCGGATCCAGTATGCACCCATGCAGCATCTCAAGCATCTCAATTGTACCTATCAACTGTACCCAAAACATAAATAGATACATGTTCCAGTGGGGGAACGAACCAAAACATAAGGACGTTAGCAAAAGCTGAGTTTTGAGAAAATAAGAAGAAATGATAAACTCATAATAGAACAATATTATAAACTTTACAAGCTCCAAAAATCAGTAAGAAAAAAATTATAATCAAAAACCAACATTATCGTAAATCCAACAACAATTATTAAATCGTTCAAAGTCCACAACTTTCACCACTTGTGTGCCAAGGTCCTACCCTTGACACGGTCTAGTGGTATCACATGTGCTTGGTCAGACTTATAAGAATGCGCATCTCTCACATTTGGGCAGTTAATAGGATGAGGCTGCCAAAGGAGAAAGTCTAACCCCCTAACGAGTGGGGGCCGGTCAAACCCCACCCAAATGGAACTCGGGCCAAGAGTTCAGATTTCGGGACGTAATCCCAGGGATGTCTTAGACGCACCTTAAAACCTGCTAGACCAACAGAACTCCCAGACTCTGCTACATAATCACCAAGACGGCTTACGCCAAAAAATTTCCAACTGGTGACCCATAGTCACATAGAAAAATATTTAAAAAAAAAATTCAGAAAAGCTAATATAAATTCATCGTTACCATAAGTATGTAAAAACTCTTTAAATGTTAAAGCGAACATGCTCTTAATTTTTTTAAAAAAAGGGTAAAAGTCCTTACCTCAAAGGCGACCAATTACGGCTAAACTTAATAGAAAAATTCTCTCTCTTCAAATCCGCAAGCTACAAGTATAAAAGTTGCCCGATCATTACACCATTCCATATCAACAAAACAATCTCTACTTTGCTATATAGACTCATTATTTATTAAGTTCGCCCGGTTACACTCATATTGTGAATAACCCATCACATAGCTCTTCTTAAATTTCTCATTCATTCGCCCTTGCCAAGGTCAAAGGACGGACGACCACTAGAACACATCCCTGAACCATAAAATTTATTCACTATATGTCAGCAAAAGCTTAGACGCAAAGATTACATAGTAAAGCTGACTTCATTGCATCGTCAATTCGTCACCATCATACTAATATAACCAAGAGTAGCTTATCATTGCCTGCTACACTAAATTAATCATCCAAGTCTTAATTTCATTACACTTAGTAAGATCCCAACAACTAAATTGCCAACCAACTAGATAAAAACCAATAATCCAACAAGGCCATCTTAAGTAAATCACCCTAAGTTATCCCTGCAAACCTTATTCAATATATACCACATCAATATAACCGCAACATGTGACGACGACTGTCATTACGACAACAACGATGAAATTCCCAAAACATAACCAGTCAATCATACACTCTTGACCCAAGTCAATGAATCCTAATTCTCATACACTTGCCCAATACCGATATAACTTATCCCAAATATTACTGATGTAAAACACATTATAATCTCGACCTTAAAGTACAAATCGTGAAATATTATATACAAAAAAAACGATTTACCAAATTGAGGAATAGAACGACGATAAATAAAATACTTACAATTTGACAGTTTGCAACAGAGGAAATAAGGAATTATCAGGAGTCGTGGCTATCAGCTAACTTAGGTGTGCTGCAAGATCAGTATGAGTTGAAAAAGATGAAGGCAAATTAAGGGGGTGTTTTGTTGGACATATTGGAATGGAATGGAATGGATTTGATCCATTCCATTGTTTGGTTGGGGTGATTTGGAATGGAGTTAGATACCCAATGGATTCTAACTCCACCCCAACCCCTTGGAATCCCATACCCACCATCCTCCCTTGGATTCAAACTTCATTCCCTCCTTCTATAATTTATGATGAACCAAACAAGATTAGACAAGTATGGATTTAGAACCCCATACCACCATACTATCAAACTCCATTTCATTCCATTCCGACTTGTTGAACCAAATGACCCCTAAGAGAATGGAGGGCGTTGTGTGAATGAGGGAAAAGTAACAAGGGTTTTTTTTTTTTTTTTTGAAGCAAACAAGGGTTTTAATTCGGGAATGAGGTAACCGACTAAGATGAAGGTTTTGTTAAAGTATTTTACTTTTTTTTCCTTTTAAAAATAAAATTCACTTCCGAACGATTTAAAACTCATATACTCTATATTGGAAAACTCAAATAATTTTATTTGTCGTAGCCATTGGCAATTAAAACTTTCCAGACTGAAATAAGAAGATAAACCCATGTAAATAATCCGGAAAATAATGGGGGTATTACAGACTTCCCTCCTTAAAATAAAACTTCGTTCCCGAAGCTTAAACCTTACACTAAATCAAACAAATATCCAAAAATCCGCCAACTCTTATCTCACCTATCCGGAAGACTCCCAAAATGAAAACGCCAGCTTAATGAAATCTTAATCTCACCATTTTACATCTGCTAATTTCATGAAATATTACCAATCAACCATAAGCCACAACCTTCTCATATTTCCTGAACTCCAAGATAAAAGCGTCACTAGCTACAAAACTAAGAGCATGCCGGATAGAAATATATTTTTTTTATGAAGCACAAACCCATTTGACCAAGTTCCATATTTCAGATGTTCAAATAAAAATGAGTAAATAAATATATAAAAATAAAAGTTCTTGGAAATGGTCAATGTGAACAACCAAACTACCACCGAAGTAGACAATCGTACCGTTCAGTAACAACCAGCACACAAGCGAAGCACTCCACCAGTGAGTAGCATAACCATACCAATGACGTCAGGTCAGATAACAAGTATTATGCATTAAACACAATGTATACCAAATATTATGCATAACCAAAAGCGAAGTAGTAAATAGCACGAGAATAACTTTATAGCCAGCCTTAAACAATGACACTCATGTATGAAGATCATAAAATAAAAGTAAGCGTACAACGACACAATGTATACCAAATATTATGCATAACCAAAAGCGAAGTAGTAAGCGTGAGTTTTATTTTTTTAAAACGAGTTGGATCGCCGCACGCGGCATCCAACATTTTTTGTTTGTAGCAGTTGTGGTTGTGGACGATTGTACAACTATTGTTTAATCCGCTAAATAATATAGAAAACTGTTTAAATTTGATATAAAAAAATGTAAAAGAACTTTACGTTATTTATGATTTTTTTAACCTAGGTCGAGTAGGCATAGGATAAGAGCATGAGCAATAGAGAGGATGGTATGATTCTCTTATTTGTTCTTTCACCATCTCATTTTTTGACATATCACTTTTACTATGACCCACCTTCATTTTCGCTATGTTTATCTTCCTCTCTATATTTTTGTCCACAATAGAGAGGATCCTCTTATCCATCCTCTACCCATTTGATGCGTGACTAATATATGATGTTTTGCACTTCATTTCACACACATTTCAGAGCTCAATTGAGTAGTTTATGCTACTATTTCCCTTGTTTCGTGAATTTCTTCCTTTTCGTGTGATTTTGTAGGAATATGAAGAATATGGCGGAAAATGGACCAAATCCGTCCCTAAGTGCTTAGCATAGGATTGGACATAAGGAGAATGCTCGAGGAACAAACTTGGCACGCATTTCGGAGCTTGAAAGACGAATTTGGAAGCGAACTATCAGCTACATCAGTCGACCGACCGTGCCCAGTGGTCGGTCGACCAACAGTGCTGTAGCAGAACTCTCAGAACGTGAACAGTAGCATGCAAGAGCCCGATAGTTGGTCGGTCGACTGCTACCGATGGTCGGCCGACTTCCTCTTGAATCTGACGGAAATTAAAAGATTATTAAAAGCCCATTGTATTTAAGTTTAGGAAATTAGGTTACGTTACTTCTTCTATATAACGTAACATAACCCTCCTGTATCAGGCATCTAGGTTTTCATTGTGACACCCTCATTTATCGCGGAAAAGTAAACACGTAATTCTAGAATAAAACTGCATGGATATGTTTGTAATAGGTTCATTTGGGTAAAAACCTGTAATTTTTAAAAACCTGAACCTGTTATAAAGATATCCAAATTGGAAGGTGTCAAACATACAAGGTCTAACTAGAAGTTTCATAACATAACCATCGCTAAAGTCGCGAATAACAAATTATACAACCAAATGTAAAGAGGGAGACATATGTCCCTAAAATGTATGTGACATTAATTCGTCGAGTAACTCGGAATAGTTACCTTACGCTAGCAAAGAGACAAGTAATAACTTGAGAAAGCTTCTAAAACCCAAAATTACTCTTCATCTTCAACCACATATGAGCCACCTAAAATAATTAGGTGAAAGGACGATATTAACGAATTATCGTTATATAAAAATATGATACGGAAATTAATTTAATTATATTTTAAATAAACCAAACAAGCGTCAAAACAAATTATAGACACGGCTCTAAAATTATAATGACAACCTCAAACTCGGCCTAACCACCAACTACACATGGCCTCAAACTCGTGACTTAGCTAGGCCACTGCCTAGGCCACGGCCTGGCCACTGCTAAGCTACAGCCAGGCCACAACTAGGCCACTGTAGGCTACGACCAAAACAACCAGCTACTACTCCACCTAATGGACCACCCAACCATAAACAAAGGAAAGGAAGAAAGGGGAAAAAACAGAGGTATGAGTACCCCGTGTCCAACCCAACACCACCCCGTTCAACTCTCCCCCCCACGGCCGCTAAGCGCCAAAGAACCATCCCTACCAACACCTATTATGGCTGACCAGACAGGCCATTTCTACCGCCTTCCACCATCCCAAAACAGTCCTAGAAATGTATACAACCATCTCCAAGTCTCAACCAATATTCATCCCAAAACAATCCCTGCATGTCAGTATACACCGTCTTAAATATACCACTTACTAACTAGCATCCCAAATGATCCCTAGAGGTCAGTATACACCGTCTCAATCATCTCCACATATCAGTATACACCGTCTCAACTATACAACAAACTAATTAACATCCATAAGGATCCCTATATATAATTATACACCGTCTCAACTATAAAACAGAATAACCAGCTTTCAAAATACACATATTTAACAAGTAAAATCGAGTACCTATAATTGTTACCTTTTTCCGATTGAACTAATCATTTATGACTAACAAATCTTATACAAGACCGTCTATCTTAGCATCTACAACCGTCTTATAATAAATAAAGCTGAAAGTATAAATTGCGTTTGTAAAAATACTTGACGAAAATGAATGTTACTTACATCGGAATGACGGGAACGACGAAAGGAGCGCTATGGAACAAAAATAGTTGAAAACGGATAAGGAACGAAGCACCGACGTCGATTAACATATCAAATTTTAAAAAGGAAAGAAAACTCGCCCAAAAGAAGAAAAAAGAACGAAGAAGAAGAAAAGAGTGCGTTCGTGAAATGAGACAGCAGCCTGCTAGCCTGCTATTTATTATACGTACGTTTCTTCGTCGTTAAGAAATTTCGCTCGTTTTTAAAACCGTCTCGAGTTAATAAAATCGGTTTTAGTAAAAGTGTCAGTAATAAAACGGAATCAATAATAAATAAATTTAATGAGTGAAAATAAAATAAACTCAGCCAGCTAACGGAAATAATAGGAATTCGATTCGAATCGGAGTTATTAACGATTTTTACTAAATTAGCGGAGTTTAACGAAATTTGATAATTTAGCAAAATAACTCAAAATAGCTAATTGGATGACTTTTCCTAAATCCGTTTTGAATCCACTAAGGGCCGACTTTCATAAAGGACTCGTAAAAGGATCGGAAATTATTAAATAAATAAACTCGAACTAACTTCAATAAACTCGAACTAACTTTAAATAAACTTATTAATGATTATTAAAATTAACGTATCGAATTATGATGAAATTAATTAATTAGCTAAGCATATATATATATATATATATATATATATATATATATAAATCGTTAAATGATGTAATTAAATTCAAAATAGCAATTAAAAGAATTTTACTCGTGACTTAGTTAGGCCACTGCCTAGGCCACGGCCAGGCCACTGCTAAGCTACAGCCAAGCCACAACTAGGCCACTGTAGGCTACGACCAAAACAACCAGCTACTACTCCACCTAATGGACCACCCAACCATAAACAAAGGAAAGGAAGAAAGGGGAAAAAAACAGGGGTATGAGTACCCCGTGTCCAACCCAACACCACCCCGTTCAACTCTCCCTCCCCACGGCCGCTAGCGACCAAAGAACCATCCCTACCAACACCTATTATGGCTGACCAGACATGCCATTTCTACCGCCTTCCACCATCCCAAAACAGTCCTAGCAATGTATACAACCATCTCCAAGTCTCAACCAATATTCATCCCAAAACAATCCCTGCATGTCAGTATACACCGTCTTAAATATACCACTTACTAACTAGCATCCCAAATGATCCCTAGAGGTCAGTATACACCGTCTCAATCATCTCCACATATCAGTATACACCGTCTCAACTATACAACAAACTAATTAACATCCATAAGGATCCCTATATATAATTATACACCGTCTCAACTATAAAACAGACTAACCAGCTTTCAAAATACACATATTTAACAAGTATAATCGAGTAACCTATAATTGTTACCTTTTTCCGATTGAACTAATCATTTATGACTAACAAATCTTATACAAGACCGTCTATCTTAGCATCTACAACCGTCTTATAATAAATAAAGCTGAAAGTATAAATTCCGTTTGTAAAAATACTTGACGAAAATGAATGTTACTTACATCGGAATGACGAGAACGACGAAAGGAGCGCTATGGAACAAAAATAGTTGAAAACGGATAAGGAACGAAGCACCGACGTCGATTAACATATCAAATTTTAAAAAGGAAAGAAAACTCGCCCAAAAGAAGAAAAAAGAACGAAGAAGAAGAAAAGAGTGCGTTCGTGAAATGAGACAGCAGCCTGCTAGCCTGCTATTTATTATACGTACGTTTCTTCGTCGTTAAGAAATTTCGCTCGTTTTTAAAACTGTCTCGAGTTAATAAAATCGGTTTTAGTAAAAGTTTCAGTAATAAAACGGAATCAATAATAAATAAATTTAATGAGTGAAAATAAAATAAACTCGGCCCTACTAACGGAAATAATAGGAATTCGATTCGAATCGGAGTTATTAACGATTTTTACTAAATTAGCGGAGTTTAACGAAATTTGATAATTTAGCAAAATAACTCAAAATAGCTAATTGGATGACTTTTCCTAAATCCGTTTTGAATCCACTAAGGGCCGACTTTCATAAAGGACTCGTAAAAGGATCGGAAATTATTAAATAAATAAACTCGAACTAACTTCAATAAACTCGAACTAACTTTAAATAAACTTATTAATGATTATTAAAATTAACGTATCGAATTATGATGAAATTAATTAATTAGCTAAGCATATATATATATATATATATATATATATAAATCGTTAAATGATGTAATTAAATTCAAAATAGCAATTAAAAGAATTTTACTCGTGACTTAGCTAGGCCACTGCCTAGGCCACGGCCAGGCCACTGCTAAGCTACAGCCAGGCCACAACTAGGCCACTGTAGGCTACGACCAAAACAACCAGCTACTACTCCACCTAATGGACCACCCAACCATAAACAAAGGAAAGGAAGAAAGGGGAAAAAAACAGGGGTATGAGTACCCCGTGTCCAACCCAACACCACCCCGTTCAACTCTCCCTCCCCCACGGCTGCTAAGCAGCCAGCAACCATCCCTACCAACACCTATTATGGCTGATCAGACATGCCATTTCTACCGCCTTCCACCATCCCAAAACAGTCCTAGCAATGTATACAACCATCTCCAAGTCTCAACCAATATTCATCCCAAAACAATCCCTGCATGTCAGTATACACCGTCTTAAATATACCACTTACTAACTAGCATCCCAAATGATCCCTAGAGGTCAGTATACACCGTCTCAATCATCTCCACATATCAGTATACACCGTCTCAACTATACAACAAACTAATTAACATCCATAAGGATCCCTATATATAATTATACACCGTCTCAACTATAAAACAGACTAACCAGCTTTCAAAATACACATATTTAACAAGTATAATCGAGTAACCTATAATTGTTACCTTTTTCCGATTGAACTAATCATTTATGACTAACAAATCTTATACAAGACCGTCTATCTTAGCATCTACAACCGTCTTATAATAAATAAAGCTGAAAGTATAAATTGCGTTTGTAAAAATACATGACGAAAATGAATGTTACTTACATCGGAATGACGAGAACGACGAAAGGAGCGCTATGGAACAAAAATAGTTGAAAACGGATAAGGAACGAAGCACCGACGTCGATTAACAGATCAAATTTTAAAAAGGAAAGAAAACTCGCCCAAAAGAAGAAAAAAGAACGAAGAAGAAGAAAAGAGTCCAAAAACCTGCAATTTCAAAAATTTTCTAACTAAACCATTCACAACCAATTCCAACTCAAGAAGAGTGTCAAAAACCCTTCAACAACTGATAAACTAATTTACATACATAACTAAAGACGCGGAAATATAAGGATACAATCCAAAAATAGAAAAGGGAGACATATGTCCCTTCAAATAATATACAAACCAAAAGTATAAAAGGTTACTAATAGAATAGCCAAAACTAGGTCCAAGGTTCCTTGCTCACTAGCCCGTCTGTGACCCCAACTAAGCATCAACAACCTGTCAATCGCATTTTATACAAACACGAAAGCCACAATTCAGTGGGGAGTAACTTCGAGTCCTCCCAGCCACGAATCGTCAAAATTAATGTAACATGTAAACAATTTGATAAACCATTTACTTATCATGTATTCTAACAAATGACCCCTAACTGACCAAACTAAACTATCATGTGAATCATATAATTCAAATTGTAATCCAAACTTTATCAACTGTAACCGGCTTACATCTCACCTATTACAGTTCATAAAATCACCATACAAGAAAGAGCAATATATCAAAGACAGGCATAAGTTCTTAGTACGGTCAATAGTCACTTTGTAACTCAAGTCTATACCACGAGGTAGGGAAGGTAATCGAACCGGTATCTTGGCTCAGCGGTTACTATTAAGAAAACATGGCCAAGAGACAACACAACCCTAGCCTAAAATCTGCGCAGACCTAGACATGCGGATACACACCACCGCACCCAAGACCCACAACTTTTTTTTAAAACAAAGTGAAGTGAGTACCCTAAGGACACCACCGAAGGGTTGGCTAGTACTTAAGCTGACCCCATACTATCAAAATTAGTACCTGAGGTCATGCCCCAACTTGGATATAAATCCACTAGTCAGGAACACAAAGGCTATCAAGCAGTGAACATATACTCGTCAGATACTATAAAGACCTATCTATGATGAAGGCCGAAATACTCACCTAGGACCTAGTCACAACTAGTCCTAGCTTGAATACTTTAGCCCACACCACACAAGACTCACCACACAAGTCAAGTAAGACACCCACTTAACCTTAAGAGAGCAAAAAGTCCTACTTACCAACCTAAATGCTAACATTCTATCATGAGAAAGGCTATATAAATATCTATTTACAGCATACAATCCAACAGTTCCTCAATAAGAATTCAATACTAACTTCCAATTCTAGCAATTTTAACAATATTAAAGGCTTTAGGGGAATCTAGGGCCATTACTACAAAATAAGAAGCTATTTAAATTCAACTAACTAAATAAGAAGCTATTTAAATTCAACTAATTACACATATGAAATAGAGATATAATAAATGGCCTAAAACAAGAAAAAGGCCGATTATCTAATTCATTCAACCGAATTTTTACCCGCAACCCCTGACCTGCGCAGTGCGGGTCAAATTGTGGCTGACCAATCACTCAATTAACTGACATCGCATCAGTCAAAGGGACTAAAGCTCAGTTTTCGGCACAATCAACAAAACATTACAATTATCGCTATAAAATTCATTTTGAGCCTATTATTTACAAATTCATTTTGTAAACTATCCTAACATGTGATAACTATTAACATAAGCATAGTTTTATCATTAACATACTTTTTATTACATGAATCAATTCAAAATACTACCCCTTTGTTACTTATATTAGTTATAACATTACTCAAACTAAAATGACCAATATTGTACGAAAACCGCAAAACAAGCACGGACCAACCCGGGCAGCCGTGGGCCTGCCTCGGGCACCGCCTGCCACGGCCTTTGCCGTCCCCCCTACACCACCTTATTTTTCCATTTTTGTTTAGTAAAAGACCGTCTGAAAACTAATTAATCGTCCCCAATTCAACTTTAATAATTTAAACTAACAAAAGGCACAAATTAAACATGCATACAACAAATTTATCATGTGAAAACTACTACTCAAGTAAAAATCACCAAACATACAAAAAATCAAAAACATGTGACGATCTTTCGTCGAGTAGCTCGAAATATGTTACCTTAAGCTAGAAAAAAGAGCAATTAGCACCTCAAACCCAAACCCTAACTAGCAACTATCCGCTATCTTCTACAATATACGAGTCCCCGAACTCGTCTTCCAATCCTTCACCTAAATAAACAATTAAAACACAATAATTAAACAAAAATACCGAATTTCCGAAAATTGGTCTTAAAATAACTTAATGAAAACTGAAATTAGAACATACTAAGTCGTAGATCTCGGCGAGGGGATTCCGGAAAGGTAAATTATGCGAAAAACGGACGAGTAACGAAGAAATTGTGACGAAAATGAGCTTGAAATTGTGAAAATGGTGTTTTGGGAAAGATAAGGATGAAGAACAAAGGAAAATCAGAAAAAAAAGAGTAAAGTGGAAGGGGAGCCGTGTAAGAGGAAAAGAAAGGACGGGATTCGGGTTTGAGTCGGGATTTTTCGAGTCGGTTTTGACTCGTTTCGATAATAATTAAATCCGTAAGTCAAATGCAAATTCCGTCAAGTCCAAAGTCTTTAAACACGAGATTACAATAAAATTGAGTATTCATACGACCCACTTCCAAATTCGTTTACCCAACGTTCAAACGAATTGTCATTTTCCCCCCGATACGCCCTTATTTCGAAATAAAAGATTTTACACGGTTTAAACTATTTTTAAACATTTCAAAACTATCAAAATAAATACTTTTCTTCAAAATATAATAAAATTATATTTCTTTGAATTATTTTTACTTTAAATACATTATTGTCAAATTTTACTTGATTAATTAATTATTTTCGATTATATTAACGGTCCGAAATTTACGGGGCGTTACAATCACCCCTCCTTTTAAAAAGTTTCGCCCTCGAAACTTGGAAGGAGAAATTATAGCAATAAGAAAATATAGGTATCTTTTCAATGAAACGGTGATACTCTTGTTGATCAGACAAGAACACCCATATTCATATCAAGATATAAAAATATTTCTACACCCATAAATGAGAAAACCCATTATTGGGACGTCTCCAACAACGAGATTTAACATTCACTAATGTTAAAACCATTGAAAATCATGAAAGCATTTCAAACTTTTAGTTTAAAATTCTATAATAAGAATAATATCTTTACTAATTATGATTAAATATGGCTTAGTAACTCGGAAAAAGTAAGAAAAAGAATACCTTATGGAAATAAATCAAAATTTCATTTTCAAATCTTTAAAAATAGGTTAGGTTTGCAGAAGTGACTTAAACTTTTATGAATGAATTGAAACTGGTGGCTTGAAAATTTAGAAGTTGTACAACACGGAAAATAACTTAGATAGCATATAAAACAAAGTATATTAAGATGATTCAAATTTAACTAATCAAAAAGAGCTATAATGAATTTCATGGGGTAAGAATTGAAGTCAAAATTACAAGGATGTCAAAGATAGAGTTTCATAGATTACCAACATCAAACTTACGAGAGGAGTATGATAATGTAAGGAAGAGAGATATGAGCGGTAACGCTCTTGATCAAGGAAGAATGGAGATTAGACACCAAGGAAACACCAGACACTCTTATCTCAAATAACAACATCACTCAAAACGGCTCCGAAAACTTCCTAACTACCAAACTCATAACCACACCACTCCCAAGGGTTTCCTCAATCGCTTATGTTACCTTTCCCTATCATATTCCCTGGAACAAGATATTTCACTATAATTGTGATCTCATCGTTCCAAATCCTCAAACATCCAGAAACAACTTCCACAAGCCTAAGGTCAAGACTTCCAACAAAGCTGTATTTGTATCCCACTAGTGTCAACTATGGGTTCCTCAAAAAGTAAACCTTCAATCAAGAGTCCCAATACCATGCTCTAAACTCCAAGAGAAGGTTCCTCAAATATTCCACAAGGTTCTTATTTCAAAACAAGGTAGTAACATACCAACCTCAAATTATGAAAAATCAATAGGATCTCAAGTTTCTCTATCCTTTTACTTATTAAGGATTCTCAAAAGCAGAACTACACCCAGCTCCAACATCGTCTCATCATCCCAAGCACTCAATGCGACCTCAAGGTCTATAAAACTATAGGATTAGCAAATTCTTCTCAATACTAAGTCTCTCTCAACTCAAGAACTCTCAAGAGCCAACTAATACCACATCACATCACCAATCCATTCTGGTCATCAACATCTCCAAGGTGTATTCTTTCAAATTGATAACCTAAACTTACTTACCATCAAATTCTCAAGGTACAAGGTCATAATTGTAACAACACTTTATCACCTCAGGATTCCTAAAACCATAAATTGAAATTATGTTCCTTAGCCTAACAACTGGTGTCATCCATACCCTTACCCTTTCTAGTTACCAAAACAAGTGCTAAAACCTCCCAATAATGTAGCTTACTCTCACTCTCATGCCATACCTCAAGTAGTAATCAATATCACTCACTAAAACTAACTAAATAATCCCACCTTTAACATTTCTCACACGGTAACATATACATTATCAAACCTTCATCTCCAAAGTGATTATAGAAGCCAAACACAAACTTGACTACTTAGCCAATCCTATATCCTCAAGTCACATCTCACTAACTCCGTAAACATGGTCACAAGGTACCAACTATACTAAGGAGATAAGGAGTGATAGAGAAACGGTAAAATATTTCCGAAGGGTGCATGAATCCGATAAATTAGGAAACTAAGGAGTCGGTCCGTAAAGATAACGGTTGACAAAAATAAGAGGTATTCGAGTTAAGAAGATATCTAGGGCAAGAAGAAGATACATAAACTTTGGCATAAGAACAGGGTTCAACAAACGTTAAAGAAAAGGAAAGGAGAATAGAAGCGGCACAATGAAAGGGTTACCGCTTACCAAACACTCATCAAAGCTTAAGATTGATATGATAAGGTTACACTACTAAGGTGCTCAACAAAGCCCCAAAAATCTACCAAATTATAATACTAACAAGGACTCCACAATGGTAGGTATTCCTCAACTCAATTGGTTTTAAGAGCCAAAATCAATTCACCACACAAATTCATTTGTTACCACCCATGTCCCAAAGTATCTCCTTTGCAATTCTCATCATCGAACTTCACTTACTATGTCATTCCCAAGTACCATGGCTTGTTTACTCCCTCATCTCACGACTTAATACTTCTAGTCTCCGATACCATAAATTAGAATCACATCTTTGAACTCACGAACTACATCGAACAACATTCCACCAAAATTCCCAAATTCAGATATGATTAATAAGGTCAACAAGGGCTACTCTATACTAGATTTGGTCAACTCAAAAGGTTTAACAAACTAACTAATTTCAAAGTATGATACCAATCCATTAAACAACGTCCATGACCTATCGTATTCCTTTCAAGGCCTACCAAGATTGGGCTAACTATCATTCCTTTAATTCTCCACAAGAAACATCGAGACTCTCAAAAGACATAAATCCCAAAGTGTTTCACAACTCACTAGACTCCCATATCAAGCACAACTAACAAGACTAACCAAAGGATCCCAAGTTATATTCTCTTATACAACTCAAACCTTAAACAATCAATTTCTCAACTCGTTCTCACCCTCCAATGATACATTCTCTCAAAACCGGGTTCTCTTGAACAAGGGAATTATCCTACGGAATAAAAGGAAGATGTCCACATGGGCTTTATTATAAGAAGAAAACGAACCTAAGATGAATCGGGAGAAAGAATTGAAAGGTAGTTACCAAGGCAAGAGAAGAGGAATTTGAAATACGAATAAACAACGAGATTGGAAGACTAAGGTAAGATTGCATTATCTACATCTATTGGAGAGCCATCTTACAAAAGAAAAAAAAATCAATTAGTACCTAACAATTAGCAATCACAAACAGACTACCACATAAAATCCTAAATCTACCCATCCTACCCTTCTCTCAAGTTTATTATTTAAAGGTCAAGTGATTCTAAGTGGGTTGCACAAACGTGTGTCACAGTTGGTATCAGAGCCTATTGCTCTCGACGAAGAAAAGAGTGCGTTCGTGAAATGAGACAGCAGCCTGCTAGCCTGCTATTTATTATACGTACGTTTCTTCGTCGTTAAGAAATTTCGCTCGTTTTTAAAACCGTCTCGAGTTAATAAAATCGGTTTTAGTAAAAGTTTCAGTAATAAAACGGAATCAATAATAAATAAATTTAATGAGTGAAAATAAAATAAACTCAGCCAGCTAACGGAAATAATAGGAATTCGATTCGAATCGGAGTTATTAACGATTTTTACTAAATTAGCGGATTTTAACGAAATTTGATAATTTAGCAAAATAACTCAAAATAGCTAATTGGATGACTTTTCCTAAATCCGTTTTGAATCCACTAAGGGCCGACTTTCATAAAGGACTCGTAAAAGGATCGGAAATTATTAAATAAATAAACTCGAACTAACTTCAATAAACTCGAACTAACTTTAAATAAACTTATTAATGATTATTAAATTAACGTATCGAATTATGATGAAATTAATTAATTAGCTAAGCATATATATATAAATCGTTAAATGATGTAATTAAATTCAAAATAGCAATTAAAAGAATTTTATCCAACTTAATAAAATACGGGGTGTTACATTCATATTACATTACTTTAGTTTTCATTCACATTCAATTCATACTTTAGTTAACAATAAAGTTCTTATTGCGGATCTATTCTTCACTTGTTCCAATTTCGGTAATCCTTGTTCTTATTCTTCAATTTATTTGCTGTTTTATTAGTTTAGAAATTGCTAGTGTAGATCCCTTGAACCCTAGATTATTTTATGCGTTATTATTGCTACAATTATTCGATCATGTCTTTATTTATAGTTTTTACGAATTTCATTGTTGTTATTATCGTTATTATGTCTAGCTAAATCACCCCTTGCTAGGATGTAGGCGAACTTAGCGTAGATGGCATACGAATAGGTGACCCCCGGATTAGGGCTTGGTTGACCGACTGGCTTACCTGGTCGGTCGACTGAGTCGGGTGGTCGGTCGACTGGGGTAGCTGGTCGGTCGACCACCTTCGTGTCTGATTTGCTTCGTTTGATTCGTTAAGTGCAATATCTATCAATGAGACCTAGCGGAGACTTGTTAGATGTTTAGTTTTGACCAACCCGTAGATCGAAAGATAGGGAAGGACTTAGATTAACGAATTAAGATGGCTAAATTGCTAGACTGAAAGGTAGGTGATTTAGGCATTAGGATTACTAACGAAAGTTAGTATTAGTGACACCTAGGGACTAATAGCATGGACCGAGAGGGGCTATTAGTTGATTTGGACCGAGAGGACTTGTCATACCCATCACCCACGACTGTATTTCGAGACCTACCTAGACTTATGTGTCATCGAAGCTGTAGTGAGATGATCATCCTAGCTCCTTTTTATTATTGGTTTACGTCATTTTCTTTACCGCTTTTTCATCTTTTATTTGCATTTAGTTTTAATCTATTTGCCTTAGAATTAGTTCCAAATCAAAATCCCCCTCATTGTTACCCTAAGACTAGAATATTAAACAATAGAAACTCCTCCGCCTCTCTGTGGTTCGACCCTGTTACCACTAACTTCTGTTAGTTTTAATAGGTTTTATAAATATTTTATTTGGTGCACACAACGACAGGTATCAAATTTTGGCGCCGTTGCCGGGGAGGCAGCGCTAGTTTTTATTGTTTTATTATTTTAGTCTTTTTCTTAGTTTAAGGAGCTTTTGTTCCTTAACCTTTTCTTATTGTTTTTGTGTAATTTTATCTTATGCGCATGTCTCAACAAGGCGAATTATTTCCCCTTGATCTCGAGCTTGAGAGGACTTTGCGCGTGAAGAGGAGATTATTTTAAGAACAACAGTCCGAGGAAGAGCCTAGTTCTCGGACAAGTTTCTACGAGAACGAGTTGTTTGAAGAAAACCCACCATCATCTCCAGTTTCTTCAACCGATACCGTTACCTCACCAGATTTTCTAGAGATGGCTGAAGAAGCAAGTATAGCTAGTCACTCCGAGCCAACAACTACGAATCTCTATAAGGGATTCGCATTACCAGGGACGGAGAGAAAATTCGAGCCAAAACCGTCTTATATCAACTTGGTTGAGAGAAACCAATTCGGGGGGGCTGCAAATGAAGATGCAGCTAAGCATACAGAGATATTTATTGATTATTGTTGTTCCATACCCCCACCAGCAGATGTGACCCAGGACCAGGTAAAGGAGACGATGTTTATATTCTCACTCCCTGATGCTGTTAGGGAGTGGTACAGAGACCTGGATCGAGCTGCTAATGGGATCACTGACTGGAATTCTTTGGCCCTAGCATTCTACAAGAAATATTTCTTTGCCTCGAAGACTAATGCAATTAGAGCTCAGATCACGAGCTTTAAACATGGTCCTGATGAGAATTTTCATGAGGCGTGGGTCCGTTTCAAGAAGCTGGTGCGAACTATTCCGCACCATGGGTTCGGTAAATGGAGCCTATGCCATCAGTTTTATAATGGGCTTTATGACGATCAGAGGGTTATCCTGGATGCGGCAGCTAATGGCAAATTCCAGGAGAATGTTGGAGAAACTAAGGGGTGGAAAATCATTGATGATATAGCCACCCATAAAGCTGAGTATGGAAATTCCAGGGGAAATCAAAGGAGAGCTGCTGAATCCCCTTCTGTAGCTGCATTAGAGGCTCTTACGGCGAGATTTGATAAGTACGAGTTGGAAGGAGCTTCAAAAGGAGGGATTTATCAAGTGAATGTTGTGTCAGACGGTCCTTTCGTCTGCAAGAGATGTGGAAGAGATGGTCATGTAGCTGATTTTTGTACCACTCCTAATGAGATGTGTGCTGCTTTCCAACACTATAGGCAGACGAACACGTATTTTGAGCCGAATGTTCATCCGAATCTGAGGTGGTCTAGCCAGAATGTCCAAAATCCGACTCCACCTCCGCAGCAGCAGAACTACGTGCCCCTGCATAAGCAGCAGCAACCGTACCAAAAGCCTCCGTATGTCCCGCTTGCCAGCCAAAGAAGTAGATCCCATGGCTCCGATTTTGCCGAGTTGAAAAATCTGTTGCTAAAGGAGTCTCAAGCTAGAGAAGCTGGTATGAAAATTTTGGAGTCTCAGATTGCTCCACTAGCTAACAAGAATGCAACTCGAGCTCCTGGGCAACTACCATCGCAGCCGGACCAAAAGAAGGAGACCCTTAATGCTATTACTACTAGAAGTGGGTCTACACTTGAGGGTCCTACAGTTGAAAATGCTAAAGGAAAGAAAAAGGCTGCTGAAAAGGGGAAGAAACAGAAGACGTATAGCAGCACTAGCAGTCGACCGACCGTCACAAGCGGTCGACCGACCACCCCCACTGTTCCAGAAGTGGTTTCTTATGTTTCTGAAAATTCGGGTAAGATTGACCCTGGTCGACCGACCGAGGAGGGTGGTCGACCGACCACCCACGCTGCTGATTCCGAGTTGTTTCGTCCCTCTATGCCCGATAACTTGAGGGATTTTCTGTTCTGGAGTGAGAGTACTCCGAGATTCTTGAGGCAAGCTCCAAATGCGGATGGTTCCATTCCAGTCCCATATCCGGAGAGGCTGATTCCGACCAAAGAACAGGTATCCTTTGATAGATTTAAAGATGTGATTCGTAGTTTAAATGTTCAGGTACCTTTCCTTGAGTTGGTCAATCAAGTGCCCGCTTACATGAAATTCATGAAGCAGCTTTTAACTAAAAAGCGGTCACTTGAGCCAGTCCAGTCTGTAGCATTTACTGAGGAGTCTAGCTCCTATCTTACCCAGACTGCCCCCCGGAAATTAGCTGATCCGGGTAGTTTCTCTGTCCCATGTTCTATTGGCACCTTTCCCATAGAGAAAATCTTATGTGATTTGGGGGCTAGCATTAGTGTCATGCCCTTATGTCTAGCAAAAAAATTAGGTCTGACCAAATTTACCGTGACCAACATGACTGTTCAGATGGCTGATCGCTCTGCGGTCCAGCCAATAGGAGTCTTAGAGGACATTCCTGTCCAAATAGGGAAATTCTTTTTCCCTGTTGACTTTATTGTCCTGGATATGCCCGAGGATGCCCATATCCCCATTAACTTAGGGAGACCATTTCGGCACACTGCTGGTGCAGTTATTGATGTTGGCTTAGGGACCTTGACCTTTAGAGTGGGCAAACAGTCCATTGTTTTTGCTCAAACCGCTAGGAAGAAGGATCCCATGTGGGCTGTTTCATGCAATGCTATTTCTGTTAAACCGTCATATGTGGTCATTTCTGATGTTCCTACTTTATTGCTTGTACCCATTATTCCTGCTGTCGTGACACCTCCGTCCCAGATAGGGAGCAAATTGGAGGACGATTTGTCTATTTCATCTATTGCAGGAGCTGGTTGTGCAAAGAGGTGGCCTTGGATGCTTGAGTTATGGCACTGACGAGGAGCCTGAGGAGGATGAGCCGGCCAAAGTTACAGTTTATGACTTGGAGCTTAAGGAGTCAGACGACAAGTGGGAAGATGCGTCAGATGTGGATCCGTCGGAAGATGTTGTTGATTGGACTGCTGAGAAGATAACCACCGTGGAGGGTAATTCGTGTAGCCAGAAGCCATGGTCGGAGATTTTCCGCATTTTTCGCGGATAAACATTTTATTGCTTGAGTTTTTAAGACAATTTATCGCATTTAAGACCTTTTACTGTTTTTGGTTTGCACGAGACTTCGCTTTGTTTGGTTTGTTTTAGGATTTTAAGACTATAGACTGTTTTTATTGGGTTTGCGCGAATTTTGGGCGCGTATATATTGTGCATTTCCAGGTTTGTAGACCATGATAACTCAATCTATAGAGTTATTTCGAAGAAAACAAAGTCTGCGTCAGGTGAAGCAGTCGATCGACCAGTACCAGCGGTCGATGGACCACTAATACTGCTGTTACCTGTTTTGGCGATCATGCTTGGTCGTCTCGTGAAGCGTGAATGGGCATTCTAGGGAGTTTTTCTCTCTATTCTTTCCCTTTCACTTTTGTTCTCGTTTTCTTCTACTTTAAATTCCATGCACATATTTCCCGCCCAAATTCTTTTATTTCCGAATGATGTTTGCTTTTCTGTCTTTCAGGTATTTTATGGTAGCACTGCTGGCTACCAAGACCTCCTAGATCGAGCTGGTTTGGGGAGGTTTCCGTTTGCGCTTAAATCTTGTGAGTTCCCGACATCTTTTTCTCTTATGTCATTATTTAGTTGTAGTTCTTTAAATGCAAATTCCCATTTCCTTTTTCGCTTCTTATACATGATTTTGCACGATGGGGACATTGTGTGATTTGGTTTGGGGAAGGGTTTTGCATTGCATAGCATTCATTTGTTTTTGCATTCACGTTTAATTATTCTGTTTGCATTGTTTTTTTAATTTCTCCATATATACCAAAATACCAAAAAAATTGAAAAATTTCAAAAAAATTCAAAAAAATTGCACGTTTACTTTTGCATGTAGGTCGAGTCGGAACGGTAGTATTTCAATGATGACATTGCATTTGCATTTGTTTATGCCTAAGCCGTGCTTAATTGACATGTTATTAGTAGAATCATATATGCATAGTCTACGAGTTTTCGTTAAATATCTTGCTGAACTTGAGACTTGACTTTGATTTTTGGCAAACTACATCATTTTCTGAGTTATTAGAGCCTATAACTAGTGTCATCTGTGACCGGCTTATCTAGGATTGTGAGTAGTTTCTCCTTATGAGACATGTTACATTAATTTGCATAAATATGAACTTAATCTGCTTAATACCCATACGCATTTTGTTTGTGGTTTGTTGACACATGTGGAAGAGGACTCCTTTTCTCATTTTACCCATAAGCCCCTCATCAGCCAAATTAGCCTTTTTGTCCCATGAACTACATACTAAAATTAGCCTACCTTATCCGAGCTAGTAATGGTGTTCTTGGGAATGTGCTTAATGCTATTTGGTTATATGCTCAATTGAGGGATTGGTGAAATGATGAGAAGGAAAAGAAGAAGAATAAAAAAAAAAAAAAAAAAAAAAAAACAGAATTCGAAAAAAAAATTGTATCAGACCCGACATTCAGTCGACCGACCGTCTCCTACGGTCAGTCGACCAGGTTACTGCAAATTCGAAAAAATCACATGTTGCAATTGTTATGCTTTGGTGATTTTCACTCCCTTGTTATCATTTATATTCTTTGGAGAGTTGAATTTTATGGAGGTTGTGAGTTTTGTGCTTCAATTTGGCACCATATTGTATCATTTATATTGAGTTTGAAGTTGGGATTCGCTTATAGTTTGGATTGTAGTACTAGCTTGGCTTATAACTCCTCATATCCAAATTTATCTTAGCCCCTTCTTACCCATAGCCTCACATATCCATATTTACCTCGGCATGTGTCATGGTCACTTGTTTGGTTGGAATGCGTATGTACGGTTGTAGAGATTGTTTTCATATTAGACTGCAGGCATGTTTTCATAGGTCGTAGTTAGGTGAGTGTCACCACAGAATTTACTTCTTTCTATCTTTTACATATTCTCACCCTTGCTTATTTGAGTGATTGAGCGGCCCATGAGAGTCCAATTAGATAAGTCTCTATAGTTGACAGTTCAGCAGTTTTTAACGACTACATAACTCGTTTGCACGATTCACATTACTAATTGATTGTTAATTTGTAGCATTAAATTGGTTTAGGCTTTACGGTTTGCATTTCGCTCTGAGATTGGAATCGTTCCATTAGGTTCATAGATCGAGTCTAATTCTTGCTTGGGGACAAGCAAGGGTTTGGTTTGGAAAAGTTTGATACGTGTCTAATATATGATGTTTTGCACTTCATTTCACAAGCATTTCAGAGCTCAATTGAGTAGTTTATGCTACTATTTCCCTTGTTTCGTGTATTTCTTCCTTTTCGTGTGATTTTGTAGGAATATGAAGAATATGGCGGAAAATGGACCAAATCCGTCCCTAAGTGCTTAGCATAGGATTAGACATAAGGAGAATGCTCGAGGAACAAACTTGGCACGCATTTCGGAGCTTGAAAGACGAATTTGGAAGCGAACTATCAGCTACATCAGTCGACCGACCGTGCCCAGTGGTCGGTCGACCAACAGTGTTGTAGCAGAACTCTCAGAACGTGAATAGTAGCATGCAAGAGCCCGATAGTTGGTCGGTCGACTGCTACCGATGGTCGGTCGACTGCCTCTTGAATCTGACGGAAATTAAAAGATTAGTAAAAGCCCATTGTATTTAAGTTTAGGAAATTAGATTACGTTACTTCTTCTATATAACGTAACATAACCCTCCTGTATCAGGCATATAGGTTTTCATATTACGTTACTTTAGTTTTCATTCACAATCAATTCATACTTTAGTTAACAATAAAGTTCTTATTGCGGATCTATTCTTCACTTGTTCCAATTTCGGTAATCCTTGTTCTTATTCTTCAATTTATTTGTTGTTTTATTAGTTTAGAAATTTCTAGTTTAGATCCCTTGAACCCTAGATTATTTTATGGGTTATTATTGCTACAATTATTCGATCATGTCTTTCTTTATAGTTTTTACGAATTTCATTGTTGTTATTATCGTTATTATGTCTAGCTAAATCACCCTTGCTAGGATGTAGGCGAACTTAGCATAGATGGCATACGAATAGGTGACCCCTGGATTAGGGCTTGGTCGACCGACTGGCTTACCTGGTCGGTCGACTGAGTCGGGTGGTCGGTCGACTGGGGTAGCTGGTCGGTCGACCACCTTCGTGTCTGATTTGCTTCGTTTGATTCGTTAAGTGCAATATTTATTAATGAGACCTAGCGGAGACTTGTTAGATGCTTAGTTTTGACCAACCCGTCGATCGAAAGATAGGGAAGGACTTAGATTAACGAATTAAGACGGCTAAATTGATAGACTGAAAGGTAAGTTATTTAGGCATTAGGATTACTAACGAAAGTTAGTATTAGTGACACCTAGGGACTAATAGCATAGACCGAGATGGGCTATTAGTTGACTTGGACCGAGAGGACTTGTCATACCCATCACCTATGACTGTATTTCGAGACCTACCTAGACTTATGTGCCATCGAAGTTGTAGTGAGACGATCATCCTAGCTCCTTTTTATTATTGGTTTACATCATTTTCTTTACCGCTTTTTCATCTTTTATTTGCATTTAGTTTTAATCTATTTGCGTTAGAATTAGTTCCAAATCAAAATCCCCCTCATTGTTACCCTAATACTAGAATATTAAACAATAGAAACTCCTCCGCCTCTCTGTGGTTCGACCATGTTACCACTAACTTCTGTTAGTTTTAATAAGTTTTATAAATATTATTTTTGGTGCACACAACGACAGGTATCACCATTTATGAACATTTTAACTTTTTACAAAAGAAAACAAAATAAAGAAAAATAATTCACATGGAAAAATATTATGTCCTCTATTCAACTCCACTCTACCACTTTACTTTTTCACGTTCGTCAACGCGTATTTTACGCGATAAATATCATTAGCTACGTATTTGAAAAAATTATAAAAGTTAGATATTTTTAATGTACCTGTAAATACGAATCAAACAAGATCCCACATGAATATATTTTCACTTATGTATTAAGAGAAAATCGAGAATGAATGTGTACTTGTGAATAGTGTAGGAAATGAAAACAGGTAAAGTGATGTTGAATGGAGGGTCAATGCTATACTTCCTCTAAAATTAGAAGAAGTAGAGAACATCCTCTTGCTAAGAGGATGTTCCATACATCTCCACAATAGAAATGACCTCCTCTTAAAGGAGAGAGAGTGCTAAGAGGATGTGTAATCCTCTCTATTGTGGGTGCTCTAAGAAAACTAAATAGGAAAGAAATAAATGTATTTCTTGTAAAGAAAAGTAAAAGTGATAGGATATTACAATTTTTCACAAAACCGAAAAGTTTGACCGTTAATCCACAGAAAAATATAAAACTTTGAACGATAAAATTTACATATTTAGTTGTATTATGAAAATATATTTCATAAATTATATTTTTTGCAAAAAAACAAAATTATATATAAAGGAAGAAAAACGCGGTCAAAGTGTCGCCTCGAAGACCATCCAAAAGCAAGTGGGTAGTTTGGATTGGATTGGAGGGAGTAACAAACAATAAACGGAAGGAGCAGACATTGTTTTGGGATTATCAGGGGGAGTGCAGGAGTAAGAGTAATCATCTGGGATCCCTCTATACAGCGGTCTCTGAATGTGTCACTATTCCCAACCGCTCTCTGACGGCCAAGTATATTTGCAGTCTTTAGTCCTGTGTGACACAACGACATTCCAATCAACTGTTAAAGCGAAAAAAAGTACAGTTTTATGGAAAATGAAAGGGAAGAGTAATGAAAAAAATACCACTGGAGAAAGAGTAATTAAAAAAACCCACTGGAGAACAGAGCAAGACTGTCGAAGGAAGACTCGCATGATGAAAGAGAGAACCAAGTAAGGGTAAAAAACTAAAACAGCCGTTGACAATGGCTGCAGATTCACAAATTGTTTGGACTACAATGGTGCGTAATTTGGGCAGGAGAGAAAAAGGGGAGCGAAGGTTTGAGAAAGAGTAAAATAAGCGATAAAGGCGGCGAATGAAGGATACAAGAATATGGAAGGAGGAAGCTTTAGCGAATGCCGCTACAAAATGTATCCAAACACATTCAAAAACTATCAAAGCTTCCATCTTTGTAATGTAACTCCTAAATATAGAAAGAATTTATTGTACAATATACTTACAACCGTGAAAGTTGAACTATTTTTGGTTTTTGAAACTTTGAAGACAAAACGCCGGCATTCCCAACGTTCTCATTCCATTTAGACCTGCAAAGCAAAAGTGTTTTGGGGAAAGAGTACAAACAAATAAAATTAGTCACAGTTGTATCGATACAAATAGGACTGAGATGGTCTTGTATTAATATAACGCGCGGCGAGCCCAGTGCAAGAAAATCTCCTCCCTCATACACATGAACCAACTAAAAACTGAAATCAAGGGAACAACTATGTCATATTCAGAATCAGTCTCATGTTATTCATATAAGAATTTTTTGTGTTATCGATATTTGCTATCAATTCTGACCATCATCTAAAGGAATGTTAAATAAAGGGAGAGTAGAAAAAAGGGAGGAAAAAAAACGTCGAGAAACTTCCTGGTACAGATGCATATGCTGAAGGATATGTGGAGCATGAAGTCATGAACATCCATAGATCAGGCTCAACTGCTCCTTCACAGAGTGAATAAGTTCTGCTCTAACTCCTGGATCACTTCCGCCAATAGTGGGGGCATAGAGTAAAACACAAATTAAATAACAAGGTGTATGCAAACGAGCAAAAAAATACGATCTCTAAGCTCAAAAGACATGTTATTTCATCGAACAGCTGATATACGAAAATGGTAGGAAGCGAAATTAGAATAAAAGTTTCGGTAGTTAGCTATGTTTTATCACCAACCATTATAAAAAAAAGTTCACAAAAAGTAAAATGTTTCTACAAATTAACTTACAAGCAATCCGTATGACAGAGATGCGACTGCAGAAACCCGAACATCGTTCTTCTGTACGCCACAAAAAAAAATCCGATGCTCGGCGATGTAGTAAAATGGGCGACGTGTACAGATCAAAGCCGCACCTCTATTCTCTATTATTATAAGATTATACGCAAGACAATTGTCTGATCATTCGAACAATTGTGCTTATAAGAAGCAACACGGGCAGATATTAAAGGAAAGCATTCGAGATTTTAGTTGGGGCAGTTGAGCATACACAAACGATTCAAGGAAATAATAAAAGTTTATACGAAAAACACTGAAGAGTCTAATTTATTTATTTACAATAAAATTTATAGGACCTTATTTTTGTTAGATACAATAAAACATAAAGAAAGCGCGACAGCTAAGGAATCCTCTGTGATCTGAAAAAGCACGTACGCAGAAGCCTCGGATATTTATAATTAGTGTAAGTTCTTTGTGGAGTTTTTTTTTTCACAAAAAAATTGTAAAACGTTTTCGATTTATAGGAACTTCTAACCACAAATATGATTATATTTCGTTCCTTTTTACGTTTGTTAGCGTTGGAAAAGAAGCTTTTTGAGTCTGATATCGGTTCTTCCTCCGTTCACCAATTTGGGGTCATATTTCGGTTTTCATGTAGCCAATGTCTCTTCCAAGCTCCACAACTCATTTTTATTACTCAGACCAATTGCTAAGCATAATGCAGTTTACCAACTGTAATATTACCATAATCCAGAAGACAGCGACATTAATTAAAATCATAAAAAGTTCACTACTATTATCTACCATTCAAACACGAAACATAAACCAATCAACCACCCTCTACTTCTAATGCTCACTGACTAAGGCACGGTTTAACTGAATCACTTGTTAATCTTTTTCCTCCATTCGACTTAAATAATTATGCTCTAGGGCTAATTCAGTCGAGCCAACCTTGGTATTTTACTCTATCTGATTGGTCAAAACTAACAACGCTCAAAAACAGCTAGGTAAAGAAGACAGCAAGACCTGAATGTAGCGAGTAGCAGAATTATAAAGCCAACAACACAATAATATATAGCTGACATAGTGAGTTTCAGACTATTAAAGTCAGACATATCTAAGTGTAGATGCCCAACACAAGAAAAGAGCAAAGACCTACATCAACCACTTATCAGATATAATAATCTCAAAGTTAGCATAGTTCACAGTCTTCATATTACTATTTGAAGGAAACATTCCCTACAACTATTAGAAAAAAACAGTCACTAAAAATCTCAAAGATTCAACCATTCTAGGGACATGCTGTCTGAATATCCAAAATTTTGCCTGAAGCATCTAATCAGCTCAAAAACAAGGGAACATAGGAGAGACAAATGCAAATGAACGAAACCAATCCTACAGAAGTTCATGACCATGTCCGGAAAAAGCAAACCTCAGGGCATAAATATAATGTAAATTTAGTGCTGCTAGCATCTTCTACACCGGGCACAGAGCGAGCAAAATCAACTAAAGCAATCTGCATTAGTTAGTATGAATGGTGCCATAAACACAAAAAAAGGAAGCAATCTTGCATTTCAGTGAAAATGGAAACATTGAAGCAAACTGATAAATAGCATGAACAAAAATAGCGACCTCAGTTAGTATAAATGGTGCCATGAACACAGAAAAAGGGACAAACTTATATGAGAGTATTCTATGCACACAATCGTCCAGTTTCGTGTTATATTCTCCTTTAACAATAGTTAGTTTAACACCTTCGTATACATAATGTGGTCTCGCTAATGACATACACAAATAGTAGAACAAAAAGAAACACTTAGGCTACGATACGAAAGTTAAATAATAGACTTTTTGCTGGGGCAATTCATCAATCACTTGGTGACCATATTACGGTCTTGCTATCTCTACCCAAGTTTCAAAACCCATCAGTAGTTTGTAGGATTGAAACACGGTCATCTTGTGAAAATATGTTCCCACTATTTAGTACCCCGTATCATTTCAGTAAGAAATCGAACAAAACCAAATCGTAAAGGCAAGAAATTGACCACGATGGTATATAGAGCAATCAAATTTCCAACCTCCATCAATAATTTGTCCAATTATAACATGTCACCACATTGAAAGCGAAATTTCCTAGAAGTAATGTAATCAAAGCAGAAAAATCTAGGTACAAGAGCGAATAACGATGGTAGAAAGCTCACCTCAATAGGGAACCATAGTAATTACTCAAGCAGTGGTGAAGAAAAGCAACCATTCGGAATAACCTCAAATAGTAACTGAGACAACGACGAAATTGGTAGACTGTAACTGCAGGTAAGTAAGAAGGGGAGAGAGAAAGCATAGAAATTGGGGGAAATGATTCAGGCGGTGGATACAACTTATACAATAATATAGAAGGAAGGTTTAGTAGGTGGCTTTTCTGTAAATAATGATGTCATAGAAGGACAGAAGCAGGTGAAATGTGGTGTCATATTTGTATCTTCTTTTTATATAAGGTATAGAAAATGTTTGTAGTTTTCTAATAACATGTTACCATTATTTTTTCCACTATTTTCAGGGTAAAAAGTGACACCTTTAGTGATAATATTTTGTAGATTAACTGCTTACATTTATTAAAAAATGGCAAAATTTTACCGGTCTTATTTCAGACGGGAAAAGTGCCCGTCTGAAAAAGATTTTTCGTTTTTTCTATGCTAGATGATATGCATAGTAGTAGTTATTTTTAAGTGTGTCAACTATTGAACTTGTGTTTGTGTACTCCGTTTTGATAAGTTCTTTCAGTGCGTCTTGCTTTAGACGGTTGATTTTCGTCTTAAATAAGATGGATAACATGTAAGCATTACAGAATAAAAAAAAATATTCTACGGCAACATGTTTATAGTCTTTCTCACTTCATTTTCAGTGTAAAAATTGACATCTCAAGTTAAAACGTTCTACAAATTTAATGGTTAATTTTTTTTTTAAAAAAAAAGGACAATATTTATATCCGTCTTATTTCAGACGTGAAAACAATCCGTATTAAATTACAATTTTCGAATTTCTTTATCTTTTCTTTATGGGTTCATCATTTCTGTACGTTAATTACTAATGAACTGATTTAATTTTTAGGGTCCATAAATCTTTATACTCAAAGTAAGTACAAATAATAATTTAAACGAAGCACAGACATTTTTGTTGATAGATTTAGTGTTATTTATTTCTTCAAGAAGTCTCTATTGTGACGGATATATCAGTCACAAGTTTGTGAAGGGTGAAGTACCAAAAATAATCTAAATATTCCACGTAGCTTCAAAACTAAAGGATCCACTTCACAGCTGTTGGAAATTCCAAAGAGCGTGCATTATATCATTTTCCTCACCGCGTAGCTCTTTACACCTCATATCTTCAACTTTGTCTATTTCTATCTGACAACCCAAAGTAATCTCAGAAAAGCATATTAAAAAATGATGAGTGGTAAAAAATTAAATAATGACGTCACACAAGGACTTAAGCCATGCAAATAATGACGTCACACAAGGACTTAAACCATCCTCTTTTATAAGTAGTATAGAAAAAAAAACTTTTTATTTCAAAACAAAAAGTGGGGTAGGATTGGTGCATTGCATATGAATGTTTTATTTGTTATTATTAATGAAGATCATAAAAGAAAAGTAAGGATAAAAGTCTTTACCTCAAAGGCGACCAATCACAGCTAAACTTAATACAAAAATTCTCTCTCTTCAAATATGCAAGCTACAAGTATAAAAGTTACCCGATCATTACACCATTCCATATCAACAAAACAATCTCTACTTTGCTATATAGACTAATTATTTATTAAGTTCGCCCGGTTACACTCATATTGTGAATAACCCAGCACATAGCTCCTCTTAAATTTCTCATTCATTCGCCCTTGCCAAGGTCAAAGGAAGGACGACCACTAGAACACATCCCCGAACCATAAAATTTATTCACTATATAACAACAAAAGCTTAGACGTAAAGATTAAATAGTAAAGTTGACTTCATTGCATCGTCAGTTCGTCACCATCATACTAATACAACCAAGAGTAGCTTATCATTGTCTGCTACACTAAATTAATCATCCAAGTCTTAATTTCATTACACTTAGTAAGATCCCAACAACTAAATTGCCAACCAACTAGATAAAAACCAATAATCCAACAAGGCCATCTTAAGTAAATCACCCTAAGTTATCCCCGCAAACCTTATTCAATATATACCACATCAATATAACCGCAACATGTGACGACGACTGCCAGTACGACAACAACGATGAAATTCCCAAAACACAACCAGTCAATCATATACTCTTGACCCAAGTCAATGAATCCTAATTCTCATACACTTGCCCAATACCGATATAACTTATCCCAAATATTACTGATGTAAAACCCATTATAATCTCGACCTTAAAGTACAAATCGTGAAATATTATATATAAAAAAAGCGATTTACCAAACTGATGAATAAAATGACGATAAATAAAATACTTACAATTTGACAGTTTGCAACAGAGGAAATAAGGAATTATCAGGAGTCGTGGCTATCAGCTAACTTAGGTGTGCCGCAAGATCAGTATGAGTTAAAAAAGATGAAGGCAAATTAAGAGGATGGAGGGCGTTGTGTGAATGAAGGAAAAGTAACAAGGGTTTTAATTATTATTTTTTGAAGCAAACAAGGGTTTTAATTTGGGAATGAAGTAACCAACTAACATGAAGGGTTTGTTACAGTATTTTACTTTTTTTTTTTCCTTTTAAAAATAAAACTCACTTCCGAACGATTTAAAACTCATATACTCTATATTGGAAAACTCAAATAATTTTATTTGTCGTAGCCATTGACAATTAAAACTTTCCAGACTGAAATAAGAAGATAAACCCATGTAAATAATCCGGAAAATAATGGGGTGTTACAACTCTTGTCAAAATTATATCAATAATCAATCAATCAGTGAGATTCCAATGTACTTGAAATTGACGAAGAAGGTGTTATTACTACTATTGTCAATCTTAACATTGTTTTTACTTTCACGACTATTAATGTTTTATTTTAAAATCAACAATTGACAAATTTGCTCTTGATATTTGGCATAACCAATTATAGCCTAGACTCTATGTCAATTCACCAAATTTCTTTAACATAACTTGTATGTGCTCACTCTAAGATCTTTTTCGGAGCAGCAACACTCGACTCTACGAAGAGCTGCACCAGAAAAATATTATAATTTCGTCTGAAGTCGTTGGATATGCACCACAAAATTATAATAAATGAATTTAGGATTATGAGTTTTGTGGATGTTTGTTGACTTAGATGGATACTCTCAAAGTGCTATGGTCAAGTAAAGTTAGGAAATAACTTCATCTTATAGAAGGATAAAATTTACCTAATTTTGTAAATAATTTATTCATTCCTTTTCTTTATACAATTTTGTAGCTATATAAAACTATATCTTACTGTGTTATACTTTTATACTAAACTCTGACAATACTACTTATTAATCAAATCTAGAAAGTCTTTACCTCGGTGAGAAAAAGAAGTGAGATTGCGTTAGATGAAAGATAGGCTTCATGAGAAAGAGAAATATTTATTTTCTACATTCTACGCATAAGTTTACAATTATAAAAATTACACTAACTTACTAATCATGATGGATATGGATATTAATGAGTCATCTTTAGATCGAGTTAAGCTGGGTTTGTGATCTGGACCCTAAGTTCATGGATCTCTATTGATCCAAGACTTTTTGGTTGAATTTCTGAAATGTGGATATTAATTGTATTTGTACTCCTTTCAAATCCTTCATATTTTTCCTTATTAAGTTGACGTGGATTCTTACTCTATCATTCAAGTTTACATAATTACTCATCATTTAAATTAAAGATGATTTCAAGCATATATTGACAACACAATTTTATTCTTGGAAATTAATATATCAAATCCTCTTGTATCTCGATGACATTAGCATCACAATCATCAAGGATAGCACATCTATAATCACGTAGATTTCTAAAGCGGAGTAAATGCTCGAAACGTAATGGTGATTATCCACTAAATAATTCGCAATTCAACATGAGGTTAAAGACTCCCATGTTGATTGGTAATATGAAATTAAACTATATACATACATTTCCAAAAGGTTAAAAAAAAAAAAAGAACAGTATCATAGCATGAAAGTGGTAAGATTAATTAAGTGAATTATTTATATAACAATTTCATGTATGGAGACACAAATTGTATAATGAGATGTTTCATACATGCATTTATCAAAAACAAATATGACTTAGAATAAATTTAAATGTAATTTCATTGCAATGTGTAGTGTCAATTTTTATTCACAACAAATAAAAGACTACAAAATATATGATCATAATTTAAAATTGATAAAAAAAATGACAAAAAATAAAAGCATCATAGAAATAAAAAATATAACCAACCAATTTTTCATGTCGTGTATACCCATGCTAATCGTGATAAAGTTACCACATATAATAGCATGAGTGCTTTCTTATCATAAACATCTTAATTTCTCATGGGAAGAAGGGACTGGACCATAAAGATGCATTAGCACCATGAGCATGACCATGACTTTGATACTCACCAAATTGACCCATCATCATCATCATATTCATATTATTACCACTACTACTAGCACCACTATTTTCTTCATTAGAAGAAATATTACAATTCCCTAACCCTAATCCTCCCAAATTCATTTCCATCTGTTGTTGTTGTTGTTGTTGTTGTTGTTGTTGTTGTTGTTGTTGATGATGATGATCATTCATCATTGGTGCCGCCATCATATCCATAAATGATGACCATGGTTGTTGCATCATCATTTGCATATGTATAGCATCCTGAAATTCCTCCTTTTGCCCATGCAAACTTTCACTACTAACTCCTTGTTGAGTTAAAGATCCATTATCATTATAAGTATTATTATTATTATTATTATTATTATGAGAATGATGTGTTTCTTTTCTTAATCCTTCAATTCTTTTGCTAATCTCATTTAAATGTTGATTAATCACCCAACTAAGATCACTTAGGTCCAATAAACTCATGTTTTGTATGTTCTTACCCGTTAAACATTGGTACATAACTTGAGTCATCTCTTTTTCCCTATTTTCCTTTTGTTGCCTCTTTAATTGTTCATGTGCTTTAGCCACTCTTTGCCTTAGAAACTCCTCTTGGCTCACCATTTTCTTCACCTTCTCCATCTCTGGCAACCTCTTAAAACTCGAGATCACTTCTCGGGCCCCCGATGTGCCCGGCCACACCACCGGCTTAGACTCATATGGACTATAGAGGACCGCACAAGCCTTGACATCACAAAGAGTTGTTAACTCGTCCATCTTTTTTAATAAACCACGTTTTCGTTTCTTGTAGGTAGCTTTTCGAGCAGAATCATTGGTTATGAAGGCTAATTTCACCTTCTTTCTTGTCATGGTTGTGGTGATAATGGATAGGATTATGTAAAGAATTATAGAGAAATTAAGATGATGGTGATTTGTTTGTTTATTGCCTAAAAGAGATAAGGTTTATATAGGAAGTGTATTAGGGTTGTGAATTTATGACAAATTATTTTGAGGTTTATGAGAAAGATATTTTTTTTGGAGATCATGGTATTAAGCATATATATGTTGTTATTACAATGAAATGAATGACAAAAAATGTTTAGATGTTGATTTTTAGAGTAAATAATATAATTAGAGATACACATCAATTTCATAAATGTCTTTTTTATATTAACAAGATTGAGCTTTTATTACTAATATTTCTTATAATATATTGATTTAAATTATAAGAGATTGAGTTTTAATCACTCGTATCACTTATAATATATTAATTTAAAATATGAAATTGATACCATTTAATATACAATCAAATCATCAAATTATTATGTCATAGAAATTTTTCTAAATCATATTAAATTTTTCTTAATAATAAAACTTGTAGCTCAAAATTCGAGTAAGTGATATAATCAAAGATACCCCACAATTTCATAATTGGCTTTTTTCATACTACAAGATTGAGCTTTTATTTCTAGTATCTCTTATAATATATTAATTTAATTTATAAGAAATTGAGCTTTAATAACTTATAGCTCTTACAATATATTAATTTAAAATATGACATCAGTACCATTTAATACATAAATCATATTCTCACATTATAATATCATAGCAAGTTTTCACAATCATATCAAATTTTTTTCTGAAAACATAGATTTTGTAGCTCAAAATCCTACTTCAGAAATAGGAAAAAATAAAATAAAATAATAATAACTAAGGGAGTACACTATGTGTAAGCTGTAAGATTTTTCAATTGAGGGATAACATCAATTGTTGGTCTGAGGGTTTTAAATAGGCAATATTTACTTTCTTAAAATGGATCATTAATTACATTGAATTTTTTAATCATAATATGTGTCGATGTTTTATATTTAAAACTATTATTCCTTTTCTAGTAGTCTACTACTCACTAGATATATGAAAAATAATGTACGTTTGTATGTAATAAAATACAATCTATGAATATATAGTAACTTAAAACCCTGACATGAAATTTCACAAAATGAAAATATAGGCCACTAGTCACCTAATTTTGCATTATTAGTAGAAAAGAATCTCAGTTGATTGATTATCACAAGTAAAATACATATTATTCAATCAAGATAACTCATCATGAAGCTTACAATACACATATATAACATCTTTACTCTGATGAACAAAAATGAGTTTATGTTATTAATTACTGGAAATATGTTTACGATGATTTTTTAAGGTGACGACTCGCTCAATATGTTAAGTATTTTTATTTTTTGTTCTTGGTTTTCTTTTGACATACGAAAACACACACACACACACAACCACATGATCGTTAATAATTTATTGTTTTATTATGCTTAAAGATTATGGAATATGAATTATTTTCTTAACCAACAAATACTTAAGCGTTAGTTTAATTTCTCTTTATTTGTTGAATGTGTCAGAGTTTTTAGACCTTTATTTATAGATGGGATTTTAAAACCCCGCGTGGCAACTTCATGTGCAAATAGCTTCATACTTGACCAATAAAAAGTTAATCAAGGTAACATTTTAAAATTATTTTGTAGGTGTTGCAAGTAAGTACTAACTTTTTAGTACCTAACAATGGCTATACTTCTTGTATATTATAACAATTTTATATTCCCTCAATTTCAATGGATTTTATATTCTTTAAAATGCTCTGTTATATTTTAAAAATATGTAGAATACCATGCAACATCAAATAATTAAAAATCAAATATTTATGTCCCAAATTATTTCGAGTACGTTGTACGATTATATTTATGAAAAACAGAAAGAGTAAAGTAAAAGAATATAACTTTAGAATTTCGAACATATATTAGTATAAATGAGCAAAATTAGTTATGCATCTTATGAATGACTCAAGTAATAAATATTTACGTATATAAAATATTACATAGTTGCTTTCACTTTGTTGAGCCAAAGTTATAAATAAATAAACATTTTTATACTTTGTAAAAATTATTAGTTATAACTCTAAAATATCTGCTTAAAATATATTGGCAAAAATGTCTAAGCTTATTGACTTACTCGCATAATCTTTTTTACACTTTGAGTTATTTGGTTTGTGACCCATTGATCTCTTGACCAAAAATTAAGGAAAAAAAGGTGTTACATGCAAAATCATTGCAGCAAAGGTAATCTGGGTGTATTCACAAAACTTTTGACAATAAATCTTCCAAGAATTATCAGATGTAACGTTTTATGTCGCTTCAATGAAGAAGTACCTGGCAAAAAACTAAAAGTCAATCAACCTATAATAATAAAATGAAAATTGAAAAATTAATTTAATTCTTTAGAATTATTTATAATTATAATATGAACACAAAATATATTATGGCTACATAAAGTTATTATAAAGCCAAATACAATAAAAACTAAATTGAATTAATTAATTCAATTAGGATTTTATGTGAACTAAAAATAATCTTAAATTGAGTGTGGAAGCTTAAATATGAAATAAAATCTCAAAGGTGTTTTATTTTAGAAATTGAAACATTGTGATAATGCAAGAGATTATAATTGTAGACAAAAATATGGCAATGTGTATAGGTAGTATAAATAAGGAGAGGAAAGCTAAAAAAATCATCATTTAAGAAAAAGAACTAGTTTTGTGACACGTGCAATGCACGGGTTTTACGAGTCTTGCTTAGACACATTCGTATGTTTTTCATCAAGGTGGACACGTTTAGTTCTATAGTGCTCCGTACATGTTTTGATAAAAACATTTACGCTCAGGAGCTAGGTAGCACGGACACTCCTCCTAACTAGTCGTCTCGTGTTCGACACCGTGTCGGACACCCGGACACCCGACACTCGTCGGACACACGCCTAAAATGTTATAGTTTAGACGAGGAATAAATTGTCATAAGAGATTGATTAGAAGATTGATTTGGGTGAGAAATGAGAATTAGTTATAGTTAAGGTCGAATTTTACCTTCAGTTACCTAAATTTAGTATCAATTACATTAAATTTAGAATCAAGTACATTACAAAAATAAAATCATACGTTATTTATAACCATAAAATATGTTTTGTTATTAAATTTAAATAGCGTGTCTCGTGTCCTAAATTTCATAGAATGCCATATCACGTGTCCGTGTCGTGTCCATGTCCGTGTCCGTTTGGTGCTACCTAGCTTAGGAGTACCATATAGTTTGGCTAGTGAGTTAATTAAAACATATTGAGCAGTACAATCCTTCTTAAAAGCTTATTCGTGTTTCCGTTTCAAGTGATTTGCAAAGTTGAGGTAGTTAATGACACATGTCTTATTTTTTAGGTTTCTAAGAAAAAAATGTTGTGTTTCGACTTGACTTGTAAATTGATCTCCTATTTTTTTTATTCACTTATAACAGTTATATGGGTGATAAATTAAACCGGATAGGGGATAGTGAAGTAGACTCTCGTAGATGCCGACCTCCACTAACTAGACTTGGTAAATGGGGTCAACGGGTTGGGTTTGGGTCAGGCCAATTCGGGTCGGGTTATTTCGGGTTTCTGAAATATTCGGGTTAGTTCGGGTCGGGTCGGGTCGGGTCATTTCGGGTTTACGGGTATGTTGGTCGGGTTGTTTTGGGTCAAGCAGATCGGGCCATTTCGGGTCGGGTCATTTTCGGGTGAATGATTAAGATGGAAAAAAGCATTTCAAGTCTCTTGGGGCCAATTAAAGTTATGTTTTGTCGGGTCATTTTTGGATTGGGTAGTTTTGGGTCGGGTTATTTCGAGTCGGGTTAATACGGGTCTATGAAAGCTCGGATCATTTTCGGGTCGGGTCGGGTTAATTCAGGTTTTGGGTGTCATTCGGGTGCAGCTGTTCGGGTCAATTTCGGATCTCGGGTCAGCCTTTTTGGGTCGGGTTGATTTTGCCAGGTCTAGCACTAACCATCATTCTACTGCCACTGGGCCTTCATTAAGAGGTGTTTTAAGTCACCGACTTTTTCTTCATGTACACACAAAGTAAACTCATAACAATCATTCTTATCAAATTTCAAATCCTAAACTCATTCAATGGTAATGAAATTCAGGTCACTAATACCACAACCCATACGTAGTAAATAATTAATTCACTTAAATATATTGCGAGAAGATTAATTTTGGTATAAAATTATGGCGTACAAACAATTGTAGTCACTAGTGTCCAAACCTTTGGAGCCAACGTAGCACAACAAACAATTTAATGAAATGGAGTACTAAAAAAGAACTACAAACCAAAACGTATGTAAGTTCACATCTATGTATGAGTAGTCCGGCCCTTGTCACGGCGTCATGCATTTTTGTCCGAGCTCGTTAGATCTCCTCTCCTCACCTTTTAAAAATCAATTTCGAAGAGCCATATAATTAGTACAGATCATATTACGAAGACAAACTTATTGTGAAACCTTATATCATAATATGGAACAAGAGAGTTAAATGATTTCATGGATTTCATGAGATAATAGTGATAAACATAATAATCATTAAGAAATTCCATTTGTATATTATAAATTAGTAATGTCAATGTTTCTAACCAATTCAAGACTTCAGATAAGGAAAAGGATTATATGTCGGCGCTAGAGGGTATTGAGAGTAATACTTTGAAGGAAATTGTGGAAATCCATCCACACCATTACACCAAGGTTCCTTTGTGGTCTCTTAGGCGCCTCCCAATAGCGCGATGATCGGTTACAAGCTTTTCAGAAAATCTATAATGAAGTCGAATCAACTTACTTAACCTTATAAAATTGAGATGAAGGGAGTATACATAAAGTTCATCAAAATTTTTCAACTATAATAAAGAATTTTTTTTCTTAAATGGTGTTCTTTTAGCAAAATATTTACAAAAATGGGGCTCAATTCAAAATATTTACACAGAATGGGTCCACGTCAGCATTATAGTTTTTTTCACCTATTAAGAAACTAGTCGCTAAATGATTCAACGACTAGTTGGAGTTTTCCAACTTCTGGCTGTATCACTCAGCGAGTAGTTAGCTGCCATTATCATCCCAGCTTTCCCGTTGGGCATAGTCTCATGCATAGATGTACTACATGTGCACCGCGTGTACCTCCAAAGAACACTCATCCTTCTCTTAGAGCATCTTCAATGGTAAGCTACTAGCTTACCTTTACCACATAAGATTTTCAAGCTAGAATATTTTTAAGCTACAAACTACTACAATGGTAAGCTACTAGCTTACCTTTGCCACATAAGATTTTCAAGCTAGAATATTTTTAAGCTACAAACTACTACAATGGTAAGCTACTAGCTTAGTGTTGTGCCTTAAATGCACCAAATGTAAACTACCTTCCACAACACCCTTTTAATTAATACATTTGGTTATTTTACCTAGAAAATAAAATATTAAAAATATTCAAGTGTTGTTTTAATTGGTTGATTTTTTCTTGTAGGCCCATTTGAGCTACTAGCTCCATGAAGCTACTAGTTCAATTTAAGCTAGTACATGTGAAGTGCTCCAATGGCTAAGCAAGTAGCTTGAAACCGTTTTTATTTGCAAGCAAGTCTTTTTGCTTAACCATTGGAGATGCTCTTAAGAACTTCCTTTTGACAAACAAATCAAATCCTCATTCCAACCATCAACCAAAACTTAGCCAAAATATATCAATTAACACTATTTTGGGCTGTTTTGGTACCGTCACGACGACGCCGTAAAGGGTACCTCTGTTTTGTGATTTGGAAAGCCGAGAGGAGATTCATTTTTGCATCGCCGTGTCGCTACTGACATCAAAACAGAGTCATCACGCACGACCTCCTTCAACGTTTACTCTATACCCATTTTTTTCTACAATAATTGAACTAAAAAAGGACCTAAATCTTATAAAAGTTGAAGGGATAAGTTTTGGGTAGAAATTTGATTTGGGTTACTCGACTAAATAAAGGAGAAGGGGGGGGGGTGAGAAAGTGACGATTTTTATGTTTATTTTTGGGGATTTTTTGGGTACTAAATCACAGTCAATAAGATTGTGCATATATATTTTTATATTCATCTAATATTGTATAATCTTAGTTTAGGTATATTGTATCTTACTTACCTTGTTGCCCAAGGCCTCTTATACGGCTATTAGTTTAGGGTTAGCTAGATGTGTGCCTTTCTCTGGTTTGTATTTATACTCATGTCCATCTTTGTATTCATTATGCAATTCTTAATACAATTCTCATAATTCTCTCTATTCTATCATGGTATCAGAGCAGAGATCTACTCGGCCTGATTCCGTCATTTCTTTTCCGCTGCTACCACACTTACTTCCACCTTCTAAGAATTGCATCAATCTCTATCAAATTATTGATCCAACGATCAACCCCGTCATCAAATTTCTCCCAAAAATAAAAATAAAAATTATCGTATCAAAATTCTCCAGTCTTATATCTCCAAATCTTCCATTTGTATTATACCCAATAAGTCTTTAAATCATCGTCTCCCTTGACGTAAAATTTCTCACAAAATGCTTCATTTGTTCCCTTTCTCAAAATTCATATTTTCCGGGAAATGTATTATTGAATTGTTCGTCTCATTGAATACATGGACACGATTTATATAATAAACCACATTAGTCTAAACCCTAGACGGTAGCCGTCATAACTTAACCTTAATGATATTCGGCCCTAATGGGCCTAATATCCTAATACCCTCCCGCAACCGTAAAGGCAATACATAGTACGAACTTTACGATTGGAGAATTACAATAAAATCAAGATAAAATTAAAATAAGAAAAATCAATCTTCATCGACTTCTTCGTCTTCATTATCCATCTCTGTCTTCGCAAGGTTGGTAAAATAAACGAGTATTAAGACTCGTTAGAAATTTCTTCGAACAAGAACGTTAAGTTTTTCGGACTTGTCGAACATCAAATAATTTGTTAGGAACACTAATCGTACCTAAACAAATTTCAGTAAAACGGAAAATTATCCGTTAATTTAAAGTTAGGAGAACACTAAGTTTTTCGAACTCCAAATAGATCGGAACCACCATCATGGTGATTAAAGTTGCGTAACTCGCCAGTCAATTTAAATACCACCTTAATCGAAGAAAAGAATTTTAAATCAAAATAAAGAAAAATAGGAACGAAGTGGTGCCCCTGCCACATCGATAAGATGATGATGATTCTTGATTATTGTAACTAATGACAAATCCTACGTAGTGTGATTTTTTTTTTTTTTTTTTTTTTTTGAATTCTGAAAAAGGAAATTATTGTTTGTGGTTGAAAATCCTACCGGTGGGTGTAAATTTCCGGCCACCCACCGGTAAGAAAGCGGAAGCGGTTTATAGAGACCTCAAGAACGAGGCTCTGATAGACTGATACCATGTTAAGATTACAGAAGGGAGAATTGCATAGGAAGGGAAATGTATTATTGAATTGTTCGTCTCATTGAATACATGGACACAATTTATATAATAAACCACATTAGTCTAAACCCTAGACGGTAGCCGTCATAACTTAACCCTAATGATATTCGGCCCTAATGGGCCTAATATCCTAATAGTACTAAATCACAGTCAATAATTTGTTTATTTCTAAACTTCACGCGAATTGAAATAGCGAGAGGTTTGTGAATTCTTCTAGTCGCTCACTGAATTGGCGAGAGGTTACGGAATCTGTAAAAATAAAAAAGTGCTGACGTGGACCAATTTTGTATAAATATTTTGAAATGAGCCCTATTTTTGTAACTATTTTGGTTTAAAACGCCATTTAAGAAAAAAAATTCTATAATAAAATGGAGTTAGGGCAAAATTGTTAGGCTAGATATTTTAGTTATTTACTCCTTATTATATAGTTAGAGTAGATGGTGCAAGGTTACATACTTACATGGTAAGAGGACGAAGGAGTAGACATGAGTCACATGACCATTCACCGTATCTTGATAGATGAACCATCTCAACTAAAACCTTAAAGTGATGGTTGAGGCCCAAATATTATAAATATTCCTATTATATCTATCTATTTTCCGAGTCTTTTGAAAACAAAAACAACAAACGAATTATTAGTTACTTGATCTCGTTCTGACAATGAGTAGTAGTTCACATGAAATATTACGCAGTAATTCACCAACAGCAATTCAAAACTAATCACTACTTAGCATTTAGAAATAGAGAAGAACAAGAGGGATAAACACCAAATTATTTGGGCAATGTTTCCGGGCAGCGAAGTAGCGCAGCATGTGTTCATCCACCTCCTTCACATGATAAACATATGCTTTTTTCCTTGATGTCTTCAAATGGTCAATTGTTTAACGTCCTTTCACTTTGGCATGGGTTCAGCTCGATGTCCTTAACACAGTAAATCTTCAGAGGCCCACAAAAGGTACTGATTTATGACAAATATAACAAAAAAAAAAAACAAATTAACCCTTTCCTCCCTACTCCTCCTCATCTACAAACTACAATTCAGATACAAATAAATCCTACCAAATTTGTAATAACATGAAAAGGCTAAAAAAATTAAAAATATAATACAATAAACTTCATTTATTCAAAATTGAAGAATTACGTCACCCATGAAACTAACCCCTCCAAGATTTGATCTTAACTTCCTTGATTGTCCTAGTGTAAGGGATTTTAAAAGGTGATGGAAGAATACAGTTACTACTTACTAGGCATATAAGATGAAGAGTTTGTGTTTAATTAAGACATTAAATAGAGGGGAAGATAAAGTGTGAGGTTATGCATTGTTCACTCAGAATGTGAAAAGGCTAATGCTGATAATTAATTTTGCATTAAGCAGATTATATTATGATTGCACAATGCACACACAACGGGAGAATGTATGAGGGCTTAGATTGAAGGGAATTTAGTAATGTTGTGGCACCACGTGGATCACTCAGTTTAGCCTTTTTATACTCCCTCTATTTTTCTATATATGACTTTCTCACATTTCGAGACACACACTTCTCTCTTCAATATATCTCAAATTATATGTTTAAATATAGTGATATGTATACTCATATGAAAGGGTTTTTCATAAGAAATTTAATGGTATAATTTTTATAATTTTTTACCAAGCATATTTTGTAAATATTAAAGTCAAAGGTTCGTCTCAAAAAAACAAAACGTTATATATTAAAAAATGGAAGAAGTATTATTTATAAATTAGATGTTAAATTAGTATGTAGAGTGAATTAATTATTAATTATTAATTATTAATATATCTAAAAAGATGAGAAGAATCTAAAAAGTTTATCAACATTTACATTCTATTGTACAACTTAAATTTTATTTTATTTTCTTTAATTACATGCATGTGACACATGAAAATTCAAGGTGGCTTTTGATAGGAGACATGGCTTAGTGAAATGCTTAGTTTTGTCTTTTTATAATATTATATAAATTTACAATGTTACGTTAAAATTTGTCGTTTTAGGTACCTTTAAATTATATTATAACTATTTATTTATAGATTAATGAATTAAATCAATGCTAATTAACTAAAAATTGATAATCCATGTCACATTAAAATTTGCCACGTCACATTATAGTTTGTCGAATATAATAAAATTTCACGGGATTTTTAAAATAAATTGTGCAAACGACAATGGGTAACTACCCGTCTTAAGAAACCTGACAAATGGATAATGGTACAAACATGAAACAACGCATTTTATATGTGTGTGCTCGACAAAAAAACTCATATGGTAAGGTATCAAAGACATATGCACGTTATCATATAAAAATAATAGAAACTAAAATAATTGAGAGATGTAGCATGCATACCAATAATCGAACATTAACTAAGAGCAAAATAGGTCGCTGAACATGATTAAATAAAAATTTACGAGTGATTCTTGTAATATATATTGAAGACTATGATTGAATCACGTAAATTTTGATATATTCTAAAATAAAGAACTAAGAATTATCTACTAACATGCATTATATAGACAAAATATCATAATAATAATTTTATTATATGAATATACAAAAATTAGAAATGATTCAAACGGTCGCTACTCCATAAAATATGAATTGAGCTTTCATTTCAAATAAATCTACAGAAGATATTCCCACAATCGAAATCTAAAAGGTTCATAAACTTTGTTAAATTCCTTATTGTTAGTACAAGAATTTTGTCGAAATCTTGATGGACTTGAGTAAATGATCCTATGTAGAAACAAAATTAGTAATAAAGATTATAAAAGAATTTATTTCAAAAAACATATAAACTAAAAAACATACGGAGTATAATTTAGAAACCATACTATTTAGTATTTATCTGAAGGTGCATGACCGCTTCCTTTTCGTTCATGCCTTGATCATGGTACAAATCAAATGAAAAGGCAAAAAATATATGTTCGAGATGATTAAACATATGAATAGAAAAATATCAATTTAAGTAGGTTATTCAAGAAAGTATAATGACACAAGTACACACCATTATATATTTGATAACAAATTAATAATGGTTAAAGACCATCAATCACCTTAATAAAAGTAGTAACATAAATGATATAGAAAAACACTTAGAAAGACTAATAGTGGGAATTGGGGAAAAAATGAATTGGAAAAGCAAATGACATAATTGAAAAGATTAATTTCATTATGGTTTAAAAAGGAATTCTAAAAGGTTTTTCATTCAATTTTCAAAATTTATTTGCCATTAATTATGAGAGTAAGTTTTGATTGTGGAATTGAAAACATAAGCTACTTATTTAATTTTTTTTATGTATTAGCAATGCTATATTGAGTAAAATGACATTCAAGTTGTCTTTTTAATTATATTGTAAATTAAAAACATTAATTATTCCATGATGCTTAAAAAAAAAAGTAAATTGTGGAATTTTAAAAGGTTTTTCATTCAATTTTCTAAATTTATTTTACCATTAATTAGGAGAGTAAGTTTTGATTGTAGAATTGAAAAATTAAGCTACTTATTAATGTTTTTTTATGTTTGTTAGCAATGTTATATGGAGTAAAAATTACACTCAAGTTGCCTTTTTTATTATATTGTATAGATAGGTAGATAGATAGATAGATAGATAGATAATGAAACTTATAGGTGAATTTGTAGCATCACTTTTTAAATTTTTTAATAATAATAATAATAATAATAATAATAATAATAATAATAATAATAATAATAATAATAATAATAATAATAATTTTAATAGAGAGAGAGGGAGGGAATGCGATTTCAGGGGCGATTGCACGATCCTTGGCCGTTGTCACTGCCGTTCTATCTCGCCGTCACCACCGTCGTCATCTCACGCCGGCAATCTCTTCTGGGGCGTTTTTTGGTGTCAGCGGTCGTTGAGGGTAGCAATTTCGCGGAATTAGGGCATCGTGTTTTTGCCGTTTCTAGTTTAGGGCAGCGTTTTTCTGAGTCATTCTTCTGCCGTTGGCTGCCAACAACCACCCCACGTCGACCTTTAAACCTCACGTCGCCGGTCAGGGGCTGTTGTTGTGGGTGGTTCATACGGTGGTTCTGGGTTGTGAAGGAATTGCGTGCGTTGTCGTCTTTCAGGGATAATTGTCGCCTGCCTTGCGATCATTGTCGACCTGCGCCATCACCAGTTGGCCACCAGACCTCAAGTCGCCGGTCATTTTGGTGGTGGCTTACGGCACTGTTTGTGTTTTCCTTCCTCCGGTGAGTGCTCGACTTTCTTCTCGTTTTTTTTTCCTGTTTGTTTTTTATCGCGCTGGTTGTTGCTTTGCGGTTGTCCGGTGCTCCTGCCTGTGACCGGCCACTGCCGCCGCTGCCACTGCCTTGTGTGGGTGGGTCCTGGTTGTTGTGGGTGTTACGGTTTACTTGGTGTGGAGTGTGTGAGTTTTGGGCCGTTTTCAAAAGCTACGGTGTGGTTCTTTTTTTTTTCGGGTGGTGGTCCTCGGCTGTTTTGACGCCGTTGTACGCGAGGAAGGGTGTTTGGGTTTTGTTGTCCTGTCATGCCTGAGCTAGTTCGGTACCATTGTCCTTTTTCGAGTCTTCATGGGTGTCGGGATGGTTTCGGTAAGGGCCTTACTAAGGCAGCTTGGCAGAAACATTTACAGGTCCGACATTGTCATGACGGTGCGTTGGACCTTACGCGTCAGACTCTTACTGATAGTTTTACTGTTTATTCCAATGCCGAGAGTACTTTGAGACGGATGGGGCTCTGGTCGTGTGGGGTGTGTTTTATGACCCGTACTGTTAGAGCTAGATGTCGGCATAGTCGGGGTGATTGTGTGATGTATCCGGAGTGTGTTGATGGAATTTACACCTTCCATATTCATGGCATTCCGAGACCTTTGGTTCCTTCTACTTCGGTTACTTCTGATGATAGTGTAGAGCTCGTTCAGTGGTCTATATCTTCGCTGGATCGTTTGTTGTCTTTAGGCCTTCGCACCGTGAAATCTATTCCTCCTAAGTGTCGTCTTGGGTTTGCTCGGGCTTTGAAAGGGGCCTTGGATGCGGTGTTTGATGCCCCTAGTGATCTCTCCCGCTGGGTTCGTTTGCTTGTTCTACCGCTTTGTTTGCTCAGGACTTTCGCTCCTCGGAGTAATCATGAGTGTCGGACTGCTATTCGGCGTCAGCATCAGGAGGAGAGTATTACCGTGGCTATACTTGCTTGGGGACACTTTGGGGGGGGGGGGGGTTTGCGTTATTACTGAGGAGTGTTTTGATGAGGGTCCTTCTTCATTTTCGTGGATGAGGATCGGATTTGAGTGAGCTTAACCTTCGCCAATGTCGGCGGAAGATTTCGATGGCCATTATCTCATTGTGTTGTACGGGTGCTTTTTTCCTCTGGGGTCGCCCCCTACTCCGATGCCACTCTTGTGGCCCTGCGTGAGAAGCATCATGTTGCCCCGCCTCCTTCTTTGCCTCCTCTGTCCGGGGATCGGCATCCTCCTCGGTCGCTTCTTCGATTGTGATCTTGGATAAGATTCGGAGCTTCCTCGTGACACTTCTGTGGGAGGGATGGTTTTCGTGCTTGACACCTTATGGATTGTTTGAGTGGCGATCTTTGTGGCTATTTCGAGATGATTTGATCACTTCTATTACTAGGGTGGTTAATCTTTTTCTTGAGGGCCGGTGTCCTCTTCCTCTGGGTGAGTACATTGCCAGCGCCCCTCTCACGCCACTCGTTAAACCGGGTGGTGGGGTTCGTCTATTCTTTGTTGGTACGGTCCGGAGACGGCTTGTCTCTAAGGTTGGTGCTTCTATGGTTGGTCCGTCTTTATCTTCTTATTTTGATGGGCTTCAGTTCGGGGTGGGTGTGTCCGGTGGAGGAAAGGCTATCTTGCATGCCTTGAACCGGCTCATTGAGGATCGGGGGGATCAGGTGGGGCTTTCTATGTTGCTGGTTGATTTCCAGAATGCGTTCAACCTTGTTGATCGTTCGACCATGCTTCAGGAGGTCCGCCGTCGTTGCCCGACTCTCTCCCGCTGGGTGGAGTTTTGTTATTCCAGCCCGGCTCGCCTTTTTTATGGGGAGCACTACTTGTGGTCTTGTCAGGGTGTTCAGCAGGGTGATCCATTGGGCCCTTTGCTTTTCGCTTTGGTTTTGCATCCGTTAGTTTGCAAGATCCGGGACACTTTTGACCTCACTTTGCAGGCATGGTACTTAGATGATGGCACCATCGTGGGTGATACTTTGGAGGTGGGGAAGGTCTTGGATTTGATTCTGGTGGATGGCCCTCTTTTTGGATTGCATCTTAATGTCTCCAAGACGGAGATATTTTGGCCTGTTGAGGATCCTCGGAGCCGGCTTCCTGGGGTTTTCCCCCCTTCTATCTCTCGGCCATCGCGTGGTGTTACTGTTTTGGGTGGACCTGACAGTACTTGTTCTGTTTTTAGCAGAGAGATTGTGGCGACGAGAGTAACCAAGACCATTGAGCTAATGGATTTGGTTGCGAGGATTGAGGATCCGCAATGTGAGTTGCTTCTTCTTTGAGCTTGTACTGGTATATCCAAGCTTTACTTCTCACTTCGTACTTGCTCCCCTAGTGTTTTTGGGTCTGTCCATCTTCCTTTTGATGCCGCTCTGCGTTCTAGCTTGGAGCATATTGTCACTGCGTCAGGGCCGGGTTTTGGGGATTGGCAGTGGCGCCTTGCTACTTTCCCTTTTCAGCTTGGTGGTCTTGGTGTCTATGCGGCGGGAGATGTTTTATTTTATGCTTTTATTGCGTCCCGCTTGCGATCTTTGGTTTGCGAGGCTAAGCTCCTCGGCCCTTCCGGTATTGTAGTGTTGGCCCTACTTTTGATGATGCGCGCGGTGTTTCTTTGTGACTACAGGATCTGGTGTTTTAGGTAACCCTAGTGAAATTGCTGCCCCCAAACTTACGAAGAAATTGACAGACATTTATTTCGCGACGGTTGCTACTTCCTCAGAGTCTGTTTTCTCTTTGACGCCACGCCAGATTGCTTTATGGCAGTCTCAGCAGGGTTCTCACTCCTCTGATTGGTTGCGCGCGGTTCCTATCTCGGGGTTGGGTCAGACTATGAACGGGAGGACTTACCGTTGTGTGCTGGGATATCGTCTGGGTGTTCCGTTTTTCACGGTATCTAGGCCCTGTCCGGCTTGCTCTCGGGTTTTTGCTGAGGATGTTTTTGGGGACCACGCTGTTTCTTGTACTGGTACTGTGGGCGTTAAACATCGGCATAATCCTGTCCGGGACACTCTTTTCAACATCTGCTATAGATCTGGTATTACTGCGGGAAAGGAGGTTGATATCGGTTTGGTTGATGGACATGGTGGCTCTCTTCGTCCTGCGGATTTATTGCTTTATTCTTGGGACAGGGGGCGAGATGTGTGCGTTAACTTGACAGATTCTTCTCCTTTGACTTAGACTGGGATGGCGGATTTTGTGCCTGGCCGGGTTGTCGCTGATGCTGCTCAGCGAAAGTGTGCTAAGTATGGTGATTTGTGCGCGGTGGCGGGTTACGGTTTCCTTCCTTTCTCTTTCTCTTCACTTGGGGAGTTGGGTTCAGATGTTGTTGCCTTGCTCAAGCGGATCCAGAAATTCTCGGTATCTCAGGATGCGGGGGCTCGGGTGGCCGCTTACATTTTTACTAGACTTAGCTTTGCTATTGCTAAGGGTGTGGGAGCCCAGATTGTATCTCGGCTCCCCACCAATTTCATGTAAACCTTTATTTTTATTTTAATGAAAGTTGCGCGCATCTTATAATAATAAAAAAAAAAATAATAATAATAAATAAATAAATAAATAAATAAATAAATAATAATAATAATAATAATAATAATAATAATAATAATAATAATAATAATAATAATAATAATAATAATAATAATAATAATGTCATATGGAGTATTTAATAAACAAATACTCCGATCTAGACAGATGTAAACATAAGCAAAAAGTGGTTATTTAAGAAAAGGTGGAAAAGTGAGGGGTAAAGTAGGAAATATTGATTGAGGCCACATGAGTTTAGGTGGATTAAATAAGTAGTTGGTGAGTGGGTGAGTGGATGGTAAAGTTGTAAATAGGTAGTGGATGTAAGGGTAATTTAGTTATTTTTCATGCCAAATATGGTATGTTACCATTGGTGTGGTTCATCCATTTTAGATAAGTGTTACCATCAGTTTGGATCGGAGAGAGTATAATTTAAGAATAATAATAATAATAATAATAATAATAATAATAATAATAATAATAATAATAATAATAATAATAATAATAATAATAATAATAATAATAATAATAATAATAATAATAATAATAATAATAATAATAATAATAATAATAATAATAATAATAATAATAATAATAATAATAATAATAATAATAATAATAATGGCACATTAATTTGCCATGTCACATGCCACATCACAATTTAATTTGCTATGTAACATTTAATTTGCCATCTCACATTTGCCACGTCACGATTAACTTGTCATGTGACATTAGCCTTTTAATTATATTTTATAGATTTAAAATATGAAATTGGTACCATTTAATATACAATCAAATCATCAAATTATTATGTCATAGAAATTTTTCTAAATCATATTAAATTTTTCTTAATCATAAAACTTGTAGCTCAAAATTCGAGTAAGTGATATAATCAAAGATACCCCACAATTTTATAATTGTCTTTTTTCATACTACAAGACCGAGCTTTTATTTCTAGTATCTCTTATAATATATTAATTTAATTCATAAGAAATTGAGCTTTAATAACTTATAGCTCTTACAATATATTAATTTAAAATATTAAATCAGTACCATTTAATACATAAATCATATTCTCACATTATAATATCATAGCAAGTTTTCACAATCATATCAATTTTTTTTCTTAAAACAAAGATTTTGTAGCTCAAAATCCTACTTCAGAAATAGGAAAAAATAAAATAAAATAATAATAACTAAGGGAGTACACTATGTGTAAGTTGTAAGATTTTCCAATTGAGGGATAACATCAATTGTTGGTCTGAGGGGTTTTAAATAGGCAATATTGACATTCTTAAAATGGATCATTAATTACATTGAATTTTTTAATCATAATATGTGTCCATGTTTTATATTTAAAACTATTATTCTTTTGCTAGTAGTCTACTACTCACTAGATATATGAAAAATAATCTAGTGGATAATATCACTACTACAGATACAGGCTATAACAACGGGTAAAAACCGTTGTTAAAACAAAAAGCGGACGTTGTTAAAGCGGCCGTTGTAAAAGGTATTTACAACGGTTAGGTTATTTACTAAAACCGTTGTGGAAATTATTCATAACGGTTAAAAGCCGTTGTTGTTGCGAGTAAGTCGTTGTGGAAAGTTTGACAAAATTTTGGTGGGAAGGATATAACAACGGTTGTCATATAAAAAACCGTTGTTGTATCTTTCCTACCAAAATTGTGAAGACTTTTAACAACGTGTATACGGAAAATAACCGTTGTTGAAATTGTTAGTAATAACGGTTCTTCATTTAAAACCTGTTGTTGAATATTATGTGCGGGAAAGGTATTTACAACGGTTCGTTTTTTTAAAACCTGTTGTTGAATATTATGTGCGGGTGAAAGGTATTTATAACGGTTTTTGTTTTAGTAACCGTTTTTATTACATTTTCGTAATTTTTTTAAAAATTAAATTTGTTTCATGCCATTCAAAATCCTGCATATATCAGCACCAGCATAAATCACAGCTGGGTTTATCAGAACTCAATAGATTCAATTCAACCACAACAACATCATCATATATACTTACAATTTTATCACTTTACATGAACTAAGATTCCTAAAACTGTGCATCCCCCTAGCTCTATCTACAAAGATCATTCCCTAACTTCAACAAAAAATTTACTAAGCTGATTTAAGCTCTAAGTATCATGCATTTACTCTTCATTGCAATGTTCTAAGACGTATTTGCCCAACATGTCCCTTACCTCGTCTATTTGGTGCCCTTTGTACTGAGGTACTTGTGGCGCGTTGATTACATACTGCGGAAAAAACAAAGACAAGACATTATTGTAACAACATACATCATTCAGCATAGCAACATCATGGTATAGCAGCAAGCAAGACAACATCAGCTCTAATTTAAAAAAAGTAATAAACACATTATTAAATTACTAACCTTTTCTGGAATAAGGATATATCTTTGCATAATAATCTCCAACATAAACCGACAAACGTAGTATCCACATTGTAAGCTATCCGGCTGGAGAGGGACCTATTATTACATAAAAAACGAAGAGACGAGAAGGCCCACATCAGAATCATGCACTTTAGGCATTGTATTTGCGCACGTATTATTATTAAAGACAGATTTTTGCACTTAAGGTATTGTATTTGAGCATGTACCCCTGTTATCGTAATAAAAGTAGGGCCATCATCAGAATCTTTCGTGGGTTGATCCTCGTTAGCTCTTTTCTTCTCAAAGGGCCTTTTTTTTTAAAAAAAAAAGGAGGCAGAAACTCATATTTTTGGGGCAAAAATGAGCTTTTTGCTATAAATAAAAATTGAAACTTAATGTTATTATAAATAAATCAGTATTATAAACTTACTTAATAATCAAGCCCTTAAAGGTCTCGTTTGGTTTTCTATGCAAAAAGTCTAACCAAAAAATTTTCTTCTTGGTCGGCATGTTGGCTGCTAGCACCCAATGACTCCTACATCAAGAGACATCATCATTATTAACAAGTACATTTATTAGTTATGAAAATTCAATTGTAGGTGGAATCGTAATATTAATTTGTTTATTACTCGATTTCATTATAAGGGGAAAAAATGAGCTTTTTGTTTGTCGCCAATCCCCGAGCAATATAATCTACCATATCTTCGTACGAAATCAACGTGATATGCATAGATAAAATATAGGGGCACAGGAATCCGTATTGATCACATTGAATCTTGTTCTCGGGGATCACTCTCGATTTCATTAACCTACATTATTACGGTATTAATTGCGGTATTTAAAACACTATATAGTCAGAATATTAGAATATGAAATGATTTATTAAGAAACTTACCTCATCCAAACAAATAGGTGGTGGACATCGCTCTCGAGAAGGCCAGCCCAAATGGCTAGCAGCTCCCATGACAAAATTGCTTCGCGCTCAATCCCAAAATATCCTCCTCGAGCGGAATAATTATCAATTGCTCGGTTGCTATGCGACGGCTAGCCTCTAAATACAGTTTCCTCATCGTCAGCGTTCTTACTTTTAGCATGAATTCGCTCCCAGAGAAATTAGTGGAGTTTATACTCCTAACATCTTTCAGTGCGGGGAAATAATGCTTTCTCTTTTTGTGCTACTACCACCAGCCTATACATGTAGATAAATAAAATAATAAAAAATCCAAAGGTAACATATCCTAGCTAGTTGGAGTAATAAAAATAAAAGAGTACTTAACTAAATACCTCATCAACCTACTCTTTCAATGATGAGGCAGTAGTAGGTATGTCTGGGGACTTAGGCTTATCCGTCTTTTTTGCCCCCTACACAAAATTTCCATGCTTTTTAGAAATAAAGAAAAAATATAAATAAAGGGAGGTTTTTAAAAAAATAGAGAAGTTAATTAAATACCTCATCAAGTTGTTGTTTCGACGAGGTAGTTGGCATATCTGGGGACTTAGGCTGATCCGGCTTATCCGTGTTTTTTGTTCCCTACAAAAAAAATAACATATAAATTTAACATATAAAACCATTTAACATATAAAAATTTAACATATAAAGGTATTTTTTCTAACCCCAACTGCTTTCGATTGAGGCGGAGACGAACGAGCCAGGAAGATGTGAGAATTAGGCCATTGGATGAAACTTCCAACCGCATCTGCCAGAATGGTAATGTCGTCACGAACTGGAACGGGCAGTTGAAATTTTTCATGGCCTTCTAAGACTTGAGTTATCTCCACTTTTCTATGACCAGGCAAAAGTTGTTCGCCATGAACCAATAGAGTTTCCACTGATTTGGTGGGCAAGTCTACGAGACCCCGGCCAAAACGCACAGGTTTCGCGGATTTAGGGTTAGTAAGAATAACTACTTTCCTGTTTACGACCTGAAGAATACACATACATTATATATTATATCCCAAAATTTAATAGAATTCATATAAATTTCACTAATTAAAGACTTCATGCATACCTTGCCGTCTTCTCAAGTTGCATCCTCTGATTATTGTCAGCTGTGGCGGATAACTCAAGTTGCATCTCCTTTTCAGACTCATTTACCTAATAAAAATAACCAATGACACGATGTCAGAAGTTATAGCATTAGAGCTGGCAGGGAACACACCCCCTGATCTTACCCAAAGAAAAGAAAAGAAAAATAAGGAAGTCATATATTTACCCTATCGGCTTTAGTTGTTACAACTTCAGAAGCATTAGGTACCTGATCTTTCTGAATCTCGTTGACCGATACTTCCTTCTCATGTATTGCCAAGGTAGTAGTGTTCTCGGCCTCTTAACCAATCTGTTGTACCTTACCCCCATTAATGACATCCTCCATCATCTTCAATTCTTCTTCGGAATGCTTGCCTCGAGAATTCATCTTTAGTATCACGGATGCCAATAACTGAACCTGCGTGCCAAGAATGTAATGTTTCAGCAATTTGTTTAAAATAATAACATGTGAACTTAAATGAAAATAATACAATAAATGGTACCATGCCAGCCTTCTCAGTCTTAGCCTCCCTTTTCTTCTTTTTCGGGGCAGTTGTCCCATAATATTTCGTGACTCCAACCTGTAACGGAACGCCCCTCATTCGACCTGGATGTTCGGGTCGGCCGATCGCTCTAGCAAGAACGTCATCACGACCATTAGGAGTGAATATCCCTTCTTCTACCTCCTTCAATACCTTCTCCTATTATATATTAAATAAACTTCAAATTATATTTGTGACTAAAATAATAAAATTAGTAATGAACTCGTCTTAATAAAATAATGCTTACTATGTTGGCCAACACTTCCTGATCATATTTGTCACACGGCCAGGATCCTTTAGGCGTGTGCCCTTCTTTATAAGTTACATGCCGATTCAAGTCGGTCACTCTCTTTGCCACCTACACATTAACATGGTAACAGTTATATATATAAATGTGTATCAAGTCCAAGTGTGATTAAAAAAATCAAATAAATAGAGGGATGCATGCTACTTACCAGTTGGTCTTCTATCAATCTGTGACCGCCCCGAGAACCATACCATTTCCCCTTCTTGCATGAAATGTTAGCATGATTTATTTTGCTAACGGCCTTCAAATTATATAAAAGCGCAAGTAGATGAGATAATAAAAATATTATAGAGAACTCATTAATTAAAAAAATGATAGGTAAATCATTAAAAGGCGAGGATATTTAACCTCAAACTTCTCATTAGTTCGAATTGCTTTGAAAAGATCCCATTGTTCCTGAGTGATGGTGGGACACTTGTTTGACGGTGGGCTCTTACACATCTCCCCCGTCTCCTTGTCCACATACAACCAATACTTACCAACGTCACAGTTACACTGCCTTAAGACAGTCCCTGCCCTTTGTATTAAATACTTATCATAGCATTCAGCAATATCAAAGGCTTCCTTTATACGATCCAAGAATAACTGCGCCAATTTTGGATTCAAATTCCTAATTTCATCTAAATGGATAGGCACAAACTGTCTGGTGCAACATCTAATCCAAGTGGATAAATCCTTCGTATTTGGACCAGTAGGGAAACCCTTCGCGTTCCATGTTATTTTAAGCGGTTGTTTAGCCGTTATAGCTGCAAGGGCTCTAGGGCACTTCGTAACACCCTTCTCACCAGGCTTATTATCCCCAGGCTTATTATTCTTTTGACTTCTTTTCCGTTTTTCACCCATGATAATCCTAAAACCCTAAATATGAATGAAATAGGAAATGAACAACGACATGCAGAGTATCTAAAACCCTAAAGAGGAATGAAAATTTAAAACAACAGTTTGAGCTTCTAAAATCCTAAAACCTTAATAAGAGAAATGAAGTAGATGATGCGAGATGATAAAGATAACAAAGAAGACGAAAAACAAACAGATGAAAAACAAAAAAGATGATCTTAAAACCCTAATGACGAAACACAAAAGTGAACATACCTGATGATGATGATAAAGAGAACGAGCAGGATGATAAGGGAAGGCAACGGAATCGGACATCTAAATCGGGCGGACGGCAACGAGAATGTAGAAAGCGGGGGAGAGAGAATAAACTCAGGATACCAACGGTTGAACTGATGTTGTGTGTGTTTGTGCTGTGTTTGTGTGGTATGATGTATACCTGTATGTGTTTGTAAATTAGTTTTTTATTAAGACAAACTATTAACAACGGGTCCCTAAAACAAAACCGTTGTGATATGTTAATAACAACGGGTCAATAAAAGTCAACCGTTGTCATAACTTTATTACAACGGTTAAAATATACCCGTTGTAATATATTTTCACCCAATTTGCGCCAAAATGAAATATGTCTAAAAAAAGCAATGACAACGGGTAGAAGTACTACAATCGTTGTAACTTCCTATCTCTTTTTTTAATCTAATAAAACCAATAACAACGGTTCGTGTGTTATAACCCGTTGTTGAAAGTAATAACAACGGGTAATGTCAATATAACCGTTGTTATTGTTTAACTCTTTTTTTTTAAATTACTGTAATTGCATTATGATACGTGCATTTTGTATAGTCTTTTTAGCCTATTTTAGCATGTATTTCTATGTACTTTCGTACTTTTATATTGCATTTTGCCCCCGAATTGGCTGCTTTGGTTCGTTTTGAAGAAATGAATGCGAAAGTAGTGGAATCGTACCATTTTCGTCCTTTTTGCATGCATTTTGAGGAGACGTGATTTTTCAGAGTGAGATCTTGCATTAGGATGCGTGATGGAACAGTCTACGAGGCAGTCGGTCATGAGTTTGAGCTGATTTGAAGGAAGAATACTCGATCGAGCTGTTTTATCACTCGATCGAGTGGTTTCTATGGCTGGAGTTGGTCGATCGAGAAGTTTTCTACTCGATCAAGAAGTGCTGGAAATTGAGGTTGCTCGATCAAGTAACAATTCTACTCGATCGAGTAGATATTTTGGAGAAATGCTCGATCGAGTGGTTTCAGACTACTCGATCGAATGATTTTGGCTTGCGTGGGCTTTAATTCGCCCGTGAACTTATTTTAGTTATTGGACTTAGTAGTTTTTCTATTTAAACACACGTTACTAGGTCATTAGCTATCGAATATATTCTATTCTATCTAAGTTTCATCTATCATTCATCTTTCACAAAAAAAGACTGCGTTACTTTTCTCCTTCACTGTAACTTTGTTTTCGGGGTTATTTAGCTCGGATTTGTTTGTTCTTTACGCCGGATTCTTGCGATTGTAATCTCTTTCTCCCTTTTTAATATTAATCTTTCATTTGTTCATCTTAATTGCTTGTTTTGCTCGTTCTTAATTTCTGCCCTAATCTTTGTTTATGCATTTTAATTATTATTTCATTATGCTTATTATTAGTTATTTCAATATTGTTATTATTAACAACATTAGCGATATAAGTAGCTAATCTGTTTCATGTTAGGATTAGGGAATCTACGGTAGAAATGTGACGATGTAGTAAATAGGTTAGATGAATTAATTGTGAGACTCTGTCCCCATAGCAATATAACTGTATTTACCGACTTAGTTGAGTGCACGCTTCTGAGTCACCCTTTTAATCTGGTTAAATTTATTCCTGGATTGGAAGATTGGACTAAATAGACCTGCTATGAACAGTAGACTACCCTAACGAGGACGAAAGTTAAGTTAGTGGTAATTTAGGATAGAAAGTGGACCGGAAGGACCTTTCCATATCCGTCTCGCAGTAATTTATCTAAGTTGTTTACAGTTGAGTTACTGGACTACCGTAGTGAACCGAAATCCTGACATGTCCCTTCTCTATTGATAGTTTAATTCTACTTTCTGCCTTAATTGCTCTTTCTTTATTTCTCTTGCCTTTCGAATCTTTTAGTTTAGAAGTCAAATTATAACCCCCCCCCCCCCATTTGTGACCAAATAGACGGACTCTTACAGATATCTTGCCTCCCTGAGGAGATCGACCTGACTTCCCTAGCTATATAGTTAGTTTAGTTAGTTATTTTTGATAGGTATACGACAGACTTGTCAAATTTTGGCTTCGTTGCCGGGGAGGCAATTGCCCTATCTGTCTTTGTTTCGTTTATTTTATCTGTCTCAGGGAATTTTTATTTCTTGAGGCAGTTCTTATTCATTTTCTTTCAGTGTTGTGTATGCCCAGGTCACATAGGTTTGAGTTAGTTTCAGCTGATTCTGAGCTAGAGAGACTGTTCAGGCATAGACTCCATCTGCAAAGAGAATCACGAAAGGAAGACTTGAGTACTTTCGAACCAGAGCTTCAGCAATTCCTTTTTTACAGAAAATCCATCTTTTGAAGAAGATACTTCCAGTTCTGTAAGCCAACCAGTAAAGATGCCGAACATTGCTAGTCATTTGGAGCCTAAAGCATCATCAATTCCAAAGGGTTTCAATCTCCAGACTGAGGATGGGAATACATTTGACATCCGACCTTCCTATATCAATCTGGTGGAGAGAAATCTCTTTAGAGGTGTGGCAGGTGAAGACCCGAGGAAGCATATGGAGGTCTTTCCGGACTACTGTTCTACTATCCCCGCCACAAAGGGGGTAACTCAAGACAAGATTAAGGAGGTGTTGTTTCCTTTTTCTTTGACTGACTCAGCTAGGGAGTGGCCGAATGACTTGGACCGTACGGCCGGGGGGGTCAGAGACTGGGAGACCCTTGCTCTTGCTTTTTATAAGAGATATTTCCCTCCACAGCGCACCAATCACCTGAGGGCAAAGATCATAAGTTTCAAGCAGGCACCTGATGAGACTTTCTATGAAGCATGGTCCCGTTTCAAGAAGTTGGTGAGGTCTCTTTCTCACCATGGTTTTGATCCGTGGTTTATGTCCAACCAGTTCTACAATGGGTTGTACGATGATCACAGAGCCATATTTGATGCATCATCTAACGGAAGATTCCAAGAGAACACTGACGATGATAAGGGATGGGCCCCTATTGAAGAGATGGCGAACCACTATGCTGAGTATAGAAACCCGAGGGATGGTATTAGGACAGTTCATGCAGTCGATAAGCAAGTTATGGCTCAGCTGGAAACCATGAATGCTAGATTTGATAAGTTGGAGTTACATTCTGCTGGGGAGCCTCAGACGGTCCATTTGCTTACTAGAGGGGAGACTGTCACATGTGAGAGGTGTAGGAGTGACGACAGTCACACTGCTGTTGGCTGTCTTACGGAGAAGGAACAGGTCCTTGCTTTTCAATAATTTAGGCAAAGAGGGGATTCCTACTATAACAACCAAGAGGTAGTCCATCCCAATTTGAGGTGGACAAGTCAAAATGTGCTCAATCCTACCCATCCTCCGCAGCAGCATCAGCCATATGTCCCTCCTCATAAGGCTCAACAAGGCTTTCAGAAGCCTCCTTCCTTTTCTACACCTAATCAAGGTGCATCATCTTCTGGTAGGGTAAGTGAGCTAGGTGAGTGGAAGACGATGTTGTAGTCTTTGACAAAGCAGTGGCAGCTGAGTGATCAACAAAAATATGCATCTATCAAGGCACTTGAAACTCAAGTTGCCCAGTTAGCCGCAAACCAATCCACAAGGAAACCAGGTCATTTACCGTCACAAGCTGATAAAAATCCACATGAGACGGTAAATTTAATTAATTTGAGGAGCGGTCATTCTTATGAGGGACCGGACGTGTTGAAATCAGACCCAAGGAAGGTAATTATTGCTGATGAACAGTGTTCTGTCGAAGAAAAGGAGCTGACAACAAAGAAAGTACTCGATCGACTAATTTCTGGGGGTCGATCGAGTGAAGGTGCTGAAGAAAGGACTCGATCGAGTGAAATTTCTACTCGATCGAGTGAACAGGAAAAAGATTTTACTCAATCGAATGAAATTTCTGCTCGATCGAGTGATTTTGTTGAAGAAACTGCTCGATCGAATGGTATTTTTGGTCGATCGAGTAGTGCTGATAAAGAACAACTCGATCGAGAGCCTGCTAGTGCTCGATCGAGTGAAATATCGCCTGAAAGACCTCGTTCGAGAGGAAAGAAGCGTTCGAAGGATTTAGAGTTTGATCCGGCTGACACGTTGGAAGAGAGGAACAAGGGACCCGAGATACCCATCACGGTGCCCTTCCCAAGGCGTTTGCAAAGTACTAAGGCTAATCAACAATTCGGCAAATTTGCCGAACTCCTGAAAAGCTTGCAAATCACTGTGCCATTCGCCAAACTGCTGACACAGGTACCCTCTTACCTTAAATTTATGAAAGAAATTTTATCGCGTAAGAGGCACATTAACGACCATGAGACGGTAGCTTTGACTGAGTGTGGACAGCGGGGGGGCCCACGGGGGCGCTTGGGAGGAGGAGAACAAGCGTTTGCATTTTGTTGGAGTCGCCACCAATTTTTATGGAAAATTGGAACCGTTCGAATACCTCGTGCCATGTCAAGACACAATGTAGAGACATGAACACCAAGCAATCGTTACCCTTAGCATTCTATGCCTAGAATGACTCTCGTGGATGCCAATGAACACGGATGTTCACATAGATCTGGAGTAAGGGGTGAGGGTACGTATTAGGAAGCTCTTTTGATCGAACACCTAATCCCGCCCGCCTCAATAGCGGCCTCTACTAATGATTAGGGAAGTTATTCGTACTTGATATATCGTCGATTATATGCATGCAATGCAACATCCAAGTTTTAATCCTAGCATGTGAGAATTAGGCTAAGTCGGTTAACACGTAATTTAACATACAATTAATGTCGAAATAGGATTTAATGTTCAATTACATGTGAAAACATACAAATGATACAAGAAACAATGATAAATACAATAAAGAAAATTACAATAATGAAAATTAGAATGGATTAGGTGATTTATGTCGAAAATACCTTTAAAACGGATAATTTGAGAAAACGAATAAAGGAATGAATTAACGAACAAATCAGAAGGTGATAATACGGATAATAGTTAATTATACGTAAGCTAATTAAACTAGGTCAAGCAACAACGGAGTTCAAAGGCAGAACTCAACCTGGAACAGGCGCAACAGGACTGCGCCCTTTGGAAGAGGCGCAGTAATTGTTGCGTCTGTTCCAAGGGTGAGTTCTGGTTGTGAAGCCGGAACTGCAAATCGTTAATATTAATTGGTTAATTTAAGGATTGATTATGGTATTTACTCGGATGGAAGTGATTAATAGGTTATTTACATGTGATAAATGGTCATAAAAGCAATAAAACATGGATGAGACGGAATATTACTAATTATTTACATGAACGAATGATTGATTTGTGACATGGGTGAATTAAATAGGTTATATATGACAAATTGATGACAAATTAATGGACGAACATGCGATGAATATGACAATAAACAGATGAAAATATATCAAAGATCGAATTCCAGAAACCCGATATGAACAAATCGAATTCCTACAACCCGGATTGAATTTAATGACGAAAACCCGCAAATATGAGATTATAAGGGATTTAAGTCGTATTTAACGATGAATAAAACGTGTTAATGACGATGAATAATATACATGTGAAATTATTATGCTATTAAGGTCAAAGAATTAACAAGAAACAAACGAAAACAAACAAAAGACGAACGAATTACAGAGGACGAAGGAAGAAGAAAGGAAGCAGGAACTGCGGCAGCCTCACGAAGAGGCGCAGTAGGAACTGCGCTCCTTCGAAGAGGTGCAGCAGTTGCTGCGTCCTTTCTCGACGGTTTGTCTTCTGGAAATCCGTAAAAAGAGGTTTTAAAGCACGGTTTTAGAAATCGGTTTTAAAAGGTATTTTCGACATAAACCTTACAATTGATGATACAAAAAAATAAATAACAATAACAAAAGGAGAGATTTACACCCTCAGACTTACATGTTTGACGAAACGAGAAGGACTAAGTTATCGATTAGCGATGCTCGACTCGAACGATAATGCAAATATGAAAGTGCCCTCGTAAGAGGAAAACGATTAAGATTAATTAAGTTGATTGATTGTGGAGTTGGTCAAATTGGTCGGTCATGCAAACGAGGCTGGTACTCAGAAAGATCTGAGCTTACGTGGTCGAATGTTCAAGCACGTAGACGCCAAAAAGTAAGAACAAAGGTCTAGAATGCAAAGGGAGAAGAGAAGGGCGGACACTCGCGTGAGAAATATGAGGAGCGAAGGCTCCTATTTATACTAATCACGTGAAGGAATTAGGGTTTCGGAGAGTCTTTGGAAGTAAATCTCGGAAAGATATGAAAAAGATACGAAAATTACGCAGAAAAGGTCCTGGGAAGAGGCGCAACAGCCATTGCGTCTCTTGGAAGAGGCGCAGCACCTGCTGCGTCTGTTCCCAACTGGTTTCCTCCTGCGGAAGAAAGATTTCCGTGTTTGAGTTATAGAAGGACGGAATAATTTGGTTTTCCTTAATATCTTGTGTGAATATTACGGGAAATTGTTTACCGAAGATTAAAGATTGTGAAATATTCATAAAATATGGATTAGAAATATCCGGAACATTCCAAAACATTCTGACTCGGGATTTAACGGTTATCAGAAAATGAAGACGGTTTTAGGCCCGGACTCCAAATGTACTCTAATTACTGTCAAAACGACCGTATCGGCACGTAGATGACAACTAAGAGGTAGACATTAATGTTTAAGCAATCACTTGACGATAAACTTACGAACTGTCACAAATTGTTCCGCGTACCAAACATGCGGCCCAATCATCACTGGATGGTTTGCGAGAGGTGCAGAAATGAGGTATCTACAGAACCCCCACTTTGACTGAGACTTGGACAAGGCGAAAGTCAAAGTATAGCCATCAGGTTAATCGAAGATTATAACCTGACGACTATGGCGAAGCGAGGAGGCTCAAGGGGTTTGAACCAAGGACCTGTCGTCGGGAACATTTTAGAGTCTGTCGACTATCGGGGAGGGTTATTTAAAGTCCATTAGACTACGTGAGGAGGCTCGCCAGCCATAAGAAGAGACTATACCTGAGACTTCCGGAAGAAACGGGACTGAAGGTGCTTCGGCAAAACTCTTGGGCCTGAAGATAACTTGGTGTCTGAAGATATGACGGTTTATCCTGAAAAGGGGTATCTGAAGGATTAAAAGGAAACGATGATTCTGAGGAAAAGACGGCAGGACACAGTCGGGAACTGCTGGGAGAAATCTGCTCGTGTTCAGCTTCGAACAAACTTCGGAAGAAATAGGGGCTGATGTTGATCTCCATGTCTCGAGAGGGAAAGTCTATCCGCTTACTCTCGTTGGGGAACATAATCGGGAATTAATCTCCATGTCTCGAGAGGGAAAGTCTATCCGCTTACTCTCGTTGGGGAAATATGATGAAGGCGTGTCGAAACACCTGTGAAGGAATATCTGCTCGTTGTGACAAGTAAGGGGCTTGGAAGCGATAAATAACGTGTAATAGTCTGCTGCTGGCTTAGAAATGCGGGCCGGAACGAAAGATAATCGTCAAACGGACCAAAAGGATAAAATAGCATCGGGGAAGAGGCGCACCAAAGATGGGCCCACAAATAACGAACTCATAACGAATTTTTGAAAACTCGTATGGAGGGAACACCAGGAAGAGGCGCAGCAAGAGCTGCGTCTCTTGGAATAGGCGCAGCGCCTGCTGCGTCTGTTCCTAAGGGTGTATTTTCTGCGTAAAAACGCGATAAACAGAGGGATTATTTCATTTGTTTCGAAACACAAATCACACAATACTCTCTCAAATCTTAACCATTTCCGCCAAGGTTTGATCCAAAAGCTTGAATTAATCATGACTAATCGAGGTATGTGCCTCATTCTTGCATTAATCTTCTGTATTTGTTCAATTTTGGATCGAAAAAATTAGGGTTTATGACCCAATTAAATCGAAAATTTGGGGCTTTTCCCCCAAATGCATTTGCTTTGTGAAATTGGTATTAGAAACGGATAATTGGTAATATAAGGAACATAACCATGTATTTGTTTCGAATTTTCGTTGAGTTTTGAGCATTTGAGTGAATTTGAGACGGTTTCATAGCTAAACCGTAAATTGCTTCGAAAATAGCCTTAGGATTGCCCATTTGCGATGAAACTTGATATTTGGGATCCTTGGATGATGGGTAAACTTCCTACCATCTCGGAATTTTGGTTTGTGATAGCTTTTTCAGGACACTTTTCTAGGGCATAATCGCTGTTATAACGAAATGCTGCCGAAATTTCGACTCGAACCCAAGAAATAGGCTTCAACTTAGGCTTGACCTGACCCAAATTACCACATGAGTTATCGGGTTTGTGAGAATATGGCCAAAGATGGTGAGAAAGAGCGATTTCAGGGCTTCCGAAGGCTCGAAAAATCCCTTAACCAAGGCTCGTCGTCACGTGACGCGGCCTAAATTTGCTTTAATGTTGCAGGTGATGAGGGTTCTACTTCTAGGAGAGCTCCTATGGAGATAGACGCTGCTGTTGTTGAGGAGGCTTTGGAGCAGGCCTTCACTGCTGCGGTGATGGCTGCTGGGGATGAGGTCCATGAGGAGGTGGCTGTTGAGGAGGAGGAGGCCCCGAGACGGGCCAACGTTGGATGAGGAGGTCGTCAGCTGAGGGGAGCACCCGCGTGGGTTGGGACCTGGGAGAGTAGGCACCTGCTTTGGGCTGCAGAGAGTCACCTGTCCTACAGGACGGTGAAGAGCTTGGTAAATAGGAATTCACTACTCATTATTCATGTCCTTTCGTTCATTTGTTCATATCTCTTCCAATTTTCATTCAAAACTAAAGATAGCTTTTGTTTCAAATCACAATAGGAGGCCGGGAACATCAGGCCGTTCTCGGGTTACACGACGGCTATGGAGTGCTATGAGCGGTTGTCGGCGGAGGAGCGCGCCATGATCGAGCGTGGAGCGTTCGGTGCCTTGGTGCAGGCCTGGAGGGATATCGCAAAGAGGAACATGCGGGCTAAGCTTAGCCTGGTCCGTGCTTTCTTGGACCGATTCTGAGATACGACTTCCACGTTTCACATGCCTTTTGGTGAGGTGGGAGTCATTCTGGAGGATTACGGCATGATTTCTGGTCTGCTGTGTGGGTCTGAGGTTGTGGAGTGGCCGGAGACTGCCATGAAGGTGGACTCGGCCGAGGCTAGGAGGTTGATCGGCAGGAACTTGTCGCCGAAGGCTGACACAGTGCCGGGTTTGGTGCCCAGTCCCTACGTTCGAGACTACTTTGCGGGAAATATCCCGGCGCTGGTGACGATTGACGGGAGAGAGACGGCTCCTCCTCTCTGTACAGCTGAGCAGAGGGCTCGTTTGTGGCTCTGGTGGTTTCTGTCTTCGATTTACCTCGGAGATAAGGGAGAGAGGCTGTCGACGAAGCTTCTTCCCTTCCTTTCTGACCTGAGCTCCCTAGGGCATTGGGACTGGGTCACTGCTGGTTTTGCGATCCTCATCTGCTTCATGAGGGCCATGGTTCGTCCGGAGTTGACGGAGAAGGGGACTTCTCCTGGCGCTGTCGGACCTGGACTACTGTTGGAGGTATGAACCTTCATTTAGACCAAAATCAATTCCTTTCTTTATCAAATCACGAAAGATCGTTATTAACTATCTCGCTTTGCAGGCGTGGGTGTACTCCTACTTTCCGGGCCTCGCGCCCAAGAGGACGGAGCCGCTGGAGAAGGCCTATCCCATGGTGAGGGATTGGGTGATGTGCAGGATGAAGAGCAAGCGTTCTTCTCACGGTGTCTACCGGCGGGACGTGAACGCTCTTCAGCTAGACAGCGTAAGCATCTCACTTATATTCATTTGCTTCTATATTTCTTTTAAATATATCATAAGAATGATTCCTTGTTTATCTTGTCCCAGTGGGTGCCCAGGCCTTGGGCGGAGTACGCTGGAGCGCCTCCTTTTGTCGCTGAGGTCCTTTGACCTAGAAGCTCGAGCCGGCTGCTGTTGAGGACGTCGATGGGTCCTGTGTGGTACTTGGGCAAGCGTTTGGTTCGTCAGTGCTCTCGGGACGTGTTGACGGTTCCCATCGATCCTCCTAGGACGATGTTCAGGGAGCCTTCCGAGGCAGAGAGGGAGGCCGACTTGGCTGGCGTTAGTGGTGACGCCCTCCTTCTTCCTGGCGAGGACTACTCGGCGTTCCTCTACGGGAGGTTGGCGTACTGGCCGGTAGTGGTGAGCATCTTTACACTTCTTCTTTACTTGATTTTTGAGAATTATGATGAAAGATCATCGATTAATGAGAAATATTTTGTTTTGCAGGAGGTTGAGGTGGCGGGCATCGATCCCCCAGAGTACCCCGAGACCCTCGAGTACACTGACACGACTGGGAGGACGACGATCTCCGAGCTGCGTGACTTTGACGTGAGCCGTGACGGATCTTTGATGCAGGACGATCGGCGATCATCGATTCGGAGGGTGAGACTCTAATTTTCATAATTTTTGTGTAAGAACACATTTGGTTGAGTTTGTTCAATTATTGAGAACTTCTTTTTGAAAATGCAGGTTGCGCCGTCTCGGTTCGTGGCGTTATGGAGGGTGGCCAACCGGCTGCAAGCTACTGCCGTCGAGGCATTTGTCGGCGGTCGAGGCCGTCAGGTATGAACCTTGTGCCTGTTTCATTTTGGAATTTTGATTTTCCAACTTCTCTTGTAATTGCTTGAAATGATTGACATGAGCCAATTTTGTTGTTTACAGGGGGACCACGAGTTGGAGCGAGAGTTGGCTCAGTCTCGGGAGGAGACAACTCGCTTGTTGAGGGAGCTCGAGGTTCGAGACGCCGAGATTGCTGCTCTTGCGGCAATAGTTGCGGAGCTGGAGGGCGACCAGCAGTAGTTTTGTGTAGTTTTTGTTTGTTTGTTGGCCGTATTTTGCACATTTGTACATTTTGGACCTTCATTTTGAACATTCCGGACTTTGTTTGGGGCGAGAGCCCCCAGTTTGTTGTACATTTCCCTTTTTGGCTGTATATAAGATGGCTTGAGTGCCTTTACTGCTGGGCTGTGTTGCTTGTATCTGCAGGTTAGCTTTGAACAGGTTTGGTAGATGACGGTTTACGCCGTCATGCTGCCGAAATTTACATAGAAATCACGCAAAACATACATTTGTATATACACATGGCCTGAATTAGCGCAAAACGAATGACTCAAACGTACGCAAAAAAATGCAAAAATTTGCCGGAAATGACCGGACGGTAGGGAGGGTTACCCCTAAAAAAGAAAGAAAATAGACACCTATAAGTTAGAAATGAAATGATTAAAAAAGAAATGAAAGACATATAAATGAAATAAATATATAAATTAAAATTAAAGTTACTTCCTAAAATGAATTATATTAAAAATGAAAATTATTTCTTAAAACGAATATGTACAAGTGTGGTAAAATGACGAAAATGTCGATGTCGTCTCGAGATGCGTGCCCGCGGAATTAGGAAACACGAAATATGGTAACTTCCACGTATTTACCAAAATAATAACCCGTAGGAATAGGAAATTATTCGTCGAGGAATTAGGAAAGATCCAACGCGGAAAATCACAGATGCTTAGCTGAGGAAGAGGCGCAGCATGAGCTGCGTTCCTTTGAAGAGGCGCAGCAGGTGCTGCGCCTGTTCCTAGGTGGTTTCGTTCTGACAGATTTTTGGAAACAGAAATTAGTATAAATAGAGACGTCGTTAGAGCTTTTATTCACACAATTCTTCCGTCTCTTCTTCGTCTTATTACATAAAATTCTCAAAATAATCTCTTCATCATGAATACTTTGAAGATTCGCTTAAAAGAATGGACCAACGAATTTTCAAACATGGAGAAATATGATATGGGTGCCTATAATCTTGGATCATTGTTGAGTTTGAAGCTTATCAAGGTTGTCAAACCATTCTTGGATGCTTGTCTTGATTATTGGGACCCGAATTACCATGTTTTTGCGTTCCCTGGAGGCGATATTTGCCCATTTCCTGAAGAAGTTGCTGCGATTGGCGGATGGGACCCTGAACACTTGCCTGCCATTCCTTCTACTTCGCAAGGGTACAAGAGCAAATTTAGAGACTTGCTTGGGTTGACTAGACTCGAGGTGGACCGTCTAGTGACCTCGAAGGGAGTGCGAATGTTGGACTTCATTGATCAATTTATTAACAGGGCCGACCCCACCGTTTCTTATGTTGCTAGGCGAAGGGCATTTGGGTTTTTCTTGTTGCATGTGTATGTCTTCCAAGGGCATGTTGATGAAGACTTGAGAGGTGATCCCCGTCTTCTGGGCCTTGTTGAGCAAATGGAGCTGCGCAGGAGCCCAACTTGTTTATGTCTAGGAGAGATCCTGTTGGGCTTGGATAATAGGAAAGCCAACCGCGACCTACCGTATTTGGGAAGTCCCGTCATTCTACAGGTAAAAGAACATTTTCTTCTCTTTTTTTTTTCGTTCGTTTTTTTTTGTTCTTTTTTTTTTGTTCGTTTTTTTTTTTGATGTCTAATACCTGCTTTTGGTAGGTTTGGCTTACGAAACGGCTTTGATTGATCGATCCCCAGTTCATGTTCCTTCTTATCATGCTCGTTCAATTGCAATGAGGACCAGGCTTTACATGGTGGACTTCACCCGAGTCTGCAATTATTGGGAGAACAAACTGAAGAGTGATGATGGCCCTTTGATAAGGTGGATTGTACAGTGGTGGCACCTCAAATCTGTCACTGGAGTGTCTTATTTGGATCCTACCCGATCTGTGCGCATTCCTGGCTTGGAATTTATGGTGTGCATCTTCCCGGAAAGGCTGATGAGACAGGTTCGACTAAAGCAGACGATCCCGAAGCTCGATACCGTCCCGCAGACTGCCGTGGCGCTTACTACAGAGAGCCGAAAGGAGTGGGCCATTAAATGGGCCCAAAGAAATGTGTGGTTCTTGAACTCTTCTGCTAATGCCTTATGGGTGTCGGATTCCTATCTGCGATGGAGGAAAGCTACTACTCCGCAAGAGCGCGAGAGATTGAGGAAGCGTGAGCCCGTTGACTACAAGGTGCGCGAGGTGGAAAAGAGAAGGAGAAGCATTTGACTGAGGGAGAGGAGGAAGCCGGGTTTCGAGTCGTTCATCCTTCGAAGAAATCGAAGACCACTTCTGTCGTGGACAAAGTGATTGACAAGAATGGGAAGTCTAGGCCTCGAGAAAGACCGTTGGTGATTAGGTCCGAAGTGGCGCAAGAGCGTCCGGCTTGAGGTCGTGACAAAAAATATGATAAGAATGACAAGGGCAAAGGGAAGATGGAAGAATAGCCCGAGTCTTTATTTATTATTTATTATTATTATTATTGTTGTAATAAAAAGGTGGGGTTTTTAGAACCCTAGCCTATTTTTATTTTTATTATGTAGCGTACTATTACTAGAAAATGAATGAAATAAAAAGGTTAAATGGTTATGAAACCGTTGTGATTTTTCTATTTATTATTCTTGTCGAATTCCAAATGCAATGCAAATGCCTTTCTATTTACATTTTAAAATAATGGGTTGTATCCTATGAAGGATTGCCTACGTATTTATTTAGAAAATGAAATCAAACCCTTGCGCGTAGTTCGAGTAAATGTAAAAGAATAATTGTTCTAAGCAAGAGCTTGTAATGAACTTAGAAAATAAGCATGATCTTTTGCTTACTCTGAAGGTGCAGTTTAGTTTATTTGATGATATGAGGATGACAAATTTGTCAAAATGCAAGAGCAAAGTGACATTAGCTTATTTCAGCTTAGCCATGGGCCGTTTATTTAGTGCCACAAGAGCGACACGTGAGGTTACGCGAGGCACGTTTTTGTTCTTATTCTAGGCATAGTACCGTTTTAGTTGGTCAAGGTTTGTTGGGTTGGAAAACTCATTCCCGTCTAGGTTTGTGATTCTAACCGCACCCCCTGGAAGTATGGACTTGACTAGAAATGGTCCGGCCCAATTGGGTTTGAATTTTCCCCGTGGGTCAACAGGTAAAAGAGCTCTAACCGATTTGAGTACTAAGTCTCCTTCCTTGATGTTTCTTGGCTTAACCCTTTTGCTGAAAGCTCGTTTGATACGTGCTTGATATGTTTGGACATAATGTAAGGCGCGTAGCCTACGTTCATCCAGGAGGATGAGTTCTTCATATCTATCCCTCTTCCAATCGGCTTCTGGGATTTGACTTTCGAGTAAATTACGCAAGGATGGTATCTCTAGCTCGACTGGTTGTACAGCTTCCATGCCGTAGGTCAAATAGAAAGGAGTAGCCCCAGTGGGCGTCCTAACAGATGTACGATATCCCCACAAAGCAAAGGGTATCTTGCTTGGCCAATATCGATAGTTGTCAATCATTTCCTTGAGAATTGTGACAACGTTTTTATTTGCCGCCTCTACCGCGCCGTTAGTCTGTGGTCTATAGGGCGAAGAGTGGTGATGCCTAATTTTGTACTTGGCTAGCAATTGCTCAGTCTCAGCTTGGAAGTGTGATCCATTATCACTAATGATCTCATGTGGGCAACCGTATCGACAGATGATGTTGTTTAGTATGAACTTTGCCACATTTTTAGCCGTGAGACTAGTGTAGGAAGCCGCTTCTACCCATTTGGTGAAATATTCGATTGCCACTAGGATGAAACAGTGACCTCCTGTTCCGGTTGGGGTTATCTTCCCGATTATGTCAATTCCCCAGGCAGAAAATGGCCAAGGAGATGTCATTGTATAGAGCAATGAAGAAGGGACGTGTTGTACGTTCTCGAAGATTTGACAATTGTGGCAATGTCTTACATACTTGATGCAATCGGATTCCATTGTGGTCCAGTAATACCCCAAACGTGTGATTTTCTTTGCCATCATGGGCCCACTCATGTGAGGACCGCATTCTCCATTGTGGACTTCTTCCATCACTTTCCGCGCCTGTGAATGATCAAGGCAACGTAGGATTACACCAAGAGGTGTTCTTTTGTATAACTCTCCTTGCATGAGAACGTATTGGGAAGCTAATAGGCGTATAGCACGTTGTCCCCTTTTGTCCATATCTGGTGGATAGGTACCGTTGAGCTTGAAATTTAGGATTGCATGGAACCAGGGTTCCTGTGCGATTTTCTCTTCATCGGTGATTTGGTGTACGTAAGCTGGCTCTGACCGTCGTTCGATGCACAAAGGCATTTCCACCATGTCATCTGGCATATTGATCAAAGATGCGAGTTTTGCAAGAGCATCTGCAAAATTATTTTCTTCCCGAGGTAGGTGTAGATAGGTCACGTGATCAAAGAATTGGGCAACTTGGTCTATTCTGGCTTGATAAGGTGCTAGGCTTTCGCTTCGAATTTTCCAAGATCCCGTAACTTGATTGATGATCAGGGATGAATCCCCATGTACTCGGAGGTTCTTAATGCCTAAGCTCACTGCCGCTTGTAGTCTAATTAGACAAGCTTCGTATTCTGCAGCATTGTTTGTCACCTCGAAGTCGAGTTTGACAGAGATTGGTGTATGCTCGCCTTCAGGAGAAATGAGCAACACTCCTATTCCAAACCCTCTTAAGTTTGATGCTCCATCAAAGTAAAGGTCCCAGGAGTCTACATCAGTTTGAAGTATATCCTCGTCTGGAAATGACCAAGTATCTATTGTTTGTGCATCATTGATGGGATTTTCTGTGAAGAATTCGGCAACGGCGCGACCTTTTATAACTTTTAGAGGCACGTATTTGAGATCGAATTCTGAGAGCATCAAAGTCCATCTTGCTAGGCGTACGTTGAGGATGGGTTTCTCGAAGAGGTATTTGGCTGGATTCATTTTGGAGTATATTTTGACGGAATAGCTAAGCATTTAATGGCGTAGCTTCGTCGTTGCCCATACAAGAGCGAGGCATGTCTTTTCGAGTTGTGAGTATTTGCACTCGTACTCCAAGAACTTCTTACTAAGGTAGTAGATAGCCCTTTCTTCACTTCTTACGGTTTGAGCTAGCATGGCACCCATGGCTGTTTCGGTTACTGTGTGATATAAACCAAGAGGTTGATCTCGTTGAGGTGGCATGGGCACTGGTGGGTTAGCCAATATCTCTTTGATTCGATCAAATGCCTTTTGACAATCATCATCCCACATGGCGTGGTCTGTCTTCTTGAGCTTCTTAAAGATAGGCTCGCAAATCATGGTGAGTTTCGATATGAATCGACTTATATATTTCACTTTTCCCAGGAATCCTCTGACTTCTTTTTTTGTTTGAGGTTGTGGCAATTCGATCAGAGCCTTGATCTTGGAAGGGTCTATTTCTATACCTCGTTGGCTAATGACGTATCCCAGGAGTTTGCCAGACGTTACTCCGAATGCGAACTTCTGAGGATTGAGCCTCATGTTGTACTTTCGTAGCCTTGCGAAAAATTTGCGAAGGTTCGCAATATGCCCCTCTCTATCCTTGGATTTGACAATCATGTCGTCTACGTATACCTCAACTTCTTTGTGCATTATGTCATGTAAGAGTATAGTTGCGGTGCGTTGATATGTAGCTCCGGCGTTGATCAATCCGAACGGCATGACCGTATAGCAATAGGTTCCCCATTGAGTGACAAAGACGGTCTTATGCATGTCTTCTATGGCCATCTTGATTTGGTTATAACCCGCATATCCATCCATGAAGGATAGTAATGCGTGGTCTGCAGTATTGTCCACCAATATGTCGATGTGTGGTAGAGGGAAGTCATTTTTAGGATTTGCTTTGTTTAAGTCCCTAAAATCAACACAAACACGGATTCTCCCATCCTTTTTGGGTACAGGTACTATGTTGGCTACCCAGTCGGAATACTCGGAAACTTTGATGAACCCGGCTTTGAATTGCTTTTCAACTTCTTCCTTAATCTTGAGAGCCCATTCCGTTCTCATTCGTCGAAGTTTCTGTTTTACAGGTTTGAAACCTGGTTTAATCGGGATTCTATGTTCGGTGATATCCCTGTCGATCCCTGGCATGTCTTTGTACGACCAAGCGAAAACGTCTTTGAACTCGTTTAGGAGGTCTATGAAATCGGCCCTTTCGGTAGAGCTCAAGGTAGTCCCTATCCTAAGTTCTTGGGGTTCTAGTTCGGTTCCTACATTGATGGGTTTGGTATCCTCTATTACTGTTCCCCCTTTCCTTTCCTGTAGTATTTCTTTGGCTACGTAGGGAGGTATTTCGATTGAGTCTGGGTCTTGGTCATCCTCAGTATCATCGTAAACAGAATTGCACTCAAGATAACACAAAGAGTAAGCAGAACCTGATTTATTCATATTAAAGTTTGAGAAAAGTTTAAACAAAGAAGACATCTGATTTGTGGTCAGTGGCGGCAAAGGGACAGTGGTTGGGACATTTCCTGAACTACTGTGACTACTCGAGGCTAAGCTAGGAGAAACAAAGGGAATGGGGATGACGACAGGAGGGGACTCCTTAGTGACTTCTCTAGACTCCGACTCTGACTCCGACTCTGACTCGAACTCATCGTCTTCTGGTTCTCCTTTGAACATCTCTCCTTCTCCAGTGGTGAGCTTGAATAGTCTTGCTTGATTGTTGGTCCACTTGATTGATTTTCTCCATCCTTTCTGCTGACTCGCGTTAGTTTCTGTGATTAACGCGGTGGGGTTGAAGCGATGGTCTTGAAGTATCATGGTAATGATCTCATCCTGCGCGGCTCTAACAAATCGATATTCTCCGAACAATAGACTAACAGCTTGTTCGTCTAAGCAAGGTGCTTGACGGGTTTTGACGGTAGGAACCGTTTCTGGAGGGATGAAGTAGCAATCGTGAAAGATCTCGATTCCGGCTAGCTTCCTCTCGAGATAATGCCAAGGCTCGGGAAAACCGTGAAAGAGTTCTAGACTTCCTTCTTTAAGATACGAAAATTACGCAGAAAAGGACCTGGGAAGAGGCGCAGCACCTGCTGCGTCTCTTGGAAGAGGCGCAGCACCTGCTGCGTCTGTTCCCAAGTGGTTTCCTCCTGCGGATGAAAGATTTCCGTGTTTGAGTTATAGAAGGACGGAATAATTTGGTTTTCCTTAATATCTTGTGTGAATATTACGGGAAATTGTTTACCAAAGATTAAAGATTGTGAAATATTCATAAAATATGGAATAGAAATATCCGGAACATTCCAGAACATTCTGACTCGGGATTTACCGGTTATCAGAAAATGAAGACGGTTTTAGGCCCGGACTCCAAATGTACTCTAATTACTGTCAAAACGACCGTATCGGCATGTAGATGGCAACTAAGAGGTAGACATTAATGTTTAAGCAATCACTTGACGATAAACTTATGAACTGTCACAAATCGTTCCGCGTACCAAACATGCGGCCCAATCATCACCCGATGGTTTGCGAGAGGTGCAGAAATGAGGTATCTAAAGAGCCCCCACTTTGACTGAGGCTTGGACAAGGCGAAAGTCAAAGTATAGCCATCAGGTCAATCGAAGATTACAACCTGACGACTATGGCGACGCGAGGCGGATCAACGGGTTTGAACCAAGGACCTGTCGCCGGGAACATTTTAGAGTCTGTCGACTATCGGAGAGGGTCGTTTAAAGTCCATTAGACTACGTGAGGAGGCTCGCCAGCCATAAGAAGAGACCATACCTGAGACTTCCGGACGAAACGGGATTGAAGGTGCTTCGGCAAAACTCTTGGGCATGAAGATAACTTGGTGTCTGAACATATGACGGTTTATCCTGAAAAGGGGTATCTGAAGGATTAAAAGGAAACGATGATTCTGAGGAAAAGACGGCAGGACACAGTCGGGAACTGTTGGGAGAAATCTGCTCGTGTTCAGCTTCGAACAAACTTCGGAAGAAATAGGGGCTGATGTTGATCTCCATCTCTCGAGAGGGAAAGTCTATCCGCTTACTCTCGTTGGGGAACATAATCGGGAATTAATCTCCATGTCTCGAGAGGGAAAGTCTATCCGCTTACTCTCGTTGGGGAAATATGATGAAGGCGTGTCGAAACACCTGTGAAGGAATATCTGCTCGTTGTGACAAGTAAGGGGCTTGGAAGCGATAAATAACGTGTAATAGTCTGCTGCTAGCTTAGAAATACGGGCCGGAACGAAAGATAATCGTCAAACGGACCAAAAGGATAAAATAGCATCGGGGAAGAGGCGCACCAAAGATGGGCCCACAAATAACGAACTCATAACGAATTTTTGAAAACTCGTATGGAGGGAACACCACGAAGAGGCGCAGCAAGAGCTGCGTCTCTTGGAATAGGCGCAGCGCCTGCTGCGTCTCTTCCTAAGGGTGTATTTTCTGCGTAAAAATGCGATAAACAGAGGGATTATTTCATTTGTTTCGAAACACAAATCACACAATACTCTCTCAAATCTTAACCATTTCTGCCAAGGTTTGATCCAAAAGCTTGCATTAATCATGACTAATCGAGGTATGTGCCTCATTCTTGCATTAATCTTCTGTATTTGTTCAATTTTGGATCGAAAAAATTAGGGTTTATGACCCAATTAAATCGAAAATTTGGGGCTTTTCCCCCAAATGCATTTGCTTTGTGAAATTGGTATTAGAAACGGATAATTGGTAATATAAGGAACATAACCATGTATTTGTTTCAAATTTTCGTTGAGTTTTGAGCATTTGAGTGAATTTGAGACGGTTTCATAGCTAAACCGTAAATTGCTTCGAAAATAGCCTTAGGATTGCCCATTTGCGATGAAACTTGATATTTGGGATCCTTGGATGATGGTTAAACTTCCTACCATCTCGGAATTTTGGTTTGTGACAGCTTTTTCAGGACACTTTTCTAGGGCATAATCGCTGTTATAACGAAATGCTGCCGAAATTTCGACTCGAACCCAAGAAATAGGCTTCAACTTAGGCTTGACCTGACCCAAATTACCACATGAGTGATCGGGTTTGTGAGAATATGGCCAAATATGGCGAGAAAGAGCGATTTCAGGGCTTCCGAAGGCTCGAAAAATCCCTTAACCAAGACTCGTACTCCAAATGTACTCTAATTACTGTCAAAACGACCGTATCGGCACGTAGATGACAACTAAGAGGTAGAAATTAATGTTTGAGCAATCACTTGATGATAAACTTACGAACTGTCACAAATCGTTCCGCTTACCAAACATGCGGCCCAATAATCACCGGATGGTTTGCGAGAGGTGCAGAAATGGGGTATCTACACCGAGGTGGGGACAACCCTAGTTCAGAATAAGTTACCTCCCAAACAGTCAGACCCGGGTAGTTTTTCGATTCCGTGTCATATTGGTACCGATTTGATTGATAACGCGTTATGCGATCTTGGCGCTAGCGTGAGTGTCTTACCGCTATCTCTGGCTAAGAGACTTGGTATTACCAAGTTTAATTGCACAAACATGACTGTTCACATGGCCGACCGTAGCATATCACGGCCACTAGGTGTCATAGAAGACATAGCTATTAAGATCGGGAGATTCTTTATTCCCGTTGACTTCGTTGTACTTGACATCCCCGAAGATGCCCATACCCCTATTATTTTAGGGAGGCCATTTTTGTTCACTGCCCGTGCAGTAATAGACGTTGGGAGCAAGATATTGACTTTTCAGGTTGGGGACGAGGAATTGATATTCCATCAGTCTAAGTTCCGAAGGGCACCCATGCAAGCTCAGCCTTGCAATACCCTCTCTTCTATTGACCCTCCTATTGACACTCCAAACGAGGATTTGGAATATTGTGCTGCTATTGTGACCCCTCCGCCTCAGGTTGAGAGCGAAAAGGAGGAAAGTTCGTCTGTTTTCCTTGCTGCAGGTACAGATGAAAATAATGTAAGAGCTCCAAAAGGGGATTGTGCAATTAATGTCAGTCAAAGTGGGAGTGACGATGTTAAAGCCGGTGAGAAAGGAGCAAGGATGAGAAAAGTTCGCGCGTATGTGGATGTCAACTATTCTCCTCCTAATGATTCAAATGCAAGCTCGTGGAAATTGAAGAGGATGATCAATGTTGCTGAGATGACGTCCTCCAGTCAAGAGCCCTCCAAGGGGCTACTGAATTGCTTCGAGAAGTGAGCGGGGAAATGCCCCGTGTAACAAATTGTAAAAACAATTTTTTAAATATTTCTGTTGAATTTTATATATTGCTTTTAATTAGGACAATTAGAATTTAGACGATTTTTAGCGTAGATTAGCGACTATAGACCGTTACTTTTTATTTCTAGTATTTTGGGATATTTTTCCGAGTTTTTTTATGCAGGTTTGGGGAATTATACGCAAATTCAAGAGCATACACGAGGAAAAGAGCTCGATCGAGTACTTTTTGAACTCGATCGAGTGAAATCTGTTCGATCGAGTGATTCCATATTATTCGATCGACTAAAGCTGAAAAGGGGAGTTCTCGATCGAGTAACTTTTTACTCGATCGAGAGGATGCATACAAGAAACTCTCGATCTAGTAGTTTTAAACGACTCGATCGAGTGATTTTGGAAATGACACGCAGGGAGTTTTTTTAAACTTCCTTCTTTTTCTTTGTTATTTCATTTCCTCTTCATTATTTCGACCCCCTTCCATATTTGCGATCATAAAAAACCCTAATCCTTCCATTTTTCTTGCCCATTTGCCAAATCCACCACCTATATTGTGTTTATTATTAATTAATCGTGCATAACCCTCTACTTTCCCCTTGATTCCTCCTATTTTACACGGTTTATTAAGAGTATTAGGGTTCCGCGGTTTTTCGATCAAAAATCGCCCATTTTGCTTGTTTCTTGCCGATTAATTGCTATTTGTAGGTTCCTAATCATCAAGTAAGTAATTCCTACACTTCTTTGCATTTTAATTTCATTAATTTTTATTTATGAAGTGAATTAGGACTTAGGGTATCGATTTTCCATTCCCTCGCCTAATTGATTTTTACATGATTAATTCGAATTTATGGAAAATTTGCGATTAGGGCTAATTACAGTCGAAATTTTCGATTGTAAACTGGTTTTTACTGTTGTTCATGCTTAATTTCCCTCTATTGTTGCTTAATTGGCTGCCATTGTTGCCTGTTACCCGCACCCTATCGATGTTTACCTGCTATCATTCGAATTTTTGAGGAAAATTTGGGAATTTCTAGGCTGTAGGTCGAATTTTTTCGACTGTTTAGGGAATTGTCATGCTATTTTCACGCTGATTTCTTATCGCTTTTCCCCTTTCCTATTTGTTCAGGATGGATTCTAGCTCTATGCCTTCTACGAGCTCCGCTTCCAGTCCGTCCTTGTCTTTGTCTGAGACGGTAGTCCCTGCTACTACTACCGTCTCCGCACCTGCCAGTACCTCTGTTTTTCTGGTTTCTGCTGCTGGTACTGTGTTTACTGCTGCTAGCCCTATTTCAGGTGCCACCTCAGTCACAGCCACTACTACTGCTAGCACTGCTGCTAGTCTTTCTTCGTCGGTGGCGGTCGCAGCCACAACCTCTACTTCAGCCACGGTGAGCACACCTGTGGCGGACTCACCCGCAGTCGCAACTGCTTTACGGGCGGCTCTAGTTCCTCGTACCGTCAGTGGACGGTCTTCTACTTCAGGTTCTAGAGGTGGTGGCCGGGGTCGCGGTCGTGCTCGTGCTACGCCAGCTCCTAGTACTCTTGCTACTCCTTCTGGCACGGTCACTGTTCGAGGGGATGACTCTCTTGACTCACACCCTCGGTTCCCTCAGGTAATTTTTGTAAATGGTATTCATCGTGAGTGATTTTATAACTTAGTTGAATGTGAGCTTCTCCCTATCCGATTCTTAGACCGTCCGGCACTTCAGAGGCTCGGCTTCTACGAGCCAGTTTGTGAGCTTTTACGGGGCACGGGGATGGCCGGACTCATCACTATGAGCGGCCACACTTTCAGGGAGCTGAGCCTTGAGTTCTTCAGCTCCTTCACCTTCTCCTCAGGGGCACACGACGTTGTCCCTACTAGTCTTTCTGTGTCCTTCCGGTTGTATAACCGGACCTTTTCTATGACACTTGAGGACTTTAGTACCCGACTCGGCCTTTCCTTTACGGGCACCACTGTTGCCCCTAGGAAGGTCATTAGTCTTCTTTGGAGGGCTTTGGCACAGACCCCTTTTCACGAGTGAAAGCTTGCTCAGGTCCACCTACTCCCCGCCCGTTACTTTCTTAGACTGATGGGGAGCACTATTTTTGGCCAAAAGGAGCCAAACAACATCAACAACAACGAGCTTTCCATCTTAGGCTGTTACCTGAACATCGACGGCGAGGGTCCCTTTACCCTCAACATCGCCTACTTGACCGCCTGGTACTTCCAGGCTCAGGGAGAGAAGCTCATGGGCACTATTGTCTGCGGTGGCATAGCCACCTTTCTTGCCCGTTCTCTCCTCACCGTCTTGCCTCGTGACTTACCTTACATAGACGATGATAAGTATCTGAGCCTAGCTGTCATACACTCTCAGCACTACTACAAATCCAGGCAACTACAACGCCCCTTTAACAACGATTATTCACGAAAATCACAATAGACGTTGTAGAATGTATGGCGCGAATTTTACTAAAATCAATTACAACGGGTATGGTTATAAAAACCGTTGTTATTCGTTTTATCAACGGGTCACACATGCACAACCGTTGTTAATAATTTGGCGCAAAATTGGCGCAAAGTTAGTGAAAAGTAATCACAACGGTTATTTTTGAAACCCGTTGTTAAAACTTATTTAACAACGGGTGTTTTCTACAACCGTTGTTAAAACATATTTCACAACGGTTGTTGTTTAATAACCGTTGTCAATACCTTCCATACTATAAACCACACAAACACAAGTCTGCTGCAGCCACAAAATACAAACCTTAATACACAAACACAAACCCAGCAGCAGCCAAACACAAAACACACACTTTCTCATCGTCTCTTTCTCTCTTTCTCATCGTCGCTTTGTCTTCTCGCCGTCACTGTTGATTTCGTCGTCTCTTTACGTACGTTCTGTAATTATCAGGTTTGTTTCATCGTCATTATTTTATTTCTCTAATTATTTCATTTCCATGTATGTGTTTTTATCGACCATTAGGTTCCGTTCAGCATCTGCTAATTATTTCATTTCCATGTATGTGTTTCTAATTATTTCATTTCCATCTTCTTTAGCGTCCTTCAGTACGGATCGAGCATAGTAAGAGTCTTAAGGATGATATATCATTCATTTTGTTGGAGTTTGGAGTTTGTTTTGAAAGATTAAGGAGAGGGTTAATTTATTTGGAGTTTGTTTTAGCAGTTAGGGTTTGGAGAATATATTGAGATAATGGAAATGCATGTTAGTTGAGATAATGCAATGTATTTATACTAATGTGTGGGTTGAGTTGTTTTTTAATTAATATATATGTTAGGAAGTTGTGCCATAATCAGCATCATCATATCTCTCAATGTTGCTTCAAATCTTCGGGACGGTGATGGCGGTAATAACTGGATCTTGATGATGGTGATAGATCTATGGAGTTGAAAAAATGGAAGCAAATCAAACAAGCATAACTCAACACTTTCAAAATGATCATTTCATTTAATTTTAAACCAAATACATTACAGCAATTATCAGAAATCAAAAGATGTATAATAAGCCGGAACAACCCCGGTTAAGCGTAAAAAGCGCTTCTCAACCTGCCACCAATCACGCCACTCTGGTATACCGCTAACTTCCGGGTCATTGGCTTCATATTTTGCAATAACAGATTGAATATATGCAAGGACACGACTTGCATGTGGAGATAAGGTTGGAAGAGTACAACTCAACATATCTCGGTCTTGACCAAGTTGCGAGTAATAGCCGACGAGGGTATGAAGATGATGATGATGATGAGGCTTTGTTGACAAGCCGGACTGCTTCACGCCTCTTAATCCAATAATTCCGTTGATGTTCAAGGGATGCTTTGATTAATGGGTGTTGATCGGCGGGAAGCCCGGCGAGAACCTTCCCATCATCTTCAATCGTTTGTGTAAGCCATTCTTCGTTGTTGATAAAATTAGGGTTCATTGCCATGTTGTTTCAATTAATGAATGTTAGTAAAGGATGCTTTAATATGTTAGTAAAGGATGCTTTAATATTTATAGCTAGTAATATTTAATTTAATTTTTTTTTATTTTTTAAGAACAAACAACAACGGTTATTTACAAACAACCCGTTGTTATAACTTTCTCCCCAAAATTGAGTCACACTTTCCACAACGGGTTTTTATACTTAAAACCGTTGTTAATATTTTTCACAACGGTTTCCTTAAGAAAACCAACCGTTGTTAAAACCATTTACAACGGACGCTTTAACAACATCCGCTTTTTTATATAACAACGGTTTTTAACCGTTGTTATAGCTTGTATCTGTAGTAGTGCAGACATGGCTGACCACAGACTACCGGACATGGAAGATAGATGGTTCCTTGTCCGTCGACCTTCCTTGTGACACCCTGCCTCGTCTAGCTCCTTTGCCTACTGTTGCACGGGGCGCCCGACCACCACCTCTACCTCAGTACCACCTCCGGGTCCGCCCACCTACTACTTTACCCGCCGCTAAGAAGCGGCATATACTTGAGACCGGAGAGGGATCCGCACCTTCCACGGGTGGTCAGACTTCCATGGCCACACTTACCCCGATCCCTACTCCTACTCCTACTCCCGCGCCTGCTGACTAGACACAGACACAGCCGGTCCTACCGGCTAATTTTGTACCTCCACCACCCTTTGAGGCATCCTCGGTCATGGACCAAGGGCGCCGTGACGGTTTGTAAGTTGAGATTGCAGAGAAACATGCTCGTATGGAGCAGGACATAGCTTTGACTTTGTTCCCTCTATACGAGTATCACATGAGGTGACACCGTCCGCTCCCAGAGGGTTGGCCACACCCTTGTTTTTATCATTACCCAGCTGAGGGGTACCCAGAGTCTGCTAGTGAGGAGGAGAAGGAGGACGAGGACCCGGCGGCGGCGGCGGAGAGAGCTCGAGTTGAGCAGAGGAGGAGGAGAGATCAAGAGGTAGATCCGGACTTCACGGTGACGGTGGAGGACGTGCGTGACAGTGACGAGGAGGCTGACGAGTAGCTGCTGGTCTACTCACTTCCCCAGTTTTCTGGCTGGTTTGGGGAAGTTCGTGTTTTGTATGTTTATTCTCGCTCTTTTATTTATTTTCTCTCCTTTTTATTTTATTATTTTTCATTTTTTATTGGTTGTATATTCCCGTTCCCCTGTATATATCTGCTGATGTATGCTGGAGGACAACGAGGGCGTTGTCCGTTTTGGTTTGGGGAGGGTATTGCATCCTTTTGAGTCTGCATTTGCATTTTCCTTTGCATTCACGTTTATATTTTCAGCTCGCATTGTTTGTTTATTTCATTAAAAAACAAAAAACCAAAAAAAATTAGAAAATTTCAAAAAATTCAAAAATATTCACGTTTACTTTTGCATATAGGTTGAGTCGGAACGGTTGATTTCCGTGATGATATTACACTATAACTTGTCATTTTACTTGAGTCTTGCACTTCTGTTGATGGTTCTTAGCTTTGTCATACGCATAGTCTACGAGTTTTTTTGTTCAAATATAGCTGACTGTTTAGACTTGACCTGATAAATTGGCAACCTACTATACAATTTCTGAGGTTTAGATCCCATAACTGGTGACATTCATGACCAATTTATTAGGAATTGAGAGTAGTACTCCTTGCATAGCATGTTCATCATTTTTGCACTTTTATGACATTCGATTTCTTGTCAAATGCACACATTCGGGTTTGTGGTCGGTGTCACATGCAGGGAGGTGCTTGCAAATTCTCCCTTTTTCTTATATTTTTCACCCATTTAGCTCCACTTAAGCCAAAACTTGCCTTTTTGACCCATTAGCTACATCCCAAACTGAGCCTGCCTAGTCAAGCTAGTTTAGTTTGTCTTTTGTGGTATATTTTTCCGTCTGTTTGGCCCGTGTGTATATGATTGGAGTTGGTGGAAATTAAAGAAAGGATAAAGAAAGAGAAAGAAAGGAAAAAAAAGTTGAAAAAAAAAAAAAAAAAAAAAAAAAAAAAAGAGGAAAACGTGAAAAGAAAAAAAAATAAAAAAAATGGAAAAATCAGAATATCACGTTATCAGTGATGAAAACCAGGAAGAAGAAAAGTTGAAAAAATTTGAGCTGGTTATCCATTTGAGTCGTCTGTGTTCACTTTCTACCTTGTGACGGTCTAACTCCTCCGTTTTATTCCATATTTTTGAGGAGATTGTGTATGAGATTAGTGAGCTGTGTGCCAAATGGAGGGCACTTGTACTCTAATTTTCAGTCAGTTGAGATTCGGATGGTCTTATATGTTCCTGTTTAGGAACTAGCTTGACGCTTTGACCTCCACATTACCATAACTTGTTTTGCCTTTTCTCACCTGAACCTCACTATTCCCATATCATTTGTAAGCCCTCGGCTGTGACGGACATTAATGGTTGGAGTGTGTGCATTAGTACTTGAATTGTCTTTCATTTTTGTTGCATGCATGCTATGTAGGTCGCAGTTAGGTGAGTGACTGTTTCTCTTTCTCTCTTACACATATATTATTCACCCTTTGCTTCATGAGAGAAGAGTGACCACGTGAGAGTCCGATTTTGTTGGTCTTGCAAGGTCGATAGGTCGGCTATATTTCTGAACAGCTTATAACTCGTTTGCGTATTGACTGCTTAGCTATGACTGTTAATTTTTGTTGCATTAAATTGGTTCAAGTAGACAAGTTAAGCTAGCTCTGAGTTTTCATTTCCGTTCCATTAGTTGCATTTTATTTTACTCGAGGACGAGTAAAGGTTCGGTTTGGGGAGATTTGATACGTGCATTTTGTATAGTCTTTTTAGCCTAATTTAGCACGTATTTCTATGTACTTTCGTACTGTTTATATTGCATTTTGCCCCCGAATTGGCTACTTTGGTTCGTTTTGTCCTTTTTGTAGAAATGAACGCGAAAGTAGTGGAATCGTACCATTTTCGTCCTTTTTGCATGCATTTTGAGGTGACGGGATTTTTCAGAGTGAGAACTTGCATTGGGATGCGTGAAGGAACGGTCTACGAGGCAGTCAGTCCCTAGTTTGAGCTGATTTGAAGGAAGATTACTCGATCGAGCTGTTTTATCACTCGATCGAGTGGTTTCTATGGTTGGAGTTGGTCCATCGAGAAGTTTTCTACTCGATCAAGAAGTGCTGGAAATTGAGGTTGCTCAATCGAGTAACAATTGTACTCGATCGAGTAGATATTTTGGAGAATTGCTCGATCGAGTGGTTTCAGACTACTCGATCGAGGGGTTTTGGCCTTCGTGGGCTTTAATTAGCCCGTGAACTTGTTTTAGTTATTGGACTTAGTAGTTTTTGTAATACTACGGTTTTATGAGTCTCTGGGTACTCTATCGAGTAGGCCTTACTCTGTCGAGTAAGGGTGTGTTGCGTTTTAAAAATAGTTTTTGACCTGTTGGGTACTCGATCGAGTAACCTTGATACTCGATCGAGTAAGGGGGCACTCGATCGAGTACCTCAGCTACTCGATCGAGTCCTGTTTTCGGGGTGATGACTTGTTGGGTTTTGTTAATAATGCGATTAAATATATAATTACTTCCGCCACTTTTCTTTAAACACTTTTACAACCTAATTGCTTTCAAAAGAGAAAACAAACTACGTTCTTCGCATCAATCGCATTGTTGGCAAATCCCGGAGCTTGGAAGGTCGGACTTTACCTTTCTTTATACCTTTGTGATCCTTGCATCGAGGGTAAGATCTACGTACCGTTGTTATAGTATTTCGTTAAAGTTGGTTAAACCCTAATTTGGGATTTGGGGGTTTTGTTATATTTCGTTAAAGTTGCTGTGAGACCGTCTGATTGTGTTGCTTTCCAGGTAGGGTTTCCCTACTCAGTATTAGTCCCATAATGCATTGTTGGTGTTTCGTGATTGTTGAATATTATCGTATTCGTATTGTGACGGTTGTTGGTTGAATTGATTGTTGTTTGATGGTTGTGATTGTTTGTCTCTGGTTCTCGAGATGCGTTCTCGGTTGAGTGGAGTCACTTGCGGGAGTGGCTTCACGCCCTAGTTTTGCCCTCCGTGTAACCCGCCACGGGAGGGGATGTGCACATTAATGGGACAGGGTTATCGCTCGGTATGATGAGCTAGGATTTGGTGGGTACGGCTGCGGTCCCCCACTGGCAGGGCTGGTCCAGTGGACAGTCGGTGACGGAGATTGATTGGAGTTGGTGTGATTGTGTTTGTGATCGTTTGAGCTGTTTGTTTACTGTGTTGTTGGTTATATAAATTGTGTGATTAGTACTGACCCCATTTAATGTTTTAAAAACTGTGGTGATCCATTCGGGGATGGTGAGCAGTTATTGAGCAGGTATGAGTCGAGTTACTGGGATAGTTGGGATGTGCCACCGTCTGATGATAGAAGTCTTCCACTGTAGCTTTAGTAGTTTAATAAACATTTCATTTAGCTGATAGACAGTTGGTTTTGAGAACTTGTATTCGTATTTTGGTTTTGGATTGTAACCTTTCACTAAAGTTATACTATTTAAATGTTGTTTCGTTATTTTCTGATGATTATTATTGCCTCGGGTAACCGAGATGGTAGCATCCTTATACCCGAGTGGTCCTGGTAAGGCACTTGGAGTATGGGGGTGTTACAGTTTTTCGATTTAAACACACGTTACTAGGTCATTAGCTATCGAATATATTCTATTCTATCTAAGTTTCACCTATCATTCATCATTCACAAAAAAAGACTGCGTTGCTTTTCTCCTTCACTGTAACTTTGTTTTCGGGGTTATTTAGCTCGGATTTGTTTTAATCTTTACGCCGGATTCTTGCGATTGTAATCTCTTTTTCCCTTTTTAATATTAATCTTTCATTTGTTCATCTTAATTTCTTGTTATGCTCCTTCTTAATTTCTGCCCTAATCTTTGTTTATGCAGTTTAATTATTATTTCATTATGCTTATTATTAGTTATTTCAATATTGTTATTATTAACAACATTAGCGATATGAGTAGCTAATCTGTTTCATGTTAGGATTAGGGAATCTACGGTAGAAACGTGACGATGTAGTAAATAGGTTAGATGAATTAATTGTGAGACTCTGTCCCCATAGCAATATAACTGTATTTACAGACTTAGTTGAGTGCACGCTTCTGAGTCACCCTTTTAATCTGGTTAAATTTATTCCTGGATCGGAATATTGGACTAAATAGACCTGCTATGAACAGTAAACTACCCTGACGAGGACGGAAGTTAAGTTAGTAGTAATTTAGGGTAGAAAGTGGACCGGAAGGACCTTTCCATATCCGTCTCGTAGTAATTTATCTAAGTTGTTTACAGTTGAGTCACTGGACTACCGTAGTGAACCGAAATCCTGACATGTCCCTTCTCTATTGATAGTTTAATTCTGCTTTCTGCCTTAATTGCTCTTTCTTTATTTCTCTTGCCTTTCGAGTCTTTTAGTTTAGAAATCAAATTATAAACCCCTCTCCCCCCCTCCCCTCCCCCCCATTTGTGACCAAATAGACGAACTCTTACAGATATCTTGCCTCCCTAAGGAGATCGACCTGACTTCCCTAGCTATATAGTTAGTTTAGTTAGTTATTTTTGATAGGTATACGACAGACTTGTCACATTACAGTCCAAACCTGTAACAATACAGCAACATCACAACTGTAACAGCATAAACAACAACATTAATCAACAATTTCAACAACAACATCCACATCTAATAATAAGATCAAGAAAATAAGACAACAACAACAGCAGCTTGCATACTGCATATCTACAGGATTTACCATGCCAAATTTGGGAATCTTTAACAATGACCATTGCTTCTATTGGCTTTTTAAATCTACCAAAAGCTAAAGACAACATACATACTGTGGACGCGGGCCCACGGGGGCGAAAACCGAAGAAAGTTTTCCTCTTTGTTTGTTTTGCATTTGTGGAGTCGCCACCAATTTATTGTGGAAAATTGGAAACCGTTCGAATACCTCGTGCCATGCCAAGACACAAAGTAGTGACATGAACACTAACCACTCGTTACCCTTAGCATTCTATGTCAAGAATGACTCTCGTGGATGCCAATGAACACGGATGTTCACAGAGATCTGAAGTAAGGGGTGAGGGTACGTATTAGGAAGCTCTTTTGATCGAACACCTAATCCCGCCCGCCTCGATAGCGGCCTCTACTAATGATTAGGGAAATTGTCTATACTCGATATGCTGTCGATTTATATGCATGCAATGCAACATCCATTAGATTAATCCTAGCATGTGAATTAACTGGGTCGGTGAACACTCAATTTAACATACAATTAATGTCGAGGTAGAAATTTAGGTTAATTGCATGTGAGAGCATACAAGCAATATGATAAAAGAAATACAATAAAAATACAATAAAGAAAATTACAATAATTACATCGGATTTATTGATTTATGTCGGAAATACATTTAAAACGGATGGTTTTAGAAAAGAATGAATGAATGAATAAACGAACAGATTATTAGGTGATAATACGAATAATAGTTAATTAGATACGTAATTAATAAACTAGGTCAAGTCAGAAACGGGAGTTCAGAGTTGCGTCCCTTGGAGGAGGCGCATCAGTCGCTGCGTCTGTTCCTGGGTTGAGTTCTGGCTGTGAAGCCAGAAACGCATCTCGTTAATGTTCATTGATGAATTTAATGCTTGATTAATGGTATTTGACTCGGATGGAAGTGACTAACAGATTATTTACATGTGATGGAGGTCATAAAAACGATAAAACGTGAACAAAATTAATGAAGAACGAAGTATATACAAGACAAATGAATTAATTACAAATTTAACAAAATAAGACAAATTAATTAGGTTAAACAAGATATTAATGATGAACTAATGATGGTGACGATAAATAACAGATGAAAGTATATCAAAGGTGAATTCCCGAGACTCAATATCGATGAATCGAACCTCTAAAACCCAGATTGATTTTAATGACGAAAACCCGCAAATATAGATTATAAGGGATTTAAGTCGGGATTTTGAAAGATGAATTAATTAATGATGATTAATGAATTACGGGTCAAAACTATCATATTCAAATTGTTATGTCAACGAAACAATGAACAATTGATAACAAAGCGAAAAACAAAAGGACGAACAAAAGACGAAGGAAGAAGAAAGGAAGCAGGAACTGCGGCAGCCTCACGAAGAGGCGCAGCAGGTACTACGTCCCTTCGAAGAGGCGCAGCAGTTGCTGCGTCCTTTCTCGACGGTTGTCTTCTGATAATCCGTAAAAAGGGTTTTTAAACAAGGTTTTACAAATCGGTTTTAAGAATACTTTCGACATAAATCTTACAATATTAATTACGATAATAAAGAACAATAAACAAAAGAAGGATTTACACCCTCAGACTTACATGTTTGACGAAACGAGATGAACTAAGTTAACGTTTAGTGATGCTCGACTCAAATGTACGACGAAAGTGCCCTCTAGGAGGAAAACGAACAAAGTTGATTAAAGTTGATTGATATGGAGTTGGTCAAATTGGTCGGTCATGCAAAACGAGGCTAGTACTCAGAAAGATCCGAGCTTACGTGGTCGAAAGTTCAAGCACGTAGACGCCAAAAAGTAAAAACGTGGTCTAGAATGCAAAAGGAGAAGAGAAGGGCGGACACTCGCGTGAGAAATATGTGAGACCGAAGGTCTCTATTTAGACTAATCACACGACGGAATTATGGTAAGACTAGGATACTGAAGGAAAGATCCGGAAACAACCGATTTAAGTTAAACACGGAAACTTGGACAAAAAGAAAACCTTGAGGAAAAGGCGCAGAAGGTGCTGCGTTCCTTGGAAGAGGCGCAGCACTTGCTGCGTCCTTTCTCAAGTGGTCTCCTCCTGTGCAAGAAAGCGCGTTTGACAGCCTGTCGTGTTTTAGGCATAACTTTCTCTTCAAGACTCGGAACAAGGTGATTTTGATGGCGTTGGAAAGCTAAGAAAAAGATCTAGAACTTTCTGTGAAATAGGCCTGACCCACAAAAAGTCGTTATCACCTCGTAACATGGGCCTAAACGTCGGGTTGTCATTTTAACTAAATGAAATGCACATTTTGTAATGTAAACTTTAAGTTTAGCCTAATGAAGTGACATGTAACTCAAAATGAGATATACTCCTAACATTTTATGACATCCTAACCTTAGGTAGACAAGCACATTGCTTTGACTCCGGATTTGACGGTTTTAGGAAATGAAGACGGTTTTTGACCCGGACTCCAAATGTAATCTAATTACTCCCAAAACGACTGTAATGACACCTAGATGACAACCATGAGGCAGACATAAGTGTTTGAGCTATCACTTGACGATAAACTTACGAACTGTCACAAATCGTTCCGTGTACCAAACGTGTGGCCCAATCATCACCGGGTGGTTTGCGGGAGGTGCAGAAATGAGGTATCTACAGAGCCCCCACTTTAACTGAGGCTTGGACAAGGCGGAAGTCAAAGTATAGCCATCAGGTCAATCGAAGATTACAACCTGACGACTATGCGACGCGAGGTGGCTCAAGGAGTCTGAACCAAGGACCTATCGTGGGGAACATTTTAGAGTTTGTTGACTATCGGGGAGGGTCGTTTAAAGTCTATTAGACTACGTAAGGAGGCTCGCCAACCATAAGAATAGACCATACCTGAGACTTCTTTCTCGATATGCTTCCGGAGGTGCATAAGAGCTAAGGGTAAGCGTAGGAGATAAGTGTAAGACCTAAGGATATATAGAGGTTGTGCTAGGGAGTGGGACCCTAAAGGAAAACATCGACGAGAAGGAGGTCAAATATAAGTTCAACTTAAGGGGTAACCAAGGTTTGAGTGTAGGAACTCTAAGGAAGTGTGATTCTAAAAAGGTGATCCTAAAGGAATATGATCCTAAAGGGTATAAGTATATGAACTTTAGGGAGTTTGGGAACCTAATGAGCTAGGTGTATGAACCTGGGTATATGAACCTAAAAGGAAAAGACAGGCTGGTATGAGAACTTAAAGGCTTCTGAACCTAAGAGGATTTGGGATCCTAGGCTTAAGTTTAGGAACTTACTGGATTACTAATTCTTGTTTTAAACACGTGCGTTTAAGCTTTCTGAGGTACGAGAACTCCAAAAGGATTTATGGGTTTATGAACCTAAGGACGTTGGTGTGGGAGCTTAAAGGCTTATGAACCTAAAGGAAGCCATTTTGGGATCTAAGAATCTAAGGGTAAGAATCCAAACTTTGGGTTTACGAACTTAAGGAAGGAGGCACTGGTTTGGGAACTTCTGGAGAATAACACCTTTGCCGAACTCTGCGAGGAAACAATAATGTTGACGGTAGCAGGACGTCGGTAGAAACCGCTGGGAGAAATCTGCTTGGGTCGTCTTCAAACAAACTTCGATAAGTCTTGGGGTTGATGTTGATCTCCACGTATTGAGAGTGATGATTGTCTGTCCGTGTACTCTCGCTGGGGGAACATAATCGGGAACTGATCTCCATATCTCGAGAGGGGCGATTGGCTGTCTGTTTACTCTCGCTGGGGTAATAGAATAGAGGTGTGTCGAAACACCTGTCAAAGAATATTCGCTCGTTGTGGCAAGCGAGGTCTTGATAAAGTATTGCTTCTGATACTTACCTGCATGGTTAGTAGCCACATAAGAATGCAATCTAATATATGCACGTAAGCGATTATCACATGGACCTCGAATGAGGAAACACATAGGCTTTGCAAAAGTTATTTCTTTATAAAAGTTGTTTAAAACTTGTTTAAAGAAATTTGTCGTTTGTAATGCGATATGCATATTCAATGGGCTTTAGACATAGGACTTGACATGACACAGATCTATTAGGACGCGACGCGAAATGTAGGCTTAGGTTTGACTGACTAACTTAGATTTGACGCGACACAGGGATGACTTCGACAGACTTTGTTTAAGTATACGCAGCCCCTAGCCAAGTGTGGGTGACAATGCATATCAGTTCCAAAGGTATAAGAATTTCAAGAATGATGAAGGTATATAAAGGCAAAGCATGAGGCATAGACCATCTGTCTAATAGGACTTCTTTCACCACCGTTTGCTGTAAAAGAGACCCCTCTTGAGTCACGATGACTTGGAGAATTGATCTAAGATCTTTGTCATTGTCCGGACCGAGTACTAGCTAGACTTAGAGGAATAAAGGAAGGGTGTTATCTTGGAAGAGAAGCCCCCAGGATGAGAAGATGACTCTGGACTTTGGTAAAAAAAAGAGGCTGGGCGACAATAAGGAGCCCCTAGTAAAGAGGTGTTGGTTGTGGAATGGATGTTAATTGAGGCTGGAAAGTTGAAATAGAGGTTGAAAGTTGATGGTTGAGGTGGTTGATAATTGAGATTGAAAGTTGGAAGTGGGGATGGTTGTGTCCTTGAGGACTGCCTACGTATTCACGTGAAGTGAAATCAAACCATGATCGTAGTTCTGAGGTTTGGTTAATTTTATTTGGGTGTTATGGTTGTATCTGTGGACATGGGGCCACGGGGGCGCTTGGGAAACAAGCGTTTGCATTTGTGGAATCGCCACCAATTTATTGTGGAAAATTGGAAACCGTTCGAATACCTCGTGCCATGTCAAGACACAAAGTAGTGACATGAACACCAAGAACTCGTTACCCTTAGCATTCTATGTCTAGAATGACTCTCGTGGATACCAATGAACACGGATGTTCACAGAGATCTGGAGTAAGGGGTGAGGGTACGTATTAAGAAGCTCTTTTGATCGAACACCTAATCCCGCCCGCCTCGGTAGCGGCCTCTACTACTTATTAGGGAAAATCATCTATACTTGATATATTGTCGATTATATGCATGCAATGCAACATCAAAGTTTTAATCCTAGCATGTGAAGATTTACACTAAGTCGGTGAACAATAATTTAGCATACAATAAATGTCAAAGTAGGAATTTAGATTCAATTACATGTGAAGGCATACAAATGATACAATAAAAGAAATACAATAAATACAATAAAGAAAAATTACAATAATTACAATGGATTCAATTATTTATGTCGAAAATACTTTCAAAACGGATAATTTGAGAACGAACAAAAATAAACAAATAAGCGAATAGGAATTAGGTGATAATACGATTAATAGTTAATTAAATACGTACTAATTAAACTAGGTCAAGGCAGAACGGAAGTTCAGAGACAGAAGTCAACCTGGAACAGGCGCAGCAGAGCTGCGCCCTCTGGAAGAGGCGCAACAGTTGCTGCGTCTATTCCAAGGGTGAGTTCTGGCTGTGAAGCCGGAACTGCAAATCGTTAATGTTAATCGGTGAATTTAAGGATTAATTATGATATTCGACTCGGATGAAAGTGATTTAACGTATTAATTACATGCGAATGAGTCATAAAAACGATAAAACATGGATGAGATGAAGGCAAACGAATTAATTATATGAATGAAAGATTGATTAGTGACATAGGTGAACTAAATAGGTTAAATATGACAAATTAATGACAAATTAATGACGAATATGACAATAGACAGATGGAAATATATTAAAGGTCGAATTCTAGAAACTCAATATGAAAGAATTGAATCTCTACAACCCGGATTGATTTTAATGACAAAAACCCGCAAATATTGGATTACTTGGGATTTGAGTCGGGATTTAATGATGAATAATATGTGTTAATGATGATAAATAACATACATGTGAAATTATTATGCTATTATGTCAAAGAATTGAAGAACAAACGAAAACAAATAACGAACGACGAATTGACAGAGGACGAAGGAAGAAGAAAGGAAGCGAGCTCGCTGGCCTCACGAAGAGGCGCGCGCTTTGCGTCCTTTCTCGACGATCATCTTCTGGTAATCCGTAAAAAGGGTTTCAAAGCGTGGTTTTATAAATCGGTTTTAAGAAGTATTTTCGACATAAACCTTACATTAATGATACAAAAGGTAAATAACAATAAATAAAGAAGGATTCAGACCCTCAGACTTACATGTTTAACGAAACGAGATGAACAAAGTTTATTATTAGTGATGCTCGACTCGAATGTAACGAAAGTGCCCTCGTAAGAGGAAAACGATTAAGATTAATTAAGTTGATTGATGTGGAGTTGGTCAAATTGGTCGGTCATGCAAACGAGGCTGGTACTCAGAAGGATCCGAGCTTACGTGGTCGAATGTTCAAGCATGTAGACGCCAAAAAGTAAGAACGTGGTCTAGAATGCAAAGGAAGAAGAGAAGGGCGGACACTCGCGTGAGAAATATGAGGAGCGAAGGCTCCTATTTATACTAATCACGTGAAGGAATAGGATTTTCGGAGAGACTTTGGAAGTGAATCTCGAAAAGATATGAAAAGATACGAAAAAATACGCAGAAAAGGACCTGGGAAGAGGCGCAGCATGCACTGCGTCTCTTGGAAGAGGCGCAGCACCTGCTGCGTCTGTTCCCGGGTGATTTCCTCCTGCGAAAGAAAGATTTCCGTGTTTAATTTATAAAATGACGAGATAATTTGGTCTTCCTTAATATTTTGTATGAATATTACGGGAAATTATTTACCAAAGAATAAAAGATTGTGAAAGATTTATAAAATATGGAATAGAAATATCCGGAACATTCCAGAACATTCTAACTCGGGATTTAGTGGTTATCAGAAAATGAAGACGGTTTTAGGCCCGAACTCCAAATGTACTCTAATTACTGTCAAAACGACCGTATCGGCGCGTAGATGACAACTAAGAGGTAGACATCAGTGTTTGAGCAATCACTTGATGATAAACTTAAGAACTGTCACAAATCATTCCGCGTACCAAACTTGCGGCCCAATCATCACCAGGTGGTTTGCGGGAGGTGCAGAAATGAGGTATCTACAGTATCCTTCTTGTGTAAGAAAAGACTGCCTACGTATCCACATGAAAAGATGAAATCAAACCAGATCGTAGTTCAGGTGTATGCCTAAGCTATGTTGTTAGGACCTTAATGTGCAGGGGTCACAAGGGCAATATTCCTTTGGTGTCTCGAAGAATTGATTTGAGATAACTCCCACTGATCATAGACCAAAGAGGTATAATTAAGTTTGTAAAAGTTTCCTTGTCATGTGAGCACACTTAGTGGATCCTAATGATGATATGGGGCATATCCCGTCCTAGGTAGAAACGTATTTGAAGACTCCGTGTCTAGGTCAAGGTGAAACTGGATTGGATATTTGGAATGTGGAGCTCGGTAATAAGAGGCTTTGATGAACAAATCTCTGGAGCTTGATTTTGTGGAGTTAAGGCTTTTATGGGGTTATGGCTTGGAAATTGAGTCTCTTGGCCTGATATAGCCCGAGGACATAAAGGTAGGTTAAAATGATATGGGATCAAGTTTCCATGTCTTGGCTCTAAAGGATTGGTATATTTGACAAGCTTGAGAGGATTCTCAAAATTCCTTACTATCTCCCTGGTAACGGTATTGAGAAGGACTTAGGGTGTGTGATGTGTGAAAGGCTAAGTGGGTTGCTAGCTAACCATCTTTATTGATGTCTTGATTCTATATAGATTATTGGTCTGATCTAGAAATATATCTCGGATTTTGCTCAGATTCTTGATTCGGGTTTTTGAAGATAACTTTGACTTTGGACATTGACATTGGTTTGCTTTATTGAGCCTTGTTCTTTTGACTCTTTTGTCTTGGATTATGGGCATAACTGCGGCCTTGGATATTGGCACCAGTTTCTCTTGATTGAGTCTTTGTCTTTGATCATGGCTTGTATCGTCTTGGATTTGTTTGCTACCATGTATTTGAGCCAGACTAGCACCTTTGGCGGGAAACGGGTTGGTTTTTTAGTAACACGGGTTATTTATTGTGGGAAATGGGCTTGCCTTCCGTCATGGATTGTTAACAAGGGAGACGATCTGGATTCGTCCTAGAATCTCTTGAGATAGTCTCGTCCGAAACTGAGGTTATAGCAAGGTTTCTATTGCCAGATATGGAATAGGTAAGAAAAGAACACGGAGTTTCAGGTCCTCTACAACTTGGAATGGAAAATCATTTAAGTGCACTCACATCGACTTGGAACGTGTGGTTGTTCAAAAATGTTTCAAATCAATTCTTGTTGTCACAGGAAATGGTAAAGGAGGAGATAGGATAGAATATGTGGAGTGAAAATTGTATTTTTATTGAAATGAATAATAAATGTATTTAATATAGACTCGAGAAGACATGTGACTCGTGGGACAGCCCCCGGGTTGTCACTAGGAATGAAAATGGACATGAAGAAAGATACTAGAACAATTGGGGAAAGAAAGCCTAAGACTCGGACTCGGACGCGGACTTTGACTCGATCTTAGATCTAGACTCATAATCATCGGCCCATGCTTGAACATTTTTTATTCCAGCAACTGGCTTCGACATCCGGCTTTGAGCATTCATCCATTTGAACACCTCGTCCTCATCATTGGGAATACTAGAAGGGTAAAGGCCCAAGAGACCTTCCTGTCTTTGAAGAGTAAGACACCCATGAGGGTCATTCTTTCCTCTTAACGGATCGAGGGTCGATAAAGATATCTTGCCGTGATCGAGCATATAGTGGATGGTATATTTGAGTTTGGAGCATTCTTCAGTGTCTTGTCCATTACCCCTATGAAATAAGCAATATTGAGAACCGTCCCAGAAGCGGCCTCTCCTCTCGTACTTAGGGTCTGGGGTTGGACCGATTGGTTGGATCAGTCCTTTGGCAAAGAGTCTTTTAAAGGCTACCGTATAAGGCATGCCTAAATTGGAGTATGACCTTGAATATCGAGTTCCTCTTTCTGGTGAAGGTTCTATAACCTTTACGTCGGTAATGTAGATTGTTTGATTGTTGGGTGTAGATGTGGACGGTGAACCTCCTTGGATGACTTCATTGATACGAACAATCTCTGACGATAAGTTTTCGACGGTTTTGATGCCACCTTTCAAATGAGAGGTGTAAACTGGGTGTAGACAGTCAATAACGCCCTCAACCAATATCGCCTCCTTCGACTGGTCGGGTATTTGTGAATCTATTTGATGGGGCATATTCTGCACCGCTGACCAAGTCAACACACTGAGCAAGGTCAAAGATATCCACAGCAAGTCAACGACTTAGACTGCCTAGCCGATGCAGCCCATCGGCCTGCTAGCCAGGGTCTCGGTATGGCAACCCGCCAGCCGGGGCACATATCCGCGTACTCACATCCAAGACCCTCGGCCGGCCTGCCGTAGGTCCATCGGCCGAGGGTAGAATGGTCTTTCCACCTGATAAGCCACTTGGCCACTACGTGACAAAAGGTGAAAGCCTATAAATACTCCTCAACCTTCATTGAGGAAAGGATCCCACAACTAAACCTAAATACACTATTCATCTGGTAATATCTTCCTTATCTCTCTACAATATATATCTAGCCAAGTAACACAACTTAATCCTTTGAGTTTACTGACTTGAGCGTCGGAGTGAGTACGCTTGGCACAAAGCCAAGCCCTCAGTTCGTTCATTGTTGCAGGAAAGGCCGAGAGGAACGATAAGGACAAGAAGGATCCAACCAAAGACATTATTCTACAAGCCACGGGTGGTAACGATACTTGCTCTGGAATTACACTCGGAACAATTGGCGCCGTCTGTGGGGAAAGACACTAGAAGCTAGTCACATTCATTCCCAAACAAAAAAAAAAAACCCAACAAAAACCCACCCAAAAAGCTAAGAAAATGTCGAAACAACAAGATGCGGTCAGAATCGACTAAACCGCATTTTACCAAGATGATACTTTCAACAATTCTGGAGTCATACAGCCCTCCACCGGCGGTGTAATCCAACCGGAGTTCGGGATGCCATCAATACCCGACACGCCGCTGCCAGCCAACCAGGTCACCGTCATGGGACATGTGGTTGACGTAGCAAAACTGAAAATGCTCCTAGACCTAATTAGTAGTACGCCTGCTCACACTGTCACATCGACAAGAGCGGCGGAAACTGTCCGGGAGACCAGGGCCCAAAATGTGACTCCGAGAAATTTGAACGGAGCACTAGGAGAAGCTGACCCAGCCAAGTCGCCGGGGGAGCCCAAAGTGGGCGCGGTAGACCTAAGTCCTTCCCGCACCCGGGGGAGGACAGCGTCCCCGCCGCACGAACGAGGCTCACCCCGAAGAAGCCAGAGGAGTCCGACTCAGCAGAGTTGGAGAAGAAGTCCGAGTCGAAGAAGGAGCCCCTCCCGCTACGGGGGAAGGAGCCAGGTTAGGGACGCAAGGAGCCGATCGCCGCGTGCCGTTCGACACGTGGTTAGACAACCCCTCAACGCCTACGTCCTAGAAGTTCCGGTGCCGAATAAGCTCAAGCTGCCACCTCTGTCATACAAGGGAGATGGTGATCCAGTCGACCACGCTGAGGCCTTCGAGTCTTACATGTCGGTATGGGAGCAGCCCGATGAGGTCTGGTGCCGAATTTTCCCGACAACTTTGCATGGGATGGCTCAGAGCTGGTACAAAGGGCTTCCTGATGGCTCGGTGTACTACTACGCCGACCTGAAGGGCGCTTTCCTAGCCCAGTACTCCTGCAATAAGAGAAGGGCCGTAGAGACATCTGACCTCCTGACCATCAGACAAGAGGGGGGCGAGTCTCTCCGGAGCTACGTGAAGAGGTTCGATGGAAAGGTCCAGCAGATTCGAGAAATTAATCCCGAGCTGGCGGCCTTCGCACTGATGAAGGGCCTCCCAAGGGGAGCCTTAAAAAACGAGCTCATCAAGAGCGGAGGCCTGGGCCTGGACGCCGCCAGAAAGTTGGCCGACCAAGCCATCAAGGTGGAAGACTACCACAAGACCTGGGAAGATCCCCGCGAATCCGAGCAATCAGAAAAGAAGAGTCACAGGCAGGACAGTCAGGACGAAGGACGCCGCGACAACAACGGCTCGCGGTCCGACAGTAGACGCCGTGAGAATAACAGATCACGGTCGGACAGATCCGACCGAAAGCAAGACTCGGCAGGCGCCGGGTGGAATTCAGAACGTACCACCGCAGGCGGTATAGTGAAAAAACCCCTCTCGTCGTATCAGCCGCCGAAGTCTTCGCCCTGAGCAAAAACGAGGGCCAGAAGTGGGAGAGACCCCCAAGCCAAAAAGTGACAAAGTGACACGAGCCAAGATCGTGAGTACCACGGCCACACCGGCCATTTAACCAACAAATCGCCGCCATCCGAAGAATGCCATAGAGGAGCGATCCGGAAGGGAAGCCTCGGCAAGTACGTTGCAAAAAGCCAAAAGACTGACGCCGGCAGTTCAGATAGGAAGTCCGTCTTCGAGCGGATAGGCGTGATTCATGTTGTCATCGGGGGCAACGAGAACGGAGGGTCCGCCCATGGGCACAAGCGGCACCTAAACGAGCTATATCAGGCCATCAACTTTGTGCCCAACTCAAGGATCCCCTCTGCAAGCATCCCCGATATGACTATCGGAAGAAAGGACTACGAAGGGGTCATCGCCCCTCACAGCGACCCGCTTGTAGTCAATTTGGACATATCCAACCACCTGGTCAAGAGGTGCCTGATTGACACAGGTGCATACACGAACATCATGTTTAGAGAGTGCTTTCTCGGCCTCGGCCTGAAGATCAAGGACTTAAGCCCCTGCACCAACCCCCTATACAGCTTCTCTGGGGCCGGTCTGGTGCCGCTGGGATCAATTAGACTCCCGGTGACGTTCGGCGAAAAGGACGCGGCTAAAAACATCCTAGCTGATTTCGTCGTCATTGACGGCTCGTCCGCCTACAACGTTCTCATAGGCCGAGTCACCCTGAGCGAGGCTGACGCAGTGATGTCCATCCGGGCCCTAACACTGATGTATGTCTCGGACCGGGGGGAAGCGCATAAGCTCGTCTCCAAAGACGAGAAGGATGAGGTGGTCAACGTCCAGATAGCTGCCCGGGGTTGCAACATGCAATCCCTCAAAGAGGCGAAGAAGTCCGAAAAAGGAAAAAGCCCGTCCTTACAGCAGGGGGGCGACCTCATGGACACAACTAGTGGCTGATTGGGGGGATGTGCTTGTGAGGAGCCGTTAGGGCATTGGTAATCTTGTAAAAATTTATGTAGCTACGGAGGTGTCCGAGATAGCTGTGGGCACCCCAACGCATGTTTTTACCTAGTGAAAAACCACCCACGCCTTCCATCAAAGCAAAAATTTTCCCATCAGTTATTTATCGAAGAATAGACGCCGGCTCACACTGTCATACCGACAAGAGCGGCAGTCTCCATCAAGAATCTAGCGCCGTCGCAGTCACTCCAAGTGGTAGACGCCACGTAACACGCTATCGAGAAATAGACGCCGGCTCACACTGTCATACCGACAAGAGCGGCAATCTCCATCAAGAATCTAGCGCCGTCGCAGTCACCCCAAGTAGTAGACGCCACGGCAGTCACCCCAAGAGGTTTGATGCCGTCGCAGTCACTCCAAGTGGTAGACGCCACGTAACACGCTATCGAGAAATAGACGCCGGCTCACACTGTCATACCGACAAGAGCGGCAGTCTCCATCAAGAATCTAGCGCCGTCGCAGTCACCCCAAGTAGTAGACGCCACGGCAGTCACCCCAAGAGGTTTGATGCCGTCGCAGTCACTCCAAGTGGTAGACGCCACGTAACACGCTATCGAGAAATAGACGCCGGCTCACACTGTCATACCGACAAGAGCGGCAGTCTCCATCAAGAATCTAGCGCCGTCGCAGTCACCCCAAGTAGTAGACGCCACGACAGTCACCCCAAGAGGTTTGATGCCGTCGCAGTCACTCCAAGTGGTAGACGCCACGTAACACGCTATCGAGAAATAGACGCCGGCTCACACTGTCATACCGACAAGAGCGGCAGTCTCCATCAAGAATTAGCGCCGTCGCAGTCACCCCAAGTAGTAGACGCCACGGCAGTCACCCCAAGAGGTTTGATGCCGTCGCAGTCACTCCAAGTGGTAGACGCCACGTAACACGCTATCAAGAAACAAACGCCGGCTCACACTGTCATACCGACAAGAGCGGCAGTCTCTGTCAAGAAACCAGTGCCGGCTCACACTGTCAATCCGACAAGAGCGGCAATCACCCTCGTAAGGCGGATACCATGACAGTAACGGCCATCGCACACTACACTCGCAAAAACAGACGAAGTGTCTTGGAAGCGTTGAAACACAGTTGAGATACGCACTCTAAAACGGCCACGGCCAAGCCGAGGCGGAAACAAAAGGGGCGCTCAATTAGGAATACAGGAAGACAATTCTGACAAAGATGAGATAAAGACCTCGGCCAAGCCGAAGGCGAAAGAAACGAACCATTATCAGAAGATAAGTTACAAAATTACAAGTGAAAAGAATACGGACGACGGCCGTCCCCATAGGGATAAGCCGAAACACAACCTACCGAGGTTGTACAAAAAAGAAGACAAAAACTACTATTATGTTCACGTACAAAGAGATAACGGGAGGAAGGGCTGAGTAACTGGCCCCCGGACAGCCGAAGCAGATCTGCTGTAAACTTGTTCTCATCAAGCAACACATGGTAACATGTGAGGAGCTGAAACAGATCTGCTGTAAACTTGTTCTCATCAAGCCGCATCTTCTTCAGCGGGCAACCCAGCAGCTATTCTAGCAGCCTCAGCCTTGGCTTCGGCAGCCTCAGCTGCCCTCATCCTTTCGGCTTCTTCCTTAGCCACCCGAGCCCTCTCAGCAAGAGCTGCTTTCTCCGCGGCCGCCTCCCTCTCCATCTTTGCCTTCACCGCCTCCTTGGCCTCCTCCACCGCGGCTTTCTCCTTAGCCTCGAGCTTGTCATCAAGCAACGCGTCGAACCTGCCCCACGGGAAGGAACCATCAAGAGGGAAAAGCTCCCCGATAACTTCCCTAGCAGCATCTTCGGCCAAATCCCGGAACTTGGCGCACAGTTTGGGAAGCATGTCGGTTTGCAGCATCTCGATGTCCGCCTCCTTCTGCTTGATGATGGCATCTCGCCCGAACCACCTCCGCCCGAGCCTTAAACAGTCCGGGACTCGTTCCTCGCTTAAGGTAGAGGTCGGCGCGCCCCTGAGCGAGCTCACATTTCCTCAGCAGTTCCGCAGCTTCGGCAGCCGCAGCCTCGGCTTTAGCCCTCTCAGCAAGGACCTCCTTTTCAGCGTCCTCCCTAAGTTTTCTCTCGGCCAAGAGCGCTTTCTCAGCTTCTACCCTGAGCCTCTGTTCATTAAGGAGACCCAACTTCGCCGCTGCACCACCGCTTAGTGGCATTACGCTCATGAACGGCCCGAGCCACGGCCTTCTCTTGCTCCATGAGACGAGCACCGGTAACCACATTCCACCTCGCCAGCTCCCTAATTAGCTTCGTGCCCTCCTCTATAAGCTCGGAGACGGAAGCCTTCTGGGATGAAGGGACGGTGGCGACAATTTGACCACTAGCCCGAGGCTGGGAGACAAAAGCCTTCTGGGATGAAGGGTTGACGGTGGTGCCTTGATCACCAACCTGTGCAGAGGACCCTACGGCCTGCTGCCCAACGTGAGCAATAGCCGACTGCGGCTGATCTGCAGAAATTCAGTTAAAACATCAGTATCAGTATCGACCTATCAGAAATACCTAGTGGCACGGCTGAATTTAAGCCACGAGCTAGATAGGTACCATGTTTGGCCTTCTTGACCGGAGAAGGCACTTCCTTGCCAGCGGTAGAAGCTGTCCCTTTCCTCTTACGGATAAGGGGAGATCCCTCTGCGTCAGAATCCCCCTCATCGGGAATCTCAACAATCTCCATCTTCTTAAGGGAGGGGATGGGAGTTGAAACCGGTGTCGACGCCGTTGCCACCAAGGGCCTTGTTTTCCGCGTCCGACGCACCACGCCGCTAACAACCCTCGCCTGCGCCTCCTCTTTGCTCAAGACCTTCAGCTAGGGATGGCAGTGGGCCGGGGACCCGACCCAGACCCTGAGGGTCGGACCCTAATGGGTCGGGTATGGGTCTCATTTTTTCAGACCTAATGGGTATGGGTCGGGTATGGGTCTTAAGAAAATATTTCGGGTCCGGATCCGGGTCTAAATTATGAGACCCATACCCGACCCTTAGACCCTTTATTAAAGAAAAAAAACAAAAAATTACAACTTTTCTGAATTCATACTGGCAGACTGTAGAAACCCAACTAAAGTCTATTTCTCTTCCCTCATCCCATAAAGTGATAAAACCCAACCAAACTCTTCTGACAATACCACCACTCCACCACTGACGCAAGAAAACCACCACCGCAACACTGATACGCGACTGACAACCACCTCTTTAATAGCCGGTGACCGACAACCACCATTAACGGCAGATTAATAAACTCATAATGTTAAAGTAGTATGAATTTTTTTTTTTAATATTATACACCTCATAGCTGTTAATCTTGTTACTGAAGTGGCTGAAACTCGGACCCACGAGTAGACCCAGACCCTACCCTTACCCATAGGGTCCGGGTATGGGTCCTCAAATTTTAGACCCTTACGGGTCTGGGTCGGGTATGGGTCCAAAGGAAAAATCTCGGGTCGGGTCCGGGTCTAGACGGACCCTACCCAGACCCTACCCATTGCCATCCCTACCTTCAGCCGCTGTTCCATGAGATCGTTCGGCGACATCCTGCGGTCATGGGCTAGAGCCTTGGGATGCAAGTCAGCAACGGTTTTATCTTTGTGCAGCCCATTCTCCGAAGAAGATCCTCAGATAGGTCCGGTCCAAAGTGGTCTGCAAAAGAAGCAAAGCAAGAGTCAGGTAGAAGAAGTGAATCAAAGTCCGAAAATAAAGAAACATTGAGAGCGGCGGTGGGCCTCACACCGACCCCACTCACCCCGTGCTAGGGCCGGTATGAGGCCGACATAGCAAAGCGGCTCATCCTGAAGAATGATCTGCGTCGGGGGAATCCATCTTTTCGGCATCCCACTCTTGTCCACTTCAAGGAGCCTCATTGCCAGCCTCTCATCCTCCTTAAGAAGGACCCTGCTAGCATCCATTTTAAGATGCCTCCGAGTGACCCATCTGTCATGCTCCGCCCTAGTCTCACACCGCAAATTAACCTGATGCTGGAAGGAGCGGGGCAGCGGATAGTCCTCCGGCACTTTAACATACACCCACCGACCTTGCCAGTCCTTGCAAGAAGAGGGTTTGTCAGCAGAGACATAACCCTGCTCCGTTTGTATACTGTACCATCCAACACGGCCAGAAAGTGACGGTTTGAGATGATGAAGCCGGCGGAATAAATCCACCGTCGGAGCCTCTCCCTTAAAAAGACAAAGCCAGACAAAACCAATTATGGTCCTCATGGCCAGCGGGTGCGGTTGGGCAAAAGAACATTCATGGCTCTAATTATGGCCACAACGTACCCATTCGGCGAAACCGGAGCCCGTACTCCAAATGCCGCGGGTATACGCCAAGATGACAGCCCGACGGAGGACAGCATACGGCCTGACCCTCCTCAGGGATAACAATTTCGTACCCCCTACCAAAGAAAAAATGATCCTCGAGAAGTTTCCCGCCGGAACAACGGGCAAGCTTACGGGACCAAGCACGATCAAGGTGGATCTTACAGACATAGCCGTGATCCATGACGTACTGTCTCCCCTCACTAGGACGAGACCTTTCCGCATCATCACCAAAATCATCACCAAGATCACCAAAAGAGTCAGAATCCTCCCATTCCTCCAGAATTTGAGGATCAACTTCAGGAGAAGGAGACCTAGGGCCCCCCGACGCAGGTTTACTAGGTCCAGCATCAGCAGAAGACATGATTCACAACAAATTATTAGCAAGGAAAATAAAAAGTTTGCTTGTTTACCTTAAAGAAAAACACTCGCCGGATCAAATACTCCGAAGATTAAGAAGAAGAAAACCCTTGAAAGTTTGGAGAGATGAAGATTTTAGAGAAAATTTTCGAAAATAAAATGGAGGCCAAAATCACGGAATAACTGCCCTATTTATAGAGAAAAGCCCATGAAGAAAGACCAATCAGGGCACAGCCCATGAAGCGTCAACCAATCAGCGAACACACACGTGTCAAGCATGCAACCGCGGAATGTCAATCGTCAACAGCGGTTGAATGTCAATCAATGCAATGATGACCAAACGTCTTCAACACGCCTATTCACATCTCTTATTTGTTCATCTCCCTCAAACAAATTCCTAGGTATCTAGTATCCGCCGGCTACCGATCAACCAAGCCATGGAGTACCGGTAGGGGGCAATCAAAATCAACCTAAGCACTCTCACCTGGTCTCGGCCGGCGTCATGTTCTTTTTCCACATCGGATACCCTTTACGCATCCATGTGGAGGGGGGATATGGTATATGGTGCGGCCTAACAAGAGCCACGCCGATACACAAGGAGACACCGTCTGAAAGATTTTGAAATTTACTCTGCAGAATATACGCTCAAAGATACATCGGAGCCCATACCACGGCATAGACTACGGCTGGGGGCAAATTGATGGGGCATATTCGCACCGCCGACCAAGTCAACACACCGAGCAAGGTCAAAGATATCCACAAGACAAGTCAACGACTTAGATCGCTTAGCCGATGCGACCCATCGGCCTGCTAGCGGTGGTCTCGGCATGGCAACCCGCCAAACCGGGGCACATATCCGCGTACTCACATCCAAGACCCTCGGCCGGCCTGCCGTAGGTCCATCGGCCGAGGGTAGAACGGTCTTTCCACCTGATAAGCCACTTGGCCACTTGGCCACTACGTGACAAAAGGTGAAAGCCTATAAATACTCCTCAACCTTCATTGAGGAAAGGATCCCACAACTAAACCTAAATACACTATTCATCTGGTAATATCTTCCTTATCTCTCTACAATACATATCTAGCCAAGTAACACAACTTAATCCTTTGAGTTTACTGACTTGAGCGTCGGAGTGAGTACGCTTGGCACAAAGCCAAGCCCTCAGTTCGTTCATTGTTGCAGGAAAGGCCGAGAGGAACGATAAGGACAAGAAGGATCCAACCAAAGACATTATTCTACAAGCCACGGGTGGTAACGATACTTGCTCTGGAATTACACTCGGAACACTATTTTTATTCTTTTCACCAAATGATTGGTGGATCGTTCATATTTTTGATCATCTGTGATATTGAACTCCCTATAAGATTGCTTAACTTCTGTACCCAAACATTTTAGGAGTGAGACAGAAATCCTACCATCCTCGATTCTATCTTGTATGACATGCTTGAGCTTATAAAAATCTTTGGTACCATGCCCTCTACCCCTATGGTATTGACAATATGAATTGCCATCCCACAATTTAGATTCCTTTTCTGGATCTGGTGTAGGTCCTATTGGTTGAAGAAGACCTAAAGAGGATAATTTGTTCAAGGCTAGGACATAAGGCATTCCTAGATTTGTGAATGACCTGGGAGAGTTGTTTAATTTCTTTGACGAAGGCTCCATGAGGTTGCCTTTGATTTTGACTCCTGGATGAGAAGAACTCGGAATAGATAGCTCACTTTTTACTTTCTCCTCGAGACCATGAGGTTGAGGGTTTGTCTGGACACTCTTCATCTTGAAAGATTGGGTCTCAAGCTTCTTATCCATTTCAGCAAATTGATTCCCCATGTGGGAAAGCCGAGAGTTTTAGAGTATTAATGGCTCCCTCTATCTTGGAAAGCATGAGCATTCCACTTTGGACATCGTCCTCCTTCGGCGCTTTGATTTCTTTGTCATCACGAGGATCGAGGAGATGAGAAAAGTCTAGGAATGATTCTTCATCGTGTTTAGTGCTCTTAGACCCAAGAGGGTCGGTCCCATCTGTAGACACCTCGTTTCTGCACCCCTCGCAAACCACCCGGTGATGATTGGGCCGCATGTTTGGTTCGCGGAACGATTTGTGACAATTCGTAAGATTATCGTCAAGTGATTGCTCAAATATTAATGTCAACCTCTTAGTTGTCATCTACGTCCCGATACGGTCGTTTTGTGATAATTAGAGTACATTCGAGTCCGGTCAAAAACCGTCTCCATTTTTCGATAATGTTAAATCCGAGTCGAATGTTCTAGAATGTTCCGGATATTTCTATTCCATATTTCTCAAATTTTATCTTTTGGCAAATAATATCCCGTAATATTTACATAAGATATTAAAGATAATCGAATTAATTCCGTCCTACCATAACTCAAACGCGGAAATCTTTCTTAAACGGGGAGGAAACCTCCGGGAATAGACGCAAGCAGTGCTGCGCCTCTTCTAAGAGACGCGCAGTGGTCTGCGCCTCTTCCCAGGCCCTTCTTTGCATGATTTACGTATCTTTTTTATATCTTTCCGAGATTCACTTCCAAAGAGTCTCCGAAACCCTATTCCTTCACGTGATTAGTATAAATAGGAGCCTTCGTTCCTCATATTTCTCACGCGAGTGTCCGCCCTTCTCTTCTCCCTTTGCATTCTAGACTTCGTTCTTACTAATTGGCGCCTACGTGCTTGGACTTCCGACCACGTAAGCTCGGATCTTTCCGGTACCGGCCTCTCCGTTGCATGACCGACCAATTTGACCACTACACTCAATCAATCTAATTAATCAACTTGTTAAATCGTTTTCCTCTTTCGAGGGCACTCTTTCCTTGCATTCGCGTCGAGCATCACTAATCGATCTTCTTAGTCCTTCTCGTTCCGTCAACATGTAAGTCTGAGGGTGTATTAATCTCTCTTTTATTATATTTCATTATTGTATAACAATTGTAAGGTTTATGTCGAAAGTACCTCATTAAAACCGATTTCTAAAACCGATTTCTAAAACCGTCTTTAAAACCTTTTTTGCGGATTTCCAGTAGACAGACGTCGAGAAAAGACGCAGCAACCGTTGCGCCTCTTCGAAGGAGCGCAGCACCTGCTGCGCCTCTTCGTGAGGCTGCCGCAGTTCCTGCTTCTTTTCTTCTTCCTCCGTCCTCTGTAATTCGTATCAAATTTATTTCTTTTGTTTTGTTCGTCTGTTAATTCTTCATCATGATAGTTTAATAATTCATATGTATATTAACCATCATCATTAACATGTTTTAATCGTCATAAATCCGACTCAAATCCCAAATAATCAATATTTGCGGGTTTTCGTCATTAAATTCAATTCGAGTTTTAGAGGTTCAATTCGTTCATGCTGAGTTTCTGGGATTCATTGTTGATATATTTTGACCTGTTTAGTCATTAATCCGTCATCATTCATCATGTTTAGTTAATAATTCGTTTAGTTAGTTAGTTTAATTAATCATTCATTAGCATCGACCCTTCACATAATTAATCCGTTTATTTCCGTCTCATCCATGTTTCACTGTTTTATGACCTCAATCATATGTAAATAATCTGCTAATAACTTTCATCCGAGTCAAATAATTTAATCAATCCATTAATTTACCAATTAACATTAACGGTTTACAGTTCCGGCTTCACAGCCAGAACTCACCCTTGGAACAGACGCAGCAACTGCTGCGCCTCTTCCAAAGGGCGCAGTGCCTGCTGCGCCTGTTCCAGGATGAGTTCTGTCTCTGAACTCCGTTTCTGCCTTGACGTAGTTTAATTAGTCTACGTATTAACTGACTATTATCCGTAATATCACTAATTCCTGTTCGTTAATTTCTTTGATTTATTCTTTTATTTCTTTTTATCAAATTATCCGTTTTAAAGGTATTTTCGACATAAATCGCCTATCCAATGTAATCGTTGTAATTTTCGTTATTGTATTTTCTTTTATTGTATTTTCTTTTATCATTTGTATGTTTTCACATGTAAATCAACATTAAATCCAACTTCGACCCAATTGTATACTAATTACGTGTCAACCGACTTAGTTAAATCTTCACATGTTAGGATTAATCTATGGATGTTGCATTGCATGCATATAGCCGACGATATATCAAGTACGAATAACTTCCCTAATCATTAGTAGAGGCCGCTATCGAGGCGGGCGGGATTAGGTGTTCGATCAAAAGAGCTTCCTAATACGTACCCTCACCCCTTACTCCAGATCTCCGTGAGCACCCGTGTTCATTGGCATCCACGAGAGTCATTCTAGACATAGAATGCTAAGGGTAACGATTGCTTAGTGTTCATGTCACTACTTTGTGTCTTGACATGGCACGAGGTATTCGAACGGTTCCAATTTCCCATAAAAATTGGTGGCGACTCCTTACAAAATGCAAACGCTTGTTTTCGAGCCCCTTCACCAAGCGCCCCCGTGGGCGGCCCGCTGTCCACGTTTGGCGACTCATTGGGATATACACTTACGTGTAGCTAAGGGTGAAACTTGAACAAGGTTAGGGAATAAGTTTGTGCAAGACAATTGTCGGTTTTCATAACTCGGTCTTCCTAGACCGTTTAAATCGGCCTTCCTAGGCCCAACTCAACCCATTCGACCAATTGTCCCGTCTAAACGGTCCTAATTCTTATTTGGGCCTAAGGATGGATAGCGATTGACGTCATCCATACCATGATGCTTACTCTTGTTTGTATCAAGGGCCTTCACTACTTGAGGAAATGGACTAGGAATCGGCCTTACTCTTGTTTGGCACGAGCCTCTCCACAGACTTCGGGTTTGATGGTTCGGTATGGCAACCCACCCTTTAAACCAAAACCCTTCTAAATACACTCAGCATCCCGTTATAATGCTTGTATAAATATGTAAACCTTACGTGATCACCATTTCAAAACAAATCATGACGAGTTTTCAAAAAAAAAAAAATCAAAACCCGTTTTCAATCAAGAATTTCGAAATAGGGCCTTTAATTAGTACAAAATCCGGTCAAAACTCTGTCCGTTTGTCAAGTCAAAATTCGGGCCACAAGCCCATTTCAAAACCTCACTTCGAGTCCACTCCTACAACTACACTACAGTTGGCTAGGACATACATTTTCAAAGACCTTGTCTTTCTTCAAAACTCACTCAACACAAGTGGCACACACCCACTTCACGAGTCAAGTCTTTTCCTCTTTTAGCAAGTGTGATAGAATGGTCGATCGTGTTTTGATTCGTCGCCGATCTCTTATCCAGTTTCCAAGATGCCTGGGTCAAGTGATGATACGAACCTCCAGCAAATTCAAGAGAGTAATGATCGAATCCTAGCCGCGATAGCCCAAATGCAAATCACTCAAGAACAAACCTATGACCGCCTTGAGCTTATCGAAGGCCGTATCTTTGATGTAGAGGGAAAGTTGCCTCCCATTAAAGGTGAAGTACTACAATTTTCCGATGACGAGTCTAAGGATGAGAATCCAATCATAGGAACAACCGCAGCTGAGAAAAGACTCCAATACCTAGAGGAGCAATTGATGTACCTTAAGGGGGATGACATTTACAGGGAGAACAATCGTAAGTATGAAGCCGTCAATTCCAAATTTCCCACTAACTTTAGCATGACGGATATCCCTAAGTTTAAAGGACATGAGAACCCTTTGAACCACATCCGCGCCTTCAAGGACTACATGTCTATCAAAGGCATCAAACCCGAGATGTTCTTAAGGATCTTTCCTTCATCTCTTGACACCATCCCAAAGCAATGGTTCTACACTTTAGATCACAAAAAGGTCGCTACTTGGGAAGACGCCGCCATCGAGTTCTCGAAACAATACGCGGATAATGCCGAGATCCAAGTCAACATGCGCACTCTAGAGGTTCTTACCCAAAATGACAAGGAGGGATTCACCGACTTTCTAAGTAGGTGGAGGAAGACTAGTACCCAACTAGTTGAACGCCCGGATGAGGCTACTCTTGTAGAAAAGTTTGTGGACAATCTCAAGCCCGTATATGCCAACCATTTGAGATATCAAAACATCAAGACCTTCAAGGACTTAACTGTACTAGGGACACGAATTGAAGACGACATCCGTAAAGGACTCTTGTCCAAAACGGTAGGTCGAGGATACCAAGGGTCCACAAGTCGTTCATACGGCTCTACTAGCAAGACCGACGAAGTTAACCTACTCGAGCCATCCAAGAAAACCAGCCCACCAAGGAAGTTCACAAACCTTGGAGATACGTACTCCAACGCTCTAAAAAGACTAATGAAGCAAGGTAAACTCCAACCCATTGGGCCTACTCCCGAACCTGAAAGGAAGCCCAAATTCTGGGATGAAAATTCCTACTGTGAATACCATAGGGGCAAGGGGCATGACACAGAAAAATGCTACAAATTGAAACACGTGCTTCAGGATATGATTGAAGATGGTCGACTTCCAATTCCACCGGGAGGTAAGCCCAACAACACTCAGAATCCTCTTGGAGTTCTAGTGATTACAAGTGACGAATCTACCTTAGATTGCTCACATCTCATTTCTCCCACCGAAAATGAAATTCATGCAATTGAGAAAGAAAGACTCTACTCTACCATCTCCCCTACCATTTCCGACTTCATCGCATGGGCAAGGAGTGTAGATAGACAAGTGTGGGAACTAGAAAACATGGTAACAACCTTACGCGATCCCAAGGCAACGCTTAAAGAACGCGTACCATTGACTTTCTCTCGAAATGCCACTATGCAAGAAGTAGTCGCCGTGGTCAACAAGCTAGTCGATCAAATCATACAACTAGAAAGTGACATCATGAGAATGAGGGAACTAGCCGCAATCAATGGGGTTTGGGCCGATGACGACGAGGACGAGTATCTCATCGAAAACTCCTTAGTCAAAGAAATAGTCCAAAATGGCGAAGACCAAGATGTGGATCACCTAACTCGCTCGGGTCGTCCATACCAAAGCACCACTCAAAACGGTCCAACCAATGTCATCACACCAAATGACAACGAAGACGACCCCACTGATCATTTGCTCAAGCAATTACAGAAAACCAAGGCTGATCTTTCAGTCTGGCAACTAGTGGCAAGCTCATTTCCGCATCGCCAAGCTTTACTGCAAGCTTTGGCCAAATTGAATGTAGCGCATAACTCTACTCCCGAAGATGTAGTCAACTTGGTCTTCCAAGAATCACCGAAGCTAAGTAATCCTATTACTTTCTCAGATGAAGACCTGCCACCTTTTGGCGCTAGTCACAACCTTGCTCTATACATCACCGTCATTTGTCTAAAGAAGAATGTGCCAATGACTTTGGTAGATGATGGCTCATGATCAACGTCATACCCCTCAAAACGGCATACAAACTAGGCATGAAAGAGTCGGACTGGACCCCTACAAGTCAAGGTGTACGTGCATATGACGGTACACGACGAAAAGTGGTAGGACTTGCTAACCTAACCATAGCAACGGGACCAATCGAGCGAAAAGTCAACTTCCAAATAGTAGACATCGAAGCTTCATTTAACATACTTCTGGGAAGGCCTTGGATTCATGCTTCCAAAGCGGTAACATCCACCCTTCACCAAAAGATCAAGATCCCACTCAATGGCAAAGTTGTGACGATCACTTCGTCACCTATCAAGGCAATAATTGAGAAGCAATCAAACAATCAAGTCCTTGCGGATCCCATATACGAACTTGGGGGCTTCCAAAGCATAAATGTCATAGAAAGTGAGTTGGCACCCTTATACTATAATCCCTACTCTAACTTGGTGGTCAACCACATACTCAAAAATCAGGGATACTTCCCTGGAATGCCTTTGAACCCGATTCGGAAGAACACCTTCGCGCCATACAAGAAAGGCAACTCATCGAGAATACCACTTGGACTAGGGTACAAACCCACAACAGAAGAAGTTCTCGAAATGCTTGCCCAAGTCCAAAATCGCAAGTATGTAGGAGTCCAAATGAGGCCATATCTCCCCACCTTAAATGGATACTTCGTTCAAGAAGGAAGTTCAGAACTCTTTCACGGGTTTCCCGAACCTTGGCATTACCTTGAGAGGAAGTTAGCCGGAATCGAGATCTTTCACGATTGCTACTTCATCCCTCCGGAAACGGTTCCTACCGTCAAAACCCGTCAAGCACCTTGCTTAGACGAGCAAGTGTGAGCCTCTGTTTGGAGAGGACCGATTTGTTAAGGCCGCGCAGATGAGATCATTACTACGATACTTCAAGACGATCGCTTCAACCCCACCGCATTGATCACGGAAATCGACACAAAGCAACAGAAAGGGTGGAGAAAATCTATCAAATGGACCGACAATCAAGGAAGACTCTTCAAGCTCACCACTGGAGAAGGAGAGATGTTCAAAGAAGAACCAGAAGACGACGAGTTCGAATCAGAATCAGAGTCGGAGTCGGAGTCAGAGTCTAGAGAAGTCATTAGAGAGTCTACTCCTGTCGTCATCCCCACTCCCCTCGTTTCTCCTAGCTTATTTTCAAGTAGTCACGGTAGTTCGGGAAATGCCCCACTATCGTCCCTTTACCGCCACCGACCATGGATCGGTTGGCTTCTTTGTTTCAACTTTACTTGAATCTTAATATGAATAAATCAGGTTCTGCTTACTCTTTGCGTTATCTTGAGTGCAATTCTGTTTATGATGATACTGAGGATGACCAAGACCCAGACTTGACCGAAATACCTCCCTACGTAGCCAAAGAAATACTACAGGAAGGGGATGGGGGACCAGTAATTGAGGACACCGAACCCATCAATGTAGGAACTGAACTAGAACCCAAAGAACTTAGGATAGGGACTACCTTGAGCTCTACCGAACGGGCCGACCTCATAGACCTCCTGAATGAATTCAAAGACGTCTTCGCTTGGTCCTACAAAGACATGCCAGGGATCGACAGGGATATTGCCGAACATAGAATTCCGATAAAGCCAGGTTTCAAACCTGTGAAACAGAAGCTTCGACGAATGAGAACAGAGTGGGCTCTAAAGATTAAGGAAGAAGTTGACAAACAATTCAAAGCCGGATTCATCAAAGTTTCCGATTATTCTGACTGGGTAGCTAACATAGTACCCGTACCCAAAAAGGATGGGAGAATCCGAGTTTGTGTTGACTTTAGGGATTTGAACAAAGCGAGTCCAAAAGATGACTTCCCTCTGCCTCACATCGACATATTAGTGGACAATACTGCAGACCACGCATTACTATCCTTCATGGATGGATATGCGGGTTATAACCAAATCAAAATGGCCATGGAAGACATGCATAAGACCGCGTTCGTCACCCAATGGGGAACCTATTGCTATACAGTAATGCCGTTCGGATTGATCAACGCCGGAGCTACATACCAACGCACCGCAACTACACTCCTACATGACATGATGCACAAAGAAGTTGAGGTATATGTAGATGACATGATCGTCAAATCCAAGGAGAGAGAGGGACATATTGCGAACCTTCGCAAGTTCTTCGCAAGGCTACGGAAGTACAACATGAGACTCAATCCTCAGAAATGCACATTTGGGGTAACGTCTGGCAAACTCCTAGGATACGTCGTTAGCCAACGAGGTATAGAAATAGATCCTTCCAAAATCAAAGCTCTGATTGAAATGCCACAACCTCAAACAGAAAAAGAAGTCAGAGGATTCCTGGGAAAAGTTCAATACATAAGTCGATTCATATCGAAACTTACGATGATTTGCGAGCCTATCTTCAAGAAACTCAAGAAAACAGACCACACCATGTGGGATGATGATTGTCAAAAGGCGTTCGACCGAATCAAGGAGATATTGGCTAAACCACCAGTGCTCATGCCACCACAACAAGATCAACCTCTTGGTTTGTATCTCACGGTAACCGAAACCGCCATGGGTGCCATGCTAGCTCAAACCGTAGGAAGTGAAGAAAGAGCTATTTACTATCTAAGTAAAAAGTTCTTGGAATACGAGTGCAAATACTCACAACTCGAAAAGACATGCCTCGCTCTTGTGTGGGCAACAAAGAAGCTACGTCACTACATGCTTAGCTACTCCGTCAAGATATTCTCCAAAATGGATCCAGTCAAATACCTCTTCGAGAAACCTGTCCTCAACGGACGCCTGGCAAGATGGACCATGATGCTCTCAGAATTCGACCTCAAATATGTGCCACTGAAAGTCATAAAAGGTCGCGCCGTCGCCGAATTCTTCGCAGAAAATCCTATCAACGACGCACAAACCATAGACACTTGGTCATTTCCCGACGAGGATATACTTCAAACAGACGTAGACTCGTGGGACCTATACTTTGATGGAGCATCAAATTTAAGAGGATTCGGAATAGGAGTGTTGCTCATTTCTCCTGAAGGTGAGCATACACCAATCGCCGTCAAACTCGACTTCGAGGTGACAAACAACGCTGCAGAGTATGAAGCTTGCCTCATTGGACTGCAAGCGGCAGTAAGCTTAGGCATCAAAAACCTCCGAGTACATGGGGATTCATCACTGATCATCAATCAAGTTACAGGATCCTGGAAAATCCGAAGCGAAAGCCTAGCACCCTATCAGGCTAGGATAGACCAAGTCGCTCAATTCTTTGATCACGTAACCTACTTACACCTACCTCGAGAAGAAAATCAATTTGCAGACGCTCTTGCGAAACTCGTATCTTTGATAAACATGCCAGATTACATGATGGAAATGCCTTTGTGTATCGAACGACGGTCGGAGCCGGCTTATGTCCATCAAATTACCAATGAAGAAGAAATCGCACGGGAACCCCGGTTCCAAGCAATCTGAACTTCAAGCTTAATGGTACCTATCCACCGAGATATGGACAAGAGGGGACAACGAGCTATACGCCTATTGTCTTCACAATACGTTCTCATGCAAGGAGAATTATACAAAAGAACACCTCTTGGTGTAGTCCTACGTTGCCTTGATCATTCACAGGCACGAAAGGTGAGGGAAGAAGTCCACGACGGAGAATGCGGTCCTCACATGAGTGGACCTATGATGGCAAAGAAGATCACACGTCTAGGGTACTATTGGACCACAATGGAATCCGATTGCATCAAATATGTGAGACATTGCCACAATTGCCAAATCTTCGGGAATGTACAACATGTCCCTCCTTCGTTGCTCTATACGATGACATCTCCTTGGCCATTCTCCGCATGGGGAATTGACATAATTGGGAAAATAACCCCAGCCGGAACAGGAGGTCACTGTTTCATCCTAGTAGCAATTGACTACTTCACCAAGTGGGTAGAAGCGGCTTCCTACACCGCTCTTACGGCCAAAAATGTGGCCAAGTTCATACAAAATAACATCATCTGTCGATATGGTTGCCCACATGAGATCATTAGCGATAATGGGTCCCACTTCCAAGCCGAAACCGAACAATTGCTAGCCAAGTACAAGATCAAGCATCATCACTCATCGCCCTATAGACCACATACTAACGGCGCGGTAGAAGCGGCTAACAAGAATGTCGTCACAATCCTCAAGAAAATGACTGACAATTATAGAGATTGGCCAAGCAAAATACCCTTCGCTTTGTGGGGGTATCGAACATCCGTCAGGACGCCCACTGGGGCTACTCCTTTCTATTTGACTTACGGCATGGAAGCCGTACAACCAGTCGAGCTAGAAATACCATCCTTGCGCATCCTACTAGAGAGTCAAATCCCGGAGGCCGATTGGAAGAAAGATAGATACGAAGAACGCATCCTCCTGGATGAACGTAGGCTTCGTGCCTTACATAATGTCCAAACATATCAAGCACGTATCAAACGAGCTTTCAACAAAAGGGTTAGGCCAAGAAACATCAAAGAAGGAGATTTAGTTCTCAAATCGGTCAGAGCTCTTTTACCTGTCGACCCAAGGGGAAAATTCAAACCTAACTGGGCCGGACCATATCTAGTCAAATCAATACTCCCAGGGGGTGCGGTTAGAATCACAGACCTAGACGGGAATGAGTTCTCAAACCCCACAAATCTCGACCAACTGAAACGATACTATGCCTAGAACAGGAACAAAAACGCGCCTCGCGTAAACCTACGTGTTGCTCTTGTGGCACTAAATAAACGGCCCCTGGCCCATTTGAATGTCACTATGCTCTTGCATCTTGGCAAACTTGTCATCCTCATATCATCAAACAAACTAAATTCGCACCTCCAGAGTAAGCAAAAGCTCATGCTTATTTTCTATGTTCATTACAAGCTCTTGCTTCGAACAATTATTCTTTTACATTTACTCGAACTACGCGCAAGGGTTTGATTTCGCTTTTTTTAAGTGAATACGTAGGCAATCCTTCACGGGATTCAACCCACCACTATTATATTTAAAATGTAAATAGAAGGACATTAGCATTGCATTTGAAATTCGACAAGAATAATTAAAGAAAATCACAACGGTTTCATAACCCCTTAACCTTTTTATTTCATTCAATTTCTAATAATAATAATACGGCAAATAATAAAAATAGACTAGGCTAGGATTCTAAAAATCCCTCCTTTCTTATTACAACAATAATAATAATAATCAAATAATAAATAAGACTTGGGCTATTCCTCCATCTTTCCCTTGCCCTTGTCGTTCTTGTCATATTTCTTGTCACGACCTCGAGCCGGGCGCTCTTGCACCATTTCAGACCTAATCACCAACGGTCTTTCTCGAGGCCTGACTCTTCCATTCTTGCCAACCACCATCTCTGCGACAGGAGTAGTCTTCGATTTCTTCGAAGGATGAATGACTTGGAACCCGGCTTCTTCTTCTCCTTCAGTCAAATGCTTCTCCTTCTCTTTCTCTCCCTCGCGCACCTTGTAGTCAACGGGCTCGCGCTTCCTCAGTCTTTCGCGCTCTTCCGAAGTTGCGGCCTTCCTCCACCTCAGATAAGAGTCCGACACCCACAAGGTATTGGAGGAGAAGTTCAAGAACCACATGTTTCTTTGGGCCCACTTCATAGCCCACTCTCTTCGGCTCTCTGTAGTAAGCGCCATAGCAATCTGCGGAACGGTGTCAAGCCTAGGGATCATCTGCTTCAACCCGACTTGCCTCATCAATCTCTCAGGAAAGATGCATACCATGAACTCCAATCCAGGAATGCGCACGGACCTAGTAGGATCCAAAGAAGACACTCCAGGTGACGGACTTGAGGTGCCACCACGGAACGACCCACCGATCGGCGGGCCATCATCATTCTTGACTTGTTCGTCCAATAATCGCAGACCGGGTGAAGTCCACCATGTATGCCCGTGTCCTCATCGAAATCATACGGGCATGATAGGAAAGTGCATGAACAGGGGGCTCGAGCAATCGGAGCCGTTCCATAAGCCAAACCTACCAAAAAACAGGTATTAGACACCCGCAAGCAAAAAAAAAAAAAAAAAAAAAAAAAAAAAAAAAAAAAAAAAAAAAAAAAAAAAAAAAACGAAAAAAAAAAAAAAAAAAAAAAAAAAAAAGAAAGAAAAAAAGGGTGTCTTTTACCTGTAGGATAACGGGACTCCCCAAAAATGGAAGATCGCGGTTGGATTTCCTATTGTCCAAGCCCAAGATAATCTCCCCTAAGCATAGACAAGTGGGCTCTCTGCGACTCCATTTGCTCAATAAGACCCAATAGACGGGGATCACCTCTCAAATCTTCATCAACATGTCCCTGAAAGACATAAACATGAAGCAAACAGAAGCCAAATGCTCTCCTCCTAGCAACATAAGAGACAGTGGGGTCGGCCCTGTTGATGAATCGGTCTATAAAATCTAGCATCCTCACGCCCTTCGGAGTAACGAGACGATCTACCTCAAGTCTAGTAAGTCCAAGCAAATCTCTAAACTTGCTCTTATACCCTTGAGCAGTAGAAGGGATGGCGGGTAAATGTTCGGGGTCCCACCCGCCAATAGCAAACAATTTCATCCAGGAAAAGGACAAATATCACCTCCGGGAACGCAAAAACATGATAATTTGGGTCCCAATAATCAAGGCAAGCATCCAAGAACGGTTTTACAACCTTAATGAGTTTCAAACTCAACAAAGAACCAAGGTTATAAGCGCCCATGTCATGTTTCTCAATGTTCGAAAACTCATTAGTCCATTCCTTCAAGCGAATCTCTAGGGTATTCATGATGATAATTTTCTCTTGAAAATTTATTGGGAGTTTTTATGTGTGAATCGACGAAGAAGAGACGGAAGAATTATATGATTTAAAGCTTCGTCGACGCTTCTATTTATACTAATTCTTTGTTTCCAAAAATCCGTCGAACCGACCGCTTGGGAACAGGCGCGGCACTCTTTGCGCCTCTTCAAAGGGACGCACTCATGCTCGCGCCTCTTCCTGACCTCACTTCGTGATTTCGCGTTTGGATCTTTCCTAATTCTATAAACGAATAATTTCCTATTCCTACGGGATTTTATTTTGGTAAATCCGAGAAATTTACCATGCTTCAGGTTTCCTTAATCCGCAAGCGCGCATTTCGAGGCGACATCGACATTTTCCGCCATTTTTCTCACACTTTTGTATTTAGTTTTCATTTTAATTCTTTTTTTATTTCAACATTTACTTAGTCATTTCTTTTTCTTAATTTCTATTTTTTCCATTTTCTAACTTATAGATTTCTCTTTTTCTTTTTTTTTTTTTTCGGGGGTAACCCTCCCTACCGTCCGGTCATTTCCGACAAAATTTTTGCATTTTCACGTCCTTTCGAGTCTCATTTTGCACTAATTAAAGGCCTTATGTGTATGTAAAAATGTATGTGTTACGTGATTTTCTATGTAAATTTCGGCAGCATGACGGTGTAAACCGTTGTCTACCAAACTTGTTCAAAAGCTAACTGCGGTACAAATAACACAACCCCGAAAGCAAAAGGCACTCGGCCGTCGTATATACAACAAAAAAAGCAAATGTACAAGCAACGGGGCTTCGCCCGAACAAGTCCAAATGTAATCGGGGCTTCGCCCAAACAAATCCAAATCCAAGTAATCGGGGCTTGCGCCCAAACAAATCCAAAAAATGTTCAAAATCAAATCTACAAAACCACGCAGACTCATCATTGGGCACCCTCCGGCTCGGCAACCCTCGCCATAAGAGCGAAATCTCGGCATCCCGAAACTCGAGCTCCCTCGACAAACGAGCCGTCTCCTCCCGAGATTGGGTCAACTCTCGCTCCGGCTCGCGATCGGCTTTGTGGACAACAAGAAATTGGCTCATGTCAATCAATTCAAACAAAACTGAAAAACAAAAGATCAAGGAAAAACAAATGAGGTTCATACCTGACGACCTCGACCGCCGACGAGTGCCTCGATGGCCGTAGCTCGTAACCGGTTGGCCACCCTCCATAGTGCCACAAACCGAGATGGCGCGACCTGCGTTTCAAAGAAATTCTCAGTAAACTGAACAAGTTCAATCGAATGTGTTCCTACACGAAAACTATGCAAAATAAGAACTCACCCTCCGAATCAGATGCTGCCAGTCATCTAGGCCAGCATCCGTCACAGCCACGTCAAAGTCACGCAGCTCGGAGATCGTCGTCCTCCCGAGATGGCGTCGGTGTACTCGAGGGTCTCGGGGTACTCTGGGGGCTCGATGCCCGCCGCCTCAACCTCCTGCAAAGACAAATGGCTCTCGTTAACCGATGATCTTTCGTCGCGATTCTCAAAAATCAAAATCCAACAAGAAACAAAAGATACTCACCACTACCGGCCAATACGCCAACCTCCCGTAAAGGAATGCCGAGTAATCCTCGTCAGGGAGAAGAAGGTCGTCGCCACCGGCACCAGCCAGGTCCGCCTCCCTCTCAGCCTCAGTAGGCTCCCTGAACATCGTCCTCGGAGGGTCAATGGGAACCGTCAACGCGCCCCGAAAACACTGACGAGCTAACCGCTCGCCCAGATACCACACAGGACCCATCGACGTCCACAACAGCAGCCGACTCGAGCTCCGAGGTCGAAGGACCTCAGCAACAAAAGGAGGCGCTCCAGCGTACTCCGCCCAAGGTCTGGGCACCCACTGCGACAAGATAAGGCAAAGATCATTCCTATGATCAAGTGAAAGCAAGTACGAGAGATGTAAATACGAGCGGGATACTCACGCTGCTCAGCTGAAGAGCGTTCACATCCCGCCGGTAAACATTGTGAGAAGAACGCTTGCTCTTCGTCCGGCACATGACCCAATCCCTCACCACGGGGTAGGCCCTCTCCAGCGGCTCCGTCCTCTTGGGCGCGAGGCCCGGAAAGTAAGAGTACACCCACGCCTGCAAAGCATAATAATCAATGATGATCTGTCGGTCGTCGATAAAGAAAGAATTGACTCTGGCCTAAAGGAAGGTTCATACCTCCAACAGTAGTCCAGGTCCGACGGCACCAGGAGAAGTCCCCTTCTCCATCAACTCCGGACGAACCATGGCCCTCATAAAGCGGATGAGGACCGCAAAACCAGCAGTGACCCAGTCCCAACGCCCTAGGGAGATCAGGTCAGAAAGAAAGGGGAGAAGCTTCGTCGACAGCCTCTCACCCTTGTCTCCGAGGTAAATCGAAGACAAGAACCACCAAAGCCCAGACGAGCCCCTCGCTTTGTACAAGGAGGGGGAGCCGTCTCCCTCCCATCGATCACCACCGATACCGGGGTCTTCCCCGCAAAGTAATCTCGAACGTAGGTACTGGGTACCAAACCCGCACCGCAACACCTTCGGCGACAGGGTTCCAGCCGATCAACCTCCTCGCCTCGGCCGAATCCGCCCTCATGCCCGGTCTCCGCCACACCATCTCCTCGATCCCCACGGCGGACCGAAATCATGCCGTAGTCCTCCAAGGTGACTCCCACCTCACCAAAAGGCAGGTGAAACATGGAAGTCGTATCCCAAAATCGATCCAAGAAAGCGCGGACCAGGCTAAGGTTGGCCCGCAACTTCCTCTTCACGATATCCCTCCGGACACGAACCGGAGGACCGAACGCTCCACGCTCGATCATGGCTCTCTCCTCCGCCGACAGCCGCTCGTAGTGCTCCATCGCCGTCGTGTACCCCGAGAACGACCGGATGTTCCCAGCCTCCTATTATGATTCGAAATAAAGCCATCTTTAGTTTTGAGTAAATTTGAAAGGCAATTTGAACAAAGGCAGAAAGGGATAGGTAATGAGTGGTGAATTCCTATTTACCAAGCTCTTCACCGTCCTGTAGGACAAATGACCCTCTGCAGCCCACACAAGGTGCCTGCTCTCCCAGGTCTCGGCCCACGCGGGAGCTCCTCTCAGCTGACGACCCCCTCGTCCGAGGTGGGCCCGTCTCGGAATCTCCTCCTCATCAGCAGCCTCCTCCTCGGGAACCTCGTCTGCAGCAGCCATCATCGCAGCAGTGAAGGCCTGCTCCAAAGCCTCCTCAACAACAGCAGCATCTACATCCATGGGACCCCTCCCGGAAGTAGAAGCATCGTCACCTGCAACGTTAAAGCAAGTCCAGGCCGCATCATATGACGACAAGCCTTTGTTAAGAAATTTTCGAGCCTTCAAGGCCCGGGAATTCCCCATTTCTGGTCATCCTTGGCCATGTTCTCACCAATTCAATCACTCATGTGACAAATTGGGTCAAGTCAAGTCCGAGTCAAAGCCTAGTTCCGGGTTCAAGTCGAAAATTCGGCAGCATTTCGCTATAATGGCGGTTATGCCCTAGAAGAGTGTCCTAAAAAATTGTCACAAACCAAACTTCCAAGATGGTAGAAAGTTTACCCATCATCCAAGGGTCCCAAATATCAAATTTCATCACAAATGGGCAATCCTAAGGCCATTTTCGAAGCAATTTACGATCTAGTCGTGAAACTTAGTCTCAAAATTCGCTCAAGGGCTCAAAACTCGACGAAAATTCAAAGCAAATACATGGTTATGTTCCTAACATTACCTATTATCCATTCCTAGCATCAATTTGGCAAGACAAATCCATTTGGGGGAAAAGCCCCAAATTTTCGATTAAAAGGGTCGAAAACCCTAATGTTCGCGGCTCAAAATTCAACAAATATGGAAGATTAATGCAAGATTAAAGCACATACCTCGATTAGTCATATTTAAAGCGAGCTTTTGAATCCAACCTTGACGGAAATGGTGAAGATTTGAGAGAGAAATTGAAGGATTTGAGTTTCGAAATAATGAAACATAAGCTTCCTGATTTCGCGTTTGTACGCGGAAATTGCCAAATTGGGGAATAGACGCAGCAGGCGCTGCGCCTCTTCCAAGAGACGCAGCTCTTGCTGCGCCTCTTCCTTTTGTTCCCTCCATACGAATTTTCAAAAATTCGTTATGAGTTCGTTATTCGTGGGCCTATCTTTGGTGCGCCTCTTCCTCGATGACATTTTATCATTTTGGTCCGTTTCGACGATTTTCTTTCGTCCCGGCCCACGTTTTATCCAGCGCAACAATATTTTGCAGTATCGTCCAGATTCATTTTATCCCGCGCAGCAGTATTTTGCAGTATTGCTCAGTTTATTTTTATCCAGCGCAGTAGTATTTTGCAGTACTGCTCACTCAAGTTTTCTTCCATGACGATCAAGATGTTCCTAGTCGTCAAAATATTCTATCCGCAGCGCAGTAGTATTTTGCAGTACTGCTCGCTCAAGATTTCCCCTACGACGATCAAGATGTTCCTAGTCGTTGGTATGTTCCCCAACCCGAGTTCGCTTGAGACCAACGCAAGCGGGTTCCCCCAGCAGTTTCTACCGACGTCCTGCTGCTTCCAATATTTCTTGTTTCCCCGCGGAGTTCGACAGGGTGTCGTTCTCCAGAAGTTCCTATACCCAAAACTTAGTTTACCCCTTAGGTCGGAACTCATATTTGGCCTCCTTCCCGCCGATGCTTTCCTTTAGGGTCCCACACCCTGGCACAACTCTCTTACATAACTTTTAGGTCTTACCCTTAGCTCCCAAGCTCAAACCTTAGCTCATGTGCAACCTCCGAAAGCATCTCGAGAAGAAGTCCCAGGTATGGTCTCTTCTTATGGCTGGCGAGCCTCCTTACGTAGTCTAATGGACTTTAAACGACCCTCCCCGATAGTCGACAGACTCTAAAATGTTCCCGACGACAGGTCCTTGGCTCAGACCCCTTTGAGCCGCCTCGCGTCGCCATAGTCGTCAGGTTGTAATCTTCGATTGACCTGATGGCTATACTTTGACTTTCGCCTTGTCCAAGCCTCAGTCAAAGTGGGGGCTCTGTAGACACCTCGTTTCTGCACCCCTCGCAAACCACCCGGTGATGATTGGGCCGCATGTTTGGTTCGCGGAACGATTTGTGACAATTCGTAAGATTATCGTCAAGTGATTGCTCAAATATTAATGTCAACCTCTTAGTTGTCATCTACGTCCCGATACGGTCGTTTTGACAGTAATTAGAGTACATTCGGAGTCCGAGTCAAAAACCGTCTCCATTTTTCGATAATGTTAAATCCCGAGTCGAATGTTGGAATGTTCCGGATATTTCTATTCCATATTTCTCAAATTTTATCTTTTGGCAAATAATATCCCGTAATATTTACATAAGATATTAAAGATAATCGAATTAATTCCGTCCTACCATAACTCAAACGCGGAAATCTTTCTTAAACAGGAGGAAACCTCCTGGGAATAGACGCAGTCTTTGCGCCTCTTCCAAGAGACGCGATGGCTCGCTGCGCCTCTTCCCAGGCCCTTCTTTGCATGATTTACGTATCTTTTTTATATCTTTCCGAGATTCACTTCCAAAGAGTCTCTGAAACCCTATTCCTTCACGTGATTAGTATAAATAGGAGCCTTCGTTCCTCATATTTCTCACGCGAGTGTCCGCCCTTCTCTTCTCCCTTTGCATTCTAGACTTCGTTCTTACTAATTGGCGCCTACGTGGTTGGACTTCCGACCACGTAAGCTCGGATCTTTCCGGGTACCAGCCTCTCCGTTGCATGACCGACCAATTTGACCACTACACTCAATCAATCTAATTAATCAACTTGTTAAATCGTTTTCCTCTTTCGAGGGCACTCTTTCCTTGCATTCGCGTCGAGCATCACTAATCGATCTTCTTAGTCCTTCTCGTTCCGTCAACATGTAAGTCTGAGGGTGTATTAATCTCTCTTTTATTATATTTCATTATTGTATAACAATTGTAAGGTTTATGTCGAAAGTACCTCATTAAAACCGATTTCTAAAACCGATTTCTAAAACCGTCTTTAAAACCTTTTTTGCGGATTTCCAGTAGACAGGCGTCGAGAAAAGACGCAGCAACCGCTGCGCCTCTTCGAAGGAGCGCAGCACCTGCTGCGCCTCTTCGTGAGGCCGCGCAGATTCTGCTTCTTTTCTTCTTCCTCCGTCCTCTCGTAATTCGTATCAAATTTATTTCTTTTGTTTTGTTCGTCATTAATTCTTCATCATGATAGTTTAATAATTCATATGTATATTAACCATCATCATTAACATGTTTTAATCGTCATAAATCCGACTCAAATCCCAAATAATCAATATTTGCGGGTTTTCGTCATTAAATTCAATTCGAGTTTTAGAGGTTCAATTCGTTCATGCTGAGTTTCTGGGATTCATTGTTGATATATTTTCACCTGTTTAGTCATTAATCCGTCATCATTCATCATGTTTAGTTAATAATTCGTTTAGTTAGTTAGTTTAATTAATCATTCATTAGCATCGACCCTTCACATAATTAATCCGTTTATTTCCGTCTCATCCATGTTTTACTGTTTTATGACCTCAATCATATGTAAATAATCTGCTAATAACTTTCATCCGAGTCAAATAATTTAATCAATCCATTAATTTACCAATTAACATTAACGGTTTGCAGTTCCGGCTTCACAGCCAGAACTCACCCTTGGAATGAGACGCAAAGAATCGCCGCGCCTCTTCCAAAGGGCGCAGTGCCTGCTGCGCCTGTTCCAGGATGAGTTCTGTCTCTGAACTCCGTTTCTGCCTTGACGTAGTTTAATTAGTCAACGTATTAACTGACTATTATCCGTAATATCACTAATTCCTGTTCGTTAATTTCTTTGATTTATTCTTTTATTTCTTTTTATCAAATTATCCGTTTTAAAGGTATTTTCGACATAAATCGCCTATCCAATGTAATCGTTGTAATTTTCGTTATTGTATTTTCTTTTATCATTTGTATGTTTTCACATGTAAATCAACATTAAATCCAACTTCGACCCAATTGTATGCTAATTACGTGTCAACCGACTTAGTTAAATCTTCACATGTTAGGATTAATCTATGGATGTTGCATTGCATGCATATAGCCGATGATATATCAAGTACGAATAACTTCCCTAATCATTAGTAGAGGCCGCTATCGAGGCGGGCGGGATTAGGTGTTCGATCAAAAGAGCTTCCTAATACGTACCCTCACCCCTTACTCCAGATCTCCGTGAGCACCCGTGTTCATTGGCATCCACGAGAGTCATTCTAGACATAGAATGCTAAGGGTAACGATTGCTTAGTGTTCATGTCACTACTTTGTGTCTTGACATGGCACGAGGTATTCGAACGGTTCCAATTTCCCATAAAAATTGGTGGCGACTCCTTACAAAATGCAAACGCTTGTTTTCGAGCCCCTTCACCAAGCGCCCCCGTGGGCGGCCCGCTGTCCACACCATCGAATTGCTCCACAAATGGTGGCATTGGAAGCTTGCCATCCTCGATCATATCCTGAATAATATGCTTTAGACAAAAGCATTCCTCCGTATCGTGTCCCCTACCTCGATGGTACTGAAAATATGAATTCCTCTTCCACCTAGGCAGTATCTTTTCGGGATCCGGGGTTGGGCCAATTGGATGAAGTTTTCCTTGGGAAACTAGTCTTTGTAGAGCTACTTCGTATGTGGTTCTGAGGTCAAGGAATTCCCTTTGAGCTCGTCCCGGCCTTCTGAGTAGAGTTTCTAAGAGGCTGACTCCCTTGTCTTCATTGGCCTTCTTAGATGAGTGAGTCGTGTTGTAGCTATAACTTGGCCTTGGGGTATGAGAGGATGGTAAAGGTTTCGTCATGTCTATCTTGTCTTCCATATCGGTGACATGAGTTCTCAAGTCTTCGACGGTGGCCTGAAGCTTAATGACTGCAGCACTTAGTCCCTCGACATCGACAGATAAACGTTCATGAACACTTTCATTGAAAATTGCAGAATTCCTACCGAGAATAAAATGATACGCATTACGACCTGATTTGACATGGGATCACGCATACTAGAGCAACAAACAAAGGATACATGACGAGACGAGATGACTAGACTCTTGACTTGTGAATTCAGGAAAGGTCGTGAGTGACTTCTCGTGTTTGGACTCACGGTGTTTGACCTTGACCTCTAGACTCGAGTGTTGACTTTGACAGAGTGACATTTATGTGGTTGACTTTATTGACGGGATTGGCGACACGTGTTAATTCTAATTCGTGTGTTTAAGATTGACTTGACTCGAGGTTCGGGTATGTGTGTCCCAAACGTGTACTAGGAGAATTCAAGAAACGGACATGCTGGGAATGTCTCGATGTGTTTGCCTCGAGTGTGTGAGACTAGGTGTGGAAATGTTTAGCTCCTAATTGAATTGGGGTAGGGGGTCCAAAATGACGGCGTGACGCCTTAGGACTTGACTTGAATTTTGAAAAGACCCAAAATGTAAAGGAAGACGAGTTTATCACCCAACTGAGTTCCGACTAGGACATAGTCGGTTTGAATTTTGACTCTAACTTAGCCCAATCGAATTTACATATTTACATTTACATGTTTTGAAAATATTTTGAATAAAACGTTTTTTTTATCGGATTTTTTTTTTTTTTGACTTTTTTTTTTACGTTTTTTTTTCGTTTTTTTTGTTGTTGTTTTGTATTTAGTTTTGAAATGGGTTTTAGGCTCGAAGTTTGACTTGACATTTGGAGATAGTTTTGACTGGTTTTGCGCTAATATTTGCCTATTTCGAAAATTTTACATTTTGAAAGAGGTTTTGATTTTCACAAAATTCGTCATGGTTTCGTTTAGAAAATGGTGATCACATACAAGCATTTATACAGGCATTATAACGGGATGCTGAGTGCATTTAAAAGGGTTTTGGCTTAAAAGGGTGGGTTGCCACACCGAACGATCAAACCCGGGGTCTGTGGAGAGGCTCGTACCAAACAGGAGTAAGGCCGATTCCTAGTCCATTTCCTCGAGTAGTGAAAGCCCTTGATACAAACAAGAGTAAGTACCATGGTATGGATGACGTCAATCGCTATCCATCCTTAGGCCCAAATAAGAATTTGGACCGTCTAGACGGGACGATTGGTCGAATGGGTTGGGTTGGGCCTAAGAAGGCCGAATAAAACGATCTAGGAAGACCGAGTTATGAAAACCAACAACTATCTTGTACAAACTATTCCCTAACCTTGTTCAAGTTTCACCCTTGGCTACACGTGAGTGTATTATTCCCCAGCGGAGTCGCCAAACTCTGGACGCGGGCCCACGGGGGCAAAAAGCGAGCAAGCTTTTTTTCTTTGTTTGTTTTGCATTTGTGGAGTCGCCACCAATTTATTGTGGAAAATTGGAAACCGTTCGAATATCTCGTGCCATGCCAAGACACAAAGTAGTGACATGAACACTAAGCACTCGTTACCCTTAGCATTCTATGTCTAGAATGACTCTCGTGGATGCCAATGAACACGGATGTTCACAGAGATCTGGAGTAAGGGGTGAGGTACGTATTAGGAAGCTCTTTTGATCGAACACCTAATCCCGTCCGCCTCGATAGCGGCCTCTACTAATGATTAGCGAAATTGTCTATACTCGATATGCTGTTGATTTATATGCATGCAATGCAACATCCATTAAATTAATCCTAGCATGTGAATTAACTGGGTCGGTAAACACGTAATTTAACATACAATTAATGTCGAGGTAGAAATTTAGGTTAATTGCATGTGAGTGCATACAAGCAATATGATAAAAGAAATACAATAAAAATACAATAAAGAAAATTACAATAATTACATCGAATTTATTGATTTATGTCGAAAATACATTTAAAACGGGTGGTTTTAGAAAAGAAAGAATGAATGAATAAACGAACAGATTATTAGGTGATAATACGAATAATAGTTAATTAGATACGTAATGAATAAAGTAGGTCAAGGTAGAAACGGGAGTTCAGGGACAGAAATCACCAGGGAACAGACGCAGCAGAGCTGCGTCCCTTGGAAGAGGCGCAGCAGTCGCTGCGTCTGTTCCTGGGTTGAGTTCTGGCTGTGAAGCCGGAACCGCATCTCGTTAATGTTCATTGATGAATTTAATGCTTGATTAATGGTATTTGACTCGGATGGAAGTAATTAACAAATTATTTATATGTGATTGAGGTCATAAAAACGATAAAACATGAACAAAATTAATGAAGAACGAATTATATACAAGACAAATGAATTAATTACAAATTTAACAAACTAAGACAAATTAATTAGGTTAAACAGGATATTAATGATGAACTAATGATGATGATGATAAATAACAGATGAAAGTATATCAAAGGTGAATTCCAGAGACTTAATATCGATGAATCGAACCTCTAAAACCCGGATTGATTTTAATGACGAAAACTCGCAAATATGGATTATAAGGGATTTAAGTCGGGATTTTGAAAGATGAATTAATGAATGATCATTAATGAACTACATGTCAAAATTATCACATTCAAATTGTTATGTTAACGAAACAATGAACAGTTAATAACAAAGCGAAAAACAAAAGGACGAACAAAAGACGAAGGAAGAAGAAAGGAAGCAGGAACTGCGGCAGCCTCACGAAGAGGCGCGGCAGGTACTGCGTCCCTTCGAAGAGGCGCAGCAGTTGTTGCGTCCTTGCTCGACGGTTGTCTTCTGATAATCCGTAAAAAGGGTTTTTAAACAAGGTTTTACAAATCGGTTTTAAGAATCCTTTCGACATAAATCTTACAATATTAATTACGATAATAAAGAACAATAAACAAAAGAAGGATTTACACCCTCAGACTTACATGTTTGACGAAACGAGATGAACTAAGTTAACGTTTAGTGATGCTCGACTCGAATGTACGACGACAGTGCCCTCTAGGAGGAAAACGAACAAAGTTGATTAATGTTGACTGATGTGGAGTTGGTCAAATTGGTCGGTCATGCAAAACGAGGCTGGTACTCAGAAAGATCCAAGCTTACGTGGTCGAAAGTTCAAGCACGTAGACGCCAAAAAGTAAGAACGTGGTCTAGAATGAAAAGGGAGAAGAGAAGGGCGGACACTCGCGTGAAAATATGTGAGACCGAAGGTCTCTATTTATACTATAGTCACACGACGGAATTATGGTAAGACTAGGATACGGAAGGAAAGATCCGGAAACAACCGACTTAGGTTAAAGACTGAAACTTGGACAAAAAGAAAACCTTGAGGAAAAGGCGCAGCAGATGCTGCGTTCCTTGGAAGAGGCGCAGCACTTGCTGCGTCCTTTCCCAAGTGGTCTCCTCCTGCGCAAGAAAGCGCGTTTGACAGCCTGTCGTAGTTTAGGCATAACTTTCTCTACAAGACTCGGAATAAGGTGATTTTGGTGGCGTTGGAAAGCTAAGAAAGAGGTCTAGAACTTTATGTGAAATAGGCCTGACCCAAAAAAGTCGTTAACACCTCGTAACACGGGCCTAAAGGTCGGGTTGTCATTTTAACTAAATGAAATGCACTTTTTGTAATGTAAACTTTAAGTTTAGCCTAATGAAGTGACATGTGACTCAAAATGAGATATACTCCTAACATTTTCTGACATCTTAACCTTAGGTAGACAAGCACGTTGCTTTGACTCGGGATTTGACGGTTTTAGGAAATGAAGACGGTTTTTGACCCGGACTCCAAATGTAATCTAATTACTGCCAAAACGACCGTAATGACACCTAGATGACAACCGTGAGGTAGACACAAGTGTTTGAGCTATCACTTTACGATAAACTTACGAACTGTCATAAATTGTTCCGTGTACCAAACATGCGGCCCAATCATCACCGGGTGGTTTGCGGGAGGTGCAAAAATGAGGTATCTACACATACACTTCAGCAACACATCTTAAATTTGCTCTAAATTCAGAAAAGAGACATCCCATTAGCTCAGTATCAATTAGCTCCCCACAACTCACAAATAAACCATCAAGTTACTGGTCTGAAAATGACTCAAAATGTTGGTCGTCCATATCACTGTGTCCTGATGAATGCCCCAGGCCACATAGATATAGACAATGGAAAATTTGCTGCCAAAAGCTTTAATCCTTTGAGGAATAAGCTTATTGAGCTGGGATACTCGGTCAGCAAAATTAAGCCACAATGAGGGGCCATGGGGTTTCAAAAGGAGTCTACTCATTCAGTTTGGAACATCACCTGCACATGCAGAATCGGCATTTAAGCTTGACATGATGTTTCAACTCAGACGCCATGGCAGGAACGACTGGAATGCTCCGAATAGATCAACACTCGAACCATACCTCTGGGTAGCCACAGACGAGGATGCCGAGCTTCTGAAGAATACCGTGGACTATGTCCAAGTGCCGTATCCGACCATTTTTGATGGGCAGCAGTCGGCCAGGTCAGAAAGCGTTGATGCCTACAACCAGGTTGTGGCTGTTTTCCAAGCAATGTACTAAAACCCCTACAAAATGTGTCTGTGTCTGTGGCTGAAACTTCCAAGCAACGTCGTGTGTTATTTGTTGAGTGTCAAACTGTGTGTATCTGTATCCTCCTATCATAAGCAGTGTCGTGAGCCTGTATGAAAAGGCAACTTAAATAAAGGTAATGTGTAACCCTGTGGTCTTGTAAGATTTCCAGTACTGTTGTATAAGTAGCCTCGAGAGTATCAGTGCTTTACGTTTGTATTAAATATGCAGTTCCTAAATGAAAATCTGTTCAGTAGAGATAGTTATTTAAAAAAAAAAAAACTAAAAGGAAGATATATATATTTAAAAAATAAAAATAAAAATAAAAGTTAATAACTTACATTATAGACCATCTCATGATCGGGGACGTTTCTTGGATGTCATAGTTTCTTCGTTAACCCAAATACCTTCACCATGGTCATCACGCATATAGATACTTTCAGTGTCCTTATGATCAGTGTCAACATCGTCGAAATCAGATACAGTGGTAGAGTGATCCATTCCCTCAAAAACGACATCTTGATCATCATCACCATTATCGGATGGACGACTCCTTCTACTCCTTATAGACAGTACAACAGACCACTTCTTATCCATAGGATCAGTGACATAGAACACTTGTTTAGCTTGGGATGCCATTATGAAAGGATCATCCTTATTATTGCCAACCTTACCCAGAATGACCAGCGTAAATCCCATCCAATCCTTTCGGACACAGTGGATGTTGTTATCAACCCAGTTACATCGAAATAAAGGCATTGTGAAATTAATGTAATCTAATACCAATACTTCTTGAATAACACCATAATAAAGGCATTTTCCCCAAATAGGCTTTTTATCTTTTGAAGTAGCAAAGTGCATTGCCTCAAATTCAGAACTCACACCACTATTTTCCATTGTGCTCAACTCATCTTGCTCGCGGGTGTAAAAGTATATCCATTAAGGGCAAAACTACTGTAAAAGGTGACCCTGGCATTTGGACCTAAACCAAGACGTAGTAGCCTAGGAGAGATGTCATCACCAGTTTGATTCATACACTCTAAGACAATATTCCTAAACCACTCTCCAAACGTCTTCATATGCTCGTTTGCAATCCACTTCTCGGTCTTGTTTAGGTGATCGTATTTGAGCTCATCTTTGTGTTGTTGAATATAAGGTTGCACCTCATCTTTGTTGTTTAGCACATACGTATGTGCTAAATGCAACATTTCACGTGTCACAATTTTTTCAACCCGGCCCCTAATACCTTTTCCGGTCATTCTGTCATTATGATGATTCTTAGGAACGCCAATCAACTCCTCAGGGGAGAGATGAGCGTAACAATATGAAAGAGTTTCGTCTAAAATAGCGCGTTCAGCAATACAACCTTCCGGATGATATCGATTAGATGTATAGTCCTTGTAGACTTTCATCAATCTTTCGAAAGGATACTGGTATCTCAAGTACACCGGCCCAAGGTACAAAATCTCCCTAACCAAGTGAATGGTCAGATGAATCATGATAGTGAAGAAAGAAGGTGGAAAATACATTTCCAACTGACAAAGAGAGGCTACAACGAGGTCCTGCAATGAATCCACGTCATCGGGATCGATGACTTTCTCGCATATGGACTGAAAGAAGAGACAGAATATATTTATAGCATATCTTACCTTTTCAGGTAAAATGGAACGAATAGCCATAGGTAGTAATTGTTGCATCAAAGTGTGACAATCATGTGACTTTAACCCGGTGAGTTTTAGGTCTTGCATCGACACTAGGATTTTGATGTTCGACGAATAACCATGTGGCACTTTAATTCTATTCAAGCATGCACATAACTCTTTTTTCTCATTCCGTGAAAGGGTATAAGCTGCTGGCGGTAAAAATGTACGATTACCTCTCTTCTGTGGTGCCAACTCTAGCCTAATACCCAAAATTTTCATATTTTCCCTAGCTGCGGCGTTATCCTTTGTTTTACCGGGAACATTCAGAAGGGTATTGATAATATTATCACAGACATTTTTCTCAATGTGCGTGAAATCGAGGCAATGCCTGACCTCCAGGACAGGCCAATATGGAAGTTTATCAAAAAATATGGATCTTTTCTTATACCCACGAGTAGACATTTTAGAGCCGCTCTTCTTCCCATAATCTATCTCAATATGCTTTACTTTCTGATAAACTTCATGCCCACTCAAAATTCTAAGAGGTTGACGAAGTTCTTGTCTTCCATTGAATGCTTTCTATATCTTGCGATAACAATGGTCATGATACAAGAACCTCCTATTTCCCATATACACATACTTACGAGAATACTTCAAGTATTCAGACTCGATATCCTCCCCACACAATGGACAAATCTTTTTCCCATGAACTGTGTGCCCAGAAAGGTCGCCATAAGCCGGATAGTCAGATATTGTACACTATCCACTATCGTTCTTATATGCATGAAATACTTCTATTCCACTATCCCACAACATTCACAAATCGTCTAGAAGAGGTTCCAAATAGATATCTATATCATTCCCAGGTTGTTTAGGGCCGGAAATTAACAACGACAACATCAAATACTTTCTTTTCATTCACACATATGGAGGTAAGTTATAAATAGCCAACACTACTACTGGCCAAGTACTATGTTGGCTACTCATGTTTCCGTGTGGGTTCATTCCATCACTAGACAGCACTAGACGTAAGTTTCTAGGTTCATTGTCGAACTCGGGATACTTAGCGTCGAACGATTTCCATTGCATACCATATGCCGGGTGTCTTAGCTTTCCATCATGTATTCTTCCAGTTTCATGCCAAGTTAACATTTTTGAATTATCGGGATTCGCATAAATCCTTATGAATCTTAGTATCACTGGAAAATACCACAACACCTTATGCGGGATCCCTTCCTTATCCTTATAACGCCACTCCAAACATTTAGGGCAATTGGTTAAGTTTTGATATAATTTCCGATACAATATGCAATCATTTGGACATGCATGTATTTTCTCATAATTCATACCTACTCCTCTTATTATTTTTTTAGCCTCATATGTCTTAACAGGTAGAACAATACCATCTCGAAGCAACTCCTTTATCAAAGCTAAAAAACTAGTGAAACACGTGTCACTCACCCCATTTGCCCCCTTAATATTATACAACTTCACCACAACCGACATTTTTGTGAACTTACAACCAGGATAAAGAGGTGCTTCAGACTCACACAACTTCTCATACATGTTGTTAATGTCATCCCAATTAATAGTGTCATCACCTACATCTTGAAAAGTATTCGACTAATCATCATTCTCTTCATTATATATATACCCAACATTCAACTTTTCTGCTTCCAACTCTTCCAAACTATTCTCGTCTTCTAATGGTTCTCCATGAAAAATCCAACGTGTATAGGATCTACTAAATCTCCACTTTTATAGGTGTATTTTAACGTCCGAAGAAGCGATATACCTAATATTCTACATCTTTCACAAGGACATGGAATACTAGAAGAACCTTTCAAATTGTTCGAAACGACTTCATAAAATTCAGCTAAACCATCCTTATAGTTGGGGTCACTCATATTTGCAGCAATTATCCAAGTTCGAGTCATTTTTCTACATTCGTAATATATAGGCAACTAATTCAGAAATCCAATAATAGGCAAACAAATAAACGAAATTCAGGAAATCAATTAAGCTAAATTATCAACAAATTAGATAATAACCCAACAAATTCACAAATTCAAAAATAATCGACATTCATAGGCCAGGAAATTGAACAATCATATATCTATATATAGCTTAAAAATCTTAATAAGAAATAGTTAATAAGCTAAGAAACATATATACCTGATTGATAAACACAATGAGGGAGAGAAGACGGTGATAACAGTGACGGAGATGAAGACGGAGAGAGACGATCAGGGAGGAATGGAGGATGATATTTGTGTAGCAGTATTAGCTTGTGTTTGTGTTTTGTAGCGTATAGCAGAATAAAGCAATCTGTTGTTCTTTAGATCTTCATAACTTCAATAACAACGGTTATTGAGTCTACAACCGTTGTTAAAACCTAATAACAACGGGTTCTAATATAACCGTTGTAATTACTTTTCACTAATTTTGCGCCAAATAATTAACAACGGTTATAATTTATTACATAGTGAACTGTTGTTATTATTTTTTATATTAACAACGGTTGTGCAAGTTTGACTCGTTGTTAACACCAATAACAACGGTTAACAACACATAACCGTTGTAATTAAGTTTAGTAAAATTTGCGCCATCCATTTTATAACGTCTTATGGTGATTTTCGTGAATAAGCGTTGTTAAAGGGCCGTTGTAGTTGCCTGGTGTAATACCCGCCCTTTTAGAGACCCTTTGACCAGCGTTGACTGACCTTGGGAGCATTAATAGTCCTTAGAAGTGCGTGCCAAAGTTACCTTGGGTTGTGAGTTATGTGTGGTACTCGATAGAGTAGAGGCTACTCGATCGAGTAGCTTGGATACTCGATCGAGTTGGGGACACTCGATCGAGTATGTGGGCCACTCGATCGAGTAATGGGTTTTCAACGAGGGTTTATAATCGCGTTTTGTTAAATCTGCAAATCATTTCTGCCTCATTTCTTCAGATCCTTTAGTCGCCTCTTTCTCTTCCCTTCACCATATAACCTCCATGGAAGCCTTTGAAGGTTCTTATGCCTTAGGAGAGCATAGCTTGAGTCGGGTAGTGGTCTTTTGCCAGGTTTCTTCTTGTAGGTATGTTGTCATCATCATCCGTATCCTTGTCTTTGCAGTTAGGGTTTGCTTGGTAGTGATAGATGATTGCGTTGTGGATATAGGTGTTTCTTGATTGCTGTATATTTCGTATGTTGGCATGGAGTGGTTGCAGTTGCTTAAAGGTAGGTTCGCCTACTCAGTTTCTGTGGATAGTCTAGTGTGTCGGTGGTCGTGTCATTGTTGTTGTATTATGGTTGTGTTTGTGTGGCAGCGTATATGCGGTAGTCGGTTGGTATATACAGTTTGTTGGTTGTTGTTGTATTGCAGCTGTCTGTGATTGTTTGTCTCTGGTTCTCGAGGTGCGTCCTCAGCTGAGTGGAGTCACTTGCGGGAGTGGCTTCACGCCCTAGTTTCGCCCTCCGTGGAACCGCCACGGGAGGGGATGTGCACATTAAGGGACAGGGTTATCGCTCGGTATGATGAGCGGGGATTTGGTGGGTACGGCTGCGGTCCCCCACTGGCAGGGCTGGTCCAATGGACAATCGGTGACGGAGATTGATTGATTGAGCATGGTTGTGTGTGTGACTGATTGTGTTGTGTTGTGTTGATAGATGTTGTTGGTTTGTCCTGTCTTATCTCAGTACTGACCTTGTGTGGTTGTCTTGTTGTTTCTATGTGTATGCCGTGATCTCTTATGGTGAGCAGTCGGTCTTAACAGGTGTTGATCTTGTTGATAGTTGGAGTCCTGGCGGGAGGAGTTCTCACGAGTATCGATATAGATAGTGTGTAGCTCACGAGTTGCATCTTTATTTTGGTTAAGTTGGTTGTAACGTTTGTAATAAAACTATAATTGTTCTTTTATCGACTTTTGATGATTACTTACCTCGGGCAACCGAGATGGTAACGCCCTTATATGCTAAGGAAGGCCTAGTTAAGGCTCCTTTGAATATGGGGGTGTTACAAAGTGGTATCAGAGCGACGATTTTGGAGCCTGTAACCAATGAAAATAATGAACGTAGTGAGTCTAATAAAATGAACCTGGTGTATGTATGATGAGAGCCCCAGCTGATGCTAGGTTTTGGGTGAGTAGGCGCCCTCATTTCAAAATCTTGGCCTCATTGTACTTAAGCCAGTCACTGGATATGGGAATGTGGAGTCCGTGTGTATGTCTAATGTGTATGTTAATTTCGTTGGGACTACCTGTGGATGAGTCTTGTTGAAGTTGGTATAAGCATGATAGTTGCACTTGTATCGTATATGGTGAAGTTGGATAGAATTAGTAAGCTTATGCGATGTAGGTTTTATTTAATAGGAATGCGTGAAAAATGTGGAAGTGTATGCTGTAGTATGAAAAGTGAATATGTTGGTGTTTGTTTCAAGTTGTCGGTAATGGTAATCCTATATGAGTTTACAAGTCCTACTCTAGCTATAATGAGGATAGTTAAAAAATGTTGAGTTATAATGTGAGAAATAACAAATAGAGATGCGGTTGTGCAATGTTTTGTGGTTGAAAGTTTCCGCTGTGTAATGATTAATTTGTGTAGAATAATTTTCTTATGATTGAAATTGGAACATGTTAGTAATACCTTTGAATGACATATGGAAGAATAATTATCGTTAAATATATGTTTTACACTAACATGAGACTAAGCTGATAACAATGTGGCAAGACGAGTTTAGATATGGTATGATGACGTGATTATGTATATGATTGACTCGGAAGCAGGTAAACCAAGTTGGGTAAATTTATTGTAGCGTAATATGACATGAATCTTGTCTGATGAGACGATATGATATGCTGAGTATTAATGGTAATACATGAGTGAGTATGATAACTAGTGACGAATTCCGAACATAGTTTGGAATCGACACGCGATATTGTTTTTGCAGGAATCTTTAAGTTAATTCGTATTTCTGACCGAGTAATCGACCTTACTTGACCGAGTGCGAGTGATTTCTAGACCGAGTAGACCACACCCGATCTAGTTGGGAAGCTATGACGTCGGGATGTGGAAATTTTCTGCAGATACTCGACGAAATAGCACCTACTCGATCGAGTAGAGGGCACTCGATCGAGTACCCTAGGCACTCGATCGAGTAGGCTACAGTACAGAGCCTCTTACGGGTTTCTTAAAACCCTTATTTCTTCTTATTCCTCTCATTATTTCTTCTTCTATTCGAACCCTAAGCCCTAGATCTCTCTCAAAACTCTCCTCTTCTTGTGTTGGTGGTGATTAGTTGGGTTGTTTGCTTTGTTTAATTTCGTTCTTTTACTTTCCTATCTAATCAAGGTATGAACTTCTTCCTTATTTACATGTTTTATCACTTTGACCTTATTAGAATGGTAAAATTTACTGAAATTTCGATCCATATGGACGAATAATTGCTTTTGATTGTTGTAATGTGATTCATGTGCTTCCCTTTCATGATTATTGATGATTAATTGCTCCAAAAATAGCATAGAAATTACCAAATTGGGGATGAATTTTCTAGGGTTTACAAAATCAAAGTTGATTTTTGGTTGTTTTGTACATGTTAGATGATGAAATTGAGCACTATATGCTGTATCTATCATGTTGAAAGATGGATTTTGGTGATTTTCACCTTAAAACTTGCCTTAAAATTTCGTCTTAAAAGTGCCCCAAATTGAATTTCGTTTTCTATAATTGAGATTTTGTGTTAGATATGAATGCATATGCAAGAGTTAAGCTTTTAATATGATAATGGTGATGTTAATTGTTGATGAATATGTCAATTTGTTACAGTTGTAGAGACTGTCTGACTAGCCTAGTTGAGTTAATTGCTTCTAATGTTGAAGGTTGATGATGACATGCTTTAAGTTGCCTTTCTATGAACATATATGAATATCTTACATGATATCAAGTAATTACATGAAATAGCATATTGAGTCATGCCATGATATCCGAATTGGTTGAGTAGATTGTGTTTATCATACTAAACTTTTCATAACTATCGAGATCGTCTGAGTTACTATAAACTGAATTTATGTATCAAATTGGAATTTGTTGGTGAAAGTGTGTACCTAGATGAGTATTCAAAGTTCAATCGTGTGAGTTATGTGCTTTACATGCCTATGCAAGTTTGTTTAAACCATATGCTGAAACAGATGCCGAGACTGAACATAGGGACCCGTCAGAGCAAGAGGGGGAGGGCTTCACAGCCCGATCTTGGGGAAGGTAGTGGACCTATAGTACCCGCGGTACCGGAGTACCCTTCGGTGGTGTTTGTAGACTTTAAACAGAGAGAGCGATTTGTGGCGTTACAGAAACGCAAAATGAGGCATACCCATTGTGTGGATACCACACTTCTTACTGACTTGGAAATTGAGACGGATGTCCGTCACATCTTTGAGACTTTGGGGTTTACGGGGGTGTATCGGCTGAGGAAGCATTCTTACCCTTTTCTTACCTTGGAGTTTACGAGCTCGTTTAATTACGAGCCAGCTGCACAAACTATTGAGTTTCGTTTGATGAACACCAGTTTCCTGTTGACCATGGACCTTTTTGCGTCTCACCTTGGGTTGGCCAAGCCTCCCAAGGATTCCATCAGTGAGATCCCTTCTGAGTGCGGTGTCTGCCGCCTAATGCCTTGTCTTACCGGAAAGCGGCTCCACCTCAAGCAACATGTTGATTAATGATGTTCAACATGTTACCTTGAGGATCTTTCTTCGTTCAATTTCGAACCTCCTTTATGATAGACCGGATATTAGTAAACTGAACAATCATGAGATGTTGCTTTTGATGTCTTATCTCAACCCGGAGCGGACCGAGAGGGTGGTCTTTAATGCTCCTGCCATGGTCTGTGCTAGCCTTGCCTTGATGGCTACTTCCACTACCCGGTACCTGAGTTGTGGTGCTATCGCCACTCGGCTAGCTGAAAAGCTAGCCTCCTTTGAGGCTTCTTCTGAGTATGTTCCTCTGGCTACACCGGTGCCTATTATGGACCGAGACTACTACCTCGACCTGAAATGGTTGAGAACTTTAGCTGATGGCAGCCTAGCTTGGAGGGTGTAGGGCATGAGCTGGATGAAGATTTCGGCTCCTGAGCACCTCCCACTGACAGAGTCGTTAGACCCGGTGGTAGTGGCTATGGACTCCGATGAGGAGGAGGAGGAGGATGATGATGGACCTCGACAGTTGCGGACGTACCTCATTGATGACACGATCCTCCAGGTGATTCCTAAGCCGAAGAAGGGGGAGAACGCGGCGGCAGTGGAGTAGAGGCCCAGGTTGGGGAGAGGACCGCTGAGACTAGACCACGGCCGGCAGCACCACCGCAGCAGCACCCTATCCCTTGTTACCCTTACCTCGACACCCCAGAGACGCGTTCGAGCTACTTGGCAAAGAGAGTGTCATATACTTTGACACTCCGGAATATGCATGAGATGGCGTACACTCAGCGGATTGGGACCGAGGTACCGCATCCAGTATGGTGGAGTGGAGTCGGGGACTATAGTGGGGTTTTCCACTCTTACGGGGTGGATCAGTCAGCTTGGGGGACACCTCAGTCCTTTGCTTATGGTGGCTTGACCCCATGGTATGTGGGTCCTGGAGCTGGAGCAGGGGTTGATGCGGGTATTGGGTCATCGGGAGCGGGCACCTCGGGAGGAGATGGTGGTGGAGATGAGCTGATGGAGGAGCAGCACCAGCAGCAGGAGTGATACTTCTATTCTTTATCCTTGTTTATGGTCGATGGTGTTGGATGTTGGTAGTTGTTGTTAGTTAGAACTTTTATTTTGGATTTGTACGGATGGCTATAAGGCCGGATTTGCTGTTTTGACCTTGTAGCAGGATTGATTTTGCGGGTCGGAAAGTCATCCCGACTCGCGTTATGTGACGATTATATATATATATATATATATATATATATATATATGTGGTGTTATGACAGGATTTTCCAAGATTTTGACTTGTAGGTACTCGACAGAGTACTCCATACTCGGTCGAGTAGCTGTAGGTGTGACAGAAATGAGGTATTCTGATCTCAGGGCTACTCGATCGAGTAGCTAAGACACTCGATCGAGAGTAGCCAAGACACTCGATCGAGTACCCTATATACTCGATCGAGTAGCACTGTTACAGGAACTTTTCGTAAAATTAAAATTGTTTAATGGTTATATAATTACATGTTTGGTGTTTAACATGGTTATTGATGATTAGTAATATGTTTGAACCGTTAATTTCATATGTTGGAAGTCGTGCTTGGATTTTAGGTGCGTATTTGTAACGAATAGTGAAGTTGTAATTGTTTCTTATTGCGTTCATTTTACATCCGTAATGTCTGCTATTTATAAGTCACCGAAATGGTATATTTCCTATATAAATGTACAATTGAGGCATACATGCATTCTTGACGGTGGTTAGTTATTCGAATATGGTTGCATACGTTTTTATGGTTTAATGGTTGTCTAATTAATAAGTAATGTCAATAACAAATAACATGGTTTGGATACATGCCGAGATGTGAGTAGTATGTAACATGTGTAACGATTTGGTGGTGAACTTCGGGGACGAAGTTCCTTTTAGAGGGGAAGAGTAATGTCGCAATATAACAAGGCCGATATTGCAATTATTTTGTTGCTTGTTTATAAGATTTTCTATTACTTTGGTTACATTTCTTGTATGAAGTTGTAATTGTTTGCTTTGGTTCGTTGAGTAATTCGTGTGTCAAAGTGAAAGTTGATAGTATGTTTTTAAAAGTCGGTCACAAAGAGATAGTTATGATGTCATGTGTTGGAATAGAATCGCGTTGCTGAGTAACATGGTGGTATAATCATACGGGGAGTTGATAGTATGTTTCGTGTTGAAGGTTGTCGCTTGTGAAGGGTAATCTCGTAATGTTGTGCCGGTTGGTATTTCAAGTAGTAGCTCGTAGAGATCGATCTATATGAAGCGTTAGACAGTGATGATGATGACATGGGGGATGGTATTTCCGGGGAGTAGTAACCTATGTAAAAAAAAAAAAAAAAAGAGATAGTGATGTTGTGTCGTTTCCGTTTTGTGTGCCTTGGTTGGGTAAGTTGAACTTCGGGGACGAAGTTATTTTAAGGGGGGAAGAGTGTAATACCCACCCTTTTAAAGACCCTTTGACCAGCGTTGACTGACCTTGGGAGCGGTAATAGTCCTTAGAAGTGCGTGCCAAAGTTACCTTGGATTGTGAGTTATGTGTGGTACTCGATAGAGTAGAGGCTACTCGATCGAGTAGCTTGGATACACGATCGAGTAGGGGACACTCGATCGAGTATGTGGGCCACTCGATCGAGTAACGGGTTTTCAGCGAGGGTTTATAATCGCGTTTTGTTAAATCCGCAAATCATTTCCGCCTCCTTTCTTCAGATCCTTAGGTCGCCTCTTTCCCTTCCCTTCACCATATAACCTCCATGGAAGCCTTTGAAGGTTCTTGTGCCTTAGGAGAGCATAGCTTGAGTCGGGTAGCGGTCTTTTGTCAGGTTTCTTCTTGTAGGTATGTCGTCGTCATCATCCGTATCCTTGTCTTTGCAGTTAGGGTTTGCTTGGTAGTGATAGATGATTGTGTTGTGGATATAGGTGTTGCTTGATTGCTGGATATTTCGTATGTTGGCATGGAGTGGTTGCAGTTGCTTAAAGGTAGGTTCGCCTACTCAGTTTCTGTGGATAGTCTAGTGTGTCGGTTGTCGTGTCATTGTTGTTGTATTGTGGTTGTGTTTGTGTGGCAGCGTATATGCGGTAGTCGGTTGGTATATATAGTTTGTTGGTTGTTGTTGTTGTATTGCAGTTGTCTGTGATTGTTTGTCTTTGGTTCTCGAGGTGCGTCCTCAGCTGAGTGGAGTCACTTGCGAGAGTGGCTTCACGCCCTAGTTTCGCCCTCCGTGGAACCCGCCACGGGAGGGGATGTGCACATTAATGGGACAGGGTTATCGCTCGGTATGATGAGCGGGGATTTGGTGGGTACGGCTGCGGTCCCCCACTGGCAGGGCTGGTCCAGTGGACAGTCGGTGACGGAGATTTATCGGAGTGGGTATGGTTGTGTGTGTGACTGATTGTGTTGTGTTGTGTTGATAGATATTGATGGTTTGTCTTGTCTTATCTCAGTACTGACCTTGTGTGGTTGTCTTGTTGTTTCTATGTGTCTGCCGTGATCCCTTATGGTGAGCAGTTGGTCTTAGCAGGTGTTGATGTTGTTGATAGCTGGAGTCCTGGCGGGAGGAGTTCTCACGAGTTTTGATATAGATAGTGTGTAGCTCACGAGTTGTATCTTTATTTTGGTTAAGTTGGTTGTAACGTTTGTAATAAAACTATAATTGTTCTTTTATCGACTTTGGTTGATTACTTACCTCGGGCAACCGAGATGGTAACGCCCTTATATGCTAAGAAAGGCCTAGTTAAGGCTCCTCTGAATATGGGGGTGTTACACCTGGATTTGTAGTAGTGTATGTTACGGGGCTAGCAGCGTTTGTGGATAGTAGTTGGTAGTGTTTGGAGTTGGTGTCAAGAGATACTATAATGTAGTTGATATGATATCATGAGCCGTCTTATGGAGGTAGGCGTAGTTGGTGGAGTTGGTGTTAAGTGGTCCTGGTAAGGCACTTGGAGTATGGAAACGTCACCATCTCGGTTACCCGAGGCAATGATAATCATAAGAGAATAACGAAACATACTTAAAAGTAAATACGGTTTAAAGTGATTACATGTCAACTCCAAAACTGTTAAACTGAAATACAAGGTTCTCAAAACTGCCAACTATTAAACAACTACAAAATGTTCGACATAGCGGAAGACTTCTAAAACTGCAACGTGAAGACTCATCCCAACTATCCCGCGCACATCGTCTCATACCTGCTCAATAACTGCTCACCACCCTCGAATGGATCACCACAGTTTTTAAAACATTTAATGGGGTCAGTACTGATTACATAAAAACAATAGCCACAATGAAACAGAAACACACACAGCTCAAACCAATCCCCAGTCTCCATCTCCAATCTCCACACAACTGACTACACATTAAAGTGTGTAGCCCTGCCAGAGTACCCATCGCAACAAGTACTCCACGCCGCCAGTGGGGGACCGCAGCCGTACCCACCAAATCCCCGCTCATCACCACTGAGCGATAAACCCAAGTTTCCCTAATGTGCACATCCCTTCCTGTGGCGGGTTCTACAGAGGGCGAACCAAGGGCGTGAAGCCACTCCCGCAAGTGACTCCACTTAGCCAGGGACGCTCCCCGAAGATCAAAGACAGTTATACAACAATAATTATACTACGCTATCAACAACCACCAAATCAGAATCCAAAGCCAATACGATATACAATAACAACAGTAATCACCAACCACACTTATGTAATTAATACTGAGTAGGGAAAACCCTACCTGGAAAGCAATCACCAAGATCGTCACAATCAGCTAATCACAATCGTTCTTCAACGAAATCATCTCCTATAAACACACAATCATACAATCACAATCTAACATCAACCATACTCCCCAAAACCCCCAAATTAACCAATTAGGGTTTCAGCCAACTTTAACAAAACATTATAAAAATTATATAAAAAGCTTACTCTCGACACAAGGATCACAACGGCGTAAAGAACAAGATGATCTGACACTCCTAGCCTTAGGGATTTATTAACAATGCGAGGAACACACTTACGTAACTTCTTTTCTTCTCAAAAGGGTTTTTTAGAATGATAAAAGAGATTAAGAAAGATGACGGAGGCTTTATATACTAATCCCGCATTATTAACAAAACCCATCAAAAACACCCGTAACACACACTTACTCGACCGAGTAAATGACTTACTCGATCGAGTGCCCCTTACTCGATCGAGTGACACACGTACTCGATCGAGTACCCATCAGGCAGACTACTGTTTTGCGTAAAAACATACTTACTCGACAGAGTAAGTCCCACACGATAGAGTACTCATAGACATAGAAAACCGTAGTATTACATGATTTTTGTGAAGCCCGACGACCATAACCATCGTTTCACGACATCGCCATCACTCACCGCTATCACCAAGCCACATTGTAAGGAGACTAGATCTAGCTGAAAAGAGATGCATGGAGAGAGATGGCCGGAGGCATGCGCTGGGAAATGGGAATTGTCAGTGGCATGAGGAGAAAACGGAGAACATAAGAGAACGGAGAATAAAAAAAGCATCACGGAGGAACGAGTGGCCGCCGGAGAGCACGAGACCGATGAATGATCACCGGAGATGTCGGCGGCGCACACGTGTCGTCAGTTCTCACGTGCAATGGTAGGGTGTTCGCCGGTGCTCAGTTGTCGGCATCTAGGATTGATCTGAGAGCGAGAAGAAGTTAAATTAGAAGCAGGAGGGAGTTTATGGAAGGGATTGGGCTTTAATCTTGACCATATATTGTTTTAATCTACTGGCTCTTATTTAGTTCGTAAGTTCGCACCGAACTTTAAGTTCGCACGAGATCCTATATATATATATATATATATATATATATATATATATATATATATATATATATATATATATATATATATATATATATATATTAACAAAATTCAAATTTGTTAAACTCATACAAGATAAATATTAGTCAAAATGTTGTCACTCTTGTATTGTATTAGTTCATAATACACTTCGGCTTTTCATGCATCATCAAATATCACACGACATCCTTCATCACTAATAATCCTGTCATCGTCTGTAAATATTGAGAATGACTCAACTAATTAGCCTACCGTTTTCATCATCTATAAAATTAACAAAATTCGCTAATTCCTTCAAGAAAATCGTTAGACTGATGTGAAATTCTATGTTACTGAACTTATAGCGGTTGACTATAATTAAAATATATTTATTTTTAAGAATATTATCAAGCTACACAATTTTTTTAGTTTGTATAACTACTAAATGAATAAATAAATAAATAAATAAATGTGTAAATTTTAAATGGTGCGAATCATGGAAGTCAAGTTTAGTAATTAATAACAATTACAAAAGGAAATATATATAACATTTCCAACTGATATTTCATCATATGAAAACCAATTACAAAAAATTAGTATATAATAAAGAATTTTAATCAACTCATTAACATATTCTCTTTTAGAAAATTTAATTAAAAAGTCATTTTTAATTATAAATCATGAAACTTAATTGGTTGTGAATTTGTAGAAGTTACAACACTTTGTAAATTATTTTTGGGTTATTCTACGCGGTAACCCTGTGGTTTTTTGAATTCTAGCTGGTAACCCTTCATTTTTCAACCACCCACATGGTAACCCTGAACTTATCAAAAAAAGTTCTCCGTGACCCCCAACTTTTATTCCGTTAAAAAACTCCGTTAGTTTGCATGTTTATTGGGACTTGGGCTTGTTTTTTAGAGTTCAAATGCTTAAATGGCCAACTAACTATGGTCTTCTCAACTCAATTAAATAAATATACCCCAAATTTTCCTAACAAATAATTATATTCTAGGTGTGGTAAGACTTAAGAGTATAATTCATAATTTTTTTATTATCATTATTATTATTATTATTATCATCATTTTTATTGTTTAACAAAGAATATTAAAGTAGTAAAAATACCGATCCACATCTTACCTTTGTTTTTTTTTTTTATAAAAATAATAATAATATAATATCAATTATAATCTAATATAATTTATAACAAAAACAAAAGTAAGATGTGTTTCAATATATTTACTACTTTAATATTCTTTGTTAAGCAATAAAAATGATGATAATAATAAGAATGATAATAAAAATGTTATGAATTATACTCTTAACACACCTATAATATAATTATTTGTTAGCAAACTTCGTGGTTTATTTATTTTAATTGAGTTGAGAAAACCATAGTTACTTGGTCATTTAAGCATTTAAAGTGTAAAAGACAAGCCCAAGTCTCGATAAACATTCAAACTAACGGAGCTTTTTAACGGAATAAAAGTTGAGGGTCATGGAGAAGTTTTTTTCATAAGTTCAGGGTTACCATGTGGGTAGTTGAAAAACAAAGGGTTACCAGCTAGAATTCAGAAAAACACAGGGTTACTACGTAGAATAACCCATTATTTTTTAAGCTTAATGAATATTTACATCACAAAATAATCTAAGAACAATAATGATGTCATTTGATTCACTTCATTTTGTATGTTATAAAATATATAATGACGATTTTGTAAGAAATTGTAATAAGTTTTATTATTAAAGGTTGTTTTGGTAATTTTATATGGTTGTAGCGTAGCATCACCATAAGTCTAACACCTCACGTTAATTGAAGAGATTCATCGATAAACTTAAATGACTAGTGGTTAAAGGGATTAAAAGTACTAGTTAAATAATCAACAAAGTGCACTTTCTTTTCTGGTTATCTATGCAAAAGAACTCCATAGTTAAGCGTGTTTGGCTGACAGTAGTCTTAAAATGGGTGACCTATTGGAAAGTTTATTGGGATGTGCATGTGATGAGACGGTTTAAGTATGTAATAAGAGGGTCGAATTAGTAAAATTCAAGTGTCATATGAGTTATATCGTGTAACTACCACACTTGTTCTTTGTTATCCAAGGGAGTTTGTAATCAGATTAGAAAAATTGGTTCCGAGTTTGAAATAACAATGCTACAAAGCTAGAAGCTTGTAACAATGGCGGAACTTGGATCCCAAAGTTGAATATAAAATTTTGAAACGATGAAGAAGAGCTTTTGGGTAGGTTTTACATGTCAAAGATCGACTCTAAGCTTGAGGATAAGTGGGATCAAGGACCTAAGATGCTATCTTGAGATTCTTACGCGAGCCTTTGTCGTATATATTTGCCGTATGTTGAAAAATCAACCAGGCAACACCGTCATGGGAATTGTGCGACAAACGCGCGACATGTGCGCAAGACACGCGCGACATACATTCGACAATCAACCGCGCAATTGTAACAACACTTGATGTTCTAGTATCACGTAATTCATTCTATGAATGCTCATGTGTTATTTTACTTTACTCGGTTTGTTCCGAGACTTGCATTGACTTTGATTTTAATTTGATATTCTTAAGAGTAGTATCTAAACTCATTGTTTCAGTTTTTAGAAAACACTTATGAAACTTTTAGAAATACCTTATTATTATTATTATTATTATTATTATTATTATTATTATTATTATTATTATTATTATTATTATTACTATTATTATTATTACTACTACTACTATTGTTATTATTACTATTACTATTACTATTACTATTACTATTATTATTACTATTATTGTTATTATTGTTATTGTTATTGTTATTGTTATTGTTATTGTTATTGTTATTGTTGTTATTGTTGTTATTGTTGTTATTGTTATTGTTGTTATTATTGGTATTGTTATTATTATTATTATTATTTATTTTTTTTTATTATTTTTTTTTATTTTTTTTTTGCAAGAAGTCAGAAGTTCTCATTAGAATAAAGAGAAAACTCGGATCTTACAAAAATGACCAACTAAACTAAATGCACAAAGAAACCATGAAAACCAATGTCCATAAGTTAACCTAAAAGCATTGAGAGCATGGGGGAGTTGTCTATCCCTCTGCTCCATGCATACATTCGAACACATGCATCATATTGAAGCTTACGCATAAGCTGGTCCACCCTCAGACTACCTCCATCAAAAACCCTCATGTTTCTCTCCTGCCAGATATAATAAACAGCAGCAGCAAGAGAACAATAGGCAGCCTTCCTTCTCCATCTGGTCCCAGAACAAAGAGCAATCTTATAGAGCTCATGCTTAAGGCTCAGAACACCCCTGGTTACACCCTGCCAAGCTAAGACCGTCTGCATCAGGCTCTTAGAGAAAGGGCATTGAAAAAAAAGATGCTGAGAAGTTTCAGCAGCATTACAGCACAATACACACCTATTGACAAGGAGGAAACCCCTCCTGCAGAGATTATCAACAGTGGCAAGTGCCTGCTGAGAAGCAAGTGTAGCCACAACAGCATGCTTAGGGAGAACAATACTATCCATGAGGGGCTTTATCCATCTAAGCACACGATGGGATCCATGAAAAATCTGGTAAATATTCTGCAATGGCAGCCTCCCAGAGATACTCCATTCCTGAAATAAGGCCTGAGCATCCCCACTAGATCCCACATTTTCAATAAATTCATCTCTGATATGAAAAATCTTCTGCCAAATAGGTGAGACACAGGAGGAAGCATCAAGATCCCAACAGGAGAGGTGCTTGAAAATGTACTCTTTGGACCAGGCCATCCAAATGGAAGTACAGTGATTAGAAAAAGTCCAGACAACCTTCAATAGTAACGTTTTAATCCAACTCAAGATTTCCCTTATATCAAACCCACCTTGATTTCTACTCCTACAAACTTTGTCCCAGCTATAGAAGATCAGTCTTCTTTTGGAATCAGAACCCCAAAGAAATTGCCTACAAGCTTTCTCCAAATTCTTGACTACCCCTTTTGGCTGAAGTAAATAGGCACACCAGAATGCTTCAACCCCAAAAATGGCAGAATTGATGAGCTAAATTCTCCCTGCATAAGTTAACTGTAGACTAGCCCAATCCCCCAGCCTACCGTTTATTTTAGCAAGTAGGGGTTGGAAAAGATCAACAGTCAACCTGGAAGAATGGAGGGGAGTACCAAGATATTTAAAAGGGAAAGATCCTAAAACAAAACCAGTTTCAGAAAGGATCAGGTCATGAACATCACTCCTAACTCCAGCAAAGTAGATGTTTGTCTTACTTACATTAGGAGTAAGACCAGAGAAACTAGAGAAAATACTTAAGGAATTCTTGACTGCCATCACAGAAGGAAGGTATCCTCTGACAAATACTAACAGGTCATCCGCAAAAATAAGGTGAGTCAAATGAAGTCTGACACACTTGGGATGATAGCTAAATTGGGAGACATTTTTCATGGTCTGGAACAGTCTAGTGAGCACCTCCATACATAAAACAAAGAGAAGAGGTGATAGGGGGTCACCTTGTCTTAATCCTCTCTTACCCTTAAAGAAACCCTCATTACTCCCATCAATTTTTAGGAAAAATCTGGAGCTAGTAACTAAGGTAATGATCCAAGTGCAAAATTGAGGGGGTAAACCATATAAAGGAAGGATGGTTTTTAAAAAGTGCCAGCTAACAGTATCAAAAGCCTTTCTTATATCCACTTTTACCACACACCTAGGATATTTAAGCTTCCTACTATAGCCCCTCACCAACTCTGTAGCTAACATAGTGTTATCAAAAATAGATCTATCAGAAACAAAAGTCGCTTGTTCTGCCCCAACTATGAGAGGCATTACTCTTTTGAGCCTGGTAGTCAGGATTTTGCTTATAGTTTTATAAATTGTAGAGCAACATGATATTGGCCTATAGTCAAGAACTGTAGAAGAGTTACCCTTAGGGATAAGAGATATGAGTGTAGAGTTAACCTCCTTCAAAAGCTTGCCAGTTTTAAAAAAATCGTGAATAGCAAATGTGAAGTTATCCTGGATGACCGGCCAAGCATCTCTAAAGAAACCAGATGAATAGCCATCAGGGCTCGGGCTCTTGTTTGGATCAATTGAAAACAAAGCAGCTTTAACCTCAGTGGTGGTAACAGACACAAGTAAAGAGAGGCTTTCATCTGTATTTAGACAATGACCATTTTGCATAATAGTACTATCAAAATCTTGTACTACTTCTTCAGTACCTAGCAGTCCAATATAATAATCTAAGAAAGCTTTAGCAATCTCCTGCTGATCAGTACAGACAACCCCCTGAGTGTCAAGCACTTTACCTATATTAGATCAATTCCTGCGCCCAGTAATCTTGGAGAAAAAATAGGCAGTGCTGGCATCCCCCATTTTAACCTCAAAAGCTTTTGCCCGTTGATAAGCAATACTGAGTTCAACCTTTCTAAACTGACAGTACTGTAGCCTTAGCTCTTCTTCCTCAAGAAAAAGATCATGATTTGTAGGATCATGCTGTAATTTCAACTGGCACTCATGGAGTTGCTGCTGCAACAAGTTGACCTTGTCAGTAACCCCAACATAAATACTCTTGTGGAGAGACCTAAATTTCCCCTTCATTCTACGAAGATGGTGAACCAACTGATACATGCCACACCCCTTTATATTAGTCCCCCATTCTTGTTGGACCAAGGACAGGAAACCCTTATCCTCACTCCAGCAATTAAGATACTTGAAAGATTATCTCCTCCTAGGTTCAGGATTACCCAATGATAGCACAAGGGGAGAATGATCAGATATCCCAGCAGTCAAAGCATCATCAAAGGAGTCCGGATACTCCCTAAAAAAGAGAGCATTATCTAAAGCTTTATCCAGCCGCATCCATTTACTATCTGCATGTTCCTGCTTATAGTCCATGTGAACCAGCACCCCTGAGCTCAAATCTCCTCCAAACCAGCATCAGCAATGGCCTGGTTAAACTCATACATAGCCAGAATCGGGGGGGTGTCAGAACTGACCCTTTCCTCACTATTCCAAACACAATTTATATCCCCTATGACCAGCCAATGCCTAGGGCAATGAGCATTGCTAGCAAGAAATTCCCATAAAGGAATCCTTTGTGCAGGATGGTTAAGGCCATAAACAACTGTAACCTCCAATTGGACCACTACTACAAATACAGGCAACCACAACAGCCCTTTAACAACGCTTATTCACGAAAATCATCAAAACACGTTGTAGAATTTATTCCGCGAATTTTACCAAACTTAATTACAACGGTTATGTGTTGTTAGCCGTTGTTATTGGTTTTAACAACGGGTCATACTTAAACAACCGTTGTTGATGAAAAAACTAATAACAACGGTTAAATTTTAACCGTTGTTAATGGTTTGGCGCCAAATTAGTGAAAAGTAATCACAACGGTTATATTAGAACCCGTTTTTAATACGTTTTAACAACGGTTGTAGACTCAATAACCGTTGTTATTAATATTATGAAAATCTTTAGAACAACATATTGCTTTATTCTGCTATACGCTACAAACACAAACACAAGCTAATACTGCTACTATATCATCCTCCATTCCTCCCCTGGGTCGTCTCTCTGTCTTCATCTCCGTCACTTTGTTGTCACGTCTTCTCTCCTCATCGTGTTTATCAATCAGGTATATATATGTTTCTTAGCAACGCTTATAACTAGATATAGGATTTTTTGGGTTATTATCTAATTTGTTGATAATTTAGCTTAATTGCTTTCCTGAATTTCGTTTATTTGTTTGCCTATTATTGTATTTTCTGAATTAGTTGCCTATTATTACGAATGTTGAATAATGACTCGAACTTGGATGATTGATGCAAATATGAGTGACCGCACCTACAAGGATGGTTTAGTGAACTTTATGAATTCGTTTGAACAATTTGAAAGGTTCTTCTAGTATTGCATGTCCTTGTGAAAGATGTGGTAATATTAGCTATATGGCTTTTATGGACGTTAAAATACACCTAGAAAAGTGGAGATTTAGTCGATCCTATACACTTTGGATTTTTCATGGGGAATCATTAGAGGAAGAGAATAACTCTAAAGAAGATGATGTTGAGGTACACGAAAGGCTAACTGATGATCCTGAGTTTGCCGAGTTTTTGAGTTGGAAGAGTTGGAAGTAGAGAAGTTGAATGTTGGGTCTATAGATAATGAAGAGAATGATGATGAGTCCATTGCTTTTGAAGATGTAGGTGATGACACTAGTAATTGGGATGACCTTAACAACATGTATGAGAAGTTGTGTGAGTCCTGAAGCACCTCTCGTATCCTGGTTGTAAGTTCACAAAAATGTTTGTGGTGAAGTTGTATAATATCAAGGGGGCAAATGGGGTGAGTGACACGTGTTTCACTAGTTTTTAGCCTTGATAAAGGAGTTGCTTCCCGATGGTAATGTTCTACCTGTTAAGACATATGAGGCGAAAAAACTAATAAGAGGAGTGGGTATGAAATATGAGAAAATACATGCATGTCCAAATGATTGCATATTGTATCGGAAATTATATCAAAACTTAACCAATTGCCCTAAATGTTTGGAGTGGCGTTATAAGGATAAGGAAGGGATCCCGGCTAAGGTGTTGTGGTATTTTCCATTGATACCAAGAGTCATAAGGATTTATGCGAATCCCGATGATGCAAAAATGTTAACTTGGCATGAAACAGGAAGAATAAATGATGGAAAGCTAAGACACCCGACATATGGTAAGCAATGGAAATCGTTCGACGCTAAGTATCCCGAGTTCGGCAATGAACCTAGAAACTTACGTCTAGCGCTGTCCACTGATGGAATGAACCCACACGGAAACATGAGTATCCAACATAGTACTTGGCCAGTAGTGTTGGCTATTTATAACTTACCTCCATATGTGTGCATGAAAAGAAAGTATTTGATGTTGTCGTTGTTAATTTCCGACCCTAAACAATCTGGAAATGATATAGATGTATATTTGGAACCTCTTCTAGATGATTTGCGATTGTTGTGGGATAGTGGGATAGAAGTATTTGATGCATATAAGAACGAAACTTTCAATTTGAGAGCGATGTTATTGTGTACAATAACTGACTATCCGGCTTATGGCGACCTTTCTGGGCACACAGTTCATGGGAAAGAGGCTTGTCCATTGTGTGGGGAGGATATCGAGTCTGAATACTTGAAGCCTTCTCGTAAGTATGTGTACATGGGAAATAGGAGGTTCTTGTCTCATGACCATTGTTATCGCAAGATGCAGAAAGCATTCAATGGAAGACAAGAACTTCGTCAACCTCCTAGAATTTTGAGTGGGCATGAAGTTTATCAGAAAGTAAAGCATATTGAGATAGATTATGGGAAGAAGAGCGGCTCTAAATTGTCTACTCGTGGGTATAAGAAAAGATCCATATTTTTTTATAAACTTCCATATTGGCGACACGGAGGTCGGCATTGCCTCGATTTCATGCACATTGAGAAAAATGTCTGTGATAATATTATCAATACCCTTCTGAATGTTCCTGGTAAAACAAAGGATAACGCCGCAGCTAGGGAAGATATGAAAATGATGGGTATTAGGCTAGAGTTGGCACCACAGAAAAGAGGTAATCGTACATTTTTACCGCTAGCAGCTTTTACCCTTTCACGGAATGAGAGAAAAGAGTTTTGTGCATGCTTGAATGGAATTAAAGTGCCACATGGTTATTCGTCGAACATCAAAGGCCTAGTGTCGATGCAAGACCTAAAACTCACCGGGTTAAAGTCACATGATTGTCACACTTTGATGCAACAATTACTACCTGTGGCTATTCGTTCCATTTTACCTGAAAAGGTAAGATATGCTATAACTAGATTCTGTCTCTTCTTCCAGTCCATATGCGAGAAAGTCATCGATCCCGATGACGCGGATTCATTGCAGGACCTCGTTGTAACCTCTCTTTGTCAGTTGGAAATGTATTTTCCACCCTCTTTCTTCACTATCATGATTCATCTGACCATTCACTTGGTTAGGGAGATTTTGTACCTTGGGCCCGTGTACTTGAGATACCAGTATCCTTTCGAAAGATTGATGAAAGTCTACAAGGACTATACATCTAATCGGTATCATCCGGAAGGTTGTATTGTTGAACGCGCTATTTTAGACGAAGCTCTTTCATATTGTTACGCTCATCTCTCCCCTGAGGAGTTGATTGGCATTCCTAAGAATCGTCATAGTGACTGGATGACCGAAAAAGGTATTAGGGGCCGGGTTGAAAAAATTGTGACACGTGAAATGTTGCATTTAGCACACATGTATGTGCTAAACAACGAAGATGAGGTGCAACCTTATATTCAAAAACACAAAGATGAGCTCAAATACGATCACCAAAACAAGACCGAGAAGTGGATTTCGAACGAGCATACGAAGACGTTTCCAGAGTGGTTTAGGAATATTGTCTTACGATTGTCTTGATCAAACTGGTGATGACATCTCTCCTAGGTTACTACGTCTTGGTTTAGGTCCAAATGCCAGGGTCACCTTTTACAACAGTTTTGCCATTAATGGATATACTTTTTACACCCGCGAGCAAGATGAGGTGAGCACAATGCAAAATAGTGGTGTGAGTTCTGAATTTGAGGCAATGCACTTTGCTACTTCAAAAGATAAAAAGCCTATTTGGGGAAAATGCCTTTATTATGGTGTTATTCAAGAAATATTGGTACTAGATTACATTGATTTCACAATGCCTTTGTTTCGATGTAACTGGGTTGATAACAACATCCATTGTGTCCGAAAGGATAAGATGGGATTTACGTTGGTCAATCTGGGTAAGGTTGGCAATAATAAGGATGATCCTTTCATAATGGCATCCCAAGCTAAACAAGTGTTCTATGTCACCGATCCTATGGATAAGAAGTGGTCTGTTGTAATGTCTATAAGGAAAAGAAGGAGTAGTCCATCCGATAATGGTGATGATGATCAGGATGTCGTTTTTTAGGGAATGGATCAGTCTACCACTGTATCTTATTTCGACGATGTTGACACTGATCATGAGGACACTGAAAGCATCTATATGCGTGATGACCATGGTGAAGGTATTTGGGTTAACGAAGAAACTATGACATCCAAGAAACGCCCCCGATCCCGAGATAGTTCATCGGACACGATGTATGCATGCATCTTTGGTGTTGTCTTATTTTCTTGATCTTATTATTAGATGTGGATCTTTGGTGTTGAAATTCTTTGAATAATGTTGCAAAGATATGGTGCTTCTGCATTACAGTATGTATTGTTACAGTTTGGACTGTAATGGAATTACTGATAATTTTAAAAACAAAAAGAGGTTCAACAATAACAACGGTTATATTTAAATTACCCGTTGTTAATACTTTCAACAACGGGTGTAGTACCTCTACCCGTTGTCAATTTTTTTTTTGACATATTTCATTTTGGCGCAAATTTGGTGAAAATATATTACAACGGGTATATTTTAACCGTTGTAATAAACTTTTGACAACGGTTGACTTTTATTGACCCGTTGTTATTAACATATAACAACGGTTCTTCTTTGAGCACCCGTTGTTTATAGTTTGTCTTAATAAAAAACTAATATAGAAACCCATACAGCATGCCATACACAAACACACACAACATTATTAGTTCAACCGTTGGTATCCTGTGTTAATTCTTCTCTCTTCCTCGCTTTTTACATTCTCGTCGCCGCCGTCGCCCTTGATTTCCAAGCCCGATTCCGTTGCCTTCCCTTATCATCCTGCTCGTTCTCTTTATCATCATCATCAACAGGTATGTTCACTTTAATTTTGTGTTTCGTCATTAGGGTTTTAAGACGATCATCTTGTTTCTTTTTCATGCATCTGTTTGTTTTTCATCTTCTTTGTTATCTTTATCATCCCGCATCATCTACTTTACTCCTCTTATCAGGGTTTAGGATTTTAGAAGCTCAATCTGTTGTTTTAAATTTTCATTCCTATTAGGGTTTAGGGTTTTAGATAATACTCTGCATGTACATTGTTAAGTTGTTCATTTCCAGCTATATCATTCATATTTGGGTTTTAGGATTATCATGGGTGAAAAACGTAAAAGAAGTCAAAAGAATAATAAGCCTGGTGATAACAAGCCTGGTGAGAGGGGTGCTATGAAGTGCAAGAAAGTCCTTGCAGCTATAGCCGCTACACAGCCGTTCCAAATAACATGGAGTGAGATGGGTTTCCCTACTGGTCCAAATGCGGGTCTTTTCTCCAGTTGGATTGGTGCTTGCACAAGACAGTTTGTGCCTATCCATTTAGATGATGTTAGAACTTTGAATCCAAAATTGGCGGAGTTATACTTGGCTCGTGTAAAGGAAGGCTTTATTATACCCGATAAAAGCCATGATGGGTATTTAATGCATAAGGCGGCGGGATGTCCACAGCGGTGGAGGTGTGGCGTTGCTAGGGATTGGTTGTATGTGGACAAGGCAACGGGGAGATGCGTAAGAGCCCACCGGAAAACAAGTGTCCCACCATCAAGCAGGAAGAATGGGATCTTTTCAAAAAGATGAGAACTACCGAGAAGTTTCAAAGTTAAATATCCTCGCCTTTTAACGATTTACCTATCATTTTTTTAATTAATGAGTCCTTTATATAATCTTTTTATTATCTCATCTACTTGCGCTTTTATATAATTATTTGAAGGCCGTTAGCAGAAGAAATCGTGCTAACATTTCATGCAAGAAGGGGAAATTCTATGGTTCTCGAGGCGATTCTGAGAAAGATAGAAGAGGACCTCGTAAGTAGCATGCATTATTCCCCTGTGAGACTTTATTTTTTTAATCACACTTGGACTTGCATTGATACACATTTACGTGTATAAATGTTACCATGTTAATGTGTAGGTGGCAAAGGGAGTGAAAGAGGTGGATCGGCATGTAACTTATAAACAAGGGCACACGCCTAAAGGATCTCGATCGTCGCGTGACAAATATGATGAGGAAGTTTTGGCCAACATAGTAAGCATTATTTTATTAAGACGAGTTCATTACTAACTTTATTATTTTAGTAACAAATATAATTTGAAGTTTATTTAATATATTATAGGACAATGTATTGAAAGAGGTAGAAGAAGGGAAATTCACTCCCAGTGGTCGTAATGACGTTCTTGCTAGAGGGATCAGCCGACCCGAACATCCAAGTCGTTTGAGGGGCGTCCCGTTACAGGTTGGAGTAACGAAATATTATGGAAAAACTGCCCAGATAAAGAAGAAAAGGAAGACTAAGTCTGAGAAGGCTGACATGGTAACATTTATTCTATTATTTTCATTTAAGTTCAATTCACATGTTATTATTTTTGGGATAACAATTGCTGACACATTACATTCTTGGCAAGCAGCTTCAGTTAATGGCATCCGTACTACTAAAGCTGAATGCTGGAGGTAAGCTTTCCGAAGAAGAAGTGAAGATGATGGAGGATGTCATTTCTAAAGGGGGTAATAATAAGGTAAAACAGATTGGTCAAGAGGCCGCTACTACCTTGGTAATACATGAGAAGGAAGTATCGGTCAACGAGATTCAGAAAGATCAGGTACCTAATAATGCTTCTGAAGTTGTAACAACTAAAGCCGATCAGGTACCTAATACTTCCTTATTTTTCTTTTGTTTTTTTTTTGGGTAAGATCAGGGGGTGTGTTCACTGCCAGCTCTAATGCTATAACTTCTGACATGGTGCCATTGAATTGGTTAATTTTATTAGGTAAATAATGGGTCTGAAAAGGAGATGCAACTTGAGAAGACGGCTGATGGAAAACAGCATACATCCCCTTCAAGTCAGTTCCCTGTTTTTCAAGGTAAGGTATGCATGAAGTGTTTAATTAGTTAAATTTATATGAATTGAAGTTTTTGCAAAAAAATCGGCCTGAGACAGAAAGCGTTTTTGCAAAATCTTTTGAATCTTTGAAACGTTTTTGCAAAGATATAATAATGTATGTGTATATTATTCAGGCCGTAAACAAGAGGCCGATTATTATTCTTGACCGACCCTAAAACCGAAAAGCCACATGTGCGTGTTGGCCGGGGTCTCGTAGAAACCAAATCTGCAGCAGCGGAAACTGTAGTTCATGGCGAAAAACTTTTGCCGAATCATAGAATAGTAGAGATAACTACAGTCTTTCCAGGCCATGAAAACTTTCAACTGCCTGTCCCAGTTCGTGACGACATTACCATTCTGGGAGATGCGCTTGGAAGTTTCATTCAATGGCCTGAAACTCACATCTACTTGGCGAAGATATCTCGCCAAAGAAATGAAAGCGATTGGGGTTAGAAGAAATACCTTTATATATATGTTACATTTTTAATTGTTGAATGTTTTTATATGTTAAATTTATATGTTATTTTTTTTTGTAGGGAACAAAAAAGACGGCTTTGGCGGATAAGCCTAAGTCCACAGACATGCCAACGACCTCGAGTTCACAACAACTTGATGAGGTATTTAATTAACTTCTCCATTTGTTTAAAAATTAACCTCGCTCCCTTTATTTATATTTTGTCTGTATTTATAAAAAGCATGGTAATTTTGCGTAGGGGACAAAAAGACCGATAAGCCTAAGTCCCCCAGTCTTCTTACTCGCTACTACTACCTCATCATTGAAAGAGCGGAGTTGACGAGGTATTTAATTAAGTACGCTTTTATTTTTATTACTCCAACTAGGATATGTTACCTTTGAATTTTTTATTATTTTAATTATCTACTACATGTGTAGGCTGGTGGTAGTAGCACAAAATCAAAGACTCATTCTTTCCGGACACTGAAAGTTAGGAGTTTAAACTCCACACAATATAAAGGGAAGGATTACATGCAAAAAGTAAGAACGGTGACGATGATGAGACGCATGAGGAGGTGGCCATCGCATAGCCACCGAGCAAGTGATAGTTATTCCGCTCGAGGAGGATATTCTAGGGGTGAGCGCCAAACGCTTATATCATGGGATCGCTAGCCGTATGGGTGGCCTAGACCAGATTGATATATCACACATATTTGTTTGGATGAAGTAAGTTTCTTAATAAATAATTTCATAGTCTAATATTCGGACTACTAGATAGTGTTTTAAATACCGGAATTAATACCGTAATAATGTAGGATATTGAAATTGAGAGTGATCCCCGAGAAGAATATTCCATCGATCAATCAATACGGATTCATGTGCCCCTATGTTTTATCTTTATTTATTCCGGATTTCTCGTTCGAACAACGGGTAGATTATATTGCTCAAAGAATTGGCGACAACCAAGAAGCTGATTTTTGGCGTTTATAATGAAAAAGGGTAATAAACAAATTAATATTACGTTTCCCCCTACAATTGCATTTTCATAACTAATATATGTACTTGTTAATAATGATGATGTCTCTTGATGTAGGACTCATTGGGTGCTAGCGGCCATCATGCCGACAAGGAATAAAGTTTTCTGGTTGGACTCTTTACATCATCAACCAAGCGAGACTTTTAAGCACTTGATTAATATGTAAGTTTATAATACTTATTTATTTATAATAACATTTTCAATTTTTATTTATAGAAAAAAGCTCTTTCATATTTTTGCCCCTAAAAAAATTAGTTTTTGCCTCCTTTTTTATTTTTTAAAAAAAGGGCCTTTAAGAAGAAAAGAGCAAACGAGCTGGATCAACCCACGGAAGATTCTCGATGTTGGCCCCGATTTTATTACGATAACAGCAGAGACGTGCTCAAATACAATAACATTAAGTGCAAAATCTGTGTTTAATACTAATACAATACCTAAAGTTCAAGATTATGATGTGAGCCTTCTCTCGTCTATTTGTTTTTATGTAATAATAGGCCCCTCGCCTTGACCGGATAGCATACAATGTGGATAATACGCTTGTCGGTTCATGTTGGAGATTATTAGGCGAAGATATCTCGTTATTCCAGACAAGGTTAGTAATAATTTAAACATGTGTTTATTACTTTTTTTAAATTAGAGCTAATGTTGTCTTGCTTTCGCTATATATACCATGATGTTGCTAATGTTGTCTTGCTTGTTGCTATATATACCATAATGTCTTCTCTTTGTTTTTTCCGCAGTATGCAATCAACCCGTCACAACAGATTGAGCAGTACTCAAGTGTAGATATAGACGAGGTAAGAGACATGTGGGGCAACTACGTCTTAGAATATATTAGAAATGCATGATACTCAGAGTTTAGATCAACTTATTAGTAAACTTTTTGTTGAAGTTAGGGAATGATTAGTTCATGTAAATTCAACTCCTTGTAAGTATATATATATATATATGATGCAATTTTTTGTTGTGGTTGAATTGAATCTATTGAGTTCGATGAACCCAGTTTGTGATTTATCTGGTCTTTGGTATATGGTCACGACATATGCAGGTTTTTGAATGGCATGAAACAAATTTATTTTTTCAAAACATTAGGAGTTTGTAATAAAAACGGTTACCAAAAAAACCGTTGTGAATACTTTTCACAACGGTTAATAAAAATAACACCGTTGTGAATGACATTCACAAATAACCGCGCATAATATTCAACAACAGGTTTTAATCGAAGAACCGTTGTTAAAAGTCTTCACAATTTTGGAGGTAAAATTACAAGAACGGGTATTAAACAAAGAACCGTTGTTACTAAAAATTTCAACAACGGGTATGTACCATAAACCCGTTGTCAAAAGACTTCACAATTTTGGAGGGAAAGTTACAACAACGGTTATACATACGACAACCGTTGTTATATTATTCCCTCCAAAATTTTGAAACACTTTCCACAACGGAGAACACCCAACAACAACGGCTTTTAACCGTGGTGAATACTTTAGACAACGGTTTCACTAAATAAGCAAACCGTTGTAAATACCTTCTACAACGGCCGCTTTAACAACGTCCGCTTTTTGATTTTACAACGGTTTTTACCCGTTGTTATAGGCTGTATCTGTAGTAGTGGACCCTACCATGACTAACCAAAAGATGAATCCACTGACTGCTACTATTAAGACATTGAATACAAAAAGAAGAATTCCTCCAAAGCACCCAAATCCTCCCATTGTAGTGAGAAGAGTAGTTGTCCAGAATGAAAAACTATTTGAAATTCTCTCTGAATAGGAGCACATTTATTAACCCTCACCCTAGTTTCCACTATGCACAAAATATCTAACTCACATTTATTAAACAAAGAAATAACCTCTAATTGCTTTATCAGCTTATTCATTCCCCTAATGCTCCACAACCCAATTTTCATGGAGAAAGTATTGGGGGTGGATCTTCCTCCTCACTAACCACATGTTCAGCCCAAGTAGGACCCTTAGAGAGAGCTGAACATTTAGAACCCCTGGCTTCAACTTTCGATATCCCAATGCCTGACTAGAATTGATAGTTGAACCAACCCCTACAGCATCACAATCCAGAAGGCCAAACTGGTTTAATGAGACAGGTATTGGAGACTGGGACTGTTGCCCACCCTCCACCTGAATATTAAGATCCAGAATGTGACTAGTGGTCCCAAAGCTATTTCGCAGAGCATGAGCTAGACTACCACTAGTCTCATGATAATCCAAGGAAGCCCTACCACTAACCACCAAAGGAGCAGGTGAAGTAATCACTGGACCAGGTTGAACACCCTCACTTGTGTCAGTGATACCTCCCTCCTTCCCAAGGGCCTTGTCCTCCACAGCACCATTAGAATCCTTAGAGAGCTGCAGAACAACAGTTTCAGTAGTCTGAGCAGTCTCAATAGGTTGATCAAGATGATCCTTCCTATTAGCAGAAGTCTTAGCCTCCTTAGCAGTAGCCTTGGGCTTCAACAGCTTACAAGACTTTCGTTCATGCCCCAATTTCTTATAGTGAGTGCAATAAAACGGAAGCCATTCATACTCCACATCCTGAGTGATTTAGCCCAGAAAGGGAGAGTCAATAACCACATAGCTGGGTAAGGTCTCAGCAAGATCCACCTCAACCATAATAGGGGCAAAATATAACCTCTCCTTGTTTGTAGTGACAAGATCAGCATAGAGAGGAGTACCAATTTTGCTCGCAATCTTACTCAAAGCAGAAGCAGACCAAAGATGAGGATCCAGATTGTGTAACAATACCCAGACTGGCACCTTAGTAATATTATCCAACTGAATAGGAAACTGCGGAGACCAGTACTTTAGTAAGAGTGAATGTCCATTCAGATTCCAAGCAGTTCCCCTCAGAATGGTGTTCATATCCTCAACTTTTGAAAATTTAAAATAGAACCATCCCTTCTTAAAGTACAGAACAGCAGGTTTAACCACATGATACCATTGTTTCTCCACAAAAGCTTTAACCTAAGCAACAGTAGGTTTTCCCCCAAAAAATTGATCAACCAAAGTATGCTGCCAAAAGAGTAATTCACTCTCTATATCCTGCTCTTCAATCACCACACTAGTTGGAGTCGGATCATAAACCCCACTCAATTCCATTCCAACATCAGACTTGTTAACCTTGTCAACCCAAGTCGTCTTCTTCCCCATATCTGTCTCTGAAGCTTGTTGAGACGTAGAGGGCCTCGGAACAGGAGCATCCTGTACCCGACCCGCTTCAGTATCAGCAATCGTTTTACCATTGTCCCCGCCTTCACTAGGGACAGGAACATCAACCACCTTACCCCAGACACCTGAGTAACTGCAACAGCCGACACAACCACGTCCCTAGAACTTCCAGCTAGAGGTGGCAATCGGGTCAGTTGGGTCGGGTCACGTCGGGTCGGGTCATATCGGGTCATATCGGGTTCGGGTCATATCGGGTCAGCATACCCTTTCGGGTCGAGTCGGGTCGGGTTCGGGTCGTTATCGGGTCGGGTCATTTCGGGTCAAATGTCGGGTTTGGGTCGGGTCGGGTTTGGGTCGGGTCATTATCGGGTCCGGTAACTTAATCGCATTACTATAATTTTTTACCATTAAATTTAGTTTTTAACCTATTATTTGGTTTAATTAATTCATTACTAAGTCAAGCATATTAATCTAAACACAAAATCACTTTCATTTTGATCAAAATTAAGCTTAATAATTGTCGGGTCATCAATTTAGTCGGGTCAGTATCGGGTCGGGTCAATATCGGGTCGGGTCTGGGTCGGGTTCGGGTCACTGATAATCGGGTCGTGTCCGGTTACGGGTCGTCATCGGGTCGGGTCGGGTTGGTTTCGGGTCACAATATTTCTGGGGTCGGGTCGGGTCGGGTTTGCTCGGGTTCGGGCGGTCACTCGGGTCGGGTCAGACTTGCCAGCTCTACTCCCAGCAGGCCCCTTTACAGACGAAACCCTACCGCTCCCTGTCGCCAGGCTACAAGAACTACGAATAGATTTATCAAGAGCATGATTAATCAGAACATTCACAGAGTTTGAATTACCTTGTGGAGTAGAAAGAGCAACCTCCTCCGCCGATCTACCCCTTCGCGGGTGCCGAACAACAATATTAAGCTTCTTAGGACGTCCCATGGTCGCAGAAATAAGGAAAATCAGACGAGGAAGAACATCGCCGTCAGAATCGCTTTTTTCACAAAGAGAAACCCTCTCCTAACCAACCCCTATTATTATTATTATTTTTTTTTTTTTTTTGCAGAAAGCAAGAGGATCTTATTCATTAAATAGGAAAATAATACAAGATCCCTCGACCCATCTACAAAGGAAGCCAGAGTAGCTCCCTAAACACAACAAAAAAAACTAGCTACAAACTACATGTGACGAACAATAGTAGCCTCATCTAAACCTAAGGTACAGTACGACATTCTAAGAGTAACTTGAAAAATCACTAACTGAGCTACAACAGCAACACTCCTAGCTGAGTTATGAAAAATACGACGATTACGCTCCTGCACAAAAGAGAATTCCTCCTCCTTTTTTTAACCCAGCTGCTGCCTTTATTATGAGAACAGAACCATTTGAGCACAGAGAGCAGCTCAGTGGCATAGGTTGAAAAAGAGAAAGCATTCTGAGCAATAGCCCAAAGAGAGGCAGACCAGCAACAGTTAAAGAAGAGATGCTGGTGGCTTTCCTGAGCAGATTCACACAAAGCACAACGGTTAACCCAAGCAAACCCATGCTGAACTAAAAGATCCACCGTGGGTAGCCTACTTTGCACAGCTAGATGCCCTATAAACATGTGCTTAGGATATATAGCAGTCATGAATTGATTGATGCCAAAAAACTTTAGGAGAAGCAGGTCTTAGCAGGTTGTAAACCTGAGCAACGTCAAATTTTCCAGCCATACCAAGCAACAAAGACTTAGACCCAGCTGTTCCAAGAAGACTACTCACTTCATACCTGACTGCCAGAACATTATTCCAAAACCAAGATGTAGCAGAGGTCCTCTCAGTGTCCCAAATGCTAACACCTTGTAACAAGTAAGCTGCAGTCCATTGCACCCATAGAGATTGAGGTTGAGTTTCAATCTTCCAAAGCCATTTCACTGCCTGTGCTTTATTCCAACTCGAGATTTCTTTAATATCAAACCCACCCTCATATTTGGGCTTACATAAATTAGACCACTTCTGACAGACTAACTTCGTGCCACCATTATCAACTCCCCATAAAAAGTTCTTACATAATTACGAGATACGTTTAGCCACCCCCTTAGGAAGAATCACACATGCCCCCCAAAAATTTTGCAAGCCAAAAAGAACAGTGTTGATGAGTTGAGCTTTACCAGCAAAGGAAAGCATATGATTAGACCAAGCTCCAATTCTGGCTTTAATTTTCTCAATAAGAGGGAGGAACAGATTAGCAGTTAGTCTAGAAGTAAACATAGGCAAACCCAAATACTTGAAGGGGTACTCACCCTCGGTAAACCTAGTAGAAGCTAAGATAAGAGCTTTAACAGATGGCACCACACCTCCAAAATAAAGAGAAGTCTTCATTGGATTGGCAGTGAGGCCAGAATAGCTTGCAAACATATGAAGACAATGGGCCACAGCTTGAACAGAAGGTAAGTCACCTCTAGTGAAGACAAGTAGATCATCAGCAAAGACCACGTGGGTAAGGTGTAGCTTAACACATTTAGGATGAAAGGAAAATCCTCCATAGCTAGGGAGATTCCTGAGCAACCTAGAGAGAACCTCCATACAGAGAACAAAAAGATATGGCGATAAAGGATCACCTTGACGAAGCCCTCTCTTACCTTAGAAGAATCCCTCAACAAAGCCATTAATATTAAGGGAAAACAAGGAGAGGTAACACATGCCATGATCAAACTCACAAATTTCTGGGGCAGACCATAGTGAATAAGGCAACTTTGAAAAAAAAGACCAATTAACAGAATCAAACGCCTTTTTGATGTCAACTTTAACTATGCATCTTGGAGTAATATGGGATCTAGAATATTTATTATTATTATTATTATTATTATTATTATTATTATTATTATCATTATTATTATTATTATTATTATTACTATTATTACTATTACTACTATTACTATTACTACTATTACTATTACTATTATTACTACTACTATTACTATTACTATTACTATTACTATTACTATTACTATTACTATTACTATTGTTGTTGTTGTTATTATCATTATTGTTATCATTATTATTATCATTATTATTGTTATTATTATCAGTATTGTTATCATTATTATTATCATTATTATCATTATTATTATTATTACTATTATTACTACTATTATTATTATTACTCTTATTATTATTACACAATTCAATGTTAATTACATCTTAATATTTCCTTAATTGTCCAAGTGTTCTTAGATCTAGTTGGGTAATTTGAAGATTATTTGGGTTTATTGGAGAATTGACAACTCTTCATCATTCATCAAGTTTTCTTCTATTATTCTTTGCTTTCTATTTGATCATCCTAAGTTGGTACAATTTCTCTACTCTTTACTTAATCCTTGTTTATTGTTTTACTCTTTCATCATGTTTAGACTTGTTAAGATGATTGACACCATTATTAGCATGTTCACCATGATAATGAGTGAGTAGTTCCTTAACTAGGGTTAATGGGGGATTAAGAGAGTTAATCATGTGGTAGATCTTTACTTAATAAGTTCATATGAATGCTTGCTTGTTGTAGTTTCAACTTATGCACATGTTATACTTGATGAAATGCTTGATTGACAATCTAGCATGATTCTCTTATCCTTTCAACAAGACTTGTAAGACATAAACTAACTCAAGGCTTGTTAGACCATGCATATAGTTGAATAGGAAGAATTAAGTCGACTTGTAGGTGTGTAAAGTCTTGACCGACTCGGCTCCGATACTCAAAACTCCCTAAGAATTGTAAGATATAAGCTAACTCGATTCCATTACAACAATAAATAGCTTGCATTTATGAAACTTATTTATGTGATCTCATCATGATTCCCCTATGAACCCATAACTCCCTAGTGCATTAATCAATTATTTACAAAACATACACTACAAGAAATCACGACAAGGGCGACTAACGAAGGCGACTGATTTCAGTCACCCTTATAAATTTAGCGACTAAGAACAGTCGCCCGCACTTGATAGCAATGTTTAGTCGCATTTGGCGACGGGTCATAGTTGCCAAATTTGGCGACTGTATTTTTTTAAGCGGGCGACTAAAAAAATTCGCCAAATTGGCGACTGATATTCCACTTTAGTCGCAAAATTGGCGACTGTTATCAGTCGCCGTTTATTGGCCACGTCAGTTTTTATGTGGTCAATTGGCGACCGTTTTCAATCGTCATGTCGAATTTCATATCAGAAGGTTGGCGACTGATATCCGTCGCCAATTTTCCATTTTCAGTCGCCAATTTTACATGTTTTTTAGTATAAAAATCGTTTTTAACCAAGTCAAATACGTAAAAACCTGCAAAGAAACCAACAACACCAGCATACAACACAAGGGATGTCAAACACGTCAAACTTTTATAATTAAAATCAAGTTTCATACACAAGAACGAGTTTTGGTGATTAACATCATCCGACAATAACGTTTTCTCTAGTAAATAACCGGAAAATTTGCTCCCGGTCCACTACCACCTCCATAATTATGATTTCTAGGATCATTTTCTTGCGGGCGTCACCCATTGTTGTAATTGGCGAAATAGGAGTTCATCCTTTCCATTTCCTCCTTCATCCTCCTTATTTCTTCATCTCTCTCGGTGTCCCGCTTATCTTTGGCGGCTTGTTGAGATTGGAGCTGACTTACGATACCCTGGGCATAAGTTTGTTGCTGGGAGGAGGACCCTCTTCTTGTTGGAGGATCGTAGTAAAGCTCTTTTGCCGTCCTGGTTCCATACAAATCTTCTCTTTGGAACCCCTCAACAAGATCAAAACATAGCTCTTTGTCGGTAATGTCCACGTTGTTCTTCTTTCGGACAAGAAATTGATCCTACAAAATTGATAAAACGTTATTGGTTAGAGGTTACTTGTCTAAAAATTGATAAAACATATAACTAACACATTAAGAAATTTAATTTTTGACACTTACATATAAGTCTTGATCTTTTGCCTTCATGAAGATCAGCTTGCCCTTGGTTGTCTTCTTGGCGTGGGTGTCAACAAAGAGATCTACAACCGAGAGCATCTTGCCCTTATTCTTCTTGGCCTTCCGAGAAAAAAAAACAAGGAGATATTACTCAAACAATTAAACAAGGAGATGTTACTAAAAATTAAATATAATAGCTAAGACAAAATTACAAGACTATTAAAATAAAAGCTAAGACTAAGAACTTACACTTGACAACACTCGATCGTGGAGAGATTGAGACCCTCCATAATGAGTAGGCTCAACTTTCGCGTCCTTTTCTCCTCCCCTCTTGTTGATGTTTGCCCGGGCTGACGCTTCCTTGAGCTCAGGACTATTCTGATACTTGGTTAATTCCTTATATGACGTACCTATAATCAATAAAATATCAACTATTAATATAGATTCAAAATATGTAAAGAATTTTAACTAAATACGAGTATTAAAAGGAACTAAATACCTTTCATGAAAGATGGCGCCTTCTTCCTCCTAGATACCTTATACATGTTGTCCCTTAGCCTCTTCTTGCCAATGTCATTATACCTTTGTCAAACTAGGCGCTCAAGGTCTGTTGAGCAATAGAATAGACGCTACTAAAAAAAATATGAGAAACAAATCTATAATAAGAAAATTAGAATAAATAAAATTATATCTAATAATATATATAGAAAATACATACCCGGAAGTTGTTGAACCACATCTCCTTATCTTCATCACTAGCTTTAGTCCAACAAGTGACGCCATGCGTCATGTTCTCGAGGGTGCTAGAAGTCACGCCACAAACGTCCGTTTGACTCTTAAACCTGAAATCAAACATGTTAAAAACATAATTATATGGAAAAAAAATCATTTATTGCGTACTAAGTAAATAAAAAAAGTCATTTATTACTAAATAAAAAATTACAAACTAGAGTGAATAAAAAATTACCAAAGACACGTCGGATCAAGGATCATCCTGCCATCATTATGGCGGGTAAAGTGATCTCCTCCTCCTCACTCAACACCTCCAAAGAACGGTCAACGTTGTCCTTCTGCTCTCGGGCGGAGCTACTACCCCCACTGGAGCCGCCCCGCTGCCTACTTCCTCCACGAGCCATGTGAACTAAAATTGCAGAAAAAGTGTTAACAGATATTACAGAATAATTATTATAAGATACAAAAAAAATACAACCTAATAAACATATATAAAAGAAGAAAATAAAACGCTAATAATTGTTTCCAAATTTATATACGTAAATTTTCAATACCTTCTCAAACTCATCATCATCATCATCAACAACATTATCATCAGCCTCATCATCCTCATCATCATCTTCTTCTTCCTCCCCTTCTTCCTCTTCCCCCTACTCATCATTCTCTTCTTCTTCCTCCTCTTCTATCTCATCCCCCTCCTCATCATTCTCTTTTTCTTCATCCTCTTCTAACTCCTCCTCCGCTTCTATCTCATTTGCGTAAATAATTTCATGAACAACCGGGGACAAAACTCTTTCTGATACAACTTCTTCTTGGAAAAATGATGTATCAACTTCTGATCGTGTCATTGTTTTAAATACCGCCCACCATTACTTTTGTTGTCTATCATTACTTGTGCTCGGAAAAGATGCAAAATAAACTTGATGAGTTTGTTGTGCAAGTATAAATGGGTCATATTTAGAGTAGGTTCGAGTATGATTCACTTTCACGAGTTGGTAACGATCATGGACTCTCGTTCCAACTATGGAATTATCCCTCCATTGACACTTGAATAAGACAGTTTTATAACCCCGACCACGCTCATTGTAGCACAACTCAAAGATATCCTCTGATATGCCATAATATTCATTGCCATCAAGAGAAGAAATAGTAACGTCGTAGTTGCATCTAGCCTTACTCTTTAAACTCTTCTTGAGTCTCATCGACAATGGATGGCAAATCACGTATAGCCTCCCATACCTTATCCCCTTAGAGTCGATCCAGAGCATTGTCACGCACCTCCTTACCTTTTAAGAAAGTTTTCTTGTTCCTTCTATGGATATGTCCATCCGGTAAGAAACATCTATGGCAATCAAACCAACGAATCTTTTTGGAATTAGGAAGATAAAATGCTTTACTCTTATCCATGCAATAAGGGCATGCCTTTCGCCCAACGGTTGCCCATTCTGATAGCATACCGTATGCGGGAAAATCATTTATAGGCCATAATAGTAAAGCTCTTAGTTGGAAATTTTGCTTCTTGGACACATCAAATGTTTCCACACCAACTTCCCACAAATGTTTCAGTTCTTCCACCAACGGTTGTAAATAAACATCCAGATGGTTTTTTGGGTTATCAGGACCGGGAATAAGTAGTGAGAGGAAAATAAATTGTCTTTTCAAACAAAGCCAATGAGGTAAGTTGTACAGCGTGGTCATTATGTGCCAACACGAGTAAAATCTACCAAACTGACCAAAAGGGTCAAACTCATCCGTACACATACAAGCCAAGTCTCACATTGCGAGGTTCCTTGGCAAAATCGGGATATAACCTATCGAAACGCTTCCACTCCTCTCCGTCACTCGGATGACACATCTTTCCTGGTGTACGAGGATTTTCTTTGTGTCATCTCATTTGGTTGGCAATATTTTTGGTGGAATACATTCTTTGAAGTCTTGGAGCTAAGGGAAAATAAATTAATGCATTTAATGATATTGGTTTCTTTCTCTTTTCACTCCTCTTATTAATTATTACCCTTCTTCCCCTTCAAAATAATATTTTCCTCACTTATCTCAGATCTATCCCTTTGACATTTCTTACATTTGTCAAGCAAAGCATCATCTTTCCAAAAAAGTATACATCTTTTGGGACATGCATCAATCTTTTCATGTGGAAGCTAAAGACCTTTAACCAGCGAAAAGATAAGGTGACTTAGTCTTTCGGGAGGATCCGCCACAAATAGGACAAAAAGATTCGAAATCAATGATTCAACTAATACCTTTGACACAGATCGGAAACAAATCGTAAGGTAAGGAGCAAGGCAGGATGAACAAGCAAAAAAGGGACTTCAGCAAGAAAACTAAAGATCCAAAAATTATACTCCGTCTTTCTCTAAGAAAAGAAAAATATAAGATGGAAAGAAGACAATTGAAGAGAGGCAGGAAACGTTTTACTTGATTGTATTCTTTTTTCAGCTACTCCTGCTATTGACGGATATATCCGTTTAAAACTAAAGACGGGTCAAATAGCTTGAAAGTGGTGACATTTTTTGCCCCCACCACCCCTTGCTGCTTGTCCTATTAGAAATGTGGTATTGTATTTGGCCCGTCTTTAATTATAGACGGATATGTACCGTCTATAATGAGATTTTGTGTTCTTTTTTTGGTTTTTTTTTATTTTTTTTATTTTCTTCAGTTGAGAGAGTTTTTTTCTCTCTCTACATTATTGACTTAATTCCAAAGAAATGTCTCCTTTAGGTTAGCCTTATTGTCATGACGACATGGCCATTTCCCTAACTTCACTATAGTATGCCTTAAAAACATGTGGATTGTTACTTTTTTTTGGTACAAAAGAGGGGCAAAGCCCAAAGCAGCTAAAGAGACTAACAGGTAACCATACGGGATATAGCCACCCCTAATAAATCTTCACGGAGAATCGTTCGGAGGCCGTATGAAGGGTGATCAAAGTAATTAACAGTAGTGTTGGCCGTGACTCCTTAGCAAGCCGATTTAGCTGCTCTATTAGCTTCACGAAAAACGTGGTCCATCTTAACCGTCCAACCATCTAACTTGGTGAGATTGATACATCGCTGAACTATGGGACGTAAGCTATTGCTCAGTAGCTGCTCTTCTTGAACAAAACTCACGCAACTTTTATTATCCATGTGAACCAGTAATTTTCGAACTCCCAAAGATCGAGCTCGTTCCAAGCCAATTGCTAGAGCACGCATTTCCGCCCTCATGAAATTACAAACTCCGCATGAGAAATTAAACGCGTAAATAAAATTACCAGTTTCGTCCCGAATAATTCCCCCCACAACCGGCGAGACCGGGGTTCCCTTTCGAAGTTCCACCCGTGTTTAACAAAAACCAGCCGTGAGGAGGTGCATTCCATCGAATGAACCTCTCCTCGTGTAGTATTCCTGGGATCGGTATGAAGAGGGAAAATAGGTCGAGAGCACGCCTTGTGATGTCGAATTGTTGTCTCGGACGGATTCTCGCATGACCTACCAAAAGCGACATTGTTACGCCATCGCCAAATCCACCAACAAGTTATTGCAAATTTCATAGACCAATCATGTGTAGCAAGAGAAATTCTGTTACTAGCATTCTTGGATATCCAGTTCTTAAACGGTAAGGTATAAAAGGATGGAGAAACTGCACACTCACCAAGGATTTCCCAAAGCTCTCTCGAATAAGGACAGTTGCGCAAAAGATGATCAGTAGATTCGTCATTTTCGAGACATCACGGACAAGCAGGGTCGTCGTGGAGATCCCTTCTAACTCGGTTATAATTTGTCATAAGCCTACCATGTGCAGTGAGCCAAATAAGCATACGAACTCTCTGTTGAACCGGTAATTTCCAGATAACGTGCCACGCAATTGGCTCCATCACCTCCGGGGTAATGTCAACCGTTTTGATAAGGGATAGAGCTGATTTAATCGAAAATTTCCGACTAGATGAAGCGTTCCAATAAAGTGAATCCTCCAAATACGGTTCTGGAGAAAGATAATATGCTGCGATTTTGAGAAGGTCTTCACGCGATAAATAGTTGGAAAAAACTTCCCATTTCCATCCCGTATTTCCATCGCACATTTCAGCAACTGTAGCGCCTAGGATTGTATTTAGGATGGGCATGATAACTCTATCAGAAAGGCATCCCGAGTCGACCCAGGAATGGTCCCAAAACAATGTTTTCCTCCCATTACCAACGGCCACACTACTGCCCTTATTAATAATTTGAGCTTGCGAAGTAATACCGTACTTCGTCACCTCCCTCAACTTCCGCAGTTCGAGATGATACCCCCCTCACAAACAATATTGAAGTCAGTATGGAAGGAGACCCTCTCACCTTATATGGGGGTGATGATACCGGAGTGTCCGGTAATGGATATCAGTTTCCACACAATCCAGGAACAACCATCGATTCTCCGAATGGAGATGTCAATACCATGGAACATTAATCAAGTTTTATCGCTTGTCAGCCGATCATATCTAACACACTTACTTTACGCCCCATTTAATACGTCAGATAGAATTCCCGCATTATCACCCAATTTGTCCCCAATTACCTGTATGGTTTGGAATATACAGGGGACCGGTAATAAGAATAAGATTAATGCTCTCAAAGAGGTGGTTAGAACTTACAAGCCTTCTATCATCGCTCTTGTAGAGACTCATATGAATGGTGATCACGCTCTTAATATACAGAAAATTCTAGGGTACAAAGGACACTCCCGAGTGGATGCCAAAACTTACAAAGTACAGAAAATCCTAGCCTTCACCATGGATCGTTACTAGTAACAAAAAATTTCATTTATAACGGATATATCGCAATACAACGGCTTAAGTACCACCCATGTGGGTAGATAATACAAAAACATAGTATTTAGAAAGTAGGAATTTGTTTTATCTCATCTACCCATATGGATAATACTTGATTCGCTACATATGATGAATATACCCGTTATAACAAAGGCTTATTGTAATAGTCAGGGTCGGCCCTAAGGCCCGTTTAGGTTGGCATTTGACAAGGGCCTAAAACAAGTAAGGGCATAATGTTAAAAAAAAAATACCAAACTTCTAAAAGACGCGCAAAAGAAGAAAATATTACAAAATAACAAAACTTAACCTTTTAGAAAATTATTAAAATAAGGCTACTTTTTCTATTAACTTTTCTTATCCCTTATCTTTTCTAATAATTAATACATTTTTCCCCAAATCCCAACTCAATTTCCTTATTAAATTTTTAGGGTTCTTCAAAGCGACAAAAATCAATACTTTTATTATTCAAAATTTGGATTATCGTAAGGAGTAAAGTACATGTGTGATCGTGTCTCTACTGCTCGTTTTCATTAATATTCGTCCGTCGTTCGCCTTCCCGTTAATAATTAGGGTGTCCTAAATCCTATTTTCTTTTTGTTTTTCAATTTTTATTTATTTTAATTATTGATTGTTTATTGTTGTGGATGTTTGTGTTGTTGAATTGTTGTATGTATCGTTCACTTTTTTTTTCCATTTTACAGCATGTATTATTGTCTATTGAGATGCTAATTGAAGTCTTAAGTAGAGCTGGCAAACAATGACACGATATGAAAACACGACACGAAATTAACGAGTTTGGGTTGAGGCCTAATGACCCATTTATGTAAGTGGGTTGACACGAACGCGACACGATATTTAATTGAGTTGGGTTTGGGTTGAGCTCTTCAAACACGAATCCGACACGAATAACCTGTTTACTAAATTAATTCTAATTTTTTGTATCCCCTATCACATAAATATACTTAAACTTTTAAAAATATAGACATGACACAAAAAAACCCGACACAAACCCGACACGAAATTAACGGGTTAGGGTTGAGGCTCTATGACCCATTTATGTAAGTGGGTCGACACGAATACGGCACGAGATTTAATTGGGTCGGGTTTGGGTTGGAGGGTTTGTGGCCCGTTTACATTTGACACGAACTCGACACGACCCGATCTGTTTGCCAGGTCTAGTCTTAATTTTTATTTATTTTAATTATTGATTGTTAATTGAACTGTTAAGTTAGTTTTTGAATTCTTATTTACAATGTTGTCTAAAAAGCATTTATCTCGACGCGAGGAAAAAAAAAACTTACCGAAGAGTTAATAAAACTTTGCATCTCAAAATGCTCATAGATCGCGGTTTTTATGATTTCTTAATATCATGTAGTAGACAATGACACATTATTTAATTGAAGAATTTTTTTCAAAAGGGTCCCGTTTTGCTATTTTGTCTAGGGTCTCAAAATATTTAGAACCGGCCCTGATAATAATAATATAGATGAACCAAATATCCAATTTAGTGGCATAAAAGTCAACTATGGTAGATTAACAATGCCCGAAAACGATTCCATATTTGTATAGATGAATTATATAGATCCACAAATTCTCATTATAGACGGGAGATGTTCGTTTATAATTATAAAAGGGTTAAATATTCACCCATTTTAAGCATAGGACAAGCAATAAGTTGCATGATGGGCCTAAAAATGTCATCCTTTAACCATATTTGACCCGTCTTTTATTTTAAACGGATATATCCGTCTATAATGAGACTAATTGATACTGATTGAGTAAAATTTAGTTGAAAACACGTGTAAGTTGACAGGAAATCAAATGTAGGTCCATGAGTGGATGGAATTACGTTTTGGGATCAATCAAAGACTTGGCCAAACCTTTTTAAAGCATTACATGGAGCCCATTTTCTCTCCATTTCCTCAAAAGAAATGGAGAGACAAGTACCTATTAATGGCCCGGATCGCATATTGACAATATCTAACGATTCTAAATTTACGCATAAAAATAAAGGAAAATGAGGGTGAAACAAAAAATTATTATTTAAGGAGATTGTGAGAGGAAATGGAGAGAAAGGAAATGGAGAGGATCCATTTCCCATTACATGACCCCTCGTTTAGTCATATTGAGTCAATATTGGCGACAAAACGGACATGCATTTTTTTGTTAATTAAAGATTTTCAATGTTAGTGTCACGTTCTAACTATTTTTGGAGCTAAAGCACCTTGACTGGCTCGGATTTGTCCACCTGTCGCATGCCATGGCTTTTTCTTTAACAAAACATTTAGGTTGGACTCGTTGGAGCAATAGTCCATGTTTTCAAAGATTTACTCCCTATGTTCTACTCCCTCCTATTTATTCATTTTGTCCCTCTTTCCTTATCGAAGCTAGTCGGATTTTTGTCCCTCTTTTCTTTTTTGGTAACTTTTGTGTGGTTCAAATTTAATTACATGTGGGGTAGAGTGAAATAGAGTGTTTTGTGTGGTCCAAAATCATTTTCTTAATTCTTGTGCAAAATAGAAGGGGACAAAATGAATGAATAGGAGGGAGTATTTTTTACTCTGTAGTTACTAATTAAATACTCTCTTCATACCACACCAATAATAACATTGACCGTTTTACCATTATTTATGGTCGTAGGGAATCTTCGATATTATTCTTAATGTATAAGACAAAATATAGTCATGTGAGATCTTGTTTGATTTATCGTCATGAATGCTATAAGAATATCAAGTTTTTTATAATTTTTAATAATGCGTAACAAAAGATATTTACGTTGAAAAACGTGTCTCGACAAGTGTGAAAAAGTCAATGTTACCATTGGTGTGGTATGGAGGGAGTATAGCACAATGAATAAGGAGATGGGAAATAATAATAATAATAATAATAATAATAATAATAATAATAATAATAATAATACCATTGGTGTGGTATGGAGGGAGTATAGCACAATGAATAAGGAGATGGGAAATAATAATAATAATAATAATAATAATAATAATAATAATAATAATAATAATAATAATAATAATAATAATGCGTTTAACTTAGTTGATCGTGGGACCATGCTTCAGGAGGTTCGCCGTCACTGCCCAGTCCTATCCCGATGGGTGGAGTTTTGTTACTCTAGTCCTGCTTGGCTGTATTATGGGGAGCATAGTTTATGGTCTTGTCAGGAGGTTCAGCAGGGTGATTCATTGAGCCCTTTGCTTTTTGCATTGGTGTTGCATCCTTTAGTGTGCAAGATCAGGGACTCCTTAGACCTGAGTTTGCAGGCTTGGTACTTAGATGATGACACTATTGTTGGGGACACTTTGGTTGTGGGGAAGGTCTTGAATATGATTATGGAAGATGGTCCTCGGTTTGGCCTCCATCTTAATGTTGGTAAGATCGAGGTCATTTGGCTTACGAAGGATCTCAGGAGTCAGCTTCCTAGTGTCTTCCCCCACTCTATTGCTCAGCCTTTACATGGTGTCACTGACTCACTGTTCTGGGTGGTCCTGTCAGTACGTGTCACGTTTTCGGCAGCGATCTTGTGGCGAAGAGAGTGACTAGAACCATCGAGCTTATGGATTCCGTCGCAAGGATTGATGACCCACGGTGTGAGTTGCTTATAATTCGGGTTTGTACTAGTTTTTCTAAACCTTACTTTGCCCTGCGTACTTGTTCTCTACGTGTCTTTGGGTCAGCCTAGCTTTCTTTTGATGTGGCACTTCGTTCTAGCTTAGAACGTATTGTCACTGCGTCTGGGCCTGATTTTGGGCATTGGCAATGGCGGCTTGCCACCTTTCCGTTTCATTTTGGTGGGCTCGGGGTTTATGCGGCTGGGGATGTCATACACTATGCTTTTCTGGCGTCCCGTTTGCAGTCTGCTGAGTTGCAGGCTAAGCTCCTACGTCCTTTTAGTATCATTGTTGCTGGCTCTACTTTTGATGATACTCTGCGTAATTTTAATGAGGTTACAGGTTCAAATCTTCTACGTGATCCTAGTGAAATCGTTGCCCCTAAACTTATGAAGAAATTGGCAGATATATATTTCGCGAAGGTTGCCGCTACTTCGGACTCTGTTTTCTCGTTGACTCCGCGTCAGTTTGCATTGTGGAAGTCTCAGCAGGGGGCTCACTCTTCTAATTGGTTGTGGGTGGTTCCTATTTATGGGCTGAGGTAGACTATGAATGGGAGGACCTATCGTAGTGTGCTTAGCTATCGACTCGGTGTCCCGTTGTTCACGGTGTCTAGGCTATGTCTTGCCTGTTCTCGGGTTTTTGATGGGGATGTTTATGGCGATCATGTTGTGTCATGTGCTGGTACTGTGGGCGTTAAGCATCGGCATAACCCTGTTCGCGCACATTATTGGACATCTGCAACAGGTCGGGGATCTCTGCTAGTAGGGAGGTTGATATCGGTTTGGTTGATTGGCATGATTGCTCCCTTCGTCTGGTGGATCTACTTCTTTATTCCTGGGATAGGGGGCATGATGTGTGTGTCGATCTGACGGGGTATTCCCCCTTGTCTCAGTCTGGGTTGTCCAACTTTGTGCCGGGTCGGGTTGTTGCTGATGCTGCTCAGTGAAAGTGTGCCAAGTACCGGGATTTGTGCACGACGACTGGTTATGGTTTCCTACCCTTCTCTTTTTCTTCGCTGGGAGAGCTAGATACGGATGTTGTGGCTTTGTTCAAGCGGATCCAGAAATTCTCTATTTCTGAGGATGTAGGGGCTCGCGCGACCGTTTACATTTTTACTAGAGTTAGCTTTGTTATTGCTAATGGAGTAAAGGCCCAGATTGTATCTCGGCTGTCCAGTAATTTCTTGTAAAAATTTTTATTATTTATAATAAAAGTAATGGTTTATAATAATAATAATAATAAGAATAATAATAATAATAATAATAATAAGAAGAAGAAGAAGAAGAAGAAGAAGAAGAAGAAGAAGAAGAAGAAGAAGAAGGAGATCTTAGTTGAGTTTTCTCTTTCTTTTTGTGTGGAAAAGAACCTTGAGGGAGGTCCACATTAGGTAGTGTCGGAGGAAGATTTGTGACTTGCATTACAAAGCCGATGTTCGTGTGTTATCGTCTTCCGGCATTGCTCCTTACACTGCCGATACTCATGAGGCCTTGACTGAAAAGCACCTGATCGTTCCTTCCCCCGTCTTGCCTCCCTTGCCTGTAGTTCACCATCCCCTCATTGCGTCCGCGACAGTTATTTGGGATATGATTAGGGGTTTTCCACGTGGCACTTCTTGTGGGAGGGACAGTTTTGTGCCCAACATCTTTTGGATTGTTTGAGCGGAGCTTCTGTTGCTATTTCTGATGATTTGATCGCCTTTATTACTCGGGTGGTTAATCTTCTCCTTGAGGGCAGATGTCCGCAGGTTCTAGAAGAGTATATTACTAGTGCTCCGCTCACCTCGTTTGTTAAACTAGGTGGTGGTATTCGTTATATTGTTGTGGGTACGATTTGGAGACGGCTTATCTCTAAGGTTGGTGCTTTTTTGATTGGCCTGTCGTCGAGTGGTTATTTTGCTGGTCTCCAGTTCGGGGTTGGGGTACCCGGTGAAGGAGAGACTATCTTGCATGCCTTGAATCGGTTTGTTGAGGGTCAGAGGGAGGAGGTGGGCCTTTCCATGCTTTTGGTTGACTTCCAAAATGCTTTTAACTTGGTCGATCGTGGGATCATGTTACGAGAGGTTCGTAGTCATTGCCTTGTTCTCTCCCGCTAGGTGAAGTTTTGCTATTCTGGTCATGTCCGTTAATATTATGGTGAGCACAGCTTGTGGTCTTGTCAGGGGGTTCAACAGGGTGACCCTTTGGGTCCTTTGCTTTTTGCTTTGATGTTACATCATTTGGCTTATAAGATCAGGGACACTTTCGACTTGAGTTTGCAGGCTTGGTACTTGGATGATGACAATATTGTTGGGGATACCTTGGTTATGGGGAAGTTTCCAACTCCTACAAAATTGGGGAGTTTAATTAACCATCCCTCCTTGGTCATTGAAAACTCCTACATCATTTGTTAATAAAATTTACTAATTTGCCCTTTTAAAAAAAGAAATTAAGTGTTACTAATATTACGGAAGGGTATATTGGTAATTAAAAATTAAAATAAGATGAATTAACACAGTTCAACCAAACCACACAAGGGAGTTTAATTCGTGGGAAAAACAAACTCTCTCAAGGCAACCAAACATGTTTTTGTCAATTCATGTGAATTTTATACGGGAGTTGGATTCCAATGAGTTGCAAATTAACAAAGGAATTCAACACCGGCATGAACCAAACGAGATCATAGTATATGGAACAAAAATAGAAGCAAATACTTATGTATTCCCATGTTTCTGCTATTTAAAACATAATTAGATATCAAAAATTAAAATAGTCATCTCAAGCTTTTTAATAAGGCATTGTACTTTGTCGTGTTCATTTGGCTAGAAAGCTAGATTATTAGCTATATTTTTTTCTTAAGAAAGTGGTTATTTCTATTTATTTTTTATAGTTAATGACATGATTGGTCTAAAAATAGTCATTATCATAAATCAGTCTTGAAAAAATAATTAACCGAATAAAATGTAAATTTGTGTCTATCTTGATGTGGGCGTTACAATTCAAGAGTTGATGTCTAGATTTGAGGCAAAGTTAAGCTCGAGCTTTAATTGATCCACCTAATTTAAACGTCAGGAATTCTGGGCTAATCATTGAAAATATAATTTTGCTACACCATAGATAAATTTTTGGGTCTGTCCCTGGCTGACAAGAAGGCATGCATTGTTGGATTCTGCCCAATGCCAGAAGGTCAAGGAAGTTGGTGTTCGGTCGATAAAGGTCTAGATTTACTGGTTTTGACTCATTAAGTAGCGCTGGATTTTTGGCATTTGTAGTACTGTAATACCAAGGTATTCTGGGTCTTGTTACTCGGCCGAGTAGAGCGTCATGTGTTTTCTGGTCAGGCTACTGCCCAGAAACACTCGGCCGAGTAGTGTAATACTCGGTCGAGTAAGGAGTACTCGGCTGAGTACTCCACGTACTCTCGACCGAGTATCCGGTCTGACGGGGTTAATTTCCGCGGTTTGATTAAGGTGATTAGAGATTATATATAAACTTCGTTTAACAGTTACTATTCATTCTATCAAAACATAAACTACGTTCTTCACTCCTCTAATCACCCTAATCACTCTCAAGGCTAATTGATCGATCGCAAGTCTGCACTTCCTTCTTTTGTCCCGATTTCTTTGGTAAGTCTCTAGTGCTTTGTAATCAGTTAATAGGTTGTCTTTTAGGGTTTTGCCCTAATTATTGATTTGGGTTATTTTGGGGAAATGGTTTATAGTGATGGTATGTGATTATTTGTGTGTAGGTGACGGTGTCATGGAGAATTGCTATTGATTGCTTGTGTGTGCTTGGATTGCGAAAAGGTAGGGTTTCCCTACTCAGTTGATTGCATAATTGATTTAAGATGTGGTGATTGTGATTGTATTGACATGTTTATCATTGTTGTTGATTTGTAATCTTGATTGTTGGAGTTGTGATGGATTGACTATGTTGGTGAGATGCGTCCTCAGCTGAGTGAAGTCACTTGCGGGAGTGGCTTCACGCCCTTGATTCGCCTCTTGTGGAACCCGCCACAAGAGGGGATGTGCACATTAATGAACATGGGTTGTTTCTCGTTGCGATGAACATGGCTTAGGTGGGCAAGGTTGCGGTTCCCCACTGGCGGTATGGATTATCTGTCGCGGCGGTAATCTGGCAGGACTTGGAATTGGAGGATGGTTGTATAGTCGTTGTCGTGGTTGTTAATTGTACATTGCTTGTCTTGATTATTCAGTGATCTGACTCTGTTGTTGTTTTACAAAACTGTGGTGATCCATTCGGGGATGGTGAGCAATTGATTAACATGTACTTTTGTTGATAGCTCGCGGGATCTAGTTGGGATTGAGTCATCACTTGTTGAGTCTTTAGTCTTCCGCTGACAGTTTATACATCAGTACCTTTGATAGTTTTGGTTGTAAATAGTTTTGGTTAACTTCGGTTGTATCTTGTTTAAACAGTTCTATCTTTTAATAAACGTTCTTGGATGGTCTATTTGATATACTTTATCTCGGGTAATCGAGATGGTAGCATCTTCATATGCTAGGGTGGTCTTGATAAGACATCTTGGTATATGGGGTGTTACAAATACATTCTTCTAAAATAGGATGGTAAATATTTTCATTGCTCTAAAAGACATACCTCCTATGAGTTTGGATCCTCTAAATGGAAGATTCATTTCTCTCTCACTGAGTCTCACACGATAATAAAATATTATATTTTTCTTTCTACTGCCGTTTCAGTTAGTTTTCGACATAACCTCAACTGTTAAATTAGTGAAAGATAATCTTGAGCGTTATGCCGTTAACAGAAAATGAACCCTTCTTTTAAGAATTAGAGAGGATCCTTCACTTCCTCCAAGTAAGTATAACCTTCCATTTGTGTACTTCAATCTAGATAGAAGTTGACAACCGTGGGGCGTTTGAAATTTTGGGAGCAGAGTCATCTCCCACTCCCAAGGCTCAAACATTACATTACCTAATTAAACAATACATACACATATTTAATTCGTTCTGGATAAAGTTGATAAACAAACCAAGTTTCTTCAAACCCAACGTGGCTCCAATTCTTCTCCTAGGGTCGTCGATGACAACAGCCCCTACCGTACTTTGTAAAAAAATGATTGCACATCATCGCCACAAGCCGATTAAAAATTTAGAATTGTGTTTTTTTCAATACATTATCGAACATATTATTTTCAACTTCATGAGCGAAATAGAAACATGGTAACTCAGTACCACCCATATATCTATCGTTTTATTCAAAATGTACATTGATACAACATAACTAGCAAGGAGAAAAGTAACGTTACAACTTTAACAAGTGTAAAACATAGAAGAAAAAAAACAGTATTTCAAACTGAACATTTTTTTCCCTAATCTCCTAACCAAAGACCAAAGTATCCAAACTTCCTGCTAATCCTGTTGCAAAATCTTGGCCAAATTTGAAGCAACTTTACTAATCTTCTCATTATCATCTTCAATTAATCCCAAACAAATCTCCAAAACCCCTTCATTTTTGACCTCATCCTTGACATTTTCACTACAACAACATATCAAATTCAATGTCAACAACCCATATTGTATCCCTCTTGAACTCCCATTCCTTACATACCTCACCAAAATCGACACGATTCCGTCACACTCCACCATTTCCTCTCTCCCTTCCTTACACTTGGCCAACAACCCCAACACCTCCACTGCCCGCTCGAGTCCCTTTCCGGCCATCTCCACTAAAATTGGCACTGCCCCGCAATCCACCGCTCTACGGCGGTTTTCTGGAAATGAACAGATAGTAAAGAGCGCGGTGGCAGCCTCTTTCTTATCTCTTGCTTTCCCAGTGCTTACGAGGGAAACAAGAGACCGGACAGCGCCAGGGTAGGCACCAATCGTCGCCTTGTTTACCTCCATCACAGCTAAACTAGTAAGCACAGTCGCCGCCACCGCGGCACAACGTCCTCCGAGTGCGGCGACGAGTTTACCCACCGCGCCCTCCGCTACCAACCCCACCTTATTATCATCATCCAAACTGAGTTCCAGTAGAAGGGACAACGCCTTCTCCTGTAAACCCCGGTCCTGCGAGTCCACACAACGAAGGACCGCAGACGCTGCACCCGACTCAGTGAGTCGGGAGCGGAGTCCCGGGTTGGACTTCACCAACCCGGCAAGTCGACTCACTGAGTCAACCCTCTCCTCAACCGTTGATCTCCGCGCGTTGAGCGTGGAGATGAGGGAGACGAGTTGACTGGGTGAGTCGGTATCGGAGTCAAAGCGAGCAGGGGAGAGCTGGTGGTGAGGGGTATAATTGGAAATAAGACTGCGAAGGGCGTGGTTAGGGATAAGTGTAGGAGTATCAGGGAGGGGTAATTTGGTAATTGGACAAGTGCGATGTCCGGCGTCAATCCATCGTTGGATTGAACTACGATCAAAAGTGTGCCCAGAAGAGAGTATTACTGGGTCAAACATTATTTCGAGCGAAATCGGACATTTGAAATACTCTGGCAATTCATTCGCCATTTTTCAATTATTTTTTTTTTTTTTTTTTTTTGGTTTTATTAAATTAAAACCCACAAAAAAAAAATGAAACGGAAAGGGGTGAAGCTGTAAATTTCGGTGAAATTATGAAGAAAAAAATGTGGGTTTTTGTGGGTTTTGGATTCTGAGAGAGCTTGTTGTTCTTGTTGTTGGCAAAAAGAACGGACGAAATTGAAATTAATATGAAATGAAATCATAAATTCCAGGAAAGGGAAGAAAGATAAAGTAATTAAAGTGACGCGTGACGTTACATGTTCTAGATTTGTGGACGATTTTGCCCTTTTATTTGACTTCAAATCCTTTGTTTAAGGTCGTCAAATTAGGAGATATGGGTGTTTTCGGGATTTAATGCGCTTCTCTTGTGGTGCCAAGATTTTCAATTTTTTTCCAGTAATTAGCTTGGGAGCAAATTAATATTTTGGGAAATTCAACTAGGTTTATTACTCCCTCGGCTCTTAATAATTGTCCAATTTATTGAAATAATCAACAAAAATGTTCAAATTGGAGCAATTTCAATGAATTGGATGTAGTACTCTACTAGGTTTATTACCAATTCATGGATTATACAACCAGTTGTACGGTGTAGAATCTGAGCTTTGTGATAAAGTATTCGAGTTTTATGTTAAATAATATGAGCTTTATGTTAAATAATATGAGCTTTATTAGAAAGTATTGAACTCATCCATTTACACATTAAAAACATCAACTTTGAATTAACTCAGAAAAAATACATATAAGCTCGGATTCTTATACATTGGTTCTACAATGTTTATGGTACAACTAGATGTATAATCCTATTTGTGGTTTATTACTCAAATCGTTTTTAAAGTTGCATGCTTTATATTTGAATATTTTACTTATAATCTACTTAGGAAATATATTTTTTTCCCATATTTGTGTTTTTTTTTCTCATTTTCCTTTCGAGAGGTTTGCTTGGATTGAGGGTAAAATAGGAGGAATAGATAGGGGAGTGATATGTGAGGTGCATTTTCCATGTTTGATATAAGAGTAATTATCCACCTCCCGAATCTATTACCCTTATGGAGGGGTAATACATTATCCACCCCCCCCCCCCCCCCGGGTAATGAGTAAGGGAGTAAAACATCTTCTCGGTAATCATTACCTTTATGTCAAACTTATCATTAAGGAATTCATTACTCCCACTAATAAATTTCCCCAATAATTATCACTGAAATAAAATTTACCCCCTAATTATTCCATGGATTCCAGGCATTAGGATAAACTATAATAACTTTTGAACATATATAACTCAAAAAATAAAATACATTGATAAATAAAATCAATATATTTATATTTATCATCAAAGCATGTTCACAAAATATCTACCAAAACATGTTATATATAAACATGTTATATATACATAAATGTATCGTTTTAGAGATCACATCAAAGGGAATGAAAGGAGGTAAAAAAAAATTGAGGGAGTAGCATATTGGATACAATTTGGCATATTCAGGGCTGAATGTCAGATTCACCATCAATTTGCTATTTTACTATGTTTTTTAATTGGTAAATTTTGATGACATATTAAAAGCAATCTATGTCATCGTCTACGAACTCTGTTATGTTTTGGTTAATTTATCTGTAATGAAGTAATGCCCGTTAAAGCTTTTTCCCTCAACAAAAAAATAAATAAATAAAAATAAAAACAATCTAGGTTTACTAATTCCAATACTTCATAGTTGTTTTTTTCGCATTCAACAACTTGCAGCCCGCTAAAAAAGAGTTCTCTCACTCTAGTGCAAGGCTTAATGGTTATATCACTCGTCCTGATGTAGCCATTAAGCAAGTTAGTAGCATACTTAAATTACGTAACATGTATTGGCTTAAATGTATCAAAAAGATTAGTGATGAAACTTGGATAAAATCAATTAAATATGATTGATTTATCCTTGTTTTATGAATTGTAGTGTTTGTAATAGTTTGTTTATGAGCTTAATGAGAATTACTAACCTTTCACCAAAAGAAAAATATGGGTTTTGAATGCCTTTGTGAATCTATTTCTTGGCTTTCTTCCCTAATTAGCTCTTCTTCTCTTTAGAAATTTCTTCATTTATTGTTCTTGATTTTTACCTTCCCTAAGATTTGACTCTTCTTGCTCTCCATTTTAGCCTAGGAGAGCTTTCTTTAGTCATGTAACTTGAGAATAAAGGTGAAATCAAGAATGTAAATTGAGTTTCTTTTGAGTCTTTTTTTAGCTAAACACTAATATTATTGAAAGTTTGGGAAGTTATACAATCATATATCTTCTTTTCTTAAGATTTGTCCAAGGATCCGAAATTTATTTCCGCTCTTTGAACTTTTGCATTTTCTTGTATTCCCTTTTGTTTGAAGCTTTATGTCTTACCGTTTTTGTAGGATTGGAAATTTCAAATCTTGTTTATTCTTTATGTCTACTGATTATACTTGGTATAAGCAGTTTATGGTATCAAGATCTAGCTCTAAGTGTATGTTTGATTTGTTCTGTCTTTGCAAATTGATGAGGCAGCACGCAGGCAGCATACATTATCAAGTAGGAGTAATAATTTTGGGATCCGGTTTCGGTTTCGTCGTTTTGGTTATTCTGGCGATTCGTTAACGAACCTTTTGAACCGGTTTGGTTAACCGAATCGATTTTGAAGTTCCTTACCCTAGATCTCTTTATCTCTGGTTAGTCTGATCTTTTTTAAGACGAAGTTATTTATGTTATTTTTTTTTTCTTTTTTTTCTTTTTTGGGCTTTTGTGTGTCATTCTTGTTTAACGAGAGTTGTTTTCAGCGCCCTTTCTTTTATGCTTGCTACCTGGTATTTGGAAAATCTTCGATTTTCTTTTACCGTTCTCATCCGAAAGGATGGTATAGGTTGATTTTCAATCAACCTAGTTTCTTTACCTTATCAAAAAGAAAATATACTTCATAGTTGTGATTCACTATCTCATTTTTTCGGTTTAAAAATAGAAAACACTTCTACTACTTGCCAAACAAATTCCGCTAATTAAATTTATTAGTCAAACATTCAATTAAGATCTTCGCAACCTTGATCCACATACACTATTTGTTATTTACTTTTACTATTTGTCAAAGAGAGCCTTGTTTTATATCATACTCCCTCCTATTCTACATAAACCTCCCTATTTATGGGGGCACTAGAATTAAAGAGGGAAATTAAAATAAGGTAAAGTATTGTAGTGAGGTTTGGTAATTTGAGAGAGGGAATGTATTGTGGGGTATTATTGTGGGTGACGTGATTAAAATAAGTATTGTTATGGGTAAGTTGATTAAAATAAGTATTGTTGTGGGATGAGGTGTGGTATTGTTGTGGGGTAAGGTGATTAAAATAAGTATAAAACTTTTCTAAATAAGGATAAGGAAGGAATTGTGAATAGGTGAAAAAGAAAAGAGAGAAGTTTATGTAAAATAGGAGGAAATAATATCCTTCAACCTTTGTTTACCTATTCTCTATCTCAAAAACCCACATCTTCAACTTCTTCAAACCTTCTTTTCACTTATTAACATCATTTCACCATGTTGCATGAAAGTCTATCTTAAGCCATCTTTAACAACCACAAAGTAACATTGTTGCCCATCTCTAAAGGATGAAATGATGATGGCCATTTAAGACTACGTGTGAACCACGCCACCCGTCGTGACGACACTCGCCCATAGAACCCCCGGAGGGGAACAACATGGGTTTGATACCGCTCGGTAAGGCTTTGAAACCGCTAAAAGGTTTGAAACAAGCCTATAAATAGGAGTCGCCGCCAAATTATTATGGAAGCTTTGAAACCGTTCGAATCAACTTTGTTATATCAAATTAAGCACAATGTAGAAAATGACATAAACATTAAGGATAGATATTCGTTCCCCTTAGCACTCTATATCTAGAATGACTATCAAATGCCAATGAATAAGGACATGCAGTATTCAAAGATATCTGAGTAAGGGCCCAGGGTAAGTATTGAGAAGTTCTTTTTAATCGAACACTCAATACCACCCTCTTTATAACGGCCTCTACTAATCGATTGAGGTTTATGATTTGAATTTAACTTCAATGATATATTCATGCTATGCAACAAACAATAGATTAGTCCTAACATGTGAGAATTTATTTAAGTAAGTGAACTAACAAGTAAATTTAGAGGGTCAAAGTTGAAATTTTATTGATTACATGAGAAAAATACAACAAAGAATGTACAATGGTAGAAGTGAATCAATGAAAATGATTAAAATGAAATATTAAATAAAGAAATTAAGTTTGAAATTACAAAAGGTGTCAAATATATTGATAATAGGCTATACGATGAGCATGGTGACAATAGATGATAATAGTCAATTTATACTAACTAAAACACCTTACGCCTGAACACAAAAGAGAGAAGCCAACTAAGAAGTGGCGCGATCTATTATGCGTCCTTTTCAAGAGGCACATAAATAAATGTGTTTCTTCTTGGGTGAATTATGATTGTGGAAGTCAAATCCGTCTTGTTTATTTAGATTAACATGCGAAAGCGATTTGCTTTTGATTTATTTACAAAATCTGAAAATGATTAAAAAAATAAGAAAATTAAATAATTGAAAGATCGATTAAAACCACCTAATATCAATTGTTAGACATTGTGGAATGAATTAAATTGAAAACGAGTTTGAAATTAAAAAAAATGAAAAGATAAATTTTATTAGGTTAAACTAGACCTTCTAATATGAATTGTTAGACATTTAGAATAAGGAACTTGATTAAACATCTATTCACCCACGAATATCGATTATTAGCAATCTTACTCGATTAAACCGATTAAACCAAATAAAGACTAAACTTTATAAAAGGGTTTAAAATAAAATTAAAACTTTAATAAATGAAAGCAAAATGGTTTGACAATAAAGAAAAGATTTGAAAACAAGAGCTCTTATATATAGATCCTCGGATAAACCATAGTTAAACATGTAAATCAAGATAGAAAACTAAAGAGGAAAATCAAATAGGACATACAGAGCCTTAAAAGAGTCGCACCAACAAGTGCATTTTTTTTAAGGGACACACCTGTTTGTGCGTTTTTTTTTTTAATTATAATATCAGCCATATTTGCTTGGTTAATTAAAGCCTCGATCTTACGGTTGTGGAACCATAAAGATCATATCTAATGTATGTTATGTATAAAAAAAGTGATAAAACTAAAAACAATAATTACAGATTAAAAAATGGGTTGATAACACCCTCAGAGTTATATGTTAGCGTTATGTGATTTAAGCCAAAGTCGATTTTGTTGATACTCGTAACTATGCATGGAGAGTGAGCTTTGAAAGCAAGGATTGATTATTAAGTTGATTTATTAATTGAAGTGGAGTATTTAATGCACAATGATGGAACCACGATATGAATCAGGCATAAGTGGTCGATTGATCATGCACGTAGTATCGGTTGAATAGTAACACATTCTAGAAATGCAGGAAATAGAGAGAAGGGAGAAGGATAAGGAAAATCAACTCCGAATGTGCCTTGAATGAAGACCCGAAGACCTCTATTTACAACCAAAGAATGACAGAGGTGGAATGAAAGACGCACTAGTATAACCGCGCCTCTTTAAAAAGGCGTAACACCCAATGCATTTCTTCCTTTGAAGTATCCTCCTGCAATCAGAAAACGCGTATTTGTGGATTCCGAGGATATGCAGATTAACTTTTATCGTTTTAGATAGAGTTTAAGTATATGTCTAAAACTCTAAAACTAAAAGTAATATCTTTCCAGAATATCCTGACTCAGAACGAGATGGGAACTAAAAAATGGAGACGGTTTTTGGCTCAAACTCGAAATTGACTCTAATTGCTGTCAAAACGATCGTATTGGCACGTAAATGATGACTCATAGGTTGACCAAAGTGTTCGAGTAACGTTTTATTAATCGAGTTACGAAATATTATAAAAACGCGACATATATATGCTAAAAAAGTCGTTCGACAATCATCGGGTGGCTTACGGGAGTTGCAAACTGAGGTGTCTACAGAGCCCCCAACTTTGACCGAGGCCCTTTTCTTTCGGGCTGAATGGAGTGGAACTGTAACACCCCTAATTCCCGTAATATATTTCTTTATTTTATTTTCTCATATTTCAGATTTTATTTTTCCGGGAAAATATCTGTCTCTTGTCTTTTTGGCTCGTTGGGTTCGAAACGGTGAAGATCCGCCCTTTTCTTGGGTCTCATGTGTATATAGAGTGGATGGGTTAAGTTTTGGGTCTATGGTTGGTTTCAACGCATGAGCTTCTTCTATATATAAGAAGGGGGACCAAACCCTTACTTTTCTTTTCTCATAGTTCTCACAAAACCCTAAACTTAGTTTCTCTCCTCTCTTTTATTCTTGGAAGCTGCGTGCCTCCCTTCCCCATAGAGTTTCGTGCAACCCTTTGTTCTTATTCTCTTTGTTGTTTTCAAGCCTAGATCGATGCTACTCCTTGGATCTATCTATCTTCTTCGTAAGTTTCATGTTTTTGGCATAGTTTTTATAGTTTTATATTTATCGTTAGCGTATTAATTAGGATCCATTTCCCTATGGCACGTGTGATGTCTTAAAGGCATGGAGACCGCATTTGGGGAAGACATCTATATCGTGGAAGACGACCTCTAGGATTTATTTTCTTCAAAATGTAACTAGGTGTTTCTCTTTTAATTGTGTTTATGCCAATTGATGTAATTAATATGATTTAATGATTGTGTTGTATGTTTGGTACATGTTTGATGGTTTATTATCATGTTGATTATGTTTTCGCATGTTTGTATATGTTTTAATGCATTATTTATATGACATATGTTGATTATGGGTTAAATATGGGTGTCATGAGCGCAATTAGGATTTACGAATGAAACCCTAATGGCGGCGTGATAGGCGGCCAAAAGTGTTCTCCAAAGTTATAGCTAAAGCTAGTATAACCTTGATGATGATTCGAGTGCTATAGCTGAAGTTAGTACAACTTTGGGTCATTACTCTAGTTATGGCTGAAACAGGTATAACCTTGGAAATATGAATCAAGGTGTAATACTACGGCTTTATGAGTCTCTGGGTACTCTATCGAGTGGGCCTTACTCTATCGAGTAAGGGTGTTTTGATTTTAGAAACAGTATTCTGTCTGTAGGGTACTCGATCGAGTAGTCTGGGCACTCGATCGAGTAAGTGGCACGCGATCGAGTACGTCTGTTACTCGATCGAGTAGCTCGGTCAACGGGTGATATTTCGACGGGTTTTGTTAATAACACGGATTAATATATAAATCTTTCCGTCGCCTTCATAATACACTTTTACAAACCTAATCACATTGAAAAGGAGATTCAACCTACGTTATTCGCATCATCCGTGTTATTGACAAATCCCGGAGCTTGAGAGGCCGGATTTCATCGTTCTTTGCATCCTTGTGATCCTTGCGTCGAGGGTAAGATCTACGTACCAATTTTATAGTAATTAGTTAAGTTTGTTTAAACCCTAATTTGGGGGATTAGGGGTTGTTGTTGGTTATTGTGTTGTTAGTAATTATATGATTGTATGTTAGGAGGAGGATTCGTAGAAGAGAGATTTTGATACAACTGTTGAGATCATCTACGTGTGTTGCATTCCAGGTAGGGTTTCCCTACTCAGTATTAGTCACATAATGTGTTGATTGTTGGTTGTGATTATTGTATAATATCATACTCGTATTGTGACGGTTGTTGGAATTGGTTACTGTTGATGGTTGTAATTGATTGTATCTGTCTGTGTTCTTCGGGGTGCGTCCCTGGATGAGTGAAGTCACTTGCGGGAGTGGCTTCACGCCCATTATTCGCCTTCTGTGGAACCCGCCACATAAGGGATGTGCACATTAATGGATTTGGGTTATTCGCTCAATGGAGATGAGCGGGGCTTAGGTGGGAACGGCTGCGGTCCCCCACTAGCGGTGTGGAGTGACCTGTTGCGATGGGTACTGCTACACACTTTAGTGTGTATTCAGTGATGAGGAGTTGATTTTGGAGTTTGGGTTATGTGACGATTGAGCTGTGTTGGTTTCTGTCTTATTGTAATTATATATTTGTGTGATTAGTACTGACCCCGTCTTTGTTTTGAAAAACTGTGGTGATCCATTCGGGGATGGTGAGTAGTTGTTGAACAGGTATGAGTCGAGACATATGGGCTAGCTGGGATGTGTCACGATGAGATGATAGAGTCTTCCGCGGTAGTTTTGAGTAGTTGTTAAACATTCTGATTAGTTGTTAGACATTTGGTTTGAGAACATGTAACCCATATTTTATCAGTTGGTTTTGGATTTTAATCACTAAACTTATTACTATTTAAATGTTGGTTCTTTATTGTCTTTTGATTATCATTGCCTCGGGAAACCGAGATGATGACATCTTTATACCTGAGTGGTCCTGGTAAGGCACTTGGTGTATGGGGGTGTCTTGTCAGCTCGGTCGAGTATGTTTGAGATCAGAAGGTCTGTTTGGGGTCTGGAGTCGGGGCACTCGATCGAGTATGTTGGGCACTCGATCGAGTAGCCTCAACTCGATCGAGTAGGTTTCGGCACTCGATCGAGTGGGGTCTGGACAGGCTGTATTCGTGTTTTGGGTTATTGTATGTATGTTTATATCTACCCTTTTCTTATATAGTTTCATGATGCCGCCAAAGAAAACCGCCTTGTATGCTAGAGCTGAGAGCATGAATGTTGATGACATAGTTAAGATGTTGGAGCACCAAGATGCTCTTACGGAAGCGCTAAAAAGAGTGGGGAAGGATAAGGAGGTTGATCATTCTAAGATCAGTCTCTACATAGCTAGGTTTAACCCGAAGGAGTATAAGGGAACCGGGGAGCCAATTCTTCTTGACAATTGGCATCGTGAGATGGAGAATATTCTGGATTTGGTACATTGTCCGGATGAGATGAGGGTAGAACAAGCTGCGTTCTACTTGAGAGAAGCGGCAGGTGAGTGGTGGGACAAGGTAAAGGTGAGTGCTAGAGATATGTATACGAAGCAGGGGCTGCCTGCTATTCCTTGGGAAGAGTTTAGGAAAGCTATGAAGAGGGAGCTCGTGCCGGAGCATGTGAGGAGTAAGCTGAGGGAGGAGTTTGACGGGTTCAAGATGACCTCTGAGATGCCTGTGGCTGAGTATTACAAATAGTTTAATGAGAAGGCTAGGTATGCTGAGGATATGGGATTGAGTGATGAGAATCTAGCTCTGAGATTTGAGAAGGGGTTGACCCCCAAGATAATGGAGAAGTTACCCTTGGGGATCCTTACAGAGGTTAAGGAAGCTTATAAGAGGGCTGGGAGAGCTGAGAGGCTAATGGAGATGACCCGAGAGAGAGGTGCCGAGAAAAGAAAGGCTGAGAGCGAGAGTGGTGGCTAATCTAACTACAAGAAGGGAAACCAAACTCAGGCTAGAACATATTCATCTGGCTCGGGGTTTAGTTCAAGGGCTTCCTATGGGCGTGGCCGTGGGAACAGTAGCAGCAGCAGCTGGGGGATGACCTGTTTTAAGTGTGGCGGTGTAGGCCACAAGAGACATGAGTGCACCAGTGCGGTGAGCGGGGGTTATCAGAGGCCGGGACAGGGGAGATTTTCTCAGGGGCCGGCACAGAGTTTTGCGAGCAACAGACCAGCTGGATCATGGAACAACCGGGGTGGTCAGAGCAATAACGGGGGAGGTAACCGCAATGGCAATAATTCTTATCAGAAGCCAGCTACGAACACCAACAACAACCAGGGGTCGGGTGCTAAGCCGACTACCTCGGCCAGTACTGTCTAAGGAGGTGGGCAGAAGACCAGTGGAAAGCTGTTTATGATGGAGAAACAAGCAGCTGAGGACGACGCACATGTTATCACTGGTACTTTTCTTGATAACGGTGTTTACATCTTTATTTTGTTTGATTTGGGGGCGTCTCAGTCGTTTATATCTTCGAGTCATGTTAAACAGTTGGGTTTGAGAGAATATGAGTCTGTAAGTGAGAAAGTTTTTATACCTTCGGAAGAGTCTGTAACATGTGGGAGGTTGTTTAGGGATGTATCTATGATAGTTGGGCAAGTTGATCTACCTGTAGACTTGCTAGAGTTTCCTTTAGACGGTTTTAAGATGATAGTCGGGATGGATTGGTTAGGGAAGTACAAAGCTAAGATAGACTGTCATAAAAAAAAAGGGTCTCTGAGAGGTCCTAAGGGCATTAGTGTGTCTTATCGTGGGTTTGTCGTCAAACCCAAAGTTAAGTTGATTGCAGCTGTGACCTTGAAGTCCTATCTGAGGAAGGGGTACCCGATGATCTTGTGCCATGTGAGAGATGATCGGATAGAGAGTCCGACAGTTGATCAGATACCAGTGGTGGGGGAGTTTTCAGATGTCTTTCCAGAGGAGATTCCGGGGTTGCCACCGAAGAGGGAGATATATTTCAATGTTGAGCTGAAACCGGGGATGAGGCCAATCTCTAAGGCACCGTACCGGATGGGTCCTAAGGTGTTGGAGGAGCTCAGGAAGCAGTTAGATGATCTGATATAGAAGGGATACATTAGACCTAGTGTATCACCGTGGGGAGCACCAGTTCTTTTTGTGAAAAAGAAAGATGGGAGTTTGAGGTTGTGCATAGATTACAGGGAGCTGAACCGAGTGATGGTGAAGAACAAGTATCCCTTGCCAAGGATAGATGACCTGTTTGATCAGTTGAGTGGTGCATTAGTCTTTTCCAAGATTGATTTGAGATCGGGATACCATCAGGTGAAGATTAGAGATGAGGGCATACCAAAGACCGCTTTTACGTCGAGGTATGGCCATTATAAGTATGTGGTAATGCCTTTTGGGTTATCTAATGCGCTGGCTGTGTTTATGGATTTGATGAACAGAGTATTCAGTCAGTTTTTGGACAAGTTTGTGGTTGTTTTCATAGATGACATCTTAGTCTATTCCAAGACTAAGGAGGAATATGAGGAGCGTCTGAGGATTGTGTTGCAGATCTTGAGGGAGCATGAGTTGTATGCTAAGCTGTCCAAGTGTGAGTTTTGGTTGGAGAAAGTTGCTTTTCTGGGGCATGTGATTTCTAAGGATGGGGTAGCTGTGGATCCGGCAAAGATTGAGGCAGTTACCAAGTGGGAAGCAGCAAAGAATGTCGCTGAGATCACGAGTTTCTTGGGTTTAGCTGGATATTACAGACGGTTTGTGAAAGATTTCTCCAAGATTGCTAGACCTATGACGGCTTTGATGAGGAAAGAGAAAATGTTTCATTGGGATGAGAGTTGTGAGACGGCGTTCCAGACATTAAAGGAGCGTTTGACCACAACTCCAATCTTAGCATTGCCTGAAGGGAGTGAGAACTTTGAGGTTTATACCGATGCCTCAAAGAATGGGTTGGGATGTGTGTTAATGCAGAACGGTAAAGTGATTGCCTATGCTTCTAGGCAATTGGAGCCTTATGAGGAGAATTATCCTACACATAATCTAGAGTTGGGTGCAGTGGTGTTTGCTCTCAAGATTTGGAGACATTACCTTTATGGGGCGACCTTTAAGATATTTTCAGATCACAAGAGTCTCAAGTACATCTTCACTCAAAAGGAGTTGAACATGAGATAGAGGAGATGGATGGAGTTGATTGGCGATTATGACACGGATATTATCTATCATGAAGGGAAAGCCAATGTAGTTGCAGATGCTTTGAGCAAGAAGAGTGTACATGCTTTGTGCACAACTATATCCTTGATGAGGTTGAGAGATGAGGTTGGGAAGTTTGGGATACATATGATCCAGAAAGGGGATGCTATAGGAGATTTGGCAGTGCAGCCTGATCTTTATGATGATATTCGAGGTAAACAGGTGTTGGATCCTAAGATGGTGGAGTGGAGAAAGGGACAGTGTCTAGATTCTCTATTCATACAGATGGTAGTTTGAGGTTTGATGGGAGGTGGTGTGTCCCTAATGATGGGGAGCTGAAAAAGACAATCATGACAAAGGCACATTATACACCTTATTCGGTACATCCAGGTGGTGACAACCTTTACAAGGATTTAAAGAAAACGTTCTGGTGGCCGGGGATGAAGAAAGAAATAGTTGAGTTCGTGGCCCATTGTTTGACATGCCAGAGAGTTAAAGGGGAACAACGACGACCACAAGGTAAGATTCAGTCTCTTGAGGTACCTGAGTGGAAGTGGGAATCCATTTCTATGGATTTTATCGTGGATTTGCCAAAGAGTCAGCAGGGTAACAACATGATATGGGTTATAGTGGATCGATTGACCAAGTCAGCTCATTTTGTGCCAATGAAAGATACATGGACTAAAGCACAATTAGCTATGACTTATCGGAAGAATGTGCTAAGGTTACATGGGGTGCTTAAAGACATAGTATCTGACAGAGATACGAGGTTTATCTCAAGGTTTTGGAAAGAGTTACAGGAATCTTTGGGAACGACATTGAAGATGAGTACAACATTTCATCCTGCGCCAGATGGTCAGACAGAGAGAACAATCAAGACTCTTGAGGATATGTTACGAGCTTGTGTGATGGATTTTGGTGGTAGTTGGGAACAGAGGTTGTATTTGATTGAGTTTTCCTACAACAACAGCTACCACACTAGTATTGGCATGGCGCCATTTGAGGCTTTATATGGGAGGAGATGTAGGAGTCCGATTTGTTGGGACGACAGTGCTGAGGCAGCGGTTTTAGGACCAGAGATGGTACATGAAATGGTTGAGCAGATTAAGATGATCAGAGAGAGGATGAGAGCAGCTCAGGATAGGCAAAAGAGTTATGCAGATCTATATCGCCGGGATATAGAGTTTCAGGTTGGGGACAAGGTTCTTGTGAAAGTGTCTCCTATGCGTGGGGTTATGAGATTTGGGAAGAAAGGCAAGCTAAGTCAGAAGTTCATCGGACCATATGAGATCCTAGATCGGAGAGGTTGTTTATCGTTTGGCTTTACCGTCTTCTTTGGATAGGGTACATAACGTGTTTCATGTATCTCAGCTACGCAAGTATGTGAGTGATCCGTCACATGTGTTAGAGGCAGAGAGCATAGAGCTAGATGAGTCTTTGTCTTATCTTAAGGTGTCTAAGCAGATTCTTGACCGAAAGGTTAGGAAGACTAGACATGGTGAGACAGTCTTGCTTAAGATCCTTTGGTCCAATCATGAGGTTGAGGAAGCTACATGGGAGGCAGAGGAGGCCAAGAGAGAGCGTTACCCATTCCTTTTTGATCAGGTATGTATGGTTACGGGATATAACCTTGTTTCTTTTAGGGGGGTAGGAGATGATCGCGAAGAGTTTTTTCATCTTTCTTAAGTTGTTTTTGGTATAGTTAGTAGTGGTTTGAGTCGGGTTGAGTTTGGTTGGCAGTATGTGTCGGAGTTTTTATGTTGCATGTTATTTCGGTTGTTGTGTCGGGAGTATGGTAATATGTCTTTTCTTTGTGTGGTTTAAACTTCGGGGACGAAGTTCTTTTTAAGGAGGGAAGACTGTAATACTACGGTTTTATGAGTCTCTGGGTACTCTATCGAGTGGGACTTACTCTGTCGAGTAAGGGTGTTTTGATTTTAGAAACAGTATTCTGTCTGTAGGGTACTCGATCGAGTAGCCTGGGCACTCGATCGAGTAAATGGCACTCGATCGAGTACGTCAGTTACTCGATCGAGTAGCTCGGTCAACGGGTGATATTTCGACGGGTTTTGTTAATAACACGGATTAATATATAAATATTTCCGTCATCTTCATAATACACTTTTACAAACCTAATCACATTGAAAAGGAGTTCAACCTACGTTCTTCGCATCATCCGTGTTATTGACAAATCCCGGAGCTTGAGAGGTCGTATTTCATCGTTCTTTGCATCCTTGTGATCCTTGCGTCGAGGGTAAGATCTACGTACCAATTTTATAGTAGTTAGTTAAGTTTGTTTAAACCCTAATTTGGGGGATTGGGGGTTGTTGTTGGTTATTGTGTTGTTAGTAATTATATGATTGTATGTTAGGAGGAGGATTCGTAGAAGAGAGATTTTGATACAGCTGTTGAGATCGTCTGCGTGTGTTGCATTCAAGGTAGGGTTTCCCTACTCAGTATTAGTCACATAATGTGTTGATTGTTGGTTGTGATTGTTGTATAATATCATACTCGTATTGTGACGGTTGTTGGAATTGGTTACTGTTGATGGTTGTGATTGATTGTATCTGTCTGTGTTCATCGGGGTGCGTCCCTGGCTGAGTGAGGTCACTTGCGGGAGTGGCTTCATGCCCATTATTCGCCTTCTGTGGAACTCGCCACAGAAGGGATTTGCACATTAATGGATTTGGGTTATTCGCTCAATGGAGATGAGCGGGGCTTAGGTGGGAACGGCTGCGATCCCCCACTGGTGGTGTGGAGTGACCTGTTGTGATGGGTACTCTGGCAGGGCTACACACTTTAGTGTGTAGTCAGTGATGAGGAGTTGATTTTGGAGTTTGGGTTATGTGACGATTGAGCTGTGTTTGTTTCTGTCTTATTGTAATTATATATTTGTGTGATTAGTACTGACCCCGTCTTTGTTTTGAAAAACTGTGGTGATCCATTCGGAGATGGTGAGCAGTTGTTGAGCAGGTATGAGTCGAGACATATGGGCTAGCTGGGATGTGTCACCATGAGATGATAGAGTCTTCCGCTGTAGTTTTGAGTAGTTGTTAGACATTCTGATTAGTTGTTAGACATTTGGTTTGAGAACATGTAACCCGTATTTTATCAGTTGGTTTTGGATTGTAATCACTAAACTTATTACTATTTAAATGTTGGTTCTTTATTGTATTTTGATTATCATTGCCTCGGGAAACCGAGATGGTGACATCTTTATACCTGAGTTGTCGTGGTAAGGCACTTGGAGTATGGGGTGTCACACAAGGTTATAGCTGAAGCTACTATAACTATAGAATACGAGTTCATGGTATAGCTAAAACTAACGTAACCCTGCAATTATGGCTGGAGTTATAGTTGTAACTAATATAACTTTAAGTTGTGTGTCAATGTTATGGTTGAATTGAGGTAAGTATAATTCACGTTATATATGTTAAAGTTGTAGTTGAGGTTACTATAACCTCGCATCCAAAGTTCATGTTATCACTAAGGTTACTATAACCTTGGTTGTTTGTACTTGTTTCACATGTTGTAGAATGTTTGATTATAATATAATGCTGTGATTTCATGTTACAATGGCTACTCTGGTTCGCATGATACGTAAGATAGTCAGTTATACTATCCTATGGTTTGAGTCGTGATGTTGTTCATGCATGTTTGCACAGTCAGTTATACTGTGCATTTGTTGGTGCTTGTTGTATAGATGACGATAATATCAGTTATATACTACTTAATGAACAAACGCTACCCTTCGGGGATTTTTATTTGGTCTATATTCGGGATTGGTTAGAGGCAATTCGTTAATCGCTCTGGTCCCCGTGTGTCGTTCGATGTATAGTTATTGCACCGAGAGGTCTAGCCAGGTCTTAGGCATATAGGCAGTGGTAATACGTTATACATAGTGTGGATGCAGTTCGTTAATCGGTCCACAGTGGATGCAATTCGTTAATCGGTCCATACCAATGAATGGAGGCAGTTCGTTAATCGCTCTATTAGTTAGAGGCAGTTCATTAATCGTTCTAACGGAGTTCATTTTATACACTGTGCTTGGTTGTTTGGTTTGGACCTATATGTCGTGGTTATGATGGTTCTATGATTTGTATGATGTCGTAAAATGGTTTATATTTTTATGTGTCGTCACATGCTGTTTGACTTGGAGTCATCATTTCACACGATTGTCTTAGTTGGTCATTGGTCGATGATAAGTTGGTGTCTGGTTTTCCTGAGTATAGATGGTCTTAAATGTTTAATGTTTTACAATTCATTAAGTTATTGATTGTTGGTTATATTCAATTATTGTAAATATTCATATGTTGTAAACATGACTGGGAGAGCATCTAGTTACTCCCGATTAATTGTCGACCCCCCATTCTCAGGTCGTTCAGATGATTTGGTGTTTGGATAATATCTTGTTGAGGAACTACTATGCGGGGAAATGAATAATGAATTAGGACTTTGCTTTATGTTTTGAGAACCTTTGAATAATGTATTAGTTTGGTTTTCGGTTTTAGTTGCTATAACATTTGGGAATAAGAAAGAACATGAGCAAAAAGAGCATGTACAGTAAAGGACTATGCGTGAAGCACTAGCAAGAAAGACGGGTGAATGCTTGAAGAAAAGACATGAGACGTAAGGAAGTGTTGGGGCAAAATGTGAGGGTGTGGCGAACTTCGAGGACGGAGTTCATTTTTAAAGGTCATTGTGGGACCGGTAATTGGACCTGGGATGCATGAGAAGACCCTTAGACCCGATAAGAGATCACTCATGAGTAAAGGATAGCTTTACACTACACCTAGTAGGACCTAGGCTAGACCAAGTAGAGTTGTAGTGAACCGAGTGGATCCACTCGATCGAGTGAAAGGCATACTCGATCGACTGCGTCTACTCGACCGAGTGAAGTACCTACTTGATCAAGTGAGTCCACTCGACCAAGTGGACTTGGTACTCGATCGAGTGACGCTATTCAGAATACGGGTTAAAGCCTTTTTCACCTAACCCTAAAATCATTTATATCTTTCTCCTTATCTCTCTAAACTCTCTGCCTTCTCTCTAAAACCATCACAAACACTTTCTACTTGGGATTCAAGCTTAGATTAGTGGATTTACCACCTTCCTCTTCATCTCCTTCATCTAGTAAGTAAAGATCTACCCTTTTATAGTCTTTTAAACCCTAACTTTTGGGGATTTTGTTATGAGTAATTAATTAGTAATTAGTATGTGTAATAGCGATAATTAAGAGGTAATAATAAGGGGTTTTGGTGGTATATATTAGTATAATATGTATTTATGATAGTATTACATGATTTGTATAGGATTAGGATGGTCTTGCGAGACGGAATCGTGTGGGGTTCGAGTTGCTTGTGAAGAATGCTAAAAGGTAGGTTAATCCTACTCGGTTTCAATAATGTGGTGTTGTTTATGTTGATGTTGTAATTAGTTTCACATAATTAGGGCACTTGCTTATAACATGTTTAGTGGTTAATTGCATCATTAAGAGGATAATTATGATATATTGGGTTGTATTTCATGTATTGGTTATCATTGTGTTGTGGAGGATATGTTGTTGTTGAGGAGACGTAAGACGGTTGGGAGACCTTCTAACGCTTGAGTCGCCTATTGGAGCTTCTCACTCTAGAGGGATGCGCACAATAATGACTTGAGTTACGGAGGGACTCGTGTAGTTGAGACACGACGTCTGGCAGGGGATCCGGTTGGCTTCTGGACCCGGTATGTCTGGGCGTGTCCCGGTACATGTTTGTGGTTGTTGGTAGGTCTGCGCGTGTCCTGATACCAGTGTGGTTGTCGGAATTTCTAGGCGTGTCCGGGTACCGTGGTGGTGGTTGTTTGATAGCGTCGCATCCATATAATTAGCATGTCGCATATTCACTTATCATGCCGTGTCTTGTATTTATTTATTGAAACTGACGTGTTGTGTGTCTGTGTAATTGTTACCTATTTCTGGGGTGGCCTGTGTCGATTCATATGATATTCCGATCATATAGGGAGCAAGTTAAGTACAAGTTGTTTTGGTGTCACACGGGAGACGGGACGAGATTCAGACTTGTAGTCAAGTCGGCATGAGATAGTACTCATTAGAAGGAGTATAATAGTCATGAGTTGTACTTTTATTCTATTTATTCATTTATGATTATGTAATCCGCTAAATACTTTATTTATATCAATTTATTCTTAATTGCAACTCCGATTTCACCGTCTAGGGAAACCGAGATGGTACCATTTCCTAATTACCTTGGCCGGGTAAGAAAAGGGAGTTACAGTAGCGAACTAGATTTGGCTTGGTGTTTTCCGCCACCTTGACCCTTTTATCAGTATTATACTTTGATATTTACTTTATATTACGTTTTTCCTTTGTTTTATAATCCGGGTCGTTATAGGAATGGAACTGAATGGAGCTAAAATGCACTGAATGGAGCTGAATTGAATTCAAATTAGCTACTTGAGTTGAAATTAAGCCGAAAAGAATAGAGTCTGAGTCTTAGACAAGGCTTTAAATTATGTATAGCCTCCGGGTGTAGATACCTCATTTCTGCACCTCCCGCAAACCACCCGGTGATGATTGGGCCGCATGTTTGGTACACGGAATGATTTGTGACAGCTCGTAAGTTTATCATCGAGTGGTCACTCAAACACTTGTGTCTACCTCTTAATTGTCATCTATGTGCCGATACGGTCGTTTTGACAGTAATTAGAGTACATTTGGAGTCCGGGTCAAAAAACCGTCTTCATTTTCTAATAACCGTTTTAAAATGCCGAGTCAGAATATTCTGGAATGTTCCGGATACTTCTATTCCATATTTTCCAATCTTTTAATATTTGGTAAAATATCTCCCGTAATATTCACACAAAATATTAAGGAAACGAGATTAATCCGCTATTCCATAATAGAAACGCGGAAATCTTTCTTCCGCAGGAGGAAACCACCGAGGAAAGGACGCAGCAGGTGCTGCGCCTCTTCCAAGGGACGCAGTGCCTGCTACGCCTCTTCCTCAGTCCTTTTCTGCGTATTTTCCGTATCTTTTCGAGATTCACTTCCAAAGTTTCACCGAAAACCATATTTCCTCCGTGTGATTAGTATAAATAGAGACCTTCGGTCTCACATATTTCTCACGCGAGTGTCCGCCCCTCTCTTCTCCCTTTGCATTCTAGACCACGTTCTTACTTTTTGGCGCCTACGTGCTTGAACTTTCGACCACGTAAGCTTGGATTTTTTTGAGTACCAGCCTCGTTTTGCATGACCGACCAATTTGACCAACTCCACAATTAATCTTAACCAAATTTGCTAAAGTTCCTCTTAGAGGGCACTTTTGTCGTACATTCGAGTCGAGCATCACTAAACGTTAACTTAGTCAATCTCGTTTCGTCAAACATGTAAGTCTGAGGGTGTAAATCCTTCTTTAATTATTGTTCTTTGTTTTTTGTAATCATTATTAAAAGATTTATGTCGAAAATATGTTTAAAACCGATTTATAAAACCTTATTTCAAACCCTTTTTACGGATTATCAGGAGACAACCGTCGAGAAAGGACGCAGCAACTGCGGTGCCTCTTCGAAGGGACGCAGCACCTGCTACGCCTCTTCGTGAGGCTGCCGCAGTTCCTGCTTCCTTTCTTCTTCCTTCGTCTTTTGATCGTATGTTCGTTTCTTATTTCGTCTTTCAATTGTTCTTTGTTTCATCGACACAACAATTTGAGTATGATAATTTTAACATGTAAATAAATCATTAAAGTTTAATTCATCTTTCAATTTCCCGACTTAAATCCCTTATAATTCATATTTGCGGGTTTTCGTCATTAAAATTAATTCGGGTTTTAGAGATTCGATTTACCCATATTGAATCTCTGGAATTCATCTTTGATATATTTGCATCTATTATTTACCGTCACCACCATTAATTCATCATTAATAATCTGTTTAGCCTAATTAATTTGATTAGTTTGTTAATTTGTAATTAATTACCTTTTAATCTTGTAATAATTCATTCTAATTAGTTTTTATCCATGCTTTATTGTTTTTATGACCTTAATCATATGTAAATAATATGTTAACCACTTTCATCCGAGTCAAATAATATAATCAAGCATTAAATTCACCAACGAACATTAACGAGTTGCGGTTCCGGCTTCACAGCCAGAACTCAACCCAGGAACAAACGCAGCGACTGTTGCGCCTCTTCCAAGGGACGCAGCTCTGCTGCGCCTGTTCCCGGTTGATTTGTGTCCCAAAAATCCCGTTTGTGCCTTGAACTAGTTATTAATTACGTATTTAATTAACTATAACTCGTATTATCTCCTAATAATCTGTTCGTTTATTCATTTATTCTTTCTTTTCTAAAATTATCCGTTTTAAATGTATTTTCGACATAAATAATTAAATCCGATGTAATTATTGTATTTTTTTTTATTGTATTTTCATTGTATTTCTTTTATCGCATTGTTTGTATGTTCACATGTAATCGATCTTAAATTTTTACTTCGACATTATTGCATGTTAAATTACGTGATAACCGACTTAATATTAATTCTCACATGCTAGGATTAATTTATTGGATGTTGCATTGCATGCATATAAATCGACAACATATCGAGTATGAACAACTTCCCTAATCATTAGTAGAGGCTGTTATCGAGGCGGGCGGGATTAGGTGTTCGATCAAAAGAGCTTCCTAATACGTACCCTCACCCCTTACTCCAGATCTCTGTGAACATCCGTATTCATTGGCCTCCACGAGAGTCGATCTAGACATAGAATGCTAAGGGTAACGAGTGCTTAGTGTTCATGTCACTACTTTGTGTCTTGACATGACACGAGGTATTCGAACGGTTTCCAATTTTCCACAATAAATTGGTGGTGACTCCACAAATGCAAATAAACCAAAGAGTGAAAAGTTTGCTTCGCTTTTCGCCCCCGTGGGCCCGCGTCCACAGTTTGGCGACTCCGCTGGGGATAATACACTTACGTGTAGCCAAAAGGGTGAAACTTGAACAAGGTTAGGGAATAGTTTGTACAAGACAATTGTCAGCTTTCATAACTCGATCTTCCTATATCGTTTCATTCGCCCTTCTTAGGCCCAACCCAACCCATTCGACCAATCATCCCGTCTAAACGGTCTTAATTCTTATTTGGGCCTAAGGATGGATAGCGATTGACGTCATCCATACCATGGTACTTACTCTTGTTTGTATCAAGGACTTTCACTACTTGAGAAAATGGACTAGGAATCGGCCTTACTCTTGTTTGGTACGAGCCTCTCCACAGACCTCGGGTTTGATTATTCGGTATGGCAACCCACCCTTTAAACCAAAATCTTTCTAAATGCACTCAGCATCCCGTTATAATGCTTGTATAATATTTGTACCATATGTGATCACCATTTCTAAACAAAACCACGACGATTTTTTTTTTTTAAAATCAACATCCTTTTTTAAATGTAAAAATTTCGAAACTTAGGCCCAACATTAGCGCAAAACCACTCGAAACTCTGTCCAATTGTCGAGTCAAAATTCGGGCCTTAAAACCCATTTCAAAACCTCACTTCGAGTCCACTCCTACAACTACACTAAAGTTGACTAGGACCAACATTTTCAAACTTCGTCATTTCCTCAAAACTCAGTTGACACAAGTGGCACACTCCCACTTCACGATTCAAAACATTTCTTTTCAAGTAAGTGTGCTAGAATGGTCGATCGTGTTTTGATTCATCGTCGATCTCTTATCCAGTTTCCAAGATGCCTGAAACAAGTGACGTGAACTTCAACCAACTCCAGAATGGTAATGATAAAATCCTAGCTGCGCTAGCTCGTCTCCAAGTCACTCAAGACCAAGTATACGATCGCCTTGACACAATCGAGGGCCGAATATATGCCGTGGAAACGAGGATGCCTCCTCGAGAAAGTGAAGTGTCTGATAAATTTGTGAATAACTTCGGGGACGAAAACCCTCCCATAGGTATGACTACAGCTGAGAAACGACTCCAATACTCCGAAGAACAATTGATGTATCTCAAAGGGGATGACATTTATAGGGAAAATAATCGCAAATATGAAGCCGTGAGTTCCAAGTTGCCAACCAACTTCAACATGACAGATATCCCTACATTTAAGGGACATGAAAACCCTTTGAACCATATCCATGCTTTCAAGGATTACATGTCTATCAAAGGCATTAAACCCGAGATGTTCTTAAGGATCTTTCCTTCATCTCTTGACACCATCCCAAAACAATGGTTCTATTCTCTAGAACATAAGAAGATCACTACCTGGGATGATGCCGCAATTGAGTTTGCCAAACAATACGCGGATAATGCTGAAATCCAAGTCAACATGCGCACTTTAGAGGTTCTTACCCAAAATGACAAAGAAGGTTTCACCGACTTCCTAAGTAGGTGGAGGAAGACTAGTACTCAACTCGTTGAACGTCCAGACGAAGCTACCCTCGTGGAGAAATTCGTGGACAACCTAAAGCCCATCTATGCAAATCATTTGAGGTATCAAAACATTAAGACCTTCAAAGACTTAACCGTACTAGGAACAAGGATCGAAGATGACATCCGTAAAGGGCTCTTGTCCAAAACGGTAGGTCGTGGATATCAAGGCTCAACAAGTCGTTCTTACAGATCTACTAGCAAAACTGATGAGGTTAACCTTCTCGAGCCATCTAAGAAGAATACCCCACCAAGGAAATTCACAAATATAGGGGACACGTATTCCAACGCTCTAAAAAGGTTGATGAAAATGGGTAAACTTCAACCCATAGGCCCTACACCCGAACCAGAAAAGAAATCCAAGTTCTAGGATGAGAATTCGTACTGCGAATACCATAGAGGCAAGGGACATGATACAGAAAAATCCTACAAACTGAAAAATGTACTTCAAGATATGATTGAAGACGGTCGCCTACCAATACCGCCTGGAGGTAAGCCTAACAACACTCAGAATCCTCTTGGAATTCTAGTGATTACAAGTGAAGAATATACCATAGATTGTTCACACCTCATTTCTCCAGTTGAAGATGAAGTTCATGCAATAGAGAATGAAGGCAATTACTCTACAATTTCTCCAACCATCACCGATTTCATTGCATGGGCAAAAAGTGTGAATAGGCAAGTCATGGAACTAGAGAATGCAGTGACAAGCCTACGTGATCCCAACGCCACACCTAAAGAACGTGCACCATTAGTCTTCTCTCAAAACACTACAATGCAAGAAGTAGTAGCCATGGTCGATGAACTAGTCGACCAAATTATCCAATTGGAGGCCGAAATCATGAGAATGAGGGAACTTGCTGCCATCAATAGGATATGGGCCGATGATGATGAAGATGAGTATCTCACTGAACACTACCTAGTCAAAATCAGTGAGCAAATAGTCCAAAATTGTGAAGACCAAGATGTAGACCACCTTACTCGTTCGGGACGCCCATACCAAAACACTTCTCAAAACGACCCCATAGCAAACGGTCCAACCAATGTGGTCACACCAAATGATAGTGAAGATGGCTCTACTGACCATTTGCTAAAGCAACTACAGAAGACAAAGGCTGATCTTTTAGTCTGGCAACTAGTGGCAAGCTCATTCCCACATCGCCAAGCTTTACTGCAAGCCTTGGCCAAATTAAATGTGGCACATAACTCCACACCCGACGATATGGTCAACTTGGTCTTCCAAGAATCACCAAAGCTAAGTAATCCTATTACTTTCTCGGATGAAGATTTACCACCCTTTGGTGCTAGTCATAACTTGGCTCTTTATATCACTGTCATTTGCCTAAAGAAGAATGTGCCAATGACTTTGGTAGATGATGGCTCTGCAGTCAATGTCATACTTTTGAAAACGGCATACAAATTGGGCATGAAAGAGTCGATTAGACCCCTACCAACCAAGGTGTTCGCGCATATGATGGTACACGATGAAAGGTAGTAGGACTTGTTAACCTAACCATAGCCACAGGGCCAATTGAGCGAAAGGTTAACTTCCAAATAGTGGACATTGAGGCATCCTTTAACATACTTCTGGAAAGACCCTGGATTCACGCTTCCAAAGCAGTAACGTCCACCCTCCACCAGGAAATCAAAATCCCATTAAATGGTAAGGTGGTGACGATCACTTCGTCACCCATCAAGGCAATAATCGAAAAGAAGTCAAGTAATCAAGTCCTTGCGGATCCAGTACATGAACTTGGGGGCTTCCATAGCATATGCGTCATAGAAAGCGAGTTGGCACCTTTGTACTTCAATCCCTACTCTAATTTAGTGGTCAACCACATACTCAAATCCCAGGGATACTTCCCGGGAATGCCTTTGAATCCTATCCGAAGGAACACCTTTGCACCCTACAAAGAGGGTAACTCACAAAGAATACCCCTTGGACTAGGATACAAACCCACTAAAGAGGAAGTTCTCGAGATGCTCGCTCAAGTTCAAAACCGTAAAAACGTAGGAATCCAAATGCGACCCTACCTCCCTACCCTAAATGGATACTTCATTAGGGAAGGAAGTCAAGATATCTTTCACGGATTTCCCGAGCCTTGGCACTATCTCGAAATGAAGCTAGCCGGAATCGACATCTTTCATGATTGCTACTTCATTCCTCCAGAAACGGTTCCTACCGTCAAGACTCGTCAAGCACCTTGCTTAGACGAACAAGCTGTGAGTCTACTATTTGGAGAAGATCGATTTGTTAGAGCCGTGCAGTATGAGATCATTACCATGATACTTCAAGACGGTCACTTCAACCCTACCGCGTTAATCACAGAAACTAACACCAATCAGCAGAAAAGATGGAGAAAATCGATCAAGTGGACAAACAATCAAGGAAGACTTTTCACGCTCACCACTGGAGAAGGAGAGATGTTCAAAGGAGAACCAGAAGACAATGAATTCGAGTCAGAGTCAGAGTCGGAGTCAGAGTCGGAGTCTAGAGAAGCTCCTAGAGAGTCTCCTCCTGTCGTCATTCCCACTCCTCTTGTTTCTCCTAGCTTAGTGTCAAGTTGTAACAATAGTTCGGGAAATGTCACAACGGTTGTCCCTTTACCGCCACTGACTACAGAGCAGATGGCTTCTTTGTTTCAACTTTTCTCAAATTTTAATATGAATAAATCAGGTTCTGCTTACTCTTCGTATTATCTTGAATGCAATTCTGTTTACGATGATAATGAGGATGACCCAGACCCAGACTCAATCGAAATACCTCCCTACATAGCCAAAGAAATACTACAAGAGGGGGAAGGGGGACCAGTGATAGAAAATATTGAACCCATCAACGTAGGAACTAAACTAGAACCCCAAGAACTTAGGATAGGGACGACCTTGAGCCCTACCGAAAGGGCCAATTTCATAGACCTCCTGCACGAGTTAAAAGACATTTTTGCTTGGTCCTACAAAGACATGCCAAGGATCGACAGGGACATCGCAGAGCATAGAATCCCAATCAAACTTGGTTTCAAACCCGTGAAATAGAAGCTTCGTCGAATGAGGACAGAATGGGCTCTCAAGATCAAAGAAGAAGTCGATAAACAATTCAAAGCCGGGTAGCTAACATAGTACCCGTGTTTGTGTCGACTTTAGAGACTTAAACCAAGCAAGTCCTAAGGATGATTTTCCTCTACCACATATCGACATATTGGTGGATAATACAGCAGATCACGCGTTACTATCCTTCATGGATGGATACTCAGGATATAACCAGATCAAGATGGCCATAGAAGATATGCATAAGACCACCTTCGTCACTCAATGGGGAACCTATTGCTACATGGTTATGCCGTTTGGGTTAATCAACGCCGGAGCTACATACCAACGCACCGCAACTACGCTCTTACATGACATGATGCATAAAGAAGTTGAGGTATACGTAGATGACATGATTGTCAAGTCCAAGGAAAGAGAGGGGCACATCGCGAACCTTTGCAAGTTCTTCTCAAGGCTACGAAAGTACAACATGAGGCTTAATCCTAAAAAATGCGCATTCGGAGTAACATCTGGCAAACTCCTGGGATACGTCGTTAGCCAACGAGGAATAGAAATACACCCTTATAAGATCAAAGCTCTAATCGAAATGCCGCAACCTCAAACGGAGAAAGAAGTTAGAGGATTCCTAGGCAAGGTGAAATACATAAGTCGATTCATATCTAAACTTACCATGATCTGCGAACCTATCTTCAAGAAGTTAAAGAAAACACATCACACCATGTGGGATGATAACTGTTAGAAGGCTTTTGACCGAATCAAGGAAATACTAGCCAAACCACCAGTGATCATGCCACCTCAACGAGATTAACCTCTTGGTTTATATCTCACGGTAACGGAAACTGCCATGGGCGCCATGCTAGCTCAAACCGTAGGAAAAGGAGAAAGAGCTATCTACTACCTTAGTAAGAAGTTCTTTGAGTACGAGTGCAAATACATGCCACTCGAGAAGACATGCCTAACTCTTGTGTGGGCAACGAAGAAGCTACGCCGCTATATGCTTAGCTACTCCGTCAAAATATACTCCAAAATGGATCCTGTCAAATACCTCTTCGAGAAACCCGTTCTCAATGGACGTTTAGCAAGATGGACTTTGATGCGCTCAGAGTTCGATCTCAAGTATGTACCTTTGAAAGTTATAAAGGGGCGCGCCGTTGCCGAATTCTTCGCAGAAAATCCCATTAATGACACACAAACGATAGACACCTGGTCGTTTCCGGATGAAGATATACTCCAAACGGATGTAGACTCCTGGGACCTCTATTTTGAAGGAGCATCGAACTTAAGAGGATTTGGAATAGGAGTGTTGCTCATTTCTCCTGAAGGCGAGCATACACCAATCTCTGTCAAACTCGACTTCGAGGTGACAAATAATGCTGCAGAATACGAGGCTTGTCTCATTGGATTGCAAACAGCAGTAGGTTTAGGCATCAAGAATCTTCGAGTGCATGGGGATTCATATTTGATCATCAACCAAATTACAGGATCTTGGAAAATCGGAAGTGAAAGCTTAGCACCTTACCAAGCCAGAATAGACCAAGTTGCCCAATTCTTCGATCAAGTAACCTACCTACACCTATCTCGAGAGAAGAATCAATTTGCAGATGCTCTTGCAAAACTTGCATCTTTGATTAATATGCCGGATAACATGGTAGAAATGCCTTTATGCATCGAACGACATTCAGAGCCAGCTTATGTGCACCAAATCACCGATGAAGAAGAAATCACAGAGGAACCTTGGTTCCAAGCGATCCTAAACTTCAAACTCAATGGCACCTATCCACCAGAAATGGACAAAAGGGGACAACGCATTATCCGCTTACTAGCTTCCCAATACGTTCTCATGCAAGGATAATTATACAAAAGAACGCCTCTTGGTGTAATCCTACGCTGTCTTGATCATTCACAGGCACGGAAAGTGATGGAAGAAGTCCATGATGGAGAATGTGTCACTCACATGAGTGGACCCATGATGGCAAAGAAAATCACACGTTTGGGGTATTATTGGACCACGATGGAATCCGATTGCATCAAATATGTAAGACATTGCCATAATTGCCAAATCTTCGGGAATGTACAACATGTCCCTCCTTCATTGCTTTACACCATGACATCTCCCTGGCCATTTTATGCTTGGGGAATTTACATCATCGGCAAGATCACTCCAGCCGGAACAGGAGGTCACTGTTTCATCCTAGTAGCAATCGATTACTTCACCAAGTGGGTAGAAGCGGCTTCCTACACCAGTCTTACAGCCAAGAACGTGGCAAAGTTCATACAAACCAACATTATCTGTCGATATGGTTGCCCACATGAGATCATCAGTGACAATGGATCACATTTCCAAGCTGAGACTGAACAATTGCTAGCCAAGTACAAAATTAAGCATCACCACTCCTCGCCATATAGTCCACAAACCAATGGCGCGGTAGAGGCGGCAAACAAAAACGTTGTCACGATTCTCAAGAAAATAATTGACAACTATAGAGATTGGCCAAGCAAGATACCCTTTGCTTTATGGGGATACCGTACATCTGTTAGGACGCCCACTGGGGCCACCCCTTTATATTTGACCTACGGCATGGAAGCTGTACAACCAGTCGAGCTAGAAATACCATTCTTGCGTATTTTACTCGAAAGTCAAATCTCAGAAGCTGATTGGAAGAGGGATAGATATGAAGAACTCATCCTCCTGGATGAATGAAGGTTACGTGCATTACATAATGTGCAAAAATACCAAGCACGTATCAAACGAGCCTTCAACAAAAGGGTTAAGCCAAGGAATATAAAAGAAGGAGACTTGGTCCTCAAATCAATTAGAGCTCTTTTATCTGTCGATCCACGAGGAAAATTCAAACCCAATTGGGCCGGGCCATTTCTAGTCAAGTCCATACTTCCAGGGGGTGCGGTTAGAATCACAAACCTAGATGGGAACGAATTTTCCAACCCGACAAACCTCGACCAACTGAAACATTACTATGCCTAAAATAAGAGCAAAAACAAAACAAAAAAACGCGCCTCACGTAATCTCACGTGTCGCTCTTATGGCACGAAATAAACGGCCCCTGGCCAATCTGAAATAAGCTAATGTCATCTTGCTCTTGCATTTTGACAATTTGTCATCCTCATATCATCAAATAAACTGAAATGCATTTTAGGGGTAAGTAAAGCTCATGCTTATTTTCTAAGTTCATTACAAGCTCCTACTTAGAACAATTATTCTTTTACATTTACTTGAACTACGTGCAAAGGGTTTGATTTCATTTCTTTTAATGAATACGTAGGCAATCCTTCATAGCATACAACCCATTAATTATTTTAAATGTAAATAGAAGGACATTTGCGAATGCATTTGGAATTCGACAAGAATAATCATAGAAAATCATAACGATTTCATAACCAATCAACCTCTTTTATTTTCATTTTTAATAATAATACGCTACATAATAAAGGATTTAAAAATAAAAATAGGCAAGGATTCTAAAAACCCCACCTTCTTATTACAATAATAATAATAAATAATAATAAAGACTTAGGCTATTCTTCAATTTTCTTTTTGCCTTTGTCATTTTTATCATATTTCTTGTCCCGCTCTCGAGCCGGACGCTCTTGCACCACTTCCAACCTAATCACCAATGGTCTCTCTCGTGGTCTAGCCTTGCCATTCTTGTCAACCACCATCTCGACGGTAGGAGAAGTCTTCGGTTTCTTTGACGGATGAACAACTCGAAACCCGGCTTCTTCCTTTCCCTCGGTCAGATGCTTCTCTTTCTCCTTTTCTACCTCACGAACCTTGTAGTCAACAGGTTCGCGTTTTCTCAGTCTCTCGCGCTCCTCCGGAGTAGTATCTTTCCTCCACCGCAGATAGGAATCCGACACCCATAGAGCACTAACAGAAGAATTCAAAAACCGAATATTCCTTTGAGCCCATTTGATGGCCCATTCTCTTCGACTCTCAATAGTAAGCGCCACGGCAGTCTACGGGACAGTGTCAAGCTTCGTGATCGTCTGCTTCAACCCAACCTGCCTCATCAACCTCTCCGAGAAGATGCATATCATAAACTCCAAGATAGGGATGCGCACGGTCTGGGTAGGATCCAAGGATGATACTCCAGTAACAGATTTAAGATGCCACCATGGTACGATCCATCTAATCAAGAGGCCATCTTCACTCTTCAATTTGTTTTCCCAGTAGTTGCAGACTCAAGTGAAGTCCACCATGTAGAGCCTGATCCTCATTGCAATTGAGCGAGCATGATAAGCAGGAACATTAACTGGGGGCTCGATCAATCGAAGACGCTCCATAAGCCAGACCTACCAAAAGCAGGAATTAGACAAAAAAAAAACAAAAATTCTTTTACCTACACAATAATGGGACTCCCCAGATAAGAAAGGTCACGATTGGCTTTCCTGTTATCTAACCCCAACAGGATCTCTCCTAAACATAGGCAAGCTGGGTTCCTGCGCAGCTCCATTTGCTCAATCAAGCTCAAATAACTAGGGTCGCCTCTCAAATACTCATCAACATGCCCTTGAAGGATATATACATGTAATAGGCAAAACCCGAATTCCCTTCGCCTCGCAACATAAGAGATAGTGGGATCTGCCCTATTGATGAATCGATCGATGAAATCCAACATTCGCACTCATTTAGAAGTCATAAGACGGTCCACATCAGCTCTTGCCAACCCAAGCAAGTCCCAAAACTTGTTCTTATACCCTTGAGAAGTGGAGAGAATAGCAGGCAAATGTTCCGGGTCCCAACCACCAACTGCAGCAATTTCTTCGGGAAATGGGCAAATGTCGCCTCCAGGGAAGGCAAATACGTGATAATTCGGGTCCCAGTAATCAAGACAAGCATCTAGGAACGGTTTGACCACCTTGATCAACTTCAAACTCAAAAGTGATCCAAAGTTATAGGCACCCATGTCGTGTTTCTCCACATTAGAGAACTCATTTGACCATTCTTTTAGACGAATTTCGAGAGTATTCATGATGTATGCTTATTTTGAGACTTTTATGTAATAAGACGAAAGAAAGACGGAAGAATTATGTGAATAAAACCTCCCTCGACATTTCTATTTATACTAAAAGTTGTTTCCTAAAATCCGACAGGACGGATACACTGGGGAACGTGCTACGCCTCTTCAAAGGGACGCAGCTCTTGCTGCGCCTTTTCCTCAGCCTTGTTTCTGTGATTTTTCGCGTTGGATCTTTCCTAATTCCTCAAATGATAATTTCCTATTTATACGGGTTATTATTTTGGTAAAATCGTCAAATTGCCATGTTTCGTGTTTCCTAATTCCACGGGCACGCATTTCGAGGCGATATCGACATTTTCGTCATCTTAGCACACTTATACATTTCTTTTTTATTTTTTCTTTTGAAGAATCATTTCACCAATTTAATTCATTCATTTTCAAACTTATACATTTCTTTTTTTAAAATTTTTCTTTCTAGGGAATCATTTCACTCCCGTTCCACATTACATTTCAAACTTATAGGTTTCTCTTTTTTCTTTTTTTAGGGGGTAACCCTCCCTACCGTTCGGTCATTTTTGGCAAATTGTTTTGCATTTTTTTTGCATTTCTGAGTCGTTGTTTTGCGCTAATTTAGGCCATATGTACAAATGTATGTTCTATGTGATTTCTATGTAAATTTCGGCAGCATGACGGCGCAAACCGTCATCTACCAAACCTGTTCAAAACTAACCTGCAGGTACAAACAAAGCAACCCAGCAGCAAAGGCACTCAGGCCATCACATATACAATCAAGAGGGGATATGTACACAAAACTGGGGGCTCGAGCCCCAAAACAAAGTCCGAATGACCAAAATGTGGGTCTTAAAAATGTACAAAATGTACAAAATACAGCCAAAAAAAACAAAAAAGCAACAAACAAGCTACTGCTGGTCGCCGTCTAGCTCAGCAACTCTCGCCTCAAGAGCAGCAACCTCGGCATCGCGGACCTCGAGCTCCCTCAGCAGGCGAGCTGTCTCCTCCCGGAACTGGGCAAGCTCTCGCTCCAGCTCACGCTCCCTCTGCAAACAACAAGAGTTGGCTCATGTCAATCATTTCAAACATAAGGAAAATAAGAAAATTCGAAAATGAAGTAAACGGAAGGTTCATACCTGACGTCCTCGGCCGCCAGCAAGTGCCTCGACGGCAGTAGCCTGCAGCCGGTTGGCTACCCTCCATAAAGCCACGAACCGGGATGGCGCAACCTACATTTCAAAAGAAGAGATTCTTAATGATTGGACAAACTCAAGCAAATGTGTTCTTACACAAAATTATACAAGTTAGGAGACTCACCCCCTGAATTAGATGCTGCCACTCGTCCAAGCCAGCATCTCTCACCGCCGCATCAAAGTCGCGCAGCTCGGAGATCGTTGTCATCCCCGTCGCGTCTGTGTACTCAAGGGTCTCGGGGTACTCTGGGGGCTCGATGCCCGCCGCCTCGACCTCCTGCAAAGTCAAGTGATTTTCATTAACCGATGATCATTCATCGTGTTCTCAAAATAATCAAAAATAAAGAGTAAAACACTTACCACGACCGGCCAGTACGCCAACCTCCCGTAGAGGAACGCCGAGTAGTACTTGCCAGGAAGAAGGAGGGCGTCACCACCGACGCCAGCCAGGTCAGCCTCCCTCTCAGCCACAAAAGGCTCCCTAAACATCGTCCGAGGAGGATCGATGGGAACTGTCAAGACATCCCGAGAGCACTGACGAGCCAAACGCTCGCCCAAGTACCACACAGGACCCATTGACGTCCTCAGCAGCAATCGGCTCGAGCTCCTAGGTCGAAGGACCTCAGCGCCAAAGGGAGGAGCGCCAACGTAGTCCGTCCAAGGCCTGGACACCCACTAAGAAAAGCAAACGAAGGGTCATCCTTATGAACAATTCTAAAAATAAAGAAGAAAGACAAACAACTCAAGGTGAAATACTCACGCCGTCCAACTAAAGAGCGTTCACCTCCCGTCGACAGACGTCGTGGAAGGAGCGCCGACTCCTCGTACGCCACATCACCCAATCCCTCACAACGGGATAAGCCTTCTCCACCGGCTCCGTCCTCTTGGGCGCCATGCCCGGAAAGTAGGAGTATACCCACGCCTATAAAACAAGATAATCAATAACGATCTTTCGTGATTCGATAAGAAAAGGAAATGATCTTTCATGAAATGAAATGAAGGTTCGTACCTCCAACAACAACCCAGGGCCGACAGCTGCAGGAGAAGTCCCCTTCTTCATCAACTCCGGACGAACCATGGCCCTCATAAAGCGAATGAGGACCGCAAAACCAGCAGTGACCCAGTCCCAACGACCTAGGTCACTCAGGTCAGAAAGAAAGGGAAGGAGCTTCGTCGAAAGCCTCTCTCCCTTGTCTCCGAGGTAGATCAAAGACAGAAACCACCAGAGCCACAAACGGACTCTCTGCTCTGCAGTGCAAAGAGGAGGAGCCGTCTCCCTCCCCTCGATCACCACCGACGCCGAGGTCTTCCCCCCAAAATAGTCCCTGGCGTAAGAACTAGGCACCAATCCAGGCACCGAAGCGGCCTTTGGCATCAGGTTCCAGCCGATCAACCTCTTCGCCTCAGCCGAGTCAACCCTCATGGCTGTCCCCGGCCACTCCACCACCTCGGTCCTACACGGAAAACCAGAAATCATGTCGTAATCCTCCAACGTGACCCCCACCTCACCAAAAGGCATGTGAAATGTGGAGGTCGTGTCCTAAAACCGGTCCAAGAAAGCTCGGACGAGGCTGAGGTTAGCCCAAAGCTTCCTCCTCGTGATATCCCTCTAAGCCTGCACCAAATCACCGAACGCTCCCCGCTCGATGATGGCTCGCTCCTCCGCTGACAGCCTCTCGTAGCACCCTATCGCCGTCGTGTAGCCCGAGAACGATTGGATTTTCCCGGCCTCCTATTTGGATTCGAAATAAAAGCTATCTTTAGCTCGAATAAAGAAGAAAAGGAATAACAAATAGAAATGAAAGAGGATGAATGAAGAGTGATGAATTCGATTTACCAAGCTCTTCACCGTCCTGTAGGACAGGTGACCCTCTGCAGCCCAAAGAAGGTGCCTACTTTCCCAAGTCTCAGCCCACTCAGGTGCTCCCCTCAGCTGGCGACCACCTCGTCCAATGTTGGCCCGTCTCGGGGCCTCCTCTTCCTTAACAACCTCCTCTTCAAGGACCTCGTCCTCAGCAGCCGTCACCGCGGCAGTAAAAGCCTGCTCTAACGCCTCCTCAAGCAAACGAGAAGGGTCAATGGCAGTGTCCACGTCCATGGGATATCTCCCAGATGTAGAGTCACCTGCAAAATTAAAGTGAATTTAGGCCGCGTCAAGTGACGACAAGCCTTGATTAGGGGATTTTCGAGTTTTCGGAGCTCCGAAATCGCTCTTTTCTCGCCATCCTTGGCAATTTTTTCCACAAACCCATCCGCTAATGTGGTAATTTAGGTCAAGTCAAGCCTAAGTTGAAGCCTAGTCATGGGTTCAAGTCGGAATTTCGACAGCATTTCATTATAACGACGATTATGCCCTAGAAAAGTGTCCTGAAAAAGCCGTCACAAATCAAAATTCCGAGATGATAGGAAGTTTACCCGTCATACAAGGATTCCAAATATCAAGTTTCGTCACAAAAGGGCAATCCTAAGGCTATTTTCGAAGCGATTTACGGTTTAGTTGTGAAACCGTCTCAATTTCATCCAAATGCTCAAAACACAACGAAAATTCGAAACAAATACATGGTTATGATCCCTATACTACCAATTAGCCATTTACAAGGTCAATTTTTCAAGGAAAAATCATTTGGGGGAAAAGCCCCAAATTTTCGACAATATGAGGGTTGAAACCCTGATTTTGTCGGTCTAATTCAATCAAATACAGAAGATTAATGCAAGATTAATTCACATACCTCGATTAGTCATGGCAAATGCGGGTTTTTGATCAAATTTTGACGAAATTTGTTTTGAATTTGAGAGAGAAATTAGAGAATTATATTTCGAAATTATGAAACATAAACCCCTGTTTCACCGGGTTTTTACCCAGAAATGCCCCACTCAAGAAAAGACACAGCAGGTGCTGCGCCTCTTCCAAGGGACGCATCTCTTGCTGCGCCTCTTCCTCAGTTTCCCTCCATACGAATTTTCGAAGATTCGTTATAAGTTCGTTATTTTGTGGGCCCATCTTTGGCGCGCCTCTTACTCGATGTCATATCGCGTATTTAATCCGTTTGACATTTATTCTTCGCCCGGACCCGTATTTCCAAGCCAACAACAAACTGTTGCCATGTTTTTTTTGCCAAGACCTTGCTTGTCACAACGAGCGGTTCTTCTTTGACAGGTGTTTCAACACACCTTTATTATGTTCCCCCAGCGAGAGTACACGGATAGACATTCCCTCTCGAGACATGGAGATCAGTTCCCGATTATGTTCCCCCAGCGAGAGTACGCGGATAGACATTCCATCTCGAGACATGGAGATCAACATCGACCCCAAGCTCTTCCGAAGTTTGTTTGAAGCCGACCCAAGCAGATTTCTCCCAGCAGTTCCTAACTATGTCCTGCTGCCTCCTCCCAATATCGCGTTTTGTTTCCCCAGGAGTTTCAAGGAATTTCAGGTATGGTCTCTTCTTATGGCTGGCGAGCCTCCTCGCGTAGTCTAATGGACTTTAAACGACTCTCCCCGATAGTCGACAGACTCTAAAATGTTCCCGACGACAGGTCCATGGCTCAGACCCCTTGAGCCGCCTCGCGTCGCCATAGTCGTCAGGTTTTAATCTTCGATTGACCTGATGGCTATACTTTGACTTTCACCTTGTCCAAGCCTCAGTCAAAGTGGGGGCTCTGTAGATACCTCATTTCTGCACCTCCCGCAAACCACCCGGTGATGATTGGGCCGCATGTTTGCTACACGGAATGATTTGTGACAGTTCGTAAGTTTATCATCAAGTGGTCGCTCAAACACTTGTGTCTACCTCTTAATTGTCATCTACGTGCCGATACGGTCATTTTGACAGTAATTAGAGTACATTTGGAGTCCAGGTCAAAAAAACCGTCTTCATTTTCTAATAACCGTTTTAAAATGCCGAGTCAGAATATTCTGGAATGTTCCGGATACTTCTATTCCATATTTTCCAATCTTTTAATCTTTGGTAAAATATCTCCCGTAATATTCACACAAAATATTAAGGAAACGAGAATAATCCGCTATTCCATAATAGAAACGCGGAAATCTTTCTTCCGCAGGAGGAAACCACCGAGGAAAAGACGCAGCAGGTGCTGCGCCTCTTCCAAGGGACGCAGTGCCTGCTGCGCCTCTTCCTCAGTCCTTTTCTGCGTATTTTCCGTATCTTTTCGAGATTCACTTCCAAAGTTTCTCCGAACCCTATTTCCTCCGTGTGATTAGTATAAATAGAGACCTTCGGTCTCACATATTTCTCACGCGAGTGTCCGCCCTTCTCTTCTCCCTTTGCATTCTAGACAACGTTCTTACTTTTTAGCGCCTACGTGCTTGAACTTTCGACCACGTAAGCTCGGATCTTTCTGAGTACCAGCCTCGTTTTGCATGACCAACCAATTTGACCGACTCTACAACTAATCAACCTTAATCAAATTTGCTAAATTTCCTCTTAGAGGGCACTTCCGTCGTATATTTGAGTCCAGCATCACTAAACGTTAACTTAGTCAATCTCGTTTCTTCAAACATGTAAGTCTGAGGGTATAAATCCTTCTTTAATTATTGTTCTTTGTTTTTTGTAATCATTATTGTAAGATTTATGTCGAAAATATGTTTAAAACCGATTTGTAAAACCTTATTTCAAACCCTTTTTACGGATTATCAGGAGACAACCGTCGAGAAAGGACGCAGAATCGCGCTGCGCCTCTTGAAGGGACGCAAAGACACCTCTTTGCGCCTCTTCGTGAGGGCCGCCGCGATTCTGCTTTCTTTCTTCTTCCTTCGTCTGTTCGTTTCTTGTTTCGTCTTTCAATTGTTATTTGTTTCATCGACACAACAATTTGAGTATGATAGTTTTAACATGTAAATAAATAATTAAAGTTTAATTCATTTTTCAATTTCCCGACTTAAATCCCTTATAATTCATATTTGCGAGTTTTCGTCATTAAAATCAATTCGGGTTTTAGAGATTTGATTTACCCATATTGAATTTCTGGAATTCATCTTTGATATATTTGCATCTATTATTTACCGTCACCACCATTAATTCATCATTAATAATCTGTTTAGCCTAATTAATTTGATTAGTTTTTTAATTTGTAATTAATTACCTTTTAATCTTGTAATAATTCATTCTAATTAGTTTTTATCCATGCTTTATCGTTTTTATGACCTCAATCATATGTAAATAATCTGTTAATCACTTTCATCCGAGTCAAATAATATAATCAAGCATTAAATTCACCAACGAACATTAACGAGTTGCGGTTCCGGCTTCACAGCCAGAACTCAATCCAGGAACAGACGCAGCGACTGTTGCGCCTCTTCCAAGGGATGCAGCTCTGCTGCGCCTGTTCCCGGTTGATTTCTGTTCCTGAATTCCCGTTTCTGCCTTGACCTAGTTATTAATTACGTATTTAATTACTATTACTCGTATTATCACCTTATAATCTGTTCGTTTATTCATTTATTCTTTCTTTTATCGCATTGTTTGTATGTTCACATGTAATCGATCTTAAATTTCTACTTCGACATTATTGCATGTTAAATTACGTGATAACCGACTTAGTATTAATTCTCACATGCTAGGACTAATTTATTGGATGTTGCATTGCATGCATATAAATCGACAATATATCGAGTATGAACAACTTCCCTAATCATTAGTAGAGGCCGTTATCGAGGCGGGCGGGATTAGGTGTTCGATCAAAAGAGCTTCCTAATACGTACCCTCACCCCTTACTCCAGATCTCTATGAACATCCGTGTTCATTGGCATCCACGAGAGTCATTCTAGACATAGAATGCTAAGGGTAACGAGTGCTTAGTGTTCATGTCACTGCTTTGTGTCTTGACATGACACGAGGTATTCGAACGGTTTCCAATTTTCCACAATAAATTGGTGGTGACTCCACAAATGCAAATAAATCAAAGAGTGAAAAGCTTGCTTCGCTTTTCGCCCCCGTGGGCCCGCGTCCACACCGGGCTAATCGAATATTACAACCTGAAAAATATGGTGAAGCAAGGCGACTCAAAGGGATTAAGCCAATGACCTGTCGTCGGGAACTGGTTAGAGTCTGTCGACTATCGCGAAGCTTATTTAAAGTCATAATAATTTAAAAAAGCTCTCCAGCTATAAGAAAAAAAATCATATCATAGAACTTCATAACTTGGACCAATACAAATGTAGAAACTTCTATTAAGCCCTGGCATGTTCTTTTGGACTTAAAGTCACTTAATTTTAGTTCACTTCAGATCCTATAAGTTCAGTTCAGTTCAGATTAGATCCTATAAGTTCATTTCAGTTCAGATTCTATAAATTCAGTTCAGTTCAGATCCTATAAGTTCAGTTCAGTTCAGATCCTATAAATCCAGTTCAATTCAAATTCTATAAGTTCAGAGCCTATAAATTCAGTTTAGAACAGTTATATATCGAGTATTATTTTTAAAAACTGACGCAAAAACATTTGACATTATTAATTATTCGATACATATATACATTATTCTTTTTAAAATAAAATTATCACTCTTCTCATTATTTTTATCGTATTGTAACCGTAGTATAATGTATCAATAAACCAATGTATATAAAGCGAAAAAATGTTATTATCTTACCTTGTGTTTTAGACTATACTTTCTTAACAATGTTCTCTTTTGGTTGCCCACTAATTTCTTGTAAAAAATTTGCTTAATCTCAATAAAAGTTTGCGTTTTTATAATAATAATAATAATAATAATAATAATAATAATAATAATAATAATAATAATAATAATAATAATAATAATAATAATAATAATAACAATAATAATAATAATAACAATAATAATAACAATAATAATAACAATAATAATAACAATAATAATAATAATAATAATAATAATAATAATAATAATAATAATAATAATAATAATAATAATAATAATAATAATAATAATAATAATAATAATAATAATAATAATAATAATAATAATAAGTATGCAGAAATTCCGGGCCGGGTTGTCGCTGATGCTGCTCAGCGAAAGTGTGCTAAGTATGGGGATTTGTGCGCGGTAGCGGGTTATGATTTCCTACCTTTCTCTTTCTCTTCACTTGGAGAGTTGAGTTCGGATCTTTGTTGCCTTGCTCAGCGGATCCGAAATTCTCGGTATCTCGGGATCTTTGGGGCTCGGGTAGCCGCTTACATTTTTACTCGTATTAGCTTTACTATTGCTAAGGGTGTGGGAGCCCAGATTGTCTCTCGGCTCCCCACCAATTTCATGTAAACCTTTTATTTTTATTATAATGAAAGCTGCGCGCATAATAATAATAATAATAATAATAATAATAATAATAATAATAATAATAATAATAATAATAATAATAATAATAATAATAATAATAATAATAATAATAATAATAATAATAATAATAATAATAATTTCATCTGAACATCTCACTGGACGGTTACCTCACGTCACCGCCGGTTCTGCTCAACGCCGACGACCTCACGTCGCCGGTGACACTCTGTCCACGTCGTCTTTAGTGGCTGGGACTGTTTTGTAGAGGTTTTTTATGGTTCAGGCGCCATATCGACTATTAGGGTTCTGGTTGGGTTTGAGTTTCTGGGTCACTGCCTCCCGGCAGGTGATTTTCTTCGTGCTCAGGTGGTCATCCCGGTTGTAATCATTTGGTCGATGGGTTTCTCTGATCTTTTCGCAGGTTTTCGCGATTAGGGCATCATTTTGTGGTTTTTGCCCTACTGTGTTCTGTCGACCGTTGGCCTCATTCTCCGACGTCCCCTCTGCCTTTCATCACCACTATTCTTGCCGACGGCCTTGTGTTTGGCGAACGTAGGGTTGGTGTTGTTGATCTACTGCCGACATTTTGCGGGTTTTCGGTTTGTGCGAGTTTCTGTCTATTGGCAGTATTCTCTTGGGCTGTCGGTTGCTATAGTCGGAGAGGGGTTTTCTCAAGTAGGGTTGGTCGTCGCCGGCACACTGGTTGGTTTGCTTTTTTTTTTCCTATTTTCTTCTTTTTTGCGGTGTACTGTTGCTCGCTGCCTACCTCACGCACTTCTTCTTTGGTTCTTACGCCGCGGCGTCCCGCTTGGCCGAGTCCTTCTTTGGTTTGTTGTGGCAGAGCTCTTCTGGGGGTAGTGTTGGTGGTTGTCGGAGTGTTGCTGCAAGATTTCTACTGTTTTTCTTTTACTTTCTTTTTGCTTTTCGCTGCTGCTTGTTTGCTATCTACCGTCCGTGCTTCCTAGTTGTCTGCTCTTGTTCTGGTTGTCACCGGCTGCTGTACTGTTGGGTGCTAGTTCCGTGGGGATTGGGTTGCTTGGGCTAGTGTCGTGGGAGGTGGTTGGTGTGTTGGTGGTAGCGGGTACATTTTGAGCTCTTAGCTGCTTGTGCGTGAGCCTGTTTAGTGGTTTCCGTTCGGTTGGTGGTTGTTGTTGGCTCTATAGTTTTCTGTGCAGGTTGTTGGTGTGTTCCTTCATGGCTGAACTTGTACGGTTTCATTGTCCTTTTTTGAGTCTTCATGCGTGTCCGGATGGGTTTGGTAAAGGCCTTACTAAGGCTACTTGGCAGAAACATTTTCAGGTCCGGCATTGTCATGATGGTGCTTTAGAGCTTACGCGTCAAACTCTTGTTGATAGTCTGACTATTTTCTCTAATGCCAAGAGTACTTTGAAGCGGATGGGGCTTTGGTTGTGTGGGGGTATGCTTTAAAACCCGTACCACTCGCGCTAGATGTCGACATAGTCGGTGGGATATTGTGATGCCTCCGGAGTGTGTTTATGGCCTCTACAACTTTCATGTTTATGGTATTCCAAGACCTTTGGCTTCTTCTACTTCGGTTTCTTCTGATGATAGTGTTGGGCTTGTTCAGTGGTCTATATCTTCGCTTGATCGTTTATTGTCTTTGGGCCTTCGCACCGTGAAATCTATTCCTCCTAAGTGTCGTCTTGGGTTTGCTCGGGCTTTGAAAGGAGCCCTGGATGATGTGGCTGGTACCCCTAGTGATCTCTCTCGTTGGATTCGTTTGCTTGTTTTACCACTTTGTCTGCTTAAGACTTTCGCTCCTCAGAGTAATCTTGAGTGTAGGACTGTTATTCGGCGCCAGCGTCAGGAGGAGAGTATTGTCAGGGCTATCCTTGCTTGGGGGGTACCTTGGGGGGGGGGGGGTGCAGTTGTTGCAGGAGTGTTTGGCTGAGGGTCCTTCTTTATTTATTGTAGAGTAGGATCTGGATTTGAGTGAGCTTAACCTCCGTCAATGTCGGAGGAAGATCTGTGATGGTCATTATACTGCTGCTGTTCGGATGCTCTCTTCCTCTGGGGTCGCCCCTTACTCCGATGACACTCTTGTGGCCTTGCGTGAGAAGCATCCTATCGCCCCGCCTCCTACATTGCCTCCTTTGTCTAGGGATCATCATCCTCTGGTTGCCTCTTCGTCCGTGGTTTTGGATATGATTCGGAGCTTCCCACGCGGTACTTCTTGTGGGAGGGGTGGTTTTCGCGCCCAGCACCTGATGAACTGTTTGAGTGGCGCTGTTGTGGCTATTTTTGATGATTTGATCACTTCTATTACTAGGGTGGTTAATCTTTTTCTTAAGGGCCGGTGTCCTCTTGCTTTGGGTGAGTACATTGCTAGCGCCCCTCTCACGCCGCTTGTTAAACCAGGTGGTGGGGTCCGTCCTATTGATGTTGGCACTGTCTGGAGACGGCTTGTCTCTAAGGTTGGTGCTTTTATGGTTGGTCCTTTTTTGTCTTCTTATTTTGCTGGTCTTCAGTTTGGGTTGGGTGTGTCGGGTGGAGGATAGGCTATCTTACATGCCTTGAATCGGCCCATTGAGGCTCGGGGTTCTGAGGTGGAACTTTCTATGTTGCTGGTTGATTTCCAGAATGCTTTCAACCTTGTTGATCGTACGACCATGCTTCAGGAAGTCCGCCGTCGTTGCCCGGTTCTTTCCCGTTGGGTGGAGTTTTGTTATTCCAGCCCTGCCCGTCTTTTTTTTGGGGAGCATTGCTTGTGGTCTTGTCAGGGTGTCCAGCAGGGTGATCCATTCGGCCCTTTGCTTTTCGCTTTGGTTTTGCATCCATTAGTATGCAAAATCCGGGACACTTTTGACCTCACTATGCAGGGGTGGTACTTGGATGATGGCACCATTGTGGGGGATACTTTGGAGGTGGGGAAGGTCTTGGAATTGATTATGGCGGATGTCCCTTATTTTGGACTGCATCTTAATGTCTCCAAGGCGGAGATCTTTTGGCATGTTGAGGATCCTCAGAGCCGGCTTCCTGGGGTTTTCCCCCCTTCTATTGCTCGGCCCTTGCGTGGTCTTACAGTTTTGGGTGGACCTGTCAGTACTTGTCCTGGTTTTGGCAGTGAGATTGTGGCGAAGAGAGTAACTAAGACCATTGAGCTAATGGACTTGGTTGCGAGGATTGAGGACCCGCAATGTGAGTAACTTCTACTTCGAGCTTGTACTGGTATTTCTCAGCTCTATTTCTCCCTTCGTACATGCTCCCCAAGTGTTTTTGGGTCGTTCCATCTTCCTTTTGATGATGCTCTTCGTTCCAGCTTGGAACGTATTGTCACCGCGTCTGGCCCGGATTTTGGGGATTAGCAGTGGCGCCTTACTACATTCCCTTTTCATCTTGGTGGTCTTGGTGTCTATGCGGCGGGAGATGTTTTACATTATGCTTTTATTGCGTCCTGTTTTGCAGTCTGCTGATTTGCAGGCTAAGCTCTTCAGACCTTCTGGTATTGTAGCTGCTGGCCCCGCTTTTGACGATGCCGAGCGGGTTTTTACTGCGACTACAGGCTCTGGTATCTTAGAAAAACCTAGTGAAATTGATGCCCCCAAACTTATGAAGAAATTGGCAGACATTTATTTCGCGACGGTTGCTACTGCCTCAGAGTCTGTTTTCTCTTTGACACCACGCCAGCTTGCTTTGTGGCAGTCTCAACAGGGTTCCCACTCCTCTGATTGGTTGTGTGCGGTTCCTATCTCGGGGTTGGGTCAGACTATGAACGGGAGGACTTACCGTAGTGTGCTTGGGTATCGTCTGGGTGTTCCGTTATTCACGGTATCTAGGCCTTGTCCCGCTAGCTCTCGGGTTTTTGCTGATGATGTTTTTGGGGACCACGTTGTTTCTTTCTTTGCATGCGTGGGCGTTAAACATCGGCATAACCTCGTCCGTGACACTCTTTTCGACATCTGCTATAGATCTGGTATTTCTACAGGAAAGGATGTTGATATCGGTTTGGTTGACGGGCATGGTGGCTCTCTTCGTCCTGCGGATTTGCTGCTTTATTCTTGGGACAGAGGGCGTGATGTGTGCGTTGACTTGACAGGGTCTTCTCCTTTGACTCAGACCGGGATGACGGATTTTGTGCCTGGCCGGGTTGTTGCTGATGCTGCTCAGCGTAAGTGTGTTAAGTATGGGGATTTGTGCGTGGCGGCGGGTTATGATTTCCTTCCCTTCTCTTTCTCATCACTTGGGGAGCTGGGTTCGGATGTTGTTGTCTTGCTCAAGCGGGTCCAGAAATTCTCGGTATCTCAGGATGCGGGGGCTCGGGTGGCCGCTTAAATTTTTACTAGACTTAGCTCTGTTGTTGCTAAGGGTGTGGGAGCCCAGATTGTCTCTCGGCTCCCCACCAATTTCATGTAAACTTTTATTTTTCTTTTAATGAAAGCTGCGCACATCCTTTTATAAAAAAAAATATATATATATATATATATATATATATATATATAATAATAATAATAATAATAATAATAATAATAATAATAATAATAATAATAATAATAATAATAATAATAATAATAATAATAACAGCAACAACAACAACAACAACAACAATAATAATAATAATAACAATAAAAATAACAATGACAATAGCAATAATAATAATAATAATAATAATAATAATAATAATAATAATAATAATAATAATAATAATAATAATAATAATAATAATAATATTTAAGTTAAATTAATTTATATAATTTAAATTCGGATCGTGTAAACTCAGTTCAGATCCTATAAGTTCAGTTCAGATCCAATAAGTTCAGTTCAGTTCAGATCCTATAAGTTCAGTTCAGTTCAGTTTAGATCCTATAAGTTCAGTTCAGTGCAATTCAGATCAAATCCGTTTTAGTCTAAAAGAACAGGGCCTTAGTAGGTGTCTGAACTAATTAGAGATAGTACAAGAACCTTCAACTTTGGGAAACATAAATCATGGCTCTCCGGAAGAAAAGTTCAAAAGAAAACTGCTTAAAAGTCAGCTCAGTGTATGGAGGTTGACTTGAACAAATATATTTAAAATGGAAAATTTATGCGGTATCCTTGAATTTTGTCATTTTTCACGTTCATGATATCCTTGAAATTTGATTTTCAAGCACAATATGCCCTTTTTATCGTTTTTAAATTTCAATTGAGCATAAATTATAGACAAGAGATCGGAATTGACTATTTTTTTTTCCAAATTGATTAACTCTTCGAGATCTGATAAAAACAAAAATGGCCATTCGGGAATTTAAGATCGAAGATATGTTTAATTTGAGATTTTCGTTAAAAAAACTCTAAAAAATGTCAGTTGATAATTTTTTTCTTCTCAAATCGTAGATTATGACGAGATAATCATTTATGGAAAAAATTTTGGCGATTCTGAATTCCGATCTAGGAGTTATGCGCAATTGAGTTTTTTATAGTTAAAAAGTTGGGTACCATGTGTAAAATGACAAAGTTTGAGGGTATCACGTGTATTTTCCGTTTTTAAAAACATACTAAAAAGTCTCAAATCATCTAGTGGATTGAAGTTTTTTTAAAAGCATTAGTTATTAGGTGCGACCGTCACATGATGCGATGTAAAAATTACCATTTTATACTAAAAAACAGCCAACTTTAAAAAGTGTTCATTTTATAATTAATAATAATAATAATAATAATAATAATAATAATAATAATAATAATAATAATAATAATAATAATAATAATAATAATAATAATAATAATAATAAAATGTGTCCCAAGATGCCAGTGCTCGCGCTGCTGTTTTTATTTTTACTAGACTTAGCTTTACTGTTACTAAGGGAGTGGGCACCCAAATTGTATCTCGGCTGCCCACCAATTTCTTTTTTTTTTTTTTGAGAGAAAATAACAATTCATTAATAGAACGCCATACGTCACTTACAAAGAATAAGTATAATCGAAAACAAATCTAATGGAAACCAAAGAAAAATAATTTTCTTATAAACTAGGGATCTCAAAACAGTATCTGATCGTCCTATTATCGCTATCTTCATGTAGCTTTTGAGAGGATCCTTCGTTTGATTTATGAGATAAAATTTACCTCTGACCGGTTTCAAAGATCATTGACAAATTACTTTTACCCTTTGAAAGAACACGTTGCAAACCATCAACGAACTACTCTTAACTATATTACTGATAAAACTAACCCCACGAATAAATGGAAAACCCCCGAAATAAGGGACAGAAAAACGATTCTCACCAAAAATGAGACTTTTATTGAATAGAAGATAGATATGCATACTATTGATTGAAATTTGAAATAATTTTGGGGCTTATCATCGATCGATTGATAATCGATGGGAGCTCCCTGTATAATTTGATGGAGGCTAGGGTTTTTAGAGAGTTTTTTGAGAGAGAGATAAAAGTTTACGTTTTTGATAAAATAATAATAATAATAATAATAATAATAATAATAATAATAATAATAATAATAATAATAATAATAATAATAATAATAATAATAATAATACCGACCTGACAGGTTCTTCACCTTTGACTCAGACTGGGTTGGCAGATTTTGTCTCGGCGGGTTGTCGCGATCTTGCTCAGCGAAAGTGTGCTAAGTATGGGGATTTGTGCGCGGTAGCGGGTTATGGTTTCCTACCTTTCTCTTTCTCTTCACTTGGGGAGTTGAGTTCGGATCTTTGTGGCCTTGCTCAAGCGGATCCGAAATTCTCGGTATCTCGGGATCTTTGGGGCTCGGGTAGCCGCTTACATTTTTACTCGTATTAGCTTTACTATTGCTAAGGGTGTGGGAGCCCAGATTGTCTCTCGGCTCCCCACCAATTTCATGTAAACCTTTTATTTTTATTATAATGAAAGCTGCGCGCATTTTATAATAATAATAATAATAATAATAATAATAATAATAATAATAATAATAATAATAATAATATGTTTCCTAAAAAAAATAAAAAAAATAAGAAAAAAAAAAAATAATAATAATAATAATAATAATAATAATAATAATAATAATAATAATAATAATAAAAGTTTACGTTTTGATTAATAAAAATTTACGTTTTTGATAAAATAATAATAATAATAATAATAATAATAATAATAATAATAATAATAATAATACATATTTTATCATAAAGATTAACGTACAAAAGCAATGAATGATTTATCTGAGGAGGGTTAGACCATCCCCAAACAAAGGTCGCGCTAATTAGGTCACGATCCTGTTTTACTCTTAATCTCACTATATTTATCTTGACCTACTTTCACCCTCCCAAGCAGAAGGTCACGACCTAGGTCATCAACCCAATCATTTTTCACTTTCCAACCAATTATATCTCTCCACATTATATTACCTTTTCATATATATTTTTTTTATTAATTATTAATATTGTCAACCAATCACATAGCGCCACATATAGGTCATGAGTTTGGTCAATTTGCTCCACCAAAGGTCACAAATTGACCTCTTCTCTCCAAAGGTCACCCTAATTTTTTGGTTAATTGTTAATTAATGTGACCAAGCAAGGTCATGACCTAACAATTGACCTTACTTGGGGATGGTCTTAGTGTGGATTTGGTGGTAGTGGGAACGGTCAATTGTTGGCATTATATGGCGTGAATGCCCTTCCTTCACTGCTATTCATACCCGCCACAGTGAAGTCAGTGCCTTTTTAAAATATTTTAGAAAGTCAACTCTCTACCCAAAATTTCAAAATCTTACGTATGGGAGAAAAGTAAACGTTTATTGAGAGTCAAGAGTCAAACCGCTATATATTTTTCATTTTTAATTTAATATGAAATTAACTAAAGATTTTTTAAAATAATGCTCAAAAATAAAAAATTTATCGTTTTGGGTCGGTATTGAAACTATTTGTTGAAATGGTGTCCATGTAGGATTGTCATTCCCAAACCTAATTAAGCCACCCCCTAACCCAACATCTCCTTCTCTTTCAACTCTCACCCTTACCGTTTACCCTTCAACACCTCCGGCTACCCCACCTCCGACAACTCCATCTCCGGCATATCCCCACCATAAAATCCCACCTCCGACCACCCCCGATGTCGCCTAAGTCGCTGACCCCGCCACTGATATTACATCTTCTATGGAACCCGACTCTGCCCGCCCTAACCCACCACCGCGACCACCAAAAACCATCCCCACCACAGCTCTGTCTCACGACATTTGCAAGCCGATGAGGCACATTCCCTCTTCCCACGGTGGTCAAATAGAGAGGCATCACTGTATAAGGCGGCGACGGTGACGGTCACATCTTTCGTGATGTTGTCCCGGATATAAGAAGTGATGCGGCGGCAGTAATAGGGTAGCCTTGCTGATGCGGTGGCTGCTGAAGGTTGTTAATTGATAGGAAGTGATAGACGATCGTTGTGTTCGGGTTGGAGGAGAAAGGGGGTCGGGATTGTTGGGGAGGGGAGTAAACGATGGAGGAGGTGGTCGGAGGTGGGATTTTATGGTGGGGATATGACGGAGATAGAGCTACCGGAGGTGGTGAAGGGGTAAACTGTGTAAAGGGTGAGAGTTGAATGGGAAGGGGATGCTGGGTTAGGGGGTGGGTTAACTAGGTTTGGGAATGACAATCCTACTTGGATACCATTTCATCAAATAGTTTTAATACCGACCCGAAACGATAAATTTTTTATTTTTAAACATTATTTTAAAAAATCGTTCAAATTAACTTGATTTATGATTAGGAAGGAATAAGAGATATGGTATATTAGATTAAAATATACCATATATCTTACCGTATAAGTTATATATTATGTTATATTCCCCCATTCAACTCCACAAGACCATTATATTTTATCACGTTTGCCAACGCGGCTTTTACTCGGCAAATATCTTTAGTTACGTATTTGCAAAAATTATAAAAGTTAGATATTTTTAATGTACTCTTAAAGACGAATCAAATAAGATCTCACATGAATATATTTTCACTTATGTATCGAGAGAAAATTGAAGTTGAATGTCCGCTTGTGAATATTGTGCAAAAGAGATAATGGCCTTGTGGAGTTGATTGGAGGTAGTAATATGTCTTGCAAAATAAGATAGTATGAAATATATTCTAGATCTAGGGTTAAGGTTAGAATTAGTACTATAAATACGGTCTCATGTATTCATATCATAAGACAAGTTTATTAATAACAAAGTACGTTTATGAAATACTCTCCCCTTATAAAATCTATCAATTATACATAGAGTAAGTACTGAATTTTCATATAGCTCCAGCTCATATGTGAGTTGCTCATATTGAAGAATTAGAGAAAAGTATTCCACGTACTACTTCTATTGTCAATTGGTTTTAGAGTAGAACCCTCTTAGGTTTGTACTGTGGACTTTGTCTCCTCCGTTTGGGTGCGGTCCAGGTCTGTTGTTGAATTTAACATGGTATCAGAGCCCATGATTATGTGACCAGAGTGACCCGAGTTTCATTAGCTAAGTTTGCAGTTGGACGAGCAAAGTTGCTTAGTTGAATTTGTCCGGTTTGAGTTGATATTGGTTGATATTGGAGCAAGTTTACAGTTTGACGAGCAAAGTTATTCAGTTGAATTGTGAGATTGTAACTGGAGGAGAAAAAAAAGCCTCAGTTTGTCTGTAAAAAGGGACCTTACATATGAAGGGGAATGTTAAGAATAAAGCTTCAGCCCATATGTGAGTTACACATATAAGGATCCCACATTGGAGAATTAGATAAGAGTATTCCACTATATAAGGTAAGAGGTTACTCCCTTTATTGTCAATTGATTTTAGAGTGGAACCCTCTGGGGCTTGTATTGTGGACTTTGTCTCCTCCGTTTGAGGGTGGCTCATGCCCGTTGTTGAATTTAACATACTCTTGGTTTAAGGACCCAAACCTCTGTCGATTCAAATTATAGTAAGGATTATTCCGATTCTAAAACTAAAAAAAAGTCAATTTAACTTAATTTTATAAACTAATGCCGTAAAATGAATTAATTTCATTTCGTTCTATTTGTTATAAGGGTTGAGGATTCTATATTGGAAGAATTAAGAATTAAGGGAGAACTATGTACAAATTCTTCCAAATTCTCACTACTAAAATCATTACAAGCACTTAACAAGTACAACAAATCATACCGCTTACCCAAAAGAATCAACCTTAAATCTGAACCGTTAAGAGAGATTCAAATCCTTAAGACCCTCTCAAGAAGTCAAACCAACACAGAGTATGAAGCAATAAAAATTGCGTATAAATTCTCACGTGATAACTCACGCTGTCACGCACCAATTAGTAATCATACACAAATTCTCAATAGACGGACACTATCCGTCTATACGTATAGACGGATACCACTTTCCCTCACAAAATACCCATTTGTCATAAAATGGGAAGCACATGGGGGTGCCCCACCTTGTCCCGCTACCCATTTTATTAGATGTCTTTACCCGTCTATTCGCCTCACCCGTCTGTACCAAGACCTATTGGTAATCATATATCCCAGGTGGCAGTGGTGGCAGAGGCCGAGTTAGTGTCTGGTCGGGCAAGTGGCTCAATCCTATTGAGGAGAAAAAGAACCTACCATTAATGAATGTTTTAATAGTAAAAGGTACACAAATTATAGAATAAGTTTATTTTCATATAAAGATTACTTATTTAATGATGATAAATGAGTTTTCTTTTACATAATGAGACGGTTTCACAGTAATATGAAGCTGCCTCACGCAATAATTATTGAAGCAAGTAATGTATGTGAATTTAAGTTAATAGCGTAATCGGTTAAGTGTTCACTTTCATTATTTGAATTCCCGGGTACGACTCTATTTAGCTGCTTTTTATAGTTTTTAACTTTTTCACAAATGTATTAATACTAGTGATTTAGAGGCCATAAACCATAAAGCGGGCGTCCTTTTATATAAGTGATTTTTATTTAGAGACCTATTAAATAAACTCTAGATACATACTTTTAAAAGCCATTTTACTCTATGAATCACTTAGGTAAGTTTTCTTATTCTTTAAATTTGAAAATGTAGACATGAATTTTTTAAATCCCAAAATTTGTTAGCTTTTATTTTTTTCGTTTTTGAGAGAAACTCGAATTTGCTTTCGTGAGTTGATGTACTTCAAAAAAATTATTAATGCGTTATACATTTAATATCCAACTAGTATACCCATGCAATGTATGTACGGTATATATATATATATATATAAGTTTTTACATTTTTAATTATTCGTAGTATTTATAGATTTTAAATTGACAGCTTATTAATTTTTCATATGTTTCATCCTTGTGTTTTAATTTGGAGAAGAAAATTGAGACGGTAAAATTAATCAAGCGAATTGAACAGTGTCATAAAATTGGAGACAAATATAGACACGACAAATATGTGAAATTGTGAGGTTTTAAGTTTCATAAATATCTCAATAAGAGATTAAGCCTATTACGGTATTATTTAACCAAACATACATAGTATACCTGTAAAATACACTACACAAAGAATAGGGGAGAAAAATCATATATATATAAGTTTTTACATTTTTAATTAGTAGATAGGAGTAGGGGTGTTCATTGGTCCGGGACCGGACCGGACCAAATTTAGTGAACCGAAAACCAAATAAGGGTAAAATAGTGGACCGCGGACCGGACCATAAAAATGTATGGACCGGACCGGACCGGACCATATGGACCAAATAATATATTTTTTGTTACCTTATTATTTCGATGATTACTTTAATTTATATTAATAACCTATAGTTTTTTGTTCGAGTAGCAGAATATGTCAAAGTAATATATTACGAAGTAATATTATGAGATTAAGAGAAATATTTGTATATCATATACAATTTCAATGATATTCCTTATAAAAATTTGGTCCACGGTCCGGTCCGCAGTCCGTTCAATTTGGTCCAGGACCGGACGGAAGACCAAACTTATGTAAATAGGTGGACCGTAGACCGGACCAAACAAAGTATGGTCCAGTCCGGTCCGGACCAAATTGCGCAGTCCGGTCCGGTTTTTGGTCTGAACCATCAAATGAACACCCCTAGATAGGAGATTACATCTCATATATGTCTGGAGATTAAAAAATTACCAATTTACCATAAATGAGTATAAGATTAAAAATCATAACAAATATGTTGGGGTTATAACTCATTTTTGAGGTACCGAAATAATCTTATTTCCGATACTCTGAGTCATTATGACGAAACAAATAAATATAACATAAAGAAACTAGAGGTTACCAAATAGCGTCTGTAGCTCAGTGGATAGAGCGTCTGTTTCCTAAGCAGAAGGTCGTAGGTTCGACCCCTACCTGACGCGTTGTTACTTTTTTAAAAAAAGTACAGTTTTACTTTTTTAAAAAAAGTGTGATTATAAAAACTTATTTTAGTAGAAGATGTTTGCGATTATTAAAACCTATTTTATTTTACGATTCTAGAAGATTTCGAGGTCACATTGAATAATATTGCATTTCCTCGTGTTGTTGCATTTCACACCGTGTTAAGTTGGACAAAGGCAAACCAATCCCAAAAAAACTGAATATATGCTCGATAAGCAAGCTTGGAAGTTGGTTAGAGATTGCTGAAGGGTATGAATCGTTTCAATATGTTAGCAAGTAGAGAATTTTTATACGCCTTTCTAAAGCAAAATTTATATACGCCTTTTCTTAGCAAGACGATGATGAAAAGAAAGTTTTGACTTTTGAGGTTGATAAATTTTTATCAATGAAAATTATCGGAGATCTATTCCAACCAAACATTAAATGTTTTATTATCTTGGACCACGAAAACCCCAGTCGTGCTTCTGGTTTATATAAGAGAAACTGCCAGAAACTGCCAGATAAATTTACTATGGATGAAACCAGAAACCCCAGATTTTTATCAGCATGAGCTGCGCTGAATGTTGGCTGATTACGAACCTTATAATAATGAAAAACGATTGATAGATACTCTTGACCTGCTGTTAGAATCACATACATATACAATTATAAATTAGGATTTACATACTCCATACTACTGACAATACAGAAAAAAAGGCCATATAGCGAACAACGGTTGCAACTATTCATTAATTAGTTGCAAATTAGCAATCAATTGGAAGTAGGTTGCAAATCAGCAGCCAGATTGAATTTGGTTGCAGATTTCGGTAGCAAATTTAAATCACCACATCTTGGTTGTTAAATCCTGTTTTTCTTGTAGTTTGATAAATGCAACAAGCAACCAAGAACCAACCACATATGGAGTACAACAAGGGAGCCTTATTCCCAATTAATCTGCGGTTGGCTAACATGAAATCTGTTAATAGCCGGTAAATATCAGAAGAAAATGATTGGAGAAAAATGATACGATTCATAAGAAAAAGTCAACATACACATAACAGTGAGAAAGCCTTACACAAGTGCGAGTTTTTTTGGTATTTGGCCATTAATGATCTCTTTATAGAGGATTTAGAGTGACAGACGGATCTTGCTTAAAAGGAAGATGAATCAATATCATCATGGTTTCGCCCAGGAAATATAGGTTGAGGCAAAGACATTGATTCACTAGACAACATCAGTACTACCGATCCCATTGTTGGCCTATCTTCTGGCTTTTCTTGCACACATAGAAGCCCGACTTGAAGACATCTTAATGCTTCGTCTATCGAATATGTCTCTCCCATCGACTTGTCGAGCAATTCTTTTTCTTTTCCTTCTCTCCATTGCTTCCATGACTATTAAGTTTACAACAACATTAACACTGTTATCCTAGTGCAAGGTCTTGCATCCCAAAACAACTTTTTTTGGGGATGACCCGTAAACACAATTCAGTTTAGGATTTTATTTTAAATGACAACCTCTTCTTATACAAGCTTTGTAGACATTACACTTTTTCTAGTGGTGCGACTTGTACTACCTCGGTACCGCCATCATATTTTTAGAGAAGATCTATATTCTATATCCATGAGGATTTTGGGTGCTTCCACCGACAATTAAAGAGGGTTTTGCTAACTTTTTATGATGTGAGCAAATCTTCTTGGAAGAAGTCAAAAGACCTCTGGCATTAGACATTTAGACCCACCCTAATTTGTATTTTCAACTTTAAATATTGAAATCTCCATATATATGTTCAGACAAAATTTAATTTCGTCAAACTCAATTCACCAAAACAAATATGTTTCATGTTATTTTTCATAAAATGAAATATTCCTCCCGTCAGTGTATACTGTGAGAGGATACTAGTCAAATATGACGTTTTAACCATAGTCGAATAAGAACCACATAAATGGGATCAGATAGTTAACTATAGTGATTAGGAGAGATAATTCAATGTTGTATACTTACATATCCAAGAAGGTTTAGCTCATTATCCGAATTGAAGAATCTTCTGTTCTTCGTCCCACTTAGTATCTCTAGGACTAATACACCAAAGCTAAACACATCTGATTTTATGGAAAAAAGTCCATCCATGGCAAATTCAGGAGCCATATACCCACTGCATCATAAGAAGAAATGGTCAATACAAGTCATAGAAACATTTCAAGCATTTGAAGAGTAAATACCGAGTATAGCAAAATTCAACAAGTTTACATACTAAGTTCCCACTACTTTCATTGTGTTTCCTTCAGTTTCATTCCCTCCAAAAATTCGCGCCATGCCAAAATCTGATATCTTTGGGTTCATATCTGCATCAAGTAAAATGTTGCTGGCTTTCAAATCTCTATGAATGATTCTATATCGCGAATCTTGATGGAGGTATAACAGCCCTCTAGCAACCCCGAAGATAATTTTGAACCGTGTCTGCCAGTTAAGCAATAAGTTTCTTCCTTTATCTACACATAGTAATGGGAGAATTTGAAATTCATAATTAACCATATAGAGCGAAAAAACAAATCTACGCCTTCTACGGTAACCATAAATAAAGCAACTATTCTTGTAAGAGGGCCTATATCTATCTCGCTATGCGGGAAGAGTTAAATTTATCAATGATGGCACTCGGTCAGGCCTGGACCAAATCTGGTTGGTCCAGACACCCGTGAAGCCAATTCTAGATATAGATTTTACCAGCAATGCATGGACCAAAATTCTCAAATTCATACAAGGAGGAAGAGCCCATCAGTATAGGTCTAACGAATCTGACCCTATCCCATAACACATTTCCAAATTCTACGGATCAAGATTTGGATCCATTTCCCCATAAACAGATCAAGATCAGCACAAATCCAGAAGAACTATAAAATTTCAAGATTCAAAACTCATCCATATTTCACTAGTATACAAGGGTTATCTTTCAAGCGTTTGAATAAATTTTTATTTTTGAGACTCACGAAATAGAATTGAATCAAGGCTTCTATTTTTGAGGTACTCGTAGATGATCATCTTTTCATCCAAGTCAACACAACAACCAAGTAAACGAACGAGGTTCCTGTGCTGAAGCTTTGAAATCAGTCTGACTTCATTCTTGAATTCTTCCAAACCTTGTCCAGAATCTTTAGACAGTCTTTTAACTGCAACTTCTTGTCCATCTAGCATCACACCCTGCAATGCATAATGCAGGAACAAAAAAAGAATTTCCTTGTGAAATACACCCCATATTATAGGCAAAAATACGAGTTACCAACCCATACTTTTAGAGGCGATGACAAGTGAATGTTTCAGTGAGTACTTTTTAAGCTAAAAGAAAGTTAACACAATAGAACCCTCCAAACTCACATGGTCAATTTTGTGATAATACTATCTTGAGACGCTATCATATCAGACTTTATGTCAAATGTATGAATAATAAAAATACCTTATAGACGCAACCAAAACCACCTTGCCCGAGTTTGTTTGCTTCGGAGAAATTGTCTGTGGCAGCAACCATGGAATCTAAATTAAATATAGGCAAATCCACATCATCTGCATCCAGTGCTTCCTCTGAACACTCTGTCTTGCAAGTGATGGTTCGCCTAAAAAGATTAATTTCCTGGATTACAAAACTACAAATGAGTTTATAAGTTTTGACATTTCAATTTACAATGTGAAATGACTGTAAACTAGGAAGATCTAGCAGTACCTCTGGGTCCAACTCTCCTGTTTGTATATTTCTTGAAGTTCTTCGCTTCCGTATGATCAATGTAATTAACCCACCGGTGATTAACGTGGTTACCACAATTATTCCAATGCCTATAGCAAGTTTGATTATAACAACATCCTTGCCCATGGCAGAACCATTTGGGGATAAAGACCCTGATATTTTGTAATTACAAAGTTATTGAACCAAGCAAATTAAAGACCAAGTTAAAACTTGTTATTCCTTACACTTCGACTATGATGTAATCTTTTAAACGAGAAATGAGGTACTTTTGGATGTCAACTTTCACACGATCTATTTTCTTTGCTAACAATTTATTGAAAATAGCAACTGTCTCTTTATTGATTTAGTGCTCATAGTGTTTACTTGACTTCTCTCTACATTCTTAAAGTTTCACATCTACGTTCTAGTAAAAGCACAATTGTCGAGGTTGCGAGACACTGAGACTGCATCCATTAGAGATCCGATGTGCAAATCTTGTTTTAGTTCTTCATTCATTTTTTTTATACTGATCCTATATATACTTAACAAATACATTTATACTCCTCTTTTATAGATTTCTTATTACCAAGTATTACTTTAACTAAACAATAAGCTATGAATCTATGATAAAGGTTGAACAAGTTGAAAGTTTTGAAAAAGTTTAAACATCCGATTCAAACAACCATATCGTGAAGTTACAGTATTGATGCACTTTGCAGTGCAAATTTTATACAGGGACATTTAAAAAAAAACACATTTGTAATTTTAACATATGGAAGAATGTGCACATCCAAGCCCTTTACCTCGTCCTAGGTAAAAACCCTTGGGGCACGTGGATTAAGTCATTGCCGTCGTACAAACCAGGTACCAGTGAAAAATAAATTTCAAGAGTAATACGTTTTCCCCAAAGCAAAATACTTTCCCAAGTCCTAATCCAAACCTATGATCAACCCCATCAAACATTAGACTCCAAAATATCAATCTCCTATCCTCGTCAAAAGCTATATAGCTGATTTGCATCTTTTGCTCGTTTGATTGCCATATGGGAATTAAACTCCCATGAATTTAGAAAACATGAACTGGAAAATTTATGTGAATTGCTCAAAAGACGTTTGGTTGGCATACGGGAATTAAATGCATGGTAGTTCAATTCCCTCCATTATGGAGGAGTTGCCAATTCATGGGAAAATGTAAATCACCCATTTTTGGGTAACCAAACGACTTCCATTTTTTGAATTCATGGGAATTTATAATTTCCCTATTTTTAAAGAGGCAACCAAACGAGCACTAACAAAGATAATAATTAAAGGGCACATGTCGTCGGCCATCACTGAATATACATCCAGTTTAAGAATTTGATTCCATTTATAAACCTTCATATTATTATTAAAAAGATAAGGATGGTAAGATTAATATTAATCATTAAATATCAAGTCCAAAAACCAGCTGAAGTGCTAGTTGGTAACTGAACTTACAAAAACAAGTTCCTTGTTTCAAAACAGAGATCTAATAAGTTTCAATGGTGAAGAAAACTTTGAAGCTAAATAGCTTCGCGCTTTACAAGTTTAACATTGTATATTCCTCAATAAAATATAAAAGGGCATGTAGTCAATTATTTAGAAAGAAACAAAATTTGAAAATAACAGATAAAATGTACATACCTAAATCAGAAGAAGCTAACCGCATGTAAAGTGTTTGTCCTCCTTGGAGAAAATTCCTCATATCCATCAAATTATTCGTCCAAATTATACAGCCTGAACCAACTCCATTAACAAATTTCGAATTGGCATAAGCTGTGCAACTGCAATTTTTCTTGCACATATCTCTACATTGATCAAGACTCGAAGATGTATCCACAAATACATTTGAAGTCTTGGGCAACTTGATGTTGTCCAACGGTAAAAACCCATCACTGTCGCAATCCAATCTAGTGTTCCTAAAACACCCATTTGACCAATCAGTCAAACCCCAAGCATTAGAATTTTTGGGCATGAACCCATTTGGACATTTGCAATGGAACGATTCACTAACATTGCAAATCCCATAGGGCCCACAAAGATCAAAATCGTCACATGGGTCCTTCCTCGCATGCCAAAACATAATCCATTGAGTTGCGCAAGGAAGCCAAATCCATCTTACTATGAGACCCTCAAAGGTTACCACTAACCTAGTATGTACTCTACAACAGTCAAGTAAACTAATCGTATAGTAAACCTCATCCGCGCTAGTGAAAAATGTAAAGTTAAAATCCTGATTGGCCAACCCCATTTCCGGTACTCCACTAAACCGGTTTCCAACCCATGGTCCAGAACGATGAATGATTTGATCAACATTCTTCAAGTACAGCTCTGGATCTCCATTGTAATCCACAAGAAAACTAAAGTTCCCAGTACCGGGGTCCTCAGGGTCCCGCCAGGACGTCAAAACCCGAACTAACCCTGTTCTGCGATTCCACCCTAGCTTTTGTCCCGGTACAAGGGTATCAGTTGGGTAATCGAAACTCTGCCAAATAAAATTAGCCGGGTTTGGATCCCCGGCTTCTCTCATCACCAAATTACCGGAATCCAAAAGTTGCAGAACCGGGTTTACTAACTTCACTCCATTAGTTTGGTTGGTTTTCCATACAACCTGGGATTCACCCTCTAACAACACAATATTCGACTGATTTCCAAGCCGAAAAGTGGTGGATTCACAATATGAAGGTGAATCTCTATTTGCAACCCAAATTTTAACATCAGAGGGTATATCTTTATACCAAATTCCTACATAATATCTATTAGGAATTCCTTTCTGGAAAAAACCCAACTCGAATTTCCCACCAGCGGAGATTAATGTTTGGTTTACGGAGAGCGAATCATATGTTGTAAGAATGTCAATTGATGCAACAAAAACAGGCAAAAAACATTGAAAAAAGATTGAAAATATGCCGACTCTCATTCTTAGAACCCCTGATGTTAACTCTAATCAGTTTCTTACGACGTCCGATGGGTTTAGTATGTAAAATCAGGGGATTTATTGGCAAGTAAAAGAGCTTCATATTCAAGAACAAATTATCTACTTAGGAAGAAGATCAATTTGAAGAACATACAACCGAAACAAGCCTTGATTCTGTTTTTAAAACTTAACTAGATATGGAATTAAATTTGTAATTTTTCCAAAATAAAACAAAATCTAAGTTTGGTCTTTTCATCTTTCTGCTAATAATCCTACTAAACATTTACTCTGCATTTTTGGGTAGATACTCAACCATTACGCATCAGTTCTTAACGCTTGCTTTTGATACAAAGATTAAACGAATTGAGGAATAAATGCATAAAAAACTACAAACAGTAAAAAGAACAACTTTTATCTACTTCAAATGGAAACGTAAGGGAATGACCGAGACAGCGGCGTATAATGTGAATTCATAACTAATGATGAAATTAACTTAGTCCTCCGTCCCGGTTATTTGTTTACATCTCCATTTTGTCGTGTGTCAGTCAATTGTTTACCTTTCTATATTGAAAATATTTCTGATGAGCAATTAGTTATCCAATAATTGACTCTTCCTATTTCCCTGATCTTTGTGCCAAAATTAAAAGTGAACAAATGATCGGAATGGAGAGAGTATATATATGATGCCAAAATTTTAATTCCGGTTAAAAAAATACAAGAAAAAAGAGGTATAGGGTTTTTACCTTAGGAGAAAAATAGAGGTGATAATGCAGGGCAATTACAATGGTGAGCTATTTTCCAACATTGGAGGAGTTCATCTTCTCCATTAAAGTATCTTAGTTGAGCTGCTCGAATGGGTTGCCCATTAACTGTTTGACGAAAAGCCATTGACAAGTTTTATCAACGCCAAAGTAGTGTGATTAACCCTTTAGCAAAGCGTAAACCCCTCAATTTCCCGTGATGAGTTATGTAATTATGTTGATAAATTTTCCGTCCAAATTATACTTTCTACTCCCTCCTATTCATTCATTTTGTTCCTCTTTCTTTATCGGAGCTAGTCGGATTTTTGTCCCTCTTTCCTTTTTTTGGTAACTTTTGTGTGGTCCAAATTTAATTACATGTGGGGTAGAGTGGAATAAAGTGTTTTGTGTGGTCCAAAATTATTTTCTTAATTCTTGTGCAAAATAGAAGGGGGACAAAATGAATGAATAGGAGGGAGTATTTTTTTTTTTTCTAGAGAATCTTCGTGCTATTTTGGTAGGGTGAGGTTTGCACTTTTTCCTCAAATAATGCTACGTTTGCCAAAAAAAAAAAATGTTGTGAAATAAAGACAAGAGAATTGTAAAGAGAAAGTTAGAGAGAAGAAAGGAGAGACAGAACCGTATTCTTATTCCATTATGAGGGGTATATATACACACATATATACAATAGGGTAAAAATATTTAAACATTTTCATTTTTTAGTAACAATATCAAGTACGATTTTTTCCTTAGCTGATTGTGTAACACCCCCCATTTACCGAGGAGTCTTAACAAGACCTTCCCAAGTAAGTAAGGGCGCTACCATCTCGGTTACCCGAGGTAAGTATATCAAACAGACCATAAAAGAAACAAATAATAAACTCTTTACAACGTACATCAGAAATAAAAAGAACAAGAACTAACTATGACAACATAAGAAAATACAACTGGTGGAGCTACTATTGACTCAAACCAACTCTATGTCACGCGATCACTACAACCCCGCAGCTACAACAAGACAGCAACCACAATAACCTTAAAAAGTCTCACTGCTCACTATTTGCCGACAATATCAAATGGATCACGGCATACACAAACAAAAAGAAGAAGCACACAACACACCACACAAGTCAGTAACAGGATATAAGAACAATAGAATAAAGCAACTCAATATAGCAATACAACTCAAACCAATGATTGCCAAACTCCACCACTCCAACCACATAGATTCCAATGGTTCCCATCGCAACAAATAACCAACATCGCCATTGGGGGACCGCAACCTTTACCACCTAAACCCCGCTCATCGCAACGAGGAAACCCAGAGATCATTAGTGTGCACACCCCGTTGTGACGAGAGCCACAAGGGGCGAACATGGGGGTGAAGACCATCTCCCGACAATGGCTTCATAATCAATACCAATAACAACAACATAATTGTCACCATCTCAATACTATAACTGAAACCACTCACCACAGTACCCACAACAAGGATAATCACAATAACCCTACCTTTTCGCTATTCCATAGAAATGCATCAATCATTTACCACGTTAAGCATGAATCCGCATCTTACCCTACAACCATGATTATGCCTTATTACTAAGCTATTAAGATTGATTAACGATAAACAAATATCCACAAACTTATCTTGAAAAACGACCAGATGCCGACCGCGGCGATGACCCGACTTGATGACTCCATGCATAAGCTATCTTCCTTCCCAGATTAGTGTTTAAGGTTAACTTAAGATTGGGTGGTGAGAGATGAGAGAATTTGGTAAGAGGAAGTTAGGTTAGAAATGATGAAATGTATCGTCGAAATGAATTAAGTCACAACCTTCGTGTTATATAATAACACGCTGTCAGAACGCGTACTCGGTCGAGTGTGGAATATACTCGGCCGAGTACCAACGTGTTGGTACTCGGCCGACTGACCCTTACTTGGTCGAGTAATCAACAAAAAATGTGATATAACTCACCTTCCATCTCTACTAAGAGTCTATCATGGTCAATGGGTCAGTCACCGGGTCCATAACAGGGCGGGTATTACAGTCTTCCCCCTTTGAAATGAATTGCGTTCCCAAAGTTCGTCTCACATGCCAACCGTAACGCGACAAGGCAACATGAAGGGTCACGAAATAATACCAACGTATGTACTACAAAGTTATTACCCCTCGCCAAAGTAACTAATCCCTACAATGTCTTTACCACCACAGAGTCACCATGACATTATCATAACAACCATAAAACTAAAGTTCGCCAAATATAAAATTAACGTTTGTCAAACAACTACATGCATTACTACCTTGCTCTTTACCTAAACCGATTAAAAGAAAAAGTCGGTAAGATTAAATAGTAACAACTTAAAAGATTAAAAGAAACCGTTTAAAGAAGTTTTTGCCGCAATGTTATCTACCCCTCTTAAAAGGAACTTCATCCCCGAAATTCACTCCCAATTGTAACAAGGAAAGCATAAACGTTTAAACACCACAAATAAGTAAAGAAATCATCACATCTCATTGTCAAATATAACCACACACAAAATTGATCCAATGCAACTAAGCTTAGGGATTAAATGGAATTAACACGACGTCGATAATCGATGCATGATGATATACAACAATTTGAACACACGAAATAGTATCACACAGTCACCATGTTTCTTTCCACCCCAATCTCATGTTCCACATTCGTCTCAAATTCCAACCATGTCATTGGGTCATCTCAATACCTTCACAATAACACCACATCACCCACGCCTTGGGCCCACAAAAATCACACTACGAAAATAACCATAATACTCCAACAAAATTATGCAACTAACTAACGGAACCACGAAAATAAGCTATGAACACCACCCAGAGAACTCGATCGAGTAAAAGAGGGCATTCGGCCGAGTACCCGGTACTCGGTCGATTACTTAGTACTCGGTCGAGTACTTTGGAGGTAGAATGTCGTTTCTACCGATCATCACTTATAGAACTTAACATTCACCTGCAACATAAAGTCTATCCATCCAAAAACATTGAAAATCTAGTTCCAAGCATAGCATAACCTATGAAAAAGTGAAGTCTTGGCCTTATGTCCAGATTACACACACCCAAAATAAATTCCAATGTCGAAAAAAAAAAACAAATCAAATATGCAACAAGTTCCAGAACTAAAACAAGCAACAAATAAAAACGAGTCTCAAGGGTCTAAGTCCACATCATCATTCATGTCGTCACCACCACATGTGCCCGATGTCCCAGCTCCCTGATATGCCCCAACAGTGGCGTCTGTAACACCCGTGATTTTAATTTAATGGGTCCGATATTCGACAAACTCTAAAATGTTCCCGACGACAGGTCCTTGGCCCAGACCCTTTGAGCCGCCTCGCGTCGCCATAGTCTTGAGGTTGTAATCTTCGATTGACCTGGAGGCTATACTTTGACTTTTGCCTTATCCAATACTTAGTTAAAGTGGGGGCTTTGTATAGACACCTCGTTTCTGCACCTCCCGCCAACCACCCAGCGATGATTAGGTCGCATGTTTAAATACGCGGAGCGATTTATGACATTTCGTAAGTTCATCGACACGTGATAGCTCAAACCGTCGAGTCAACCTCATGGTCGTCATCTACGCGCCAATATGGTCATTTTGACAGTAATTAGAGTTTATCTGGAGTCCGGGTTAAAAACCGCTTTCATTTTCCGGAGTAGCATTCCTAAATTTTATCTATTACCACAAAAATATCTACCTTGCGGAATAAGGAAGGTTACATATTCCCTAATTCCTAAAATCAACCGCGAATATTTTTCTCGATGAGGAGGAAATTTCCCAAGAGAGAACGCAACAGGTACTGCGCCTCTTGGAAAGGTCGCGGTTCCTGCTGCGCATCTCCTTGTGCTGCTTTTTCTCCAGTTTTCGGATTTCCCCCGAATTTCTTTCCTAATCCTATTTTTTCCATAATTCCTCCGTGTGATTAGTATAAATAGAGGCCTTCGCCTCACATATTTCTCACGCGAGTGTCCACCCTTCTCTTCTCCCTTTGCATTCTAAGACCGCACTCTTGCTTTTCGACGCCTACGTGCTTGCTCCATGAGACCACTTAAGCTCTAATCATTATGGGTACCAGTCACATTTGTATGACCGCCCAATTTGAGCACTACACAATCATTTAATCAATCTTTTAAAATCTTTGTTCAAGGGCACTTTCATATTTGCATAGATCGAGTCGAGTTACCACTAAAAAGCCGATTTTAGTTAAATCTCGACGCTAACATGTAAGTCTGAAGGTGTAAAATCCCACTTCAATCTTGTTTTATTTCTGTATCGTAATTTTTGTAAGAATTTATGTTATAAACATGCTTAAAACCGTCTTTAAAATCATCTTTTCAAACCTATTTTTTAAAATAGCAGAGAAACGACGTGGAGAAGAATCGCACTGACCGATGCGCCTTCTGGAAAAGTCGCAGCATCTGCTGCGCCTCTTGCAGAGGCTGCCTTCAGTCACTGCTCTTCTTCTTTTTCCTCGAGTTTCTGTTGTTTCGTCTTTTTTCCTTTTTTTTTAGTTTTTTCTTCTTTATTTCTCCAAACCTTTTCTAGTTTCTGTTTCTATTTATTTTATAAAATATTATTTTCTTAATCCTTTTCGACTTAAATCTCTTATAATCAATATTTGCGGGTTTCGTCACTTAATTCAACCCCGGATTTTATAGGTTTGATTTTTCCATATCGAGTCTTTAGAATTTGTCTTTTATACATAAACATGCTAAAGCACTTCTATTCGAGTCGTACATCAATAATCAATGTAAATTAACTAATGAACAATAACGAACAACGAGTCTGACTTTCACAGTCAGAATCCAACTCAAGAACAGTCGCATAAATTAATGTGCCTCTTTCATAGGACGCAGTTTATGCTGCGCCTGTTCTGAGATGGCTTCTGCCACTGAACTCCTCTCGCTTTGACATAGCTTTTCCAATTAGGATTTTAATCAATTATTATTCTTATTATCACCATAATTCGACATATTTTCCATATAATTCATATTTTCCATATTTTCTATTTTATTATTATTTCTTTATTTTTATTTTCTATTTTCTTTTATTTCCTATTTCCTTATTTTTCCTATTTCCTTATTTTACCGATTTCCTTATTTTTCCTATTTCCTTATTTCTTTTAATTTCCTTATTTATTTCAATTTCCTATTTTCTTTTTTCTTTTTATTTTATTTTATTTTATTTCTTTCCCTCTTTTGGGCATGTTTATGATGCAAATTCAAATATCCATTGTAATTTATTTCTTACAATTTGTAATATTTTATATTAATTTTGTATGATTTATTTCTCTGGCATATTTATATGTAATTAAACTTCCAACTTCGACCCAATTGAGTGCTAAATTGCTTGTCCACCGATATAGTCTAATCTCACATGCTAGGATTAATCTATGGATGTTGCATTCCATGCATAAAACTGACAATATATCAAGTATAAACAACTTCTCTGATCATTAGTAGAGGCCGCTATCGAGGCAGGCATGATTAGGTGTTCAAATAAACGAGCTTCCTAATACGTACCCTCACCCCTTACTCAAGATCTCTGTGAACATCCGTGTTTGTTGGCATCACGAGAGTCATTCTAGACATAGAATGCTAAGGGTAACGAATTTCTTAGTGTTCATGTCACTACTTTGTGTCTTGACATGACGCGAAGTATTCGAATGGTTCCAATTTTCCATAAAAATTAGTGGCGACTCCATAAATGCAGGCTTGTCAAACCTTTCACCGGTTTCAATTCCTTTCAAATCGATAACGGCCCATGACGTGCCTCGGCCTTGCACCGGAGTTTTGTGGGAGAACTGTCGTCGCCTCGAAACTAATGAGCGGGTGCGGGGACCGCGGGTAGCTGTGTCCCCAAAACCCGGGGGGAGGGGGGAGGGTCACAACTAACGTCCTACTGTTTTGGGTCGTTCCGTCTATGGAACATGTACCTCTTTATTATTTTGGCTACAGTTACCTGATTCTCTGTTATTTGGAAATGTAGCTGGAGTTTTTAGAAGTTATGTTTGCAATAAGTGCTTCCGCTATTGTTTTGTAAATATAGAGGTTCATTACGGCTGTATTTTGGAGCTTTGTAACATCTCTGACGATTTTTGTATATAAATATTAGTTTTAACTTCGCCAAAAATCAGGAGTGTTAGATAGATAGTTTGACCCAATACCTTTTTAGAAGTATATAAATAATAAGTCCATGAATTATACATCGTAGTGGATCATTTTATATTTGAGCACAACATAATAGATAACACATAAATACAATTATTACCAAGGTAATAATTTGTCCACATATATCATATTTGGCTCATAATTCGTACATGAAATTGTTAGCCAAATATACGATGTACTCTGTAGGTCTACTAAAAAAATGATTTTTCAACAACCAACTCTTCCCTTCCTTCAGTTTCCAATTACAATCCAAGAATTTAATGACAACCAAACCAACCATGAAAATCACAATGACCTACGTATTTAATAGGTCTGTTCAAATAACACTAAGATAGCTAATTAAAAACGGTTTTGCAATACCTAGTCAGTTTGTTCTCGGGCATATATACAACAGTCTTACATGAGACATTCTCTAACATCTAGACTAGCGAGGATCTATGACAGAAACTGTAAGTTGATTAATAGTGACAGATTGATCTTGCTTAGTAGAAGAAGAATCATTTTCACTACGGTGCCATCCCATACGAAATCCGGGAAGCTTTGGTAGAGGCAAAGACATTGATTCACTACACAACATCAGCACTACTGATCCCATTGATGGCCTATCTTCCGGCCTCTCTTGCACACATAAAAGCCCAACTTGAAGAAATCTTAACATTTCATCTATCGAGTATCTTTCTCCTATCGATTTGTCTACCAATTCTCTTCCTTTCCCGTCTCTCCATTGCTCCCACGCCTGGCATTATTAAGACACAACATTACGTTAGTTTTAAATGACTCCAAACATATGACGAGGTAGGCTGCCAAATAAGTGTCATGAGTTCGTTATTTATGTGTTCTTGGTACGGGAGTTTACTTTCTGAGGGTTTTATAAGTGAGATAACACAAGACGCTTTGTTCCAAAAAATTTACTTTAATCGCTCAGAAGATGTTATTGGAACTCGGTATTATTTGATATAATTCTAGCTGTGCTCAGGATGAAATTTGTGAGTGTGACAATGCAACTACTCCAGTATAAAAATACGATGACAATAGATCATTTAATTTATTAAGATGATAAAAAATATTAGTTCAATGATGTGTACTTACATGTCCAAGAAGGTTTAGCTCATTATTTGAACTGAAGGTTCCTCTGTTCTTCGTCCCACTTAAAATCTCCAGAACTAATACACCGAAGCTAAACACATCCGATTTTATGGAGAAAAGTCCATCCATGGCGAATTCAGGGGCCATGTACCCACTGCATTATCAATGGAGAGCTTTGAGATCAAGAAAGTAATAGTACTTATTTTCGGCATATAAATATCAATATAATAAATTACACATACTAAGTTCCAACTATTCTCATAGTATTTCCTTGAGTTTCGTCCCCTCCAAAAATTCGAGCCATACCAAAATCTGATATCTTCGGGTTCATATCTACATCAAGCAAAATATTGCTTGCTTTTAAATCCCTATGAATGATTCTGTATCTTGAATCTTGGTGGAGATATAATAGACCTCTAGCAACCCCACATATAATGTTGAACCGAATTTCCCAGGTAAGCATTGCCTTTCTTGTTTTATCTGCACGATGTAAAGGGAATGCATGAAATTCATAGGCACTAATATAGTTTCTGAGAAATAAAATTAACCATGTAACTTATAAATAGCTATGTACTGAGTATAATTTACAATGGTGGTAATTTATACTTCATTTGTTCCAATAAATTCTACATATATTTTTATTTGACTTTCTCATTTGATTATACAAGTTTTCTATGTTTGAAAATATAGACTTACCGAACAAAAAACAATCAAGGCTTCGATTTTGGAGGTACTCATATATAATGATCTTCTCGTCCATGTCGACACAACAACCAAGCAAACGAACCAGGTTTCTGTGTTGAAGTTTTGCAATTAATCTCACCTCATTCATAAATTCTTCCGAACCTTGTCCTGATTCTCTAGAGAGTCTCTTTACTGCTACTTCTTGCCCATCTAGCAACACGCCCTGCAATTCACGGTACAATCGGGTCATTGACCGATCATTATAACATGTCACAATTTCTATTTGTTAGGTAACTGTTTTTTTTTTTTTTTTGTCGATCAGGAGTATCCCCTACCGACAGCTGGGGCAATCTCCTTCGATGTACTGAAGGCAATTTAATGGGTTGATCCCTCCCAAATTTGACTTTTTCATTCGCAAGAGTCAGGAATCGAACCCCTGATCACTTGTGTTGGTTAAGACAAATCAAGTTGAATTGGTTACCGCTTTAGCCTTATATCAGCTTGGTTCTGTATCATCTATTTTTAAGTTCTATCCAGTCAACTTCTGAACAGTGTGGATTGGATTTCTCAAGCCGGTCTACTAAGTATATATATTTCAATGAAGGTATATAACACTGAAATATACCTTATAAACACGACCAAAACCACCTTGTCCAAGAGTGTTAGCCTCCGAGAAATAGTCTGTGGCAACGACTATGGAATGCAAATCAAATATAGGCAACTCAACATCATCTACATTCATTGCGTCCCCTGAATATTCTCTGTAACTAGTAATTATCCCATTAAAAATAATTTCCTGACTTCTCCGGGCTGTACTTGTATTGCACCTGCCCACTGAATCACGAACAAAAATTGTCGAAAAGAAGCTACAAAAGATTGATATTTTAACTTAGAATGTGATATTAATGTAAATTAAAAAGATCAATATAGAAGTATGTCACGCATACAACTCACTTCCTGTTTGCAAATTTCTTGAATTTCTTCGGTTCCATATGATCAATGTAATCAACCCAATTAAGATTATTGTGACGGCAATTGATATTCCAATGCCTATAACAGCTTTATGATTCCTGGTAAAACCATTTGCTTCTAAAGACCCTGCCATTATTTAGAACAATCTGAAATCAGTCATAATACCAGGCAAATCGAGAGCATTTTGGCACCTGTGAACTTCTTAAATATTTCATGTGTTTCTTTTATTTCTTTCATTGGTGGTACATTTGATTTAAAAGTCAGCCTAAAAAAAAAGAAAGAAAAAAAGAGAAATATAAGCAAAATTATCAAAATGTATATCTTCATATTTTAACAAATAGATTTTCATAAGAGTTGATATCTCCAAAATTAGACTCCAAGATGTCAATCTTTCATTGTTTTTACAAATTAAGAATGTATGTTTGCCCGCTCTTAATTACATGTAATAAAAATTTGTAAAAATCAAATGATCTAACACGTATTTTATACCTGTCTTACCCGAAAACACACTAACTTTAGCATGAAGAAGCTTAAGTACTCTGTGTGAAGAATTGAAGATGCATTGAACTTAGAAATAAGTGAAATGTATGCACCTAAACCAACTTCGAAGATAAATATCTAGTGGTAAAAATTGAAAATCGACTATAAGTGAAATTTACGCACCTAAATCAGAAGACGATAATCTGATATAGAGTGTCTGTCCATATTCGGGAAAAACTCTCATATCAATCAAGTTATTTGTCCAAATAAGACAGCCAAATCCAACATCTTTACCAAATTCGAAATTACCATACGCCGTGCAGCTACAATTTTCCATGCAAACATCCCTACATTGATCGACACTCAAAGTTCTATCTATAAATGAACTTAAAGTGTCAGGCAACTTCATATTATTCATGACTAAAAATCCATCATTTTTGCAATCTAATTTTGTATTCCTAACACACCCTTGTGACCAATCTCTCAAATTCCAAGCATAAGAATCCTTAGGCTTGAATCCATGTGGGCATTCGCAAACAAACATGGCATTCGAATTGCAAACTCCAAAGGGCCCACAAAGGCCATAATAATCACATTGGTCCTGTCTCGCGTACCAAAACTTAGTCCATTGGTCTCCATTCGAGAACCAAATCAAATTCTCTATGATCCCGTCACAAGTCACAAGGGTCCTAGTTTTTGCTACATTATTTGAAAATGGCACGACCATGTAATAAACCTCATCTGAACCCAAATAAGACGTAAAATTATAACCTTCATTACCCATTTTCATTTCGGGTACTCCACTAAACCGCTCCCCATCATATGGCCCACTCCTAAATATAATTTTGTCGCCCTTTTTTAAATATATCTCATGGTCACCCTTATAATCCACCGAAAGGCTAAAATTCCCGGGACTTGGGTCATCTATACCACCCCACGAAACCAAGCGCCGGTCTAAACCCGTTTTAAAATCCAACCCAAACTTCTGACTCGGAAGTAAAGTATCTGTTGGGTAATCAAAACTCTGCCAAATAAATGGTCCTGTATTCGAACCCTCCGCCTCTCTAATAACCAAATTACCTGAATCCAAAAGCTGTAAAACCGGATTCACTCCGTCTAATTTATTAGTCTGCCATAAAATTTTAGACTCACCATCACATATAACAATATTTGACTGATTACCAAACTTAAGAAGAGTGGAATCAGTAAATGAGGGAGAATCTCTATTTGCAACCCAAATAATAACATCAGAAGGTATATCTTTATACTTAATTCCTACATAATATTTAGTTGGTGTTCCTCTTTGAAAAAAACCCAATTCAAATTTTCCAGTAGCAGAGATTAATGTTTTATCAATTGGAAGAACATCTGATTTTGTTAAAATGTCAGTTGATTTTGAAAAAATAGGGGAAAAACAGAGGAATATTTGGGTGAGTACAGTGATTTTATTTTGTAATATTTTTGACATTTTTTTTGTATTTGGGTGTTTGATTATGACTTTTGAGGGGTTTAAAAGATGAAATATGGGGATTTTTATCATTGTTTGGGAGTGAAGGAGCTTCATTTTTAGGAAATTATTGATTTTTACTAGTTAGAGAAGAACATAACGATTGATAAAAGGGTGGATTCAGTTGTATATGTAAATACGTGATTGGTCGATTATCTTCTATTTTGTTTTGAAGTAATTAATGGTCGATTATCTATACAAATCTTGGAGGATACTTCTATTTAGGTCTTATTTTCTTCCTTGTATTTGAGTATTTGACCAACAAGTATATCTTGTAACAGCAAGACTCCCTTAACATCAGCATTTTTGGTCTAAAATTAAGACAGAGAAACTATGATTCATTTAAGATAAAATGTGACTATTTTTTTGTGAAAAGTTACTAGAATAATTTTTTAATAGAATGTGAACAGTTTTAGTTGCAACATTTTATCATTACATGGTTACGTTTTATTATGAAATGACGACATTTTATCCGCTCGTTTGAAATGAGAACTTGTCATCTTGTAAAACAAATTTAGTTCTACCAACATGTAAATGACCAATAAATATAAATATAAGTCAAAAGAATATGTTTTACAATATTTAGGTAAGAATTTGCATTATATAATTATAAAACGGCTATTTGGCATATCATAGTAATCTGAGTATGAGTTACAGAATATAAATATTATAATAAGGAATTAAGGATATTATATTTGAATGGATTAAGTTGAGGCTTATTATTTCGAACTTAATGTATTTTCGGGTGTTTTAAATTTAATTTGCCTAAAATCGAAGATGTCTTAGTGTAGTAGTTAAAATGGAGGTATTGTGGATAACAGATTCCAGGTTCGAATCCCCCATTTCCCTCTATTGAAATGCGACTAATTGAATACTTTGTTAGAAAAAAAAGCAATAAATTTGGCTAAAATAAACAAAAAATGGATCAAACTTCGAATTGTAAAGTTATTTGAATTAATTGATTTGTTAATAAAGGTAAGATCATTTAGATTTTTTTTCCTTCTTTGTCATTTTTTCTTTTAAAACAGTTGGAGCCTTTGAGGTAACTTCGCCACTTGCCTTAGAAGCAATGTAGATTTTCACGTGCAATGGGAAAAAAAAATTGAGTTTGATTTGCAAATCACATTTTCTTCTAACATGAACATATCAGACACGAAATAAGAGCACTTAAGCACACTCTCTAAAATTATCCTACCTCTCTCTAAAATAAAACCCCTTATGTTGTCACAATGAAGTTCAAACCTTCAAACACCTTTTTAGAAATTGTCCATTCGCCACCAGAATCTGGAGTGAGAGCCACTTTGGAATAAGAGCGATTATCCACCATGATATGAATCTCCAAGATTGGATAATCAATTGGATTTCTTCCATTCATAACTCATAAGATGAGTAACCTGGATGATTTGATCATTTTCTTCCTTTGTTGCATCTGAGTTAAATGGAGTACAAGGACTAATGTTGCGTTGAGCGATAAATCAATCTCCTTAACAGCACCCCTTCTTATTTATGAAGAATATGTGGCGCTAATTAGGAATGCTAAGAATAATTCTTTTGGGTATCTTGATTACTCCATTTTGAATGATGATTTTAGCGGAAACCGATGCTATTTTGGAAGCCCTTAAATGGGCTTCGCAGATTCTTTCTCAAATTTTCTACTCGCCAAGCCAAGTATGAATACTAGAGTTCCTGTTGTTGATATCCTTAATTTATGTTGTTTATTTCATTGTATCTCTTTCTGTTTTATTTCTAGAAAGCTTATAAAATGGTTCATAAGCTAACTCAAAGAGCCATTAATATGTAAAATCACTCTTGCCGACTGTAAAAAAAAATCATTTTTCTGTAACGTTCTTGAATTTAATGATCGATTCGTTATTCCTATTAGTATTTCGAAATGTGAGCTGCCTTCCTCATGTTCCCTTCTGTCCTCGTCTACCTTGATCATCATTAACCACACATGTAACAAGGGAGGTGTCTCCCCCACCCCACTGTTGTAACACTCCCTTCTTACCCGGCCAAGGTAATTGGGAGATGTTACCTTCTCGGTTTCCCGAGGTGGTGAATCGGAGTTACAATAAATAAACATTTATTATAAATGACAAGTTTAGTGATTACAAACCATTAACTAATGAATAAAATACAACTCATGGCTACTATACTCATTTAACTAGCTACACTCGTCTCGTAACTCATCAAGCTCGTCTCGTCTCCCGCGTACTATCCAACAATCTGTACCTAACCTGCTCCGCATATGACCAAAGGATATCATATCGATCAACACAAGCCACCCAAAAAGAGACAGGTGACAATTACACAGAAATACAAACGTCAGTTTCAATAAACAAATAAAAGATGACACTACTCAAGTGTGCACATGCAATATGACTACTAGTATGAATGACATAACACCAAATGACCACCACCATGGTACGAGGACACGCCAAGGCATATCGACAACCACACTGGTACCGGGACACGCCCAGACATACCGATAACCACAAACAGGTATCGGGACACGCCCAGACGTACCGAGTCCGGAAGCCAATCGGATCCGCTACCAGACGTTGTGTCTCAACTACACGAGTCCTTCCATAACTCAAGCCATTAATGTGCACATCCCTCTTGGAGTGGGAAGCTCCAAGAGGTGACTTAAGCGTAAGACGGTCTCCCAACCGTCTTACGTCTCCAAAACAACAACAACAACAACAACAATAACAACAAATCCTCCAAAATATATGATAATGACCAATATCTGAACCACAACCAATATATCATAATCATCCTCTTAATGATGTGATTACCACTAAAGATTGTTGTTTGTTTACTGCTATCTCCTGTCAGTGTCGGTCGGGGCATATAGACCGTTGTTTTGTTTCCCGATGTTCCTTACCAGTGTCAGCTTGGGAGTGATAATAGAGTATGACATGAGAGAGAGTTGGGTATGGTGTTGTTGTTGTCATGGCATAGTAATATTCTGTTAATGGGACACAGTTTTGAGAGGTTGATGGAGTACTTTTGGTCTTGTTTTAGATGAGGCATTGGTGGACATAGTTGTGGCAAGAGAATTGTGGAGCATGTGTGGTATTGAACTGGAACTACGTGTGGTTTAACACCTTTTCTTGGGACAGCGAGTACGGAGTTTTGGGACTTAGAATCATGTCAAGTTAAGGGTGAGTTTTGTGGTAATAAAGGAGATGAACTTGAGAAGCTAATGTGAGTATGTGTAACAATTGTGGATTGTGAGATAAGATTGTGGAGATGAGTGTATATGTATATAGAAGTATGTCGTTTTGTGGTAATGTAGAAGATATGGAGCAGTGGTTATACTGAGGATTTTATGATATATGTTATGGGAGTACAGAATAATGGAGGCACGAGAACTGTTAGAGAAAGAAAGCCATGGATATAGGAATGGTTGTAGGTCTTAAGGTTTTTTTGGTGAAATGTGAAAATTTCATTAATCTCAAGAAAATTGGCAATCACAACCATTTACACCAAGCTAGAGAACTTAAAAACTTATCAAAAAAACCTATACATCATGCACAATTAAGAGTTATAAGCTTATATTACGCAACCTATTCCAATCCCTGTCAACTTGTTTCAAAGAACCTTGGAAGCATCCCCGAATCCTGCGTTTACACTCCTCCTGAATCTGTAAAACCAGCATAGCAAGAGTAGGAACAAAATTCTCCAGTCTGCAAACATTCCTGCAACGCCAAATACCATAATAGAGACCAGCCACATCAGCACAACACACTTTCCTAACATACACAGATAGGTGTCTTAGTCTCAAAAGACTCTCAGGTTTAAGCAAAGTACTCGGTGCTATACCCAGCCAGCTAGCCAGGAGTTGGAAGCAAAGCTGAGTAAAAGGACATTGCTGAAAAAGATGCTAATGATCCTCAGGTGCCTGACCACAGAGAAAACATTCAAGAGGTACATCCATACCCCATTTCCTTAGTCTGTCCAGAGTAAGTAAACATTCTTGCTGCACTAACCACATAGTGAAATTCCATTTAGGGACATTATAACGATTCCAGACAACTGTGAACCATGGAACTTTAGTTCCTGCACCATGCTGTAACCACTTGTAACCCTCAGAGATAGTATAAGGTTTAGTATCACCATTCCATAAACCATTAATGTAACCACTCTGAAACATTGACTTAATTTGGCAAACCTTCCTCCAAGCCCAAGAGCTATAATTGGTAGGTTCATATTGAAATCAGGGGGGTACCCTTTAGGTAAATATGATCCACCCATTTTATCCAGAGATGATCTTGTTTACTTTCAATCCACCAAACTAATTTACCAATTGCTGCAAAATTCCAGAGTTTACTATCAGTTAAACCCAACCCTCCTTGCTTTTTATCCATACATAACACATTCCAAGATACCAAAGGGAATTTAGAATATGTATCAGAACCTTCCCAAATAAATGTCCTACAGAGGGCTTGAATTCTATCCATAATGCCAGCAGGAAGCACAAAAATTTGGGACCAATAAATGTGAATAGTAGACAGCACTGACTTGACCAAGATCAGTCTACCAGAGTATGAAATTTTTCTGCTATTCCAACCTCTGATTCTAGCAATCATCCTATCCACTAAGATATTACAATCTATCTTAGTAAGCCTCTTGTGTGAGATCTTAACCCCAAGATATTTGAAAGGAAGCTGCCCACTCTTGAATCCAGTGCCATGGAGTATCTTATGGATCACAGGCTGACTAATTCCATTGCAATAGAAGTCAAACTTTTTAGAACTAATGGACAGTCCAGAAGCAGAGGAAAATCTTTTGAAGGTTTCCATGATGATGAAAATAGATTGAACATCACCTTTGCAGAATAACAGCAAGTCATCTGCAAACATCAAATGTGATAACTTCATTTGCTTGCAAAGAGGATGAAAGTGAAAACCAGGCAAAGCTGTCACAACAGTCAAGAGTCTGCTTAGATACTCCATGCAAAGGGTGAAAAGTAAGGGGGAGATGGGATCCCCTTGCCTCAACCCCCTTTTACCAGGAAAGAATCCATGCAGGTAGCTATTTAGTGCAATAGAAAAGGAGGTAGTGCTGACACAAGCCATAATTAGCTTGATAGTAGGTCTTAAGGTTGTAGTGGGTTATCGTTGACATGCGATGGTAATGAGGTTTATGGGGGGGGTATAGCAAAGGACCTAGTATTAGTGAGTTACGAGGACGTAACATTTATCTTAAGAGGAGTAGAAAGGGAAAAGAGAGTTTGATGGTTGTACATGTTATAGCACATTTGGAAGTTTGAGTGTTGGTGTAGAGTAAAGGATGGATTCGTGTTATGGTTGATTTTAATACAGGTAATGGCAGTGCTCGTAGTAGTATGATGTTTAGGAGTGTGAGTAAAATTCGATAGTATTAACGGATTGTGTGAGGATGTTTATGTGTGTGAGTAAACTTCGAGGACGAAGTTCGTTGTAAGGGTGGTAGAATGTAACATTCCGTCTTGATGGTTGATCTTGACCGGTGGATTGTCTTGGTATTGAGTTGCTAGTGAGTGTTATAGAAATGAGACAGAGTTGGCAACATTACATTGTGGTTATTTGGTAATATTATGGAGTTAGTATTGAGAGTATATGCTGTAGTTGGGACGATATCGTGAGTCATGTTGTGGAAGTAAGTGTGGTTGGTAGACCTAGTGTTAGGCGTCCAGGCTTCATAGGTTGGGTTGGAACTTCGGGGACGAAGTTCTTTTTAAGGAGGGAAGACTGTAATACTACAGATTTTATAGGCTAGTACTCGACCGAGTATGGCCTACTCGGTCGAGTAGAGTGTGTCGTGTAGCCTATTTGGCTACTGCCCAGGAACACTCGGCCGAGTATCCGGTCTGTCGGGTATTATTTCCGCGGTTTTGATTAAAATGATTAGAGATTATTTATATAATCGTTTGTCAGTTTCTAAAGGCATTTTCTTCCAAAAACATAAACTACGTTCCCCTCCCCCCCTCCTCTAATCATCTTCATCAATTCCAAGGCAAAGGTCATCGATTGTGGGTTCTAGCACCATATTCCGTGTCAGTCGTCATAGTAAGTGTCTTATCTTTATTGATCTATTATTGTTCTTATAAGTTAGCAAACCCTAGTTTGGATTATTTTGGGGGTTTAGGGTTTGCTCATCATATATGTGTTGATTGTTGATTACCATTGTTGTAGGTGACGATGTGGTATTTGTTATGCATTTGTATGATTGATTGCAGCATAGCGGATTGCGAAAAGGTAGGGTTTCTCCTACTCAATACTGTTAATTGATTGAGATTGCATATGTTTTATAATTGTTATCTGCAGATCATCGGAGGTTGGGTGTTGTGGTGACGGTGTTGGTGTGGTTGTGTTGTGACGGTTGTGGTGTTATGACAGCTGTGATGCTGTGTGTGTGATTGTGGTGGAGTCACTTGCGGGAGTGGCTTCACGCCCTAGTTCGCCCTCCGTAGAACCCGTCACGGGAGGGGATGTGCACATTAAGGGACAGGGATTGTTAGTCGCTCATTGATGAGCTGGACTAGGTGGGGATGGGCTGCGGTCACCCACTGGCGGCGAGGATTACCTGTTGCGATGGGTAATCTGGCAGGGCTACACACTTCGGTGTGTAGTCGGTTACTGTGTGAGATCGGGAGACCGGGGAAGGAGGATGATCAGCTGGTTGTATTGTTTGTTGTCTTATATTGATTGAATAGTACTGACCCCGTGTTGTTGTTTTGTAAAACCTGCGGTGATCCATTCGGGGATGGTGAGCAGATTATGACAGGTAATGCAGATGTTTAGCTATGAGACAGTCATGGGGAGTCATCACTTCAAGTCTAGCTTCCGCTGTTACGAGTTTAGCTGTCTTTGATTTCATTTGTATTGAGGCCCTTACACTTTTATTTTGGGTTGGTCTGAGATAATGTAATCGTTAAACTCTTTATACTTTAATATAGTTGTTTTGGATTGTTGCTTTTAATATACTAACCTCGGGCAACCGAGATGGTAACAACTTCTCATGTTAGGGTAATCCTTGGTAAGGTACCTTGGTATGAGGGGGTGTTACAATGTCACCTTCCTGCAATTCGAAAACAAACACAAAATAATAACTAAATTAGATTCTAACTATTAATTCAAAACATAATAAGGATAAAAATCGAAACAATACATTTAGTTCTCTATGTATTTTTTACCTACCGACTTTTGTAATAAAAATGAAAATTAGGATTGGTGTGATATTTATATAAAATTAATTTTGTAATTAATTCTCCTATTGATTTCAACAATTTATTTGGAGGAAGAAGAAATATTTTGTGAATGAAGGGAAGATTATAAATTATCATAACATAATTACTAATAATGGTGATTAATAACATACTACCATTAAATAAAAGAAGTATATGTTACATAAATATGATAGATTCATAACCAAAGTTGTAAGTGGAAAAAAAAAATTTATATTAATTTATTTTTTGTGTTTGTTATATTAATTTATTTAAGCATAATGATGATAATAATGACATTTTTGTTAGACATTTTAGTACACTTTATGCATATATAAGAGTTAATTTAGTAAATTTATATTGTATAGATTAGTGTCATGTCACAATTAAATTTTTGCCATGTCATAATTTTTTTTGGCCATGTGACATTGTCTACGTGGCTTTAATTGGTCCTTTTAGAATAGCTTTTTAATAATATTTATAGATTCCTTTCCTTTTTGAATTATTGGAGGTGAGGGCTGTGGGAGTGTTTGCACCATGAAATGTGATGCGGCTTGGAGGGATGACAGAGACGCAGGTATTGGATGGTGTATGTTGGATGCTAATGGAGGCGTGGTGGCAGATGGTTGTGCTCTTAATTTTGCATCGTCTCCTTTGCAGGCTGAAAGTGTTGAGATGATCCACGCGATAAGATGGGCTACGGTGAATGGGTATATCCATGTTCAACTCGCTTCGGATTCCCTTAATCTTGTTTTTTAGGTGACTGGAGCTGATTTTAGGGATGCATCTATTAGCTGCATTATTCAAGAAATCAAGTCTATTATCTCTAATTTCCATTGTTGTTCTCTTAGCTTTAGTCCTAGGGAGGCTAATAGAATAGCTTTTGCTCTTGCTCAACGAGCAATGTCGTAAGTTATTCTATTTGTTGCTATAAAAAAAGCTTATAATCTCCTCCTATGCGAATCTTTGTTGTAGTTCTTGGGTTGGTAGTCATCATTTCACTGATATGTCACGTCAAATTAATGGTTTTAGTGGGTTCGTATTGGAGACACTTAGAATGGTTTCTTGTGGTCTTGTTGGTCAGAGAATTATTTGAAGGATTTCTTTAGCGGTCGTTCGGTTCGTTGCTTAGGAATTTAATGGATTAGAATGAGAATTTAAAGAAGTATGAGGTTTCAACTCCATACCTTTCAAAACTTATTTGGTTCATTGAAAAAATAAATATCAAGGTATGGAGTTTGAATCCATGGAGGGAAGATGTGTATGAGATTCCAAGGGGTTGGAATGAAGTTAGAATTCATTGGATATCTAACTCCATTCCAAAATGCTCAAACCAAACATTGGAATGGATCAAATCCATTCCAATCTAGGTTGCACGAAAACGGACACGGACACGACACGGACATGCGACACGGCACTTCAAAATTTCAGGACACGGACACGGGAAAAAAAAATCAATATACATATTAAAATAAAGGGAATTTGAAGAACATTATAACCAACATCTAAACTTTGGTCATTTAAACATTTTAAAGTCACAAAATCGTAAAATGACAACCAATATTAGTGTCTTATACGTTAAAATCAATATGTCTTAAAAGCTACAAATTTCCAAATTACAAACCGAAATTTAAATAAGCATTCAAGTCTTACAAAATTAAATAAAAAGTATCAAAGGTTCCAAATTACAAACCCAAATTCAAGTCTTACAATACTATTCGCCATAGTCATCAAACCGAATATTTTCCGCAAAATATATTAACATTAAAAGGCACCAGAAATAAGTTGGACAAACAATGCTCACCAAAAGCTAAAAAAAAGGGAGTCCACGGATCATCCTTTGCACCACTGTAATTATTCATTAAGCTTCTTTCAATAAGTGGGAATAACAACTCAATTATTCGCTTCCGAAAATTACCCCAAATCAAACAAACCCTAACTTCCGAAAAACCAACAATCTCCAAATTTAAAACCCCCAAATTTAATAACAACAACAATAATAATCACTATAACGATTGATTTTGATTAATTTGATTATTTAGAAACTTATTATCTATAATATATATATAGAGATTAATATAGAAATAAAATATAGATTGAGAAATTAGGGAAAAATGAAAAAGCGAGCTACGTGGCGAGCAGAGGTTGTCGACGGGGAAGGGGAGGCTGACTAGGGTTGTTCATTCACGGTTCGGTTCACCGAACCGAACCGTGTGTACGGTGAACCGAACATGCGGTTCGGCTACAAGGCGAACCTCAACCGAACCGTTCCATACGGTTTTTCACGGTTCGGTTAACCGCTTTGTACGGTTTGGTTCTACGGTGAACCGCAAACCGTGAACGTAATGAAGAGCCGAAAACAAATCTCTGAACCTAATTAAATTTCACAGTTTCTAACCTTATACAACAAATGCTTCTTGTTCATAAACTTTAGCCAATAAGATACCATAAAAGGCTAAAAATTTAACAATTACAAATGATTATAGATCTATATTAGCAAACACAAAATTAACAATTACAACAAATTACAAACAAACCTAATATAAAGAATCAAAATAAGTACAAAATCAGACCCTCAAAATCCGACGTAAGTACACAACTTCAGATCTGTGCTCTCTTGCAATCGAAGTTCATTCTTCGTTCATCGGAGACAAGACTAACGGCGGCGACATAATGAAGGTAGCAATCGATTTTTTTATGGTGCGATCGAATTTCTGTGGTCCATGGTCATTATTGTAAAGAGAAAAGAAGTGGCGAACTACTGTGTCGGCCTGCTGAAAAGTGGCGCGTCGGAGGTCGGCAAGAACCGACGGCGTAAGAAAAAGGGAGTGAGAGTTTGAGTTAGGTTGGGAGAGGTTGTTTATGATGAGAGTTAGGGTTTTATGGACTTTATCTAATATATATATATGGGCTGAAAGTGTAATGGGCTTTTAGGTTTTCAGATTTTAGTCTTTTTTTTTTTTTTTTAGTATCTTTACATGGTTCGGTTCGGTTCACTGTGAATTTTTTTTTGCAAACCGAAACCGAACCGTTCGCACTCAACATTAACCGGTTCGGTTAACCGAACCGCTAAAGGCAATTCGGTTCGGTGAACCGAACCTGAAAAACATGCGGTTTTCCGGTTTCGCGGTACGGTTTTTACGATTCGGTTTTTTATGAACACCCCTAAGGCTGACGGCGGCCGGACAGAGGCGTGGGGAGGCTGGAAGGCGTCGCAATGCAAGAGAAAAAAGTGGATAAGTGAGATATAAGGGGAAAATAGAAAAGTGAGATGTCGTGATAACTGATAAAGTGAGATTTTGATTTCAAAGTTGCTTATTTGGTGTGTCCAGCGGACACGGGCCGTGTCCAACCATGTTGGACCCGTGTCCAACCATGTTGGACCGTGTCCGACAAGTTTTCTTTTAACATAAAAGCTGGGGACACGGTTCAAGACGTGTCCAGAACGTTTTCAGGCGTGTCCTACGAGTGTTGGCGTCCGACACGGGAACACTCAAAACTAGGCGTGTCCGTGCAACCTAGATTCCAATTATGCCAACCAAACACCCCCCCTATTTCTTCTTACACAAATTCTCATTGAAGACGGACACTATCCGTCACAAGCTGAAGACGGATAATGCCCCTCTCACAATATGCAAGTGGCACTATCCATATGGTGCTCCATTTCCCTCTCACTTGCCTTATTGTGAGAGAGACACTATCCGTCTTTAACTTGTGACGGATAGTGTTCGTTACAAGGAAGACTTATTGTTCTTATTTGCTAGAGTGATTCACGGACTATTCCATTTAGGATCTTTCATCGAGGTATTGGAGTGCTTTCTCCACTAGAGGCAACCTTCATGGCTTTTACGCCCTTTACCTTTCTGCACTCTTACAGTGTAAGTTAATCTCATGCTTGTCTCCATATAGCTCACTCGTCACGATGGTTGTTGGGAGTTGTATGTATTGCTAATGATTTGGATGATGAACCTTATAGACCTGTCAAAACTCGACCCAACCCGCCCGACCTATTTTTTAGGGTTATAAACCCGTTTTTTTTTCGACTCGCGACCCGTTTGACCCGGACCCGAAATAACCCGTCATTTTAGGGTCAAGACCAGACCCGAACAGGTCGACTCGTTGGATCAAAGGTAAATCACGAATTTTATTAAAATATTCATATTTATATATTATATTTGAAAAAATAGTTGAAACATTATTTTTTTTACTTAAAATTACAAACAACTACAAAGTCAATTTTATATAACTTTTATAATATTTAATAATAAAATAATTATAAAAAAACTTTATTTTTATAATTATGTCAAATTAATTAATCTAAACGTTGAATACGATTAAAATATTAATTTTAAATATGTTTTACAGTTTTTAAAAATATTTAGAAAATATATTTTTAATTAAAAAAATCGTTTAAAGAAGACGTTAGAAGTTATTTCTTGACCCGTATTCTGATCATAACCCGATCCGTGACCCGTATGACCCGACCCATATCTAACCCGATCCATATTTTGACCCAACCCGCCCGACCCATTGGAGCGGTCTAAGCTCATGCCTAGTTTAGAAAAATAGTGAAGGGACTAACTTATAAGAAAGTGGGCTACTCCTATCACCAATTGGTTTTGGGATGAAACCTCACTTGCTTGAGCTTTGGACCACAAGGTGCGATGTGGTGACGGTGTTCGAGATGACTCAGATTTACACCGTGATTGCGGAGTAGCACCACCACTAGACTCTCAATCTTGGCTAACTTGAGATGTGGAGTAACATTGCGCGGAGTAGCCTAGTTGGCCTTGTGTGGATCGCATCGAGTGCAAAGTAGCGCCAAGTGAGGGGCGTTTCAGCACATACACATGTGAAAAAGGGAGATGTCGAGGCCTCCGAGTCTCTTCTAATATGTGTGAGAGAAGTATTGTCCCACATCGGTAGAAAAATAGTGAAGGGACTAGGTTATAAATAAGTGGCCTACTCCTCCTATCAACAATTGATTTAGAATAGAACCTCACCTATTTGTGTATACACCTATTTCTATAAACACGCTACAATGGACAACACTTAAAAGAATGCGATAGATTCCAAATTTTCATAGACATAATCAATCGAACATGTATCATTAGCACTTTCAATTCTATTTACATTTTTGTAATTTCTTCTCTGTTGACAACTAGAAATAAATAATTTATAATAGCCTTTGGGTCATAGAGTAAGGTAATCAACTAACATTAAAATCCAACCAATAAAACGAGTGCTATGAAGACATACTTGGAGAGAACATAAAACGTAACATTAGAATTTTAATGGTGTAACCAATCGTTGGTTGGCGCAGTGGTAGCATGGGGCTGCGTTTGATAGGGAGGTCTGCGGATTGATCCCCCACAACTGCGATTGAGAGGGGTTTAAATACCGTAATCCTTGGACACACCCCGAAATCCGGATTAGTCGGCCCAATGTGGTTCGGATTACCAGATGGTTTAGACAAAAAAAAAAAAGAATTTTAATGGTGTCAATCCCTACTTGCCAATCACCTTCAGTATAAGGAAGAGCATGTTTATAGGCATTAATATCTAGTAGTAAAAAATATGCTCGTTTGATATTAAATCTCTACGCGGAATCAGACGTCGTAACATGATCTTAGTTGTTCTGTCTCAAATCAATAGAATGATAAAAGAGATTTAAAAATCTAAGTACATTTCTTCTCAATTATGAGAGCTTTCTATTCATCTACTTCAAAACTTTTGGAAAAAAAAAGAGCAAGTTATGTACATACACATTATCATGAAGATCCAATAGAAAGAATGTGCAAAAAAATCATCAGTAACCTATATGGAGATCTCTATTTGCAGCTACTCTATCTCGGTATAAATTCAGTAATAGTCATATTATTCGACGACACAATGTCATTAACACCTTTCTTGGAATCTTTATCTATTGAGTGCCTAATTGAAGAGTATGTAAGAGTAGGTTGTATAGGAGTAGGGAGCGAAATATGGTCAGTTTCTAACCAAAGGATCACCTGAGACATTGTAGGTCTATAAACGACAGAATCTTGCACACATAACATTGCTATATGCACGCATCGTGTAATCTCATTACTCGGACATGAGCTACTACCAATGGAAGAATCAATGAGCTCGGTTGTTTTTCCTTCGTTCCATAATTGCCATACCTGCAACAAAAACATGTTCAGTCATGGTTTTGTAGAAATGTGTCGCGTGTGCAGGCCCAGGCTGTCAATATTAATTTTTTTAGGCTGCGACCAAGTGAGTTTTTAACTTGGAACGTAGCGCACCCAAAACCTTGCAATCTTCATAAACATTTTATGGGGTAATAATTTATGAGAATGTCTTGCCCATGTTTTTGAGTTTTTATGGGTCTAAAGTAGAGGACTTACATATTCAATGAGATTCAGGTGTCCACCAAACTGAAATCTTGCATTTCTATGCCCTGTAATAACCTCAAGCAACAATACACCAAAGCTGTAGATGTCCGATCTCTCAGAAAAGAAACCTTCCATTGCATATTCCGGAGACATATAGCCACTACAAAAAGTGAATAACCACGACTAGATAAGCAAACACCTCCATGAGAAAGTAAAGGAGATTTGCCTCAGCCATTGAGAAGTAGATGTTAGCTAGATTCGGTCTAGTGATGATCATGGGTCAGGCCGGGTTTGGGCTGGGCCTTGATGTTAAAAATGGCCTTGACAGGCCAGCCGGTTTCTCCATCTAGAAACACGGTCTTTTGTTGGCCCAAAACTCATTGATCATTATGAAAGACAAAAATTGTTACAGGAAAAAGTGGGCTTACTATGTTCCAACAACTCGATTTGTGGTACCCTGGTCTTGATCTCCACCAAATATTCTAGCCATACCAAAGTCTGAGATCTTAGGATTCATTTCTTGATCCAACAAGATGTTGCTAGCCTTCAGATCTCTGTGGATTATCGTAAATCTTGCATCCCGGTGAAGATATAGAAGCCCTCTTGCTATCCCTTCGATAATTTTAAACCTCTTTCCCCAGTCAAGTTCCTGTCTCTTTACAGGGTCTGTGGCAAACACCAAAAATAAAATTGGAATTCAGTTAAAAAATGGACTATGATCAATTTATTTACTAAAAGAATGAAAAAAGATAATAACTCAAAAGAAGACGGAATTATCTACCAAAAATGAAGCAATCCAGGCTCTTATTAGGCATGTACTCATAGAGCAACATTTTCTCTTCTCCCTGCAAACAGAAGCCGAGTATTCTGACAAGATTGCGATGTTGCAATTTTGCAATCAGCATAATCTCATTCTTGAACTCCTCCATGCCTTGTCCAGATTTTCTGGAAAGTTTTTTAACAGCTATTTCTTGTCCTCCGGGTAAGATCCCCTGCAAAACAATTCGGTGGTGTTAAGTGTAAACACGAGTACTGAATCATCTATATAGTGACTCTGAGTCCAATACTCTGAGTTTGACCATCTATGATTAGGTCAATTTGGGTCTCGGGCTATTTTAGGGTTATTCGTTTCTGGTAATTTGGTTTCAGGCCCCGTTGTTCAGATTGGGTTAGGTTTGTCATGTCTACTTTGGATATGGTGTTTAAAGAAAATCCTCAGCAAACTGGCAATGCATCTTATATTATGATGTAGCCATGTAGCAGTCGGTCGATGCAATTTCGACTTAATTGTCATTATGAGTAGAACAGTCTAAATGTGTTTTCAACCGGGGAAAGGTAGCCTATTTTACTGTCTAAGATCGCACCTTGTAAACTGGACCAAATCCACCTTGCCCTAGTTTGTTTTTGTCCGAGAAGAAATCAGTGGCAGATGCAACGAGATTATAGTTGTAGAAAGACACATCAGGTACATTTTCACTGAGAATTTCCTGTGACCCTGACATCTCTGTTGAATATCCTCGACTTTTCTTCAATCCAGTCCTCAAACCATCTTTTTTGCCCTCTGTCATGGTCTTCCAAGCTGATAATATCAACTAGCACATTTAAAATTCCGTATAATGGAATATGGATGTGAACATTCACTCACTACTTCAAAGATCAAATATTTACCAAATTACGCCGTCTTACCTTTCAGTTTGGGGAAAAATTTCCAGAAACACAGAAGAAATATGCAGCATAATATCACTCCACTTAGCACAATGGCAACAATCTTGGGGCTCGATAATCCCTTGTGACCTGCATATTAAGGTGAAGACGGTTGAATTAGTCAATTAGTAAAAACTTAAACAAGCTGCAATCCTAGTTATCAAGGTTTTGGTTTTGGGACACTTCACACAAAACCAATAAAGAGACGGAAGGGAAACTATTTGCATAGGCGAATGTCTGTCAAATGAAGACTCATTTACGGGGTAAAACAAAACACAGGTATTTATGATAACTCGGAATTACCACAAATTCTCATAGGAGACCATCTCACACCAACTGTGGGTGAGACGGTTATAAAATTGGAGAACTCTACCTGTGTCACTGTCAGCACCTATTAATACGAAAAACTGAATATATTCAAGGTTGAACATAGATAATCAAACACCACATTTAGACTGTTCTACTCATAATGACAATTAAAAATCGGTGTGTCACTATTGATCTATAAAACGAAACCCTTCAATTATGCATAGACAACTAGATAATTGCTAATACACTGTCCAGAAACAAATGACCTACCGATGTCAGAAGAAGCAACGCGAATGTGTAGTTTATTGCCCCCTGCTGGAAAGTGCACAACATCAAACAAGTCTCCACTCCATGTCATGCATCCAATACTACTAACGAAAGAATATGCCATACATGAACAATTCTCCAAACACTTATTCCCACATCCCTTTTCGTCATAATTTTCATCATTCAGTAGGTTTGCAAAATCAGGCAATTTTACGCTGTTAACCTCCAAAAACCCGTCTTTATCAATCAGACTGCTATTATTCTTCTCACATCGCAACTGAGTCTTTCGAACACACCCACCAGACCAATTCCCTTTCCTCCATTCATCCACATTCTTTGGTTGAAACCCGTCATAGCAATCACAACTTGAGTTAGTACCCTCTATACAATACCCATAAACCCCACATCTGTTGTACATGTCACATTCAAAGTAAGGCTCGGACTGAAAGAGGGTCCAACTTTTGCCACCACGATCCCAAATGAAAGACCTCTCATATCCATCCCATGTCATTATAAACTTAAAGATATTATTAATATTCGATGGAGAATAAGAAAAGTACATATTTCCCGCGGGATCAGCATTAGAAAGCTTAAACCCATAATTATAAAAAGCAGCCATAGCAGGCACACCCATAAATTTCAACCCATTCCAATGCCCACTACGCCACCGTCTCCTCGAACCCTCCCATATTACAAACTGTGGTGCAGCTCTAGGATCCACACCCAATGAGTAATTCCCAATTGCAGGATCACTTACACTTTTCCAAGAATTGAAAACATGAATTTCACCAATGTTTTGATTAACAAGAACTTTCATACCAGGCAAGTAAGTATCAGTAGGATGATCAAAACTCTGCCAACAACTAATATTTGGACTTGAAATATCAGTATAACCCCAAACTTCAAGATTTCCTGAATTATATAAACTAGCTTGATGAAAAGTAGTAAGTTGGGTAGCATTTGATGACCAAATATTCTTCCCAAAACCATCAAAAACAATCAAATTCCCATCATTTCCAACAGTTAAAGAACCATTTTTACCAGAAATTGGTGTATTTCTATTAGCAACCCAGATTACAGAATCAACTGAAATATTTGAATACCAAATTCCTACATACCTTGATGATGAATTTGGAGGACTGAAAAATCCAAATTCAAATGACCCATCTTCAGAAATCAGGGTTTGCCCATCTTTTAACACTTCTCCTTGTGAAATTACATCAATTGCAGAAGAAATTAATGCAAAAGATACCAAATTTAGAAGAATTAATGAAATGGCTATGAAATTATTGACAAAAATATTGGTCATTTGTTCAATTAATCTCAGTTAATAACTGTAGAACTTGTGCTCATATTTCAAAAAATTCAAACAATTTATTTTTCTTTCTAAAATTGTTAGTATGTAATGTTCTTCAACGTTCAAAATCTTTACTTGATAAAGAATGTGAAAATGAAATGTTATTGGTATTCAAATGTGTGTGTTGTTTTTGTAGTTGCAGTTAGAGAAAGGTTAGCATATGAGACAGCGTGTGTGTTTTCCACTAAAAGTCTAAACCACGTGCATAAAAGGGCAAAATTGTATAAACAAATATTTGAATACTTCCTTTAGTATATGTCTTTTTTAATGACATTAAATTACATTCTCATAATGTATACATCATTGCTTATAATATAATTGCGACTTTAATTTTATTTTTTTTCAACAACCGTATAATTGCGATTTTATGATGGTTGTACATACAAAAATGTCTTATACAATTGTAAAAAAAAAAAAAAAAAGTCTTATACAAGAGAACTGATACTCTCTCTGTTCTCTATCATTTGTTTGTGTATTTCATTTATGAGTATCTCAGTTCTTTGTTTACTTTTTTAAATTGTAAATATTTTTAAAGAGTCATTTGATTATTCATTTAACTGATTGTTCGCTTGTCACTCAATAACATTACCCATAAATGGTTTCCTCTTCTCTCCTTGTTCTTTGTGCCAAAAATCATAGCTAAACAAATGACCGAGACGAAAGGAAAATAATTTTATTTTATTAGAACAAAAATAAGGAATTATTCCCTCCGTTCCGGTCAATTATTTACCTTTAGTTTTAGCACAAAAATTAAGAGGGAAAAAAAGGAGATGACCAATTATTATATGACAAGTTGAACAAATTGAATGCCGAATGTCGATGATTAAATTGTCCATTAAAGGTATTCCTGAAATAGAAAGGTAAACAATTGACTGAGACATCAAAATAAAATAGGTAAACAAATGACTAGACCGGAGGGAGTAACTTTTATCATCTCATGGTCAAAGTTTAAATAGTAACCAATATCAAGAATCAAATTGAGTGCGGAATGCCGATGATTAAATTGTTTATCAAAGGTATTCCTGAAATAGAAAGGTAAACAATTGACTGAGATATCAAAATGAAATAGGTAAACAAATGACTAGGCAGGAGGGAGTAACTTTTATCGTCTCATGGTCAAAGTTTAAATAGTAACCAACTAGTTTAGATCCCGCGCAATGAATGCGCGGTATTTATAGAGTTACCAATATAGACCTCATGCAATATATGCACGGTATTCATAGAGTTTTATTTTTTAGTGTATTATTTATATAATTTAAATTGACAATTCACTTATTTTTCATGTTTCTCCTTAATGTATTTGATTAGAGAAATAAAAAAAAATTTAAATCGTAAGAAGTAATAAAATGAGTATTTTTTTTTTATTTTTTTTTTTTTACTGAGAAATTAACCAAGATAATTTACAAATATTTACTAATAACATTGCTCCAAATTTTAATCATAAAAAGTCAATGAATTTTAACAAATATTTATTAATACCATATTTTTTAGCCGCAACTTCTTATCATAAAAAGTTAATAAATTTTTATCAATAAGTTCTTTAAAAAAAGAACTTCTTTATTCTAAAAAGATCGGAGATAAATTTATGCAAAATGTGAACTATTAAATGTTATAAATATTTAAATACAAAAGATTATATTCATTTATAACTTATCATGTCCACATTTATAGTATATACTAAAAATATCAAGCACTATTCTAGGAAATATGTTTTAGGCGGGAAAAGTTGGAGTTTCGCCTATTCATTTAGTAAATAGGGGATATCAAGAATTTTTTGGTGCATATTATTCGATTTCATCCAAATTCGAGTCGGGTAGGAGATTAGTGCATTAAAAATCTCTTTCTTAGTCTAGAAACTGTTGCATTCTCAAAATTCGAACTCGAAATCTCCATTAAGTTAAAATAACCTCTTACCAATTTATCTAAAATACTCATGGATAAATACAAAGAATATTAAGAAAGGATAATGAAATATACATATAATCATAATCTACACGAATTTTAAAATTGAGTAATTAATAGTCCATAAATATTGTTTTCAAGTTAACATTTTTGTTCTTTTATAATGAAGGAACCCGCAGCCTATAATCTACTCCTATAACACTATTCATAATTAAGACTTAAATTTAAGTCTACTAAAAATTTCATTTAACAAGTTTTAGGCCATGTTGTTTCTAACTTATTTTCAGCTTACATCAGTTCAGTTCAGCTCAACTCTATTAAATTCAGTTCAGTTCAGCTCAGCTCCATTCAGTTCAACTCCACTAAATTATTATTATTATTATTATTATTATTATTATTATTATTATTATTATTATTATTATTATTATTATTATTATTATTATTATTATTATTATTATTATTATTATTTATTTATTTATTATTATTTATTATTATTATTATCATCATCTTAATAAATTTATTATTAGTTAATCATCCTTATTATTGTTGTTAAAATCAATAATATTCATATTAATATAATTAATACTATTACTAATATTATTATTAATATGAATATGAATATGAATATTAATTAATAATAATAATATTAATAACATTGTTAATTTTAATATTACTATTACTAATACCTAATTAATTTTTCATATACGAACTTTACTCATTCACATACACTTTTTCATAACGTTCTATTTTGTACCATTTTCACCTAAAACTGAACCAAGTGAACTCTTAAATCAATATTTTTCCCTAAAACTTAATTTAATTGCTCAAATGACTTAAAACTTACAAAATAGATTCTAATTTATCAAATAATAAATTAATTTACTTGTTATCAATTATTAATATTATTTGTTGAGTTTTAATTAATCAAACAAATTTTATTTATTTGTTAAAGATGAAATTAAGGGCTATCAATTTTTATTTATCTAATTAATTAAATTCGGATTGTTGGTACTTTGTGGTGGCTACCTAATCAGTGAAATTAGGATGATAAACGGCTAGATTTTGAACATCAATCTAGCAAATCGGTACTCTATTATTTCATCTAATTAGATTGATGGTGAACCGTGGTTCATGGTGACTACCTAGTTTATCACTCAAATTAGTATAATTACTAGTATTAATATTCTTCTTCTTCTTCTTCTTCTTCTTCTTCTTATAATAACAATAACAATAACAATAACAATAACAATAACAATAACAATAACAATAACAATAATTATTATTATTATTATTATTATTATTATAATAATAATAATAATATTATTATTATTATAATAATATTATTATTATTATTATTATTATTATTATTATTATTATTATTATTATTATTATTATTATTATTATTATATTTAGTATTAATATTAATATTATTTCATTTTAATTGACTCAATCGCTTACTTGATTCACTCTATTCGATTCGATTAACTCGGCTCCATTCGATTCAATTGATCGGCTCGGCTCCATTCAGTTCACTTCAACTCAGTTCCTTGAGTTAAGGGGTAAGTAGCAAATTAGCCTCATAGGTTTACCCTTATGTGCAAATTAGCCCCACAAGTTTCATTGAGTGCAAAATGACCTCATAATTTTGTGTTTTGGTGCAATTCAATTTTATCATTAAACTTTTGTAATATAAAACATAAAAAATAAATTGACATAATAAATAAATATTATTCATTCCCATTCATTGTTACTAATTTGTGAAAACCCGAATCTACCTTTATTTATCATTACACCACCACCTTTCTCTCTATGACCACCACACCAAATCGTCGCCATTTACTCCGACCACCACAAACCTGACTTCAATTCAAAATAACCATCAACCACCACACCAAGTTTGACACACTCCACCTCCGATATGCCCTCGCAACTCCGAAACCGACTATTCCTCACCCTTGAATTAACTTATGGTGTCGATGGCGAATATGGTCGAACTGTCGATGGTGTTGGATGGTATGTGTGTTGGGTTGTAGAGAGTGGTGTCGGATCTTCAGGTGGGGGAAGCCAGTGAAGCATACGGGAGAAGAAAATGAGGGGGTGTTTGGTTGAGGGTATGGAATGGATTGGGATGAATATCACTGATTCAAGTGTTTGGTTGACCACTTTTGGAATGGATTTAGAAACCCAATGGTTTCTCAATCCACCTCAATCCCTTGGAATCCCATACTCTACTCCTCCCCCAAGTTTCTAAATCCAATCCCCCCTGGATACAAAACCTAAAATTAAGAAAGAAAAAAAAAACCCAAATTGTTGTTGTTCTACTCTACGTAAGTCTTCGTCTTCTACTTTCATTATATTTTTTTTTGCTTTTATAAAAAAATTGCTTGTGATTGTTCATAGGTATACATGATTCGTTTCAATAATACATGTGTCTATTGCTTTAAACAATATTTACGGGTTGTATGACGACTCGTATGACAATTGCCTTAAAAAATTGTGTTGTTGTATAAGTAATATTGAAATATGCACATGATTTGATTATTTTCGCAGGATTGAATAGTAGAGTTCATTGTCTATGACCAGTTACATTCCGTCTGTTGATTGAATTACAATCCATTACAAAATTGAACCAAACAAGTGTTAAAAGATATGGGGTTCTAACTCCATTCCACCCCGGATTCTCATCCCAATCCATTCCATTCCCACACTTTGAACCAAACAGCCCCTGAATTTGGGTTTATTTAAGAATAAAAGGAGTATGGTAGGGATAACTTGGACAATTCACTAGGTTTGTCACAAAAAAGAAGGAAATTAAATGGAAATCAATAAGAGAAGGAATAATATAATTGATTATAAGGTAAATCAATCATATGGAGCTAAATTGCACCAAAACATAAATTTATGGGGTGAGTTTGCACTTAATGAAACTTGTGAGGGTGATTTACACATAAGAGTAAATCTATGGGGCTAATTTGCTACTTACCCCGTTAAGTTAACATCTTCAACATTTGTATTAAATAATTATGGATGGACAAAATTAGCCTCATAATGGTCGGGCCGCCTATTTGGTGGATAATAAGCGACATTTTCAAAGGTGGACTAAGCTGACCAACGCACATAATCTCCAAGGGTAGCATGTACTAGTGTACTACGTAGTTGTGATATAGAAGTATTGGTCAACCAGGCTAATATTATTCTCATTCTTTATGATGTGTTATGCGCCATTAGGTTATTGTTTTGTCCCTTTCCATTTGGGTAGGTGTTTAATACTATTGTTCATTTGGCACCACACGACTCCCTCTTTTGAATATTTTACTCTCCTAGAACTTTTTAGGAGGATGACACATGGGTGTCCATAACTTATAAAGTAGTTATTCATTAGAAATTGACCGTATTTGACCTATATGTTTGGATCATACCTACTTTAATCCGATTCTTCAAATTGCTATATATAATTATGGATGTAATACATGTTTAAAGAACCTTGATATAGTGTAATTGCATTTATATACCTGTAGAAAAAATTTATACAGTACTAAGAAGTCATCCTTACTTATTAAGATAGTATTATGTAGATTTTAGGTGGATTATACGGGAAAATTCATTCTAAATTTTAAAAGTAGTGTTAGGCAGAAAATTGTTGTTTATGACATTATGCTTCTTATGTTAGATTTATATAAAATGTTTTAGAAAAATCATGATTATACATAATTTGTAGACATTTACTAGCATTTGATTTATTTCCCAATATACCCTTAAACTGGGTTGTTTGGTTCAATAACATGGAATGAACTGGATTGGAATATGATTCCAAAAAGGTATGAGGTTTCAAATCTATTCTATCTTAAAGTTGTTTGGTTTATCCTAAATTTGGAGGAAAGAGGTGGATATGAGATTGAGGGGGCAAGAATGAAATTAGAATTCATTAGGCAACAAGCTCTATTAAAAAAACACAATTACCACACATTAGAATGGATCAAATTTATTTCAATCAATTGCAAGAGATCTAACTAAACAAGGAAACAACCTAATACGGTTCTACTCCCTCCTCTTTACCGGGTTCATTATTAAATTTTTCTTTTTGGTATGTAAACAGATTCTTTACATTTCCTTTTTTGTACGTTTCTTTTTTTAGGTCTAAATGAATGTTAAATAACAAAAGTAGTACTCTTTAAAAGCACATATATGTAAGTGTAGACACCCGTGTTTCTACCTCCGGCAGGCCACTCGATAATGATCGGACGATATGTTTAGCATATGTCGCAATTTTATAACTTTTTGTAAATTGGATAATGAACAGTAATTTAAACATTAGGGGGCGTTTGGTTCGAACGAGGGAAAGGGAAAGAGAATCAGAATGGTAATTGAAGGCAAAGGAAACGAAAAGAAAGAGATTCCCTTTAATTTTCATTCTTGTTTGATTAAAATTACAGGGGAATGACAAAAAAATTGAAACTCAAAGACAAGAATTATCAACACCCACCCACCACCACCACCACCAACCAACCCTCAACAACAACCACCACCAAAATGACCTGCACCGGCAAGCATGAGTTCGCCGGCGAGTTACACCTGCCACCGGTGAATAGTACCCAACCACCAGCGACTCCACCCACCTCCACGCAGATTTACTTCTTCATTTATTTCCCCCTTTGAAATCACTACCACCCTCCATAATCACCACTTAAACACCATCAGATCAGTTTCCCTGCCCTATAAAACACCAAATTTGGTGATTTGAGGGTGCGGTCGTCGGTTTAGAACGCATCTCTGGCGAGGAGGAGAAGGGGGACATGTCGCCGGCGAGGGGCAGCAGAATTGTGTCGACAGTGGTGGTGGTGGTGGTGGTGGGATTGTGTGGTTGATGGTTATGGTGGCGCATGTGGTGGTGGGATTGTGTGGTTGATGGTTATGGTGGTGCATGGGGTGGTGGCTATGGTGGTATTCATGCGAGATAAGAGGAGGTAGGGAATGAAATCCCATACCTTAGGGGGGGGGGGGGGTAGGGGTAGGGAGTTAGAGGTGTGATGGGGTATAGAGGGAAATGAAGTGGGGAAAGAAAATGGCAAAAATCATGAAACAAACACCATCAAAGGGTATGAGGGGTTTTGTTTCCCTTTCCAAAATACCCCTAACCAAATGCCCCCTTAGTGTCTAGCCCTGAGTCCTCCTTTACCCGCTAATACGGTCGTTTTGACATTAATTAGAGTCGATCGATTTCGACTACGAGTCAAAACCATCTTCATTTTCAGATCCCATCTCGCTCCGAGACGGAATATTCTGGAAACCGTTAAGATATTTATTTGCGATAATAGAGTTTTAGTCGTATAACATATAAGAGAATGAAGTAAAAAGGTGATAATTGATTTTATTATATGATGGAAAGCATACATAATTTACACCTATTACTAATACAAGATATATTATTCCTAAATTACAAGGATACAATAACATAAGAATAGGAAGGAATATAAACTAATTGATACACAAATATACAATGAGATTAACTCATGTAAATCAGTTAGGTGATTGATAATATGAGGAATCATTTGTGATATGTCTGTCCGTTGATTAGGCATGTCGTTAGGAGCAATATTAGGAGAATCTTGACTAGTATTCTTATCAGTCTCCCGCAAGATGGACGATCCTTGATGAAGTCCAATCTTGGAAATAAGTGTAAGAAACCTGGAACGAGGAAGAGCTTTAGTAAGTGCATCCGCTAGTTGATCATCGCCATTGATGTGTTGAACACGAAGATAACCACGCTGAATTTGTTCTCTGACGAAATGAAAGGCCAAGGCTACGTGTTTCATTCTTTAGTGAAAAACGGGGTTAGCGGAATAATGAGTAGCACTAAGATTATCACAATAAATAACCGGAGCCAAAGATGGAGTAATGTTAAGTTCAGACAATAAAGAACGAACCCATAGGATCTCGGATGTTGCATCTGTTAGGTTTATTTACCTCTTATTAGACTCCTCTAATAGTGAACTAATTAACTTTTTAATTATTTGTTCTTTAGATCTAGTGCAAGTATAACAAAATAAGAGATTTATAAGAAAATAATGTCCCTTACATTGTTAATTTCAGTTTTGTGGGCACAAGTAAGGTCTCCTACCTTCACTTGTTCTTGAGCTATGATGAGTATTAGGATGATCCTTCAAAGACTCCAAGTATAGAAGCCACTCCTCTTGATTGCACCCAAGATTATCCCTTATCTCTACTAAATAATATTTGCTAGATATTTGTTTAGTAGTCTATCTTAAAATTGATTACTAATACTCATATATTACACTAATAATATTAGTAATTTGATTGAACAATTTGGATCATGATTTCTCTAATTTTGGAGAAAGATGAAAGATTGTAAGAGAGAGGTATAGAGAAAAGCATGGAAAAATGAATGGATGAATTGTCTAAAAGCAAAAATGAACCAAAACTACTCATAAAGAGTAGTATGGCCGGGTGGCTTGTGTCCAAAAGGGCATCTAGCTTTTCTTTTTGCTCTTATCAAAATATAGGCTTATAAGGCTATGTGTAGGTTAGGCATCATTAGCTTATTTTATCTCATAAAATAATTCACCCACTAACACCCATCATCCTTATTATTTCGGTCCATATACATAAAATGGACTACCATTTTATTTTGTCAATTTGTCATTTATCACACAATATGTCACATGTAGTATTTTACATGTTATTAATTAATTTAATGCATATTTATCACATAAATATCATTTTATAAATTAATTAAATTACATTCAACAAATTGACTAGTGATACTTGATCACATAAATAAAATAGGTCATTTAATTATAATTCACAACATCTTGTAATTATAATCAACCATTCATTCTTATCTCTATTGTTTCTCAAACAATAAACAATTTTAGTAATAAAGTATTTTTATTACTAAAATAAATCTTATTTAATCCCATTACAATAAGATAAATATATTCTCTCTCACAAATGAATTGTTCAATTTTAAGGAATTGATTGACTTGTATCATTATACAATTAATCAACTTTACTGATAAGGGCATCATCCTTTAGGTGTGACCTTAAGGGATCAACTGGCCACCACCGTCCTACGACAGTAACGTCAAACTCTAGCAAGCCAATCGTTACCGACTAATGTTGATCAGTTCACTATATATATATATATATATATATATATATATATATATATATATATATATATATGAATCATCCCTTACGTATTCTTAATATGAGATTTAATTATGATATTAAATCATGTGATCGCACTATTGTTGAGGACCCATATTCCAACAGCATCAGCCACAACACGAAACTCAGCTTCGATAGAGGAAAGAGCAAGTGACCTTTATTTCTTTGATGCCCAAGCTACTGGATTACTGTTGGACCATATAGATATATGTGTAGTTTTGATAATGACAAGTGCATACTTTATATTATATATACTCTTACTCGTAATCGTTTGTTTAGTCTTTAATAGATTGATTAAAGTTTACAATTTAAGCAAATAATATTATAGCAACCTTGGCTATAACATTGAAGATTTGTGAAGCATCGTTCAAGTAATGTTATAGCAGCTTGAGTTATAATATTGAAGATTCTTAAAGCGTCATAGTAACTGTAACAAATTTCAAGTATGATGATCACTCAAGCAAAAGGCTCGATCAAGTCTATAACAAGCTCAAGATGAAGGGCTTATGATCAAGATAAAAAGATGATCTTACCACTGAAGATCTCCAAAAAAGATTAGCTAGTGTAGGACTTCATCTAATAACGGTATCCTAAGAAGTAATATTAGGAAAGTAAAGTTATAGCTATTTCACCTATAATTTTACTTATCAAACTTAAAGTTATAGCCATTTGTACTATAACTTTGGGTTGCATTTTAAAGGCACGATTTTAATAGTTTTAAAATCAATTTTCAAAATATAAAATTCTTCAAATTTGTTTCGAAATCATGTGTGTGTGTGTGTATATGATAGAGATGAAATACGATTGTTTAGGATGAATAATTTACGTTATCCTATTGGTTAGTAAAACGACTTATGAGTCGTCATACTACCTAGGGTTTGCTAAACTATCTAAACCTAACCCTAATCTACATATTGATATTTTGACCTAGGGTTTCGGCTAAGATGGGCTTATGAGCCGTGTGGAGGCCGAATTAACTCCCTATGAAAGTAAATATCTATAATACATTGCTATAATATATTTTCTTATCTTATCAATTGTATTAGATTTACCTTATTTACTTAATAAAAATATTTAGTAGATTAAATTAAGAAGAGATGAGATTTGTTTCTTATGAAACAAACTACCATGCCTCACGCCACACTTAGGGTTTCGACCAAAATCCTAGTTTCTCTCTTCCACTATATATACGCATGATATTCGTTAATTCAAATAAGCTTTTCGAAATATAAATATTCCTTGCAAACAATTTGAATTTAAATTCTAATCAAGTATTTTATTTGTTTTGCAATTGAAAATCTTTTACGAAAAGTCGTGCTCCTTAATTTGCATGTTATTTCTTAAGGTTACATTATAAGATAATAGTACTTCATATTGTTTCTACTCGTTCAATTGTGTGAACACCTAGAGGAACAATCAAGTGCTTTCTTAGTAACTTAAGATAGTTAAAATCGAATATCTAGTGATATTCAAATCATAGCTAGAGTTAATTATACGAGTGAGTTGATAATTTTGTAATCCGGAGAAAGGTACTAAAATTATTAATCGAGAATAGTGGACGTAGGCTTCAACAACGTGTGAAGCTGAACCACTTCAAATATCGTGTGTCCTTGCAATTTTCTTTATCGTTCATTTCATTACGTTTATAAATCGTTTAGTTAATTAGTTAAAGTTTAATCAATAAACTTTAAGTAATTAATCATTTAGATATAAAATAAAAATGGGCATAAGAATTATATAAATGATCCCAAGACTCAATTGTCTGTAAATTGATAAGCCAACCTTTTGGTTAATTCTACTGTTAGAATTCTTGGTCGATAAATTTCTGTAAATTCTATCTTTAGTCCATCATAATCACGAGAAACTCTTCGGACTATAATGTTGAGATAAACTAAGTCAACACAAACTACTTACCCAACATAGAAGGGGTCATATTATGCCTACCGACGAAGAAGGGATTCATAGTTGTTTGCCCTTATAAAGACTAGTCTCAATTTCCGGTTTTAGAGGAAGATCTCATCAACTTTGTTTTAATTCATTTTAAGTGAACTAATATCTAGCATGCGTGAATGAATAAACTAAGGTGATGGCTTAACAAACATGTGACATCTGTATGTCTATGAAAACTAACATACAACCTATATGTGTCAATTTTCATGCATTTTAGTAGGTGGTTTGGTTTTAGGCGGAATATGATGCATTAACTAGCATGTGAATAAAAAGCAATAAGAACGGTAAAACGTAAAACAAAATAAAGTCCTAGTGTGGCCTATCCTATCAAAATGAACATAAATACAACTTTGGAATCCATCCATGGACCCGAGAAGCTTGTCTTGATGTTCCATCTTGATCCTTGTAACGGGAGTGAGCTCCAATCTCCATCTTTAGTCTTCTCAAAAATTACAATTTAAAAATTACATAATAAACCTATTTACATTCTAATTTCAAAACCGTAATAAATAAAGAAAACCAAAACGGAGATACGAGATCTCAAATTACATTAAAAATTATGTTCCCATCATTACGAAAACATAATTTGACTAAGGCCACACTAGGAATTACAAATTACAACCGATTGCAAAAATACGTAAATAAAACCATTCAACGATTCATTAAACTAAATAAAATGCATCAACTAAAAAAAATTAAATATGCAAGACATAATTCTTTAATTATGTAGATTAATTTTATCCAAACCACCTATTTTATTGATTAAATTAAGTGACAATTCCTCAATTACTCACTATAAATTTAATCTTAATTCATATTAGACTTGTAATATGAATTTAATCCATCAATATTTTAAACTGCTTTAAAATAATTAGGTATCTATGAATTATGAACCGCTTCACAATAAATAATTGGCCAAAAACAAAAAAAAAAAAATTCTTTAAAATTTATCTCGGTAAAAACCGAAACAGCCCAATAAAAAAAAAACTTTTCTCGGTATTACAGCTAAAACCGAAAAAAAAAACAATTTTTTTTTTATCATTTCTCGGCTGAAAAATGAAACAAAAAAAAAACAGAAACCCTATTTTGTGTCTCGGCTAAAAAGATTAAAACAGCCGCACCCTTTGATCGAAAAAAAAAACGAACAATTTTTTAAAGTTGCTATTAACAAGATTGGCATATTCAACTTTTAATTTAAATACATGTTCAAACTAGATTATTCAAATTTAACCTGTTAAAAGAATATCTAAATCATGATAAAACCGACTATCATAATTGATTTGAACTTTTGTTAAATTAAGTTATATGCCAAAAAAAATAGCAAAAACAATTCATCAATCCGACAAAAACAATTTTCATTTACATCTCGATTTATTAAATTGAAACATCTACATATTATCATATTATTATCTTAACTGATTAAAACAACAATATGAAAGAATCAAATGGAAATAAAAATATCAAAAACGAAAAAAAAATTCGGTCGATCAGTCGAGGCAGTCGGTCGACCAGGGGTACTGGTCGATCGACCAAACCGTGAAACGAAATCAGCTACGGCTAAAAAAAAATTTACAGCCGAAACCCTAATTTTCGAGACCAATTTTTTGTTTACATCTAATTTTATGAAAATCATCAAACTAAAATTCGTGGCCTTGGCTCTGATACCACTTGTGAGAAATAATCTGTATACTTCCCTTAAAATTAAGGATTATAACGAATTATAATGATGAATGCTAGTCATAAAATAAATTACATAAACGAAAAGGTAGAGAATTAAGAAATGAACCTTCGGTCCTAGCAAAATCGACCTAAGAACAATATCGCAATGATATTCACCTATCAGTTGCACCCAAGACGATATGAGATATGCCCTTACTTCTTGCTAGAATCGATCCCTAAATTTTCTGTAAAATTTTAGGTTTTTTGTGTTTTTCTTTGATGAGAGGAGGCAAGGTTAGAATTAGGTTAGGAAAAATTATCTCCCCCTTTATTTACCTTATAAAACCGTGTATTAGGTAAATAGGGTAGATTTTTTTTTCTTCCAAAATCTCGGCCCATATTTCCGAAAATGAGAGATATTATTTTCTCATTTTTCGGTTTTCTACTTACCCAAAAATAAGGAGATTAAATCTTCTTATTTTGGTAGTATGCAAAATGTATAAAATGTATTAAATATAAATTGTCATTTATATTATACCGCATTAATTAATACGGGTCAATAATAATTTATTATGACAATATCGTATAATTTATCATTTGCTGATTAAATATAATCGATTATATTTAATTACGAATTAACATATTAATTCGTCCAAGCTAACATTATATACATTAATTAAATATAACTTATTATATTCAATTTATTTAATTGATTAATTCGTCAAACTTATATTATTTAATCAGCATTAAATAATCGTCTCATCAACACAGTGACTAACTGTTTAGTCATATAAGGCATCAATGTGATTACATTTCCATAACCACATCTCTCAAACACATCCTTTAGTTGTGACTTTTAGGGACCAGTTGATCACCGCCATCTGTATGATAATAACGTCAAACTTTCTAGCAAGCCAACCGTTATTAGGTAATCGTTAATCAACTGATAAAATACGAAGTATACCCTTGTGAACCTATAAGAGATTTATAAATGTTATCACACTAATTTGTGGAAGACACAAGCTCCAACACCCCCCCCCCTCTCGAGTATTTCGACCTTGATAGACTCTTCAATTGGGATCAGAGCCTCGTGCTCTTGATTGCCTAACAGCAAAGAGGCTGGTCCGTCTATCTCTCTATCTTTTTATTTTATTTTATTTCCGCTGCCTTACACGTGTGAAATGGATTCCAAGTATCTTAAGTGTCCTATCTTTGATGGAAAAAAATTATGGACTATGGACAAACATGATGACACACTACACAAAAGGACATGATTGGGAGTGCTGGAAGATCGTTCAAAACGGACCAAATAAAATTTTGGTCGTTGGATCTACTGAAGGCACTACCTATGAGAAAAAGGAAGAAGACTATATTGAGGCTGATTACAAGAAGACTAAGAAAAATCCGAAAGCAATAAGCATGTTGCAAAACGGCAGGACAACGACTGAATTCGATCGTTTTTCTTCTTGCACTTCGGCCAAGGAAATATGGGATGGTCTTGAATTGGCCTATGAAGGAACGTCATCTGTTAGAAAATATCGTATTGACTTGCTGATTCAAAAATATGAACTTTTTAAAATGGAAAAGAATGAATCACTCGATAGCATGTCAGCACGATTTTCTACTATCATTAATGAGCTCAAAAATCTTTGTAGAACTTTTAACTCCGAGGATATTGCTAGGAAAGTACTTAGGAGTTTAACTAAGAAATGGCGTCCCAAGGTCACGGTTATGGAGGAAGTTAGAGATCTCACTTCTCTACCTTATGCGGAACTTATTGGAGCTCTTATGGCTCATGAACTCGTCCTGGATGACGATGAGGCCGAGTCCAGTAACACTAAGAGCATGGCTCTACAAGCTTCTGATAAGGAAGATGTCGATGTTGAAATAGAGGACGAAAAGGTTTTGTTTGCTAAACAATTCAATAAAAAAATTTTTAGAAATAAACAAGCAAAATCGTTTAATAAAAACAACAAGTTCTTTAATAAGAAAACTTCTGAGTCCAAGAACACGCTTGCTAATAGAGGATGCTTCAAGTACGGAGAATCCAGTCATATGATTAAGGATGGTCCCACATGGGAGAAAATTAAAGACAAAGCAAAACGTGAGAAGACTAAGAAAGAGTTCAAGCAAGTAATGATGGCATCGTGCTGGGGAGATCTTGACACGGAGGACGACTAAGGATCTGAGGAAGAAGAAGTTGCTAATCTATGCCAAGCAACATAAGCCTTGACCTATTTTCAAACAATGATAAAGATAGTGCAGACTCATATTGCTGCTTCCTAGGAGATTCAGATTCGGAAGAAGAAGAAGAGGTAAGTTATCTTGTGAAAGACCATAACTCCAAATTAGACCTCTCTAATTAGGTTATCAGGATTCTTTATTTTAGAAATCTTTGAATCTATGTAATATGCATGTAGTATATAAGCCTTAAAAATATAAAAGAAGAGGAAAAACAATTTTTCCTTAGGTTGAGTAATGGTAGTATTTGGGCACAACAAGATCTCCTATCTTGTTGTTCTTGAGCTTAAAATAAATGGCAAGATCCTCCATCTTCAAGTGTCCAAGATAGAACATCTCCTTTCTTAAGCACCCAAAAACTTACCCCAAAATCTTACTAATATTAACTAGATATTATGTAAGATTACCCTTGAAAAACATACTAACACTTAGTAAAAATATTAGATTTATAATACTAACACTTAGTATTTTCTTTCTAATTTTTGAGGATTTTAGAGAGAGGAATACACTAGAATTTTCCACATGCAAAAGTTGAGTGGAAAAAGAACAACACAAGTGTTGTGTAGAAGGAGGAAGGACGGTTGGAGTGTGCTAGAGGGGGAGTGTTTTATTCATATTTAGTTACACTCAATCCTCATGTGAATGAGTTAGAACAAAAGTAATTATGGGGAAGTCAAATGTGTAAGAGAAATGATGGTTTTTAAAGCAACATACACACACACACACTACCACATACACTTATACGGTCCAAAATGACCTATTTACAGGTCCATTTTGGTTCTTATATTTGTCACACAAATACGTGTAAATTTTATTTAAACATCGATTTATGTTTAAATGCTTCCCAATTAAATTCGTCTAAAACACTCCGTAAATATACGTGTACAGCTGCACATATATTTTACGTACCAATACTAATCACATTAGTTAATTAGCACTAATTTAACAATTAACCGTTTAATCATTAATTCCCGTCTCAAATAATTTATTATTCAATTATCGCATAATTAAATAATAATTTCCGCGCCTTGAGTTCACAACTCGATATCTCTCTAAAATAAATTAATCGACTAACCTTTTAGTCAATTTATCAAGGGACTAATTAAACTGTATCTCATACAATTAATTAGCTTTCGTGTTGGGGCTCGTTCCTTTAGGTGTGACTGAAAGGGATCAGCTGAACACCGCCGTCTCACGACAGTAACGTCAAACCCTAGTCGGCCAACTGTTACCGATATACGTTGATCAGCTGACTAGTATTGCCAATGAATATCTCATGCATATTCCTTAATGAGATTTAATGTGATCACGCACTATTGTGGAGGACAACTACTCCAACAATCTCCCACTTATCCGAGACAAGTTGTGCGATGATTATAACACACAATTGTGGATAACACCTTATCCCAACAATGTAATGCTTGTACTATACAAGGGTGTGTTACCGATTCTCTTGTCCGTTTTAATAACAATCTTCCACTCAATGCAAGATGTTTTTCAGGTCGCACTTGCACATATACATATCGTGAGTGGTTTTCTCGATCGGGAGTGTGACTGCAAGACCGGAAAAATATACCATAAATTACTTCCGAGCGTGGCCACGCATTTCCCAGTCACAACTCCTCGAGTGGCCTAGAGATATTTAAACCGAACGTGGGTGAACAATTCCTGTCTGTCCTATCTATCCTTTTGCACAATACAGATCACCATGACTCAGTAGATGTCCTTTGGTCTCCTTTCACGGCACAACCTAGGACAAAAACCAAAGTCACTCGAAAACTGCACTGGCTCAGATAATAGTCTCCAGTTTGAAGAATCGATTTATAGGAATATCATAGAAGTCCCTGCCACGACCATGCATCTACAATAGATCTAAGGAACTCTATAAATGTCACTGCCCAGCAAAGTGTCCCACAGTCTGCCTATGTAAACGACTAGTCATCCATATGACCTTATGGTGCTGAACCTACCATCAATCGTCTTACAATCTAGTCACTCCGAGACGTCACCTCATTAAGTAACTTGGGGCTAATACAATGTTCATCCTATTCACTTGAATTGGGGTTCAACATTGTCTCCACAACTAATTCGGATAAGCAAGGTATTCAATGTTTTCTGTCAAACTGAATAATTGAGTTCTTAAAGAGACTCAAACAATGAATGCGATCATCACTTATGTAAATATTAATACTCTATCCAGTATTTTCATAACGATCTTCAGCAATTAAGGTATACTACTCAATCACATTGAGATGACATAACCATCATGTCTATCTTATGCCAACGGCTTTGGTTAGAGGATTAGCAACAGTTGCATCACTCTAATTTCCATTGCTATTTTCCTTTGTTCTATGTAATCTTTTCATCACATAGAACTTTTCTGAGTACATGTCTAAACAAGTTTTAGACGCTGGTTCTCAAGCCAGTCAAACACTCACACTGTTTTCACAGTATATCGAGAGACGATATTCGGCTAACAGAACTTCTCTAGTTCCATTAAATTCCGGATATCAATTGTCTCTTATACAACATCGGATGTTGTAATGTACTTAGCTTTAGTTCATTATTTGTACGTATAACAATTATACATACACATCCTTCATATAACATCTTTTATGTATAACTCCTTATACATATATGTATAACTCCTTATACATATATGTATAACTACTTATACATATTATTCTTTATGCACATAACACTTTTACATGCTAACCATTCCTTAACTAGGCCCATAACATCTTTTAAGCATAGGAATCTTATCATGTAACCCTTTTACACGAAATTCATAAATTCCTCCAAATAACAAGAGTAAATCCTCAGTGCTTCTCAAGTACTCAAGGATGATCTTGATAATCATCTAGTGACACTCACTAGGAAATGATTGATAATAATTTCTCATATTCTCAATATGATAAGTCTCAACGAGAGCAGCTTTTAGCATATTTAATAGATCCTGCAGCGGAAGCAAAAGAGATCATATTAGTGTTCAACAACTTGAACGAGTCAAGAATCTTATCACATAAGTCTCTTGACTAAAATGCTAATATCCATGGAGATCTATCTCACTAGATCCGGATATTTAAGATGCGCCATGCTACTCTCAAGTATTCACCCGAGAATATTTCTAGTCACTAATATGTCAAACACATATTTACCTTAGCTCCCACTAAACTCCATGTATCATCATGGTACCACGACAACTCGAGTAATACCATTCTGATTGACGACATGATTGAATCCAAAGTTTTAACTCTTTGACGTATATAAGATCACAAAAGGGATCTTTCAAGCATGCTAGGCTTCTTAGCATTGACAAGATCAACAAAACTTCTCCCTTCATGAGATACATTCAAGGAGAAAGTTTCGTTATCCTTTTGTCGAATCTCATCCTTATGAGAGGCTATATTGCTAAGAACATACGAATTGATAAAGGCATTTGGGTTGTCACAAACTCTCTGTAACCAACTCAAAATTGAAATATCTTATGTAACCTTTATGACAAGATCAAGGTAACCTAATTTGGTGCAAAGTATTCGCCCCAAATCAAGTCTCGAAAATATCTCATGTTTCCTTCTTTATCACATCTTGTGCAAGAAGACCAATTCGAATTGCATGGTTACACGCCATCACATAGAGATCATACTATAGAAAAGCCTTTGATTAGGGTTGAAGATTCGTCACTTTCGAAAAGTAACGCAATATTATCGCAAAATTTATCTCCTTATAACCACTGAGCCTCGATAAAGAACGTCTTCTTGCATTGTACTCAGTTTGTGGGTCTTGGACTTCCGTAAGTTCAAAATTTCTCCCACTCTATCTTTCAGAGAATGAAAATCTTTCTAAAAAGACAGTATTACGAGCCACAAACTCTTTGTTCTCGTTTTGGAGGAGTAAAAACAATTTTGGAAAACCCTCGTAAATACATAAATTAGTTCTGAACATAAATATTTATGGTCCCAAATGTATAAAAATGACAAGTTAGGGACCCTCCCTATCCATATCTCATATGGAGTCATTTAGGCTATTGTAGTCGGGTTTTAAACTTTTAGTGAGAAAATAGCTTACAAAATTGCGACAAACCTCAAACTATATCTCATAAAGTTCGGTTTATCTTCTTAACAACACCATACTCTATGGTGTCCCTAGGAGAAGGTATATGTGAACTGGTTCACAATCTTCTTAGTGATCATCAAGGTCATCACTTGATATTACCCATTTGACCTTCAAAGTCATTACTTTGAAATTTTTGATCAACATTTTGATCTTGTCGTGCTTTTGGTTTACTACTTCATTTTGAAAATATTTCACGTTTCAAAAATCACTTTTATGTCTTATTAAATAGATACGAGGTATTCATGTCTACTTAACATTACGGTAAAAGTAACGAAGTATATATATATAACCAACTATAGGCCTTACACATCCGTATGTATATGGTCAATCACCTCACTATTTGTGTTTCTTTTCTGCAAAAGAAAACATAATTTATGCACACACACCATAAGATTCTCAATCAAATGGTTGTTCGATGTGTTTATTCTTTATATTAAACGAATTTACTTGAGGTTTGATCAATTGGGTTCACAGGATTAGAGACTTTAAAATCTACAAGATAGTATAATTTTTAGTTTTCGTGAAGAATGTAAAATTCCTCTAACTTGAGTGGTCTAAATCAACCACCAAGTTATCATAGGATTAGGTACAACCTTTTGTTTTAAATCACATGAGTGATGCCTTCTATGTATAAACTTAGATGATTACATTCTTTTAAAACCAAATTTAGGTACATTTGTCCATATCGAAATCGTTGCTACTCTAGCATCATTTCGATACAAAAATGTCCAATGCTAGACGTCTTACGTTTTATCAATTCATGTAAACTTCTTTACAAAGAAATGACCTATACTTGGTATCTCATACCACGATAGTGTGGAACTAGCCTGTCCTTTGAGTAGATGTCTCTTTCAAATTTGTCGTATCACATACATCTAGGGTTGCTTCTTCTTAACTCCCACTCACTTTCACATTCCTCTTTGCTTCAACAAGCAAAAATTAATCTCATGAAGACCTCTCTTCATGTCATTCGTGATATTTTATACACTTAGTAAGAGTAAATTACTATAAAGCGAGTGCAACATGTGGCAAAATCTCAACTTCTTGCAAAATTGGACTACCTAACCGTTTAATTGTCATCATATGCCTAAACTCTTTAGCGCATAAACAGTCGATTTGGCCTTTCTTGAAGTGAGCCATTTTACGGTATCATATTGGAGTATTCTATGTGTTTTTGAAAACTCTTTTCGCAAACTTTTGAATTACTCTTGAGTAATTGAAACTAATATGTCATCATCATGACGGAGGTGTCACTTTCGAAATCAAGACACTCTTTATAAAATGTGACTCCCATTTAAACTCGTAATAAAAGTTTGCTACATGAAACCCGTTTTTAATATGTATGGACGTTAAGTTGTAAAATAATCGCAAAAATCGTTGTAAGCTTATGTAGGTGATTTGGTAAATCATATTTCCAATCATTGCTACCGAATTCCTTCTAAGAAACCGCTTTCTATGAAAGAACGAAACGAATATAATAATAAATAGAGAATGAAAGGAGGATGAAATGCGCGATGTCATAGTAAATACATTTATGAATATGAACGAAAAAATAGGAAAATTTAACATTCAATGTTATAAAAACTTGATAAACATTTTTAACAAGTCCATTTATATAATGACCACTCACTAAATTATATAAATGATTCCAAGATCCGTCTTTAGACAAAAATAGGCATCTCTTGGGCGAAACATCCCATAATTATCTAAATTCGGTAAGTCAACGCTTGACTAATTCTACCTTTAGAACTCTTGGTCGACGGATTTCAACAAATCCATCTACTGGCCCCGGAATACAAGACCATCTTATATCCCGTTGAGTCCAACCAATTTTGGCGCGTGATAACCCTCATCACTCTACTTACCCGAGGTAAAAAGAGAATACCCCTCTTGGACGAGCGTGACTCTAATGAATAAGGGATTCATAGGTGTTAATATTTGGTAAGGCTAATCTCAATTTTAAATTAAAAGAATGTGAGAGATCTTGTCAATTAGTTATCATTCTTCTTTAAGTGAACTAACTAGGTAAATTTTCGATAACTTTAAATCGACAATAGAAAGATAAAAGCATGAAACCAAATAAAATGCATGTGTGGTGATTTCGGCATGATGAACTAGCATAAAATAAAATAAATAAATATGCAAAAACGGATAAATCCTAGTATGGCCACCTAGCTAATCAAATTAACTAGATTATTACATATTCGGAAACCAACTCCTTGGTCCCTAGCATCTTCATTGGAACATCTTCCAAGCATGCACCGTCTTGTGGGATTTGGAACCTCTTCCAAAATAGACTCCGTCTCGATGTAAATTCCGTCTTTTGGAAACGCCGGTAAAAATAATTATTATAATCAAATTACATAGCTATTCCTATTATACATTAATTAATTAAATAAAAACTATTAATTAATTACAAACCGACGATACGAGATTGTATTTAAATTACAAACAAACCGTTATTCCCTTACATTTCGGGTAATAACGATTAAAATAAACTAGGCCATGCTAGGTACAAAAATTGCATAAATAATTAAATAAATGACGTTCATTCATTCAACAATGAAAATAAATAAATAAATAAAATGTTGTAACTTTCATGCCTAAATCGTCCCTTTAGGATAATCTTTTAAAATAGCTCGGTTTTGCGGAATTTATCGATTTTTACCCGTTAAAAATCAATAATCAACACTTAAGTCTCATTTAAGCTCAAACTAATTGTCTAAACTGATTTAGAACTCAAAATTAGTCCACACTAATTTTTTAATAAGAATTAGTTTAAATTGATATTATCCATGTGCTATTTAAATCGGTTTTTATCACGACCTTGATAAACAATTCAAAAATAGTTTTACCATTACAAAATTTTGACAATTTTTTTTTTTACATTCTGGGAATCTTCCAGGGACCTAAAAAGGTCAAAAATTTAGTCCAAAAATTTCGAATTAATTTTATGAACAAAAACATCCACATTTATCGGTTTTTATCGAATAAAATCCAATAAACATCAAAAAATGAGAAAACTTTTTCTAAATATCACTTTTATCATATAAAACATATTTTGGAATATACCAAAAGTTTTATACCCAGAAAATTCCGTTTATTATTTTTGAATAAAATAATCGATTTTTATCGATTTTTAACCTATAAAAATCATTAATCATGTAAATCTACATAACTTTTTACGATATTTTACAGAATATTTGTAAATATTTCATGTGATAACATATAAAAATTTTAAGGTCATAATCCAAGTTTAACTATTTTAGTTAACCGCTTAACCAAAATACGATATTTTCGACTCGGTTTTCCACAAAAATGATTAAAAATAGCAAAATAATTCCGCAACTCACCAAATTTGACCACAAATCTTTTGAGATCAGAAGGTATGCATGCAAAAATTTTCGTGCAAAAAACCTCATTTTAACACCATTTTTTATTTTAAAATTATCTCATAATTAGATTAAAATGCCTAAAATTAACATGCATAGTACAAGCCAAAGCTCTGATACCACTTGAAAGACCATAACCCCAAATTAGACCTCTCTAATTAGGTTATCAAGATTCTTTATTATAGAAATCTTTGGATCTATGTAATATGCATGTAATATATAAGCCCTAAAAATATAAAAGAAGAGGAAAAACAATTTTTCCTTACATTGAGTAATGGTATATTTGGGCACAACAAGATCTCCTATCTTGTTATTTTTGAGTTTAAAATAAATGGCAAGATCCTCCATCTTCACGTGTCCAAGATAGAACACCTTCTCTCTTAAGCACCAAAGAAATTACCCTAAAATCTTACTAATATTAACTAAATATTATGTAGATTGCCCTTGAAAAATATACTAACACTTAGTAAAAATATTAGATTTATAATACTAACACTTAGTATTTTATTTGTAATTTTTGAGGATTTTAGAGAGAGGAACACACTAGAATTTTCCACATGCAAAAGTTGAGTGGAAAAAGAACAACACAAGTGTTGTGTAGAAAGAGGGAGGACGGTTGGAGTCTGCTAGTGGAGGAGTATTTTATTCTTATTTAATTACACCCAATCCTCATGTGAATGGGTTAGAACAAAAGTAATTATGGGGAAGTAAAATGTGTAAGAGAAATGATGGTGTTTAAAGCAACACACACACTACCACATGCACTTACACGGTCCAAAATGACCTATTTACGGGTCTATTTTGGTTATTATATTTGTCACACAAATACGTGTAAATTTTATTTAAACATCGATTTATGTTTAAATGCTTCCCAATTAAATTCGTCTAAAACACTCCTTAAATATACGTGTACAGCTACACATATATTTTATGTACCAATACTAATCACATTAGTTAATTAGCACTAATTTAACAATTAACCGTTTAATAATTAATTCTCGTCTCAAATAATTTATTATTCAATTATCGCATAATTAAATAATAATTTCCGCGCCTCAAGTTCACAACTCGATATCTCTCTAAAATAAATTAACCGACTAACCTTTTAGTCAATTTATCAAGGGACTAATTAAACTGTATCTCATACAATTAATTAGCTTTCGTGTTGGGGCTCGTTCCTTTAGGTGTGACTGAAAGGGATCAGCTGAACACCGCCGTCTCACGGCAGTAACGTCAAACCCTAGTCGGCCAACCGTTACCGATATACATTGATCAGCTGACTAGTATTGCCAATGAATATTCCATGTATATTCCTTAATGAGATTTAATGTGATCACGCACTATTGTGGAGGACAACTACTCCAACATCTTGAACTTAAGAAAAGCGTTAAGAAATTGTCTAAGAATGCTTTAATTGAATATTTTGAGCAATCTCTTGATAAATGTCTTGAACAAGATCTGGAGCTGAAAGATTTAAAAGAACAAATTCTCGATATTGTTGAAAAGAATCATCTCCTTAAAGCCAAGGCCAAAAAGTTCAAATCTAAAGTCACAGCCAATATGGCTACAACTTCAGATGTGACAAATGCTGAGAAAAAGGTTCTTGAGTCTAAAGTTATAGCTAATGAAGCTATAACCTCAGATCTGAAACTCAACATTAAGCATCTTCAAGCCAAGGTTACAGCTAGTGAAGCTATAACCTTAGAATTGAGAAAAGTCAAAGAGCTTCTTGAGTCAAAGGATACAGCTGGAAAAGCTGTGATCTCAGATCAAAAGAAAGAAATTGACTGTCTAACTCAGCAATTAAAGGATTCCAAAACCGTTCTATTAAATAAAAAAAGAATGCATACTCAGATGGTACGAGTTCTTAAGGAGAGACTCCAAAACTTTCGTGACAATTATGAAGAGACTCATCCTCCAAAGGTTGTTGAGTCAGACCATTCAAAATGCAATAAAGAGATCCAGTCTTTAAAAGACTTACTCTTACATGCTAAAAAGGTTCACGATAAGTGGGAAGGTAGCACACGTGTCCTAAATTTCCTAACTGAGCAATCGGACAATAATATGAAAGTGGGATTAGGACATGAGTTCTATGGTCGTAGAGACCACTCTAAATGCAAATCAACTCCTTTCGAACGAGATTTCAGGAAGAGAAAATATGTCAATCTACCAGAATATTTGATTTGCAATTACTATGGTCATACGGGTCATATCCAAGAAAACTGTGTCAAATACGTTCAGGATTTAAGAAAAGGAATCAACTTTGTTAAAGCAACTGACACTGTTTTAGAGGATAATGACTTCTCTCCATCTGAACCTAGTACGAGTGAAGAACGTAACAATAATCATCGTTGGTTTTATGATATGAGCTTTGACTTTAAGAAGGCTACCGAATCAAAACAATCACCTAAGCCTAAAGAGTCTTTCAAAACCAAAGCTCTTCCAAAACAACCTATTTGTTTCCAAAACGAAAGATTTTTAGACAAGTTTGGGTTAGAAAAGATTTAGTTTTTAGAGTGACTAACGTCAAAGGACCCAACTTAGCTTGGGTACCTAAAAACTGTATCTAATCATTTTGCAGGCTGTGGTGAAAGAAAATAATCTATGGTACCTTAATAGTGGATGCTCAAGGCACATGACTGGAGATGTAATTTATTTCTTTCACTTGAACCCTTCGACGGAGGTAAAGTTACATTTGGTGACAATAAGAAGGGTAAGGTTATTGGTATTGGTAAAGTTGATATATCCTCTTCTCATGCTATTAGTGATGTTTATTTTGTTAGTGATCTCAAGCACAATTTACTGAGTATCTCTCAATTATGTGACAAGGGAAATAAAGTTGTTTTTCATTCAGATTCCTGTCGAATAATAATTGAAGGAACAAGTAGTGCTGTGCTTGAAGGACAACATAAAAGGAATGTTTATATAATTGATTTAAATAATATTCCTACAAACTCGTTCACATGCATGAAAGTTACAACAGATGATCCTTGTCTTTGGCACAAAAGATTTGCTCACATTAGCTCAACTACTTTGAATAAATTAAAGAGATGGGATTTGGTTAAGGGACTTCCCTCAATCAAATTTAATCAAGAAACGCTATGTGACTCGTGTGCTCACTGCAAGCACGTGAGATCATCGTTCAAACCTAAGAGAATGGTAAGCACCAATGAACCACTAGAACTCGTGCATATGGATCTATGTGGCCCAATGAAGGTAAGAAGTAGAGGCGGATCCATGTATGTCTTTGTTCTAGTTAATGATTACTCTAGATATGTTTGGCCAATCTTTCTTAATTCAAAAGATGAAACTTTCGAAGAGTCTGAAGTTCTAATGAAGCTTGCCCAAAATAAGTATAAATCTAAATTAGTTTCTATTCGTACGGATCATGGTACCGAATTTGATAACCATGCCTTTATAGAATATTGTAGGGAGAATGGTGTTGGGCATAACTTCTCAGCACCACGAACCCCGCAACAAAACGGTGTTGTTGAGCATATGAATAGGACATTGGAGGATATGGCACGCACTATGTTGTTATGTAGCGGTCTACCTCGTAATTTTTGGGCTGCAGCTATTAGTACTGTATGTTATGTATACAATCATGCTTTGAATAGACCAATTCTCAAGAAGACTCCTTACGAGCTTCTTAGAGGACTTAAACCCAACATATCACATCTACGTTGCTTCGAGAGTAAGTGTTTTGTCCACAATAATGGCAAAAACAGACTAATCAAATTCGATCCTAGAAGTGACGAGGCTGTATTTGTGGGTTATTCTAATCATAGTAAAGCATATAAGGTTTTCAATAAGAGAACCCTACGCATAGAATAAAGTGTTCATGTTGTGTTTGATGAGAATAACATGTTTGACAAAGCTGAACAGGATGAAGAAGAGGATTTGAACGAACCCGATTTTCGACTATCTAGGGATGATGTTCCAGAATTGGATGAAGAAGATAAAAAAAATTGAGGGCACAAATGATGAACAAGGAAGCCCTTCGAATAATACAGGAAAGAGAACTGAGACTATAGTTGATGATACTATAACCTCTTCTCAATCCAAGCAATTGAAAACTGAAGTTATAACAGATGATGCTATAACATCAAATCCAAATCAAAGAACAAGATCTAGAGTTATACCTGATTTTGTTATAACCCCAGGATTGGATTCAGGGGGAACGATGCTTGGACCTCAATCATTCGAAGAAGGCAAGCCAAGTTCAGATGACGATGTACCTCTGGTCTCTAAAAATGGAGATATAAGGATTCTCATCCAATGGAAACTATCCTAGGTAATTTAAATGAAGGAGTTCGAACTCGTAGAAAGCTAAACAACTTTTGCTCATTTTACTCCTTCCTCTCGACCATTGAGCCAACAAATATCGAAGAAGCACTTGCAGAACCAGATTGGATCGTTGCTATGCAAGAAGAACTTCAACAGTTCGAACGGAACAAAGTTTGGCATTTGGTTCTGAGACCTAAAGACCGAACTGTTATTGGCACGAGATGGGTTTTTAGAAACAAGTTGGACGATATGGGAATTATTGTACGAAATAAAGCGAGATTGGTTGTACAAGGGTATAATCAACAAGAAGGAATTGACTATGACGAGACCTTCGCTCCTGTAGCCATACTTGAGGTTATTAGGCTATTAATAGCTTTTGCAGCTCACAAAGGAATTAAATTATTTCAAATTGACGTTAAGACAACATTTATTAACGGTTATTTGAATGAAGAGGTTTTCGTTGAGCAACCTCCAGGATTTCTAGAGAGCAAGTTTCAAAACCATGTTTTCAAATTAGATAAAGCCTTGTATGGTTTGAAACAAGCTCCTAGGTCTTGGTACGACAGATTGTCAAAATATCTTCTTGAAAGTTGTTTTAAAAGAGGATCTGTCGACAAAACCCTATTCTTAAAATCTGAAAATTCCGATCTATTAGTTGTACAAATTTATGTTGACGATATTATTTTTGGTTCAACTAATAATCATTTGTGCAAGTACTTTTCAGAAAAGTTGACCTCTGAATTCGAGATGAGCATAATGGGAGAACTCAAGTTCTTCCTTGGGCTTCAAATTCAACAAACCAATGAAGGAATAATGATACACCAACAGAAATACATCAAAGAGTTGATCAAGAAATTTGGTATGGAAAATTCTAATTTTAAGCCAACTCCTATGGTTACAGATAAGAAGTTGACTAAGGATGAAGACGGTAAGTCTGTCGATGAGACAACTTATCGAGGTATGATTGACTCACTTCTTTATTTAACTGCAATTCGTCCTGATATAATGTTTAGTGTATGCGTATGTGCTCGATTTCAATCGTGCTCTAAAGAATCGCATATGATTGCAGTTAAGAGAATTTTGAATTATTTAATTGGTACATCAAAATTATATATGTGGTATCCTCCTGAGTGTAATTTCGATCTCATAGGGTATTCAGATGCAGACTATGCAGGTTGTTCACTTGATAGAAAAAGTACTTCCGGCATAGCTACGTTTGTTGGACCTTGCATTATTACATGGGGGTCAAATAAGCAAAATTTCATTGCGTTATCTACAGCTGAAGTCGAGTATATTGCTGCTGGGTTGGTATGTTCTCAACTTTTATGGCTTAAGCAACAGTTATGTGATTACGGTGTTAACGTTGGGTGCATTCCTATTTTATGCGATAATACGAGTGCTATAATTATATCTAAGAACCCAACGCAACACTTGCGTACTAAGCATATAGACATTAGACACCATTTTTTACGTGACCATGTAGATAAGGGCAACAAAAGACTGGAATTTTGTAGTACAGAAAAACAATGGGCTGACATTTTTACCAAAGCGTTGACTAGAGAACGTTTTGAGATTTTACGGTTGGAAATTGGTTTAATTGATGGCAACTAAACTTGTCACAAATATTTTATTTTCCATATGACTAACTACATTTAACGAGATTGTATGACTGTGTCCGTATATTTCGTTACAAGTTTATTTATGTTAAATGTTATATTATGATACGAGAATATTCCGTTTGCTAGTCATGTATATCTTGTGTCTTAATACGAACCATAATTTCGGTAACAAATTTTTCTTCTATATTCCCTTTACCGAAATTTTTAACCAAAATTCTATCTTTTTACCTAATATTATCTTACCATATTTTCCAAAATATCTACCCTAACAATCTTTCCTGAACTTTTATATATGATATACAAAAAAAAGGAAAGAATCCTAATCATGCCTATAACCGTCTACACCCTAGACTAATCCTACCATAACACAAAATGCTCCTAAACTCATAAATACCCCACCTCCCTCACGTCTCCATCACCCTCACAACTCTCTAAAAATTTACTTTTCTTAAAACTCTCCCACACTCAACCTCACCATAAATCATCATCATCATGTCTCCACCAACAACTCGCCTCAACTCACCATCAACTCGGTCCACTACTAAGACCGGGTCATCTAAACCACCATGCAACAAGCCCATTCAAACCACAAACACTCCCTCACCTCAATCAAACCCCAAACCTACTAATCCCAATTATAACCGGATTGATACTAATCTCGAGGGAAAGCGTCGGAAGCTTAATAAGGGTAAGAAGAAGGATGTTGGTATCGAGGGTTCGGTTGAAGAGACCGAGGTGGTGGTTAACCGAGATGGTTCTCAAAAAACCTTGTTCCGAGAATATATGCCGAATGCAACGATGACGGGTCTTGATAAGGTTCGATTCACCATGGAGGAGAGGACTCAGGTAATCGTGTTATGAGATACGGTATTCATGGAGGACAGTCCTATTCCGAAAAGTGGTATACCAAGGTTTAAGCTTTGCAATTTTTTAAGGATTTCTTAACTTATCAAGAATGGACAAAGATTGTGTTGGATGCAATGGTTAAGGAGTCCAAAGTCACCATCTCCCTTGACGATTTTCGCACTCTATTTTGCGTCCCTCATGATGGGGTGGAAATCAACCCGAGTGCGGAATGGGGGGATGTGACGGAGGAAGAAAAGCTTCAAACTAAGAGGTCTTTTGATGATGGTGCTACGGGGTCAAGTAACATGTTGGCGGGTATGTTTACACCCAAGTTAAAATTCTTTTTAAATTTTTTATGGAATACGGTCGTTCCAAGGAGGAGAGGCCGTGATAAATTGTTGAGCTATTAGATGGTTTTGATCTCCAAGTGGCTCAAAGGTGTTAAGGTTAGTCTTCCCCGACTAATTTTCCATCGTATTGTCCAAACTAGTATTTATGTCACCGAGGAAAAAATTTATACTACCTTGGATTTACCATTTGGGATGTGGATTTCTCGGATTTTGGAACACAAGGGGGTTGTCGGTCCTACTAGCTATGGGGTCTTGGTCAAAGACGAGATGTGTGATACACATCTCAAATTAATGAAAATAGCCGCGGTTGGACTTGACTTGATCTTCTTGTCCATGGGTAATGTGGTGGAAAGTCGTCGGATGTGATGATGGCCGTGGAACAAAAATTGGATTCGTTCATGACACATATTTGTGAAAAAATTGGATGCTCAAAATCAATTGCTTGTGGAGTTGGTCTCGGGAATGGGAAAAGGGAAATATGGGGCAACAGTTTCTAATGGTTCGGGTAATGCCGAGGTCCTAGCCTATTTACATGGGATAGAAGGACGTATTGAAGCTGTGGCTCGTGATGCGGATAGAGCGGCTAAGGAGTGTGTCCGTCATTCCGGATCATTGGCTAACTTGGCTAGTCAAGGAGGGTTAATTTGGCGTGAAGGGAAAGCTATGCATGCGGATATGGGACTTATTTTCGAAGCTACTAAGGCCGCGTCGTTGAAGGTGATTAATTTTGAGGCGTGTCTCACGACACAAGCCAATCATGTGCGGTCTTGCTTCGATCGTCTCGACTCTCTTGAGTTTAGGACTCGTCCCGGTTATGTGAACCCCAATGTCGTAAAACGCAACTATGCCTAAACCCGTCCTAAAATCCCATTCCTCGCTCTTTTCCTTATTAGACTTATACTTTGGATAATTGTCTATATTCGGCCCATTTTGGCTTTATACTCTATTCGGCCCATTAGGCATTAATACTTGTTATAATATTCGGCCCTTTGGCATTAATCTTCTTGGTTTGTATTAGATATATTTTATATTTTGCATGCTTATCGTAGATTACTTTCTCGTTTTATAATCTTTCTTTGCATGATTAATACGTGTCTCGGTCTATATTATTCTAGTTGTTTTATATCTTTTCTCGTCTTTTCTATGATGTCAAGAGGGGGGAAGAAAATGACCGTGACTTAAGTATTTGCCTAAGCTTGCTCCTTGTCAGAACCTTTAATCTCTTAAGGTCCTTATATGCTATACTTTGTATATAAGTGGATTGTTCTTGCGTTCAACTGACTATGACTTGTATAGTATTATGTTGAGGGGGAACTTACACTTATTCACAAAACGTAAGAGACTTGTCATCATCAAAAAGAGGGAATTTGTTGGACCATATAGATATACGTGTAGTTTTGATAATGACAAGTGCGTACTTTATATTATATATACTCTTGCTCATACTCGTTTGTTTAGTCTTTAATAGATTGATTAAAGTTTACAATTTAAGCAAGTAGTGTGATAGCAACCTTGGCTATAACATTGAAGATTTTTGAAGCATCGTTCAAGTAATGTTATAGCAGCTTGAGCTATAACATTGAAGATTCTTAAAGCATCATAGTAACTGTAACAAGTTTCAAGTATGATGATCACTCAAGCAAAAGGCTCAATCAAGTCAATAACAAGCTCAAGATGAAGGGTTTATGCTCAAGATAAAAAGATGATCCTAGCACTGAAGATCTCCAGGAAGATTAGCTAGTGTAGGACTTCATCTAATAAGGGTATCCTAAGAAGTAATATTGGGAAGGTAAAGTTATAGCTATTTCACCAATAACTTTACTTACCAAACTTAAAGTTATAGTCATTTGTACTATAACTTTGGGTTGCATTTTAAAGGCACAACTTTAATAGTTTTAAAATTAAATTTCAAAAGATAAAATTCTTCAAATATGTTTCGAAATCATGTGTGTATATGATAGAGATGAAATACGATTGTTTAGGATGAATAATTTACGTTATCCTACTGGTTAGTAAAACGACTTATGACTCGTCATGCTACCTAGGGTTTGCTAAATTATCTAAACCTAACCCTAATCTAAACCTTGATATTTTGACCTAGGGTTTCGGCTAAGATGGGCTTATGAGCTGTGTGGAGGCCGAATTAACTCCCTATGCAAGTAAATATTATTAGGTCAAATCTATAATATATTGCTACAAGATATTTTCTTATCTTATCAATTATATTAGATTTACCTTATTTACTTAATCAAGATATTTATTAGATTAAATTAAGAAGAGATAAGATTTGTTTCTTATGAAACAAACTACCACGCCTCACGCCACACTTAGGGTTTCGACCAAAACCCTAGTTTCTCTCTTCCACTATATATACGCATGATATTCGTTAATTTAAATAAGCTTTTCGAAATATAAATATTCCTTGCAAACAATTTGAGTTTAAATTCTAATCAAGTATTTTATTTGTTTTGCAATTGAAAATCTTTTACGAAAAGTCGTGCTTCTTAATTTGCGTGTTATTTCTTAAGGTTACGTTATAAGATAATAGTACTTCATATTGTTTCTAATCGTTCAATTGTGTGAACACCTAGAGGAACAATCAAGTGCTTTCTTAGTAACTTAAGATAGTTAAAATTGAATATCTAGTGATATTCAAATCATAGTTAGAGTTAGTTATACGAGTGGGTTGATAATTTTGTAATCCGGGGAAATGTACTAAAATTATTAATCGAAATTAGTGGACGTAGGCTTCAACGTGTGAAGCTGAACCACTTCAAATATCGTGTGTCCTTGCAATTTTCTTTATGGTTCATTTCATTACGTTTATAAATCGTTTAGTTAATTAGTTAAAGTTAAATCAATAAACTTTAAGTAATTAATCATTTAGATATAAAATAAAAAGTGGGCATAAGTTTTTAAATACTCAATCCCCCCCCCTCTCTCGAGTATTTCGAGCTTGATAGACTCTTCAATTACGACATAGGTATACTAAGTAACCAGATGTTGAGACATAATCGACTTTGTCCCCGGCTCAATCTGCATCACTAAAGGCTTGGAGAGTAAGAGTCGTGTTCTTATACAATTGGATACCCATGGACATGGTACCATGAAGGTAACGAAGAAGACGCTTAAGGGTTGTCCAGTGAGAGTGTTGCGGTTGTTGCATAAATTGGGCAAGACGGTTGACAGTGAAGGCAATGCCGGGACGTGTAATACAAAGATATTGGAGACTTCCAACTATGGCACGATAGGCAGTAGGTTCACTATTAAGGTCAGTATGACCTTTACTAAGAGGAGGGTGAGTGACCATAGGTTTGTTGGCGGGTTTGGAATCAATCATTTCATGACGGGTAAGTAAGTTGTTGTACTTTGCGGAGATTTCCATCAAGTTCTCCCTATTCTGCCACGCCGTACACAATAGGAGACGGTTGAGACTAGCATTGTCAGTTCAAAAATATGGCCTAACTTTACAAAGTTTAGTTTTACTGAGAGCATAAGGGTAAGGGCAGATCCTAAGTTCTCTGATTTCCTGCTCAGACTTGGAGATGGGCTGTTACAGTCAGTGGAATCTTCCACTGTGAATTTACCTCCTCAGCTAATCTTACAACCTAATGGAACGACGTGCCCAGTAAAGCTTCTGGTTGATGCAGTATTCCCTGAAGTGAAGCATATTTCATTTGGCCCAGACATTTTCACTGATAGAACCATTTTAACACCGAGGAACAATGATGTGGATTTAATAAACAAATTGCTTATAGAGAAATTCCCGGACCGAGAATACATATACAAGAGTTTTGATAACGTCATTGACGACAGTTGTAATGTATACCCAATTCCTGAATACACTCTGTCCTCCTGGAATGACCCCACATGATCTGGTAATCAAAGAAAACTCTAGTGAGAAATCTTGATCCTGCAGCGGGGCTGTGTAATGGAACGCGGTTAATTTGTAAGAAATTTTTCCCAAACATGGTTGAATGTGAGATATCGGCCGGGTATTACACATGGGAACGTGTCTTCGTTCCAAGAATAACATTGAAACCATCAAAAGGGCCGAAATATTCTATTAATTTTGAGAGAAGGCACTTTCCTATAATGTTAAGCATTGTTATGACGATAAACAAAGCTCTGGGCAGACGTCGGAAAGAGTTGGTGTTTATTAACCTAAATTGTGTTTCTCGCATATGCAATTATATGTGGCTCTTTCACGCGCTAGGTCAGCACAACAACTCAAAGTATTACAGGACATACACATAAGCGACGACGCTGAAACATCATCTGTGAAGAATATTGTAACACCCCGTATTTTTATCAATCATTTATATTTCTTCTTATTTTACATTATATTTTGTTGATATTTCAAAACTACCTGACCCCTTTTCACAAGATGGACCAATTTTCACATTTTGTATTTTGCTAAAATAACTCCTTTATATCCCTCCTCTCAAAGAGTTTTATTTTATTTTTATTTGATTTTAATAGTCGTCTTAACATTTTATGACAACGTAAGACGGAGATAGTTCTCTTATTAGTTATTATCGTGCATTCTTTTATACGTTTTGAAGAGAAGAGTGAGAGGTACAACTTAACAGAAGGAGATGGAGTCGGGGCCAAATTCCGAGACGGAGTGGACAAGATTTAGTCGACTGAGCCAAGGGTCACGCGAAAGACTCCGTATATCTAACTTGACGTTAGTGCGGTTATAAAAAGATGCCACTTTCAAAAATTATAGTTTCTTATTAAATTATGATTTTATAGATTTCTTTTAAACATTGTTTCTCAATTTTAAGAGTAGCTATCATGTAACATTTTAAAATGCATTATTGATACGTTTTTTTTTTAAAAAAAAACCGAGTTCAATGTACGTTCATTAATATTACGTTTTATATTAGTACGTTTGTATAACCTGTTCATTTGTGACGGCACGTATCCGTCACTTTGGAGTGACGAATACCATTTTCTCTCACAAATGACCCAAATAGAGGAGAGAGGGAAGCACATGGGGGTGCCCCCACCTTGTCCCCCTATCCGTTTTGTGAGTGACATTATCCGTCACTTGCTCCGACCCGTCTTCCGCAAGACTAATTGGTCTTATAATTACTATGTTTATATTTCATTTTTAATAGACTATCTTAATGTTTCATTTTATATTGACTCAAAATTCATTTGACGTTGCGACACTTTGTCCTTTTTTTTGAATGGTACATATTAACATATTTTACACTACTAATGCGTTATTATCGTTTTAGTACTACGTGACTATTATCGACTTATGACCAGATCTAGTTATTTTATTAGTCGAAACTCGTTTGTTCAATTACACCATTACTTTTATGAAAGATGTTTCAATTTACAATTTCTATTCCAATATTTTTGGGTTTCAAATATAATTTTCGTATCTATTTCGAAAACTAATCTTGTAAATTAATACCGAGTCTTTGCTAAACTGCAAATTGGACCCAATTTGGGCCCAAATTTCCATCCTTTTATGGGTCCTATACTTGAGCTACTCCAAATTCAACATACCATGTAAATTGTAAATCACTCATTTGCTCATCTTTCCATATTAATTCATTCCAAAAATAAGATCAAGCTCTCCACTCTTACCTCTTTTCGGTTTCCCCATAAACCCCAAACTAAAAAAAATTAAAACATGGTTTAATCCTATTCCTACTTCCAGTATGCACAAAGCAAAATAAGACCCCAAATCCTTCATTTATCTCGCCAAAAACGTGATCCTTTGCACCCACAATTGTTCTTTTAATTATTTGTCATCTTAAATAAAATCCAAGCTAATTATTAGGATATTAGACCCATTAGGGCTGCCAGCTATGGTCTCGGGTTTAGAGTATACAAGATTCATGAAATACTCTTCCCCTTTATAATAATCTTAACAGTAATGCTATTCCCTTCCTTAAAAATTCAATTCTTTGACTTTAATATGGTTTAATATGCATGCATGTCTTTATAGCCAAGTTTTGGTATAAAACTAATTTATCGGATTTTTAATATTTTGTTTATAATGTTAAATTTGACATGCATTTCAATAGCTAATTAGATCTTGTGTTTAAAACAATTTTCTTTCAAAATTTATTAGTTGGAGTAATATGGTGGTGTAATTGATGGACAAACTCTTATTGTTATTTGATGGCGGTAATTAGCTCGGGTGATTTTGCCGAGAGAACAAGACCCGACGGAGGAACGAGTCCGCCTTTCTAACTCGCAGGAATCATCTTTAGACGGACTTTGATCAAGGTTATCTTATTCCCTTCATAAGGGTGGGTAAATTAACAAGTTTATTTAATTTTATTTTATATGGTTGCATGTCAAAATTAGTTGTTGCATGTGGGTGATTTGAGTTTATGATTGATAGTATGTGGTTGGTTATATGCATTATAGAAATTTTGTCATAAATATTATGGGTTAAAATTGAAAATTTTGATTTTGGATGGTGAATGGTGAGAAGAGTGAAGACCGAATGGTCTTTAGCTAAGGACAGGTTGATTTTTACAAATTTTAACTTATTTTGATTTACATATAATTATTTTGCTTTACAAACAAACCTTATAATTAAGGGTTAATTGATGTGAATAATCCAAACTATTACCCATCTTCTCATAATAATCCGAACAATACTTTATCCTCCAATAAACCCAACTGTAACTACCATTTTCTCAAATTAGAATAGGTGACCGGGTACTTGCTAAATAGGTTATTACTTTTTTTTTTTATTCAGAAAACAGTAATAATTATTATTTGGGTTTTTCTAATTAGCCCATCTAAGTCACCCCTCCCACCCTCTTCCCAAGTCTTAATGACTGCCTTCTAACCACCACCCACAACTGACGGCTCCACGCAAACCACCACGACAACAACTAAACAAGACCCAGATCTAGCCGACTATGGTTTCATCTCCCATCATCCATTTTTAATTTCATCTCCCTCCCTTTTCTTCTTCTTCTTCTTCAAAACCCCATTCCAAAACCAGATATCAAACAAACCCAGATTTTGACGGAATGTAAAGGGGTCATCCAACAAGATATTATGAGCATTTCATCTAAAAAACCATCATAAATTAGGACCCCATACAGGCAGACGAATCAGAGAAAGCAATCAATTGTTGTAATTTGATTGTGCTAGGTAAACGCCTCATTTGAGCAAACCCAGACTTTGACAAACGAAGAACGTGCAAATCTCCATTTGCATCCAAAACAAGAAGCTACCATCCATTTTTAATTTCATTTGAATCCCAAACAAGCCTCTTGTCGCACAGACCCGGCTTCACTGGAGTCGCATCCATTTTTAATTTCATTTCTCTTCTTCTTCTTCAAAACCCCTTTCCCCATTTTTTTCATCAATCTCATTTAATTTTCTGGGTTTTGACTGGTGGATGGCTGGGTTGAGGGTGCTGGCCGGCGTAGTGGGAGATGATGATAAAAATTGCTAATGGAGGAGGAAGGAAGAGGTTTAAACAAAAATAAAGACACTTTTTTTTTTTGTACAAAAAGAGGATCTACCTGTTAGTGTACCAGATTTTACAGGTTAAAATTGATCAAAGTGTAGTATGAGAAGAGAAGGGCAATAATATGGTTTATTTTGAGTTAAATTGTAGTACGGATTATTTTGAGAAGATGACTGATAGTTTGGATTATTCCTGTCAAATAACCCTATAATTAATAGTAGTATATTTTGAGAAGGGTGAGACCGAGACCCTTGGTCAAACATGGGGGCTTTTTGTACAAATATTATACTCCCTCCCAATCATTATAATGTTCCCTCTTTCCCGAAACGGATTATTCAACTAATGTTCCCCTTTCTATTTTTAGAAACTTTTACTCTTATTTTATTCATTCATCTCTCCTATCACCAAACCCCACACAACTCTTTTACTCCTATTTTATTACTTTTCTTTATGTTTTGGCCCCACAATTCTTTATTTAACTACTAATAATTCACCACTCTCTCCTATCACCAACCCCCAACCCACACAACTCTTTTACTCCTATTTTAATACTTTTCCTTAAGTATTGTGCTCAAATGGGAACAATATAGTGACTGAGAGGGAGTAGTATATATATAAATAATTATAAAGCTATACCATATTAATTCTATAAAATTGGGACTACTACTACTTCTTTCAGTATATCGACTGTTTTATGTATTGATGGGGGCAATTTTAGTAAATAAAAACTTAATATAGACTAAATTTACTTTGGATGTAGTGACGGCTTAAGCCCAGGGATCTATTTCAAACCTGTTTTAGTGTTCTACGCAAATGTTATAAAACGACTCATAAGATTATTTTAGTGTTTCCGTCAATGTGTTATTAATTGTTTTTATGTAATTTCATGTATAATTTAAAAGGCTTTGTAATTTAATTATTTTTGGTTTATTATTTATATTTTAAAAGAAATATAATTTAATTATTGTTTGCGAGACTTGACCATCGATACTCCCAAAAATGTGATAATTTAAAGACCTACTTAATTTTTCTACGATCGAGTTAGAATTTTAGAACCTTCGCGATCGTTTAGGTCTGACACAATATCGTTACTCCTATTTCAGATACTAAGTTGTGTCGATTTAGAAGTAATTTTATTTTAGGAGTCACCATTTGATAACAATTATTTTTTTTACATAAATTTAAAAAAAGATTTGAGTACCAATTTCTTTTACCTTAGATAAATGGATTTGACTAAAATAATTCCTTTTGAAATTTCTCAATCAAGGCATTTTATTCAAATTGGGAATTAAAGTCAAATTTTCAAATGCTTAAATATAATATAATTCAAAACTCAAGTTTTCAAATAAAACCGAGTTCTCTTAGCCTACCATATTGTTAGCTAAATATAGAAGTATTAAATCGGAATTTTGTCAAAGGCCTTGTAAAACTCTTTCGGACAAATCCTCTCAACTTGAATTTTTCAATTAATAAATTTAATAGTATGTAGTGAACTTAATTGAATAAGGAAACGATTCTTTAATCTCCTTATTATTAATTTATTATAAAAATAGTATCAAATCGGAATTTTAAAACAAGTAACTTTCCACTTTCGGTCAAATTTTCTTTACTTGGATTATTTAGTTAATAAAATCAATTATATAAAGTGGACTAGTAAAAAACATTGAACTAGGAAGCGATTTTACAATCAATTAACTACCAAGGGTCTAAGACCGTCCCTTAGTTGAATTGATTAAACTTGGTTTGATAATATGGTGTTTCACTTGCATTATTAACCTAGTTCGATAGCGAAGTCCCGGCTTATAAATAGGGAAAAACCCATTAAGGCAACCAATGATTGAATTTGGGCTATTTGGTTTCGATGAAACTTTTATCAAGGAAAGAAATTTGATTTGAAATTGGAGCTGTTAACACATAATGTTTTAAAAATGAATTTCGAAATATTTCATATTTTCTTGGGCATTTTTAGGGCTGAATTTGAAAGCTCATTGAGCGGGAAAGCATGTTGTTACTATTATGTACGTAATGACATGGAAGAATAGCATTTACTTAACCGTATAAAACCGTCCGTACGTACGAAGGGTCTTTGGTGGACCTATCCTTAGACTCGAGAGTAGGCGGAAGTATGGCCATGCTTTAGGTGGGGACCTGATCAGTCTCGTATATGTTAGGTGGATCGCATCCGGGTTCCCTAAGGTCTATATTTGGTTAGGCTTAGGGGATAATAGTCGGATGGTGTTTAGTCTGTGGTACGGGTAATAACGCCACGTACCGGCATTCGACCCTAGAGATGAGTGGAAGAATTTCGTTTTAAACGTGCTTATGTCACCACGGTAAACAGAGGTAATAATGTAAGCCCTCTGGTATCGGTGTGATTGGCGGTATATGATTATCGTACAAGTTTCGGTTATTGGTCATATAATCGGAACGCGCACGGTAATTAGCCGGTATATCGTGATAAAATGTTACTAAAATATATAATACGACAATGAAAAACTAATTTGTTTCTCGAAAAATTTATGTGTTAAAGGTATGGATATACGGTTATGTTATACATGTTGAGGATGATTGTTGCGTTTTAATTGTTTAAAGAAGTTAATCTACCCACCTGACGTTTGTTGTTTTTCTTATAAAACTTTTACAAATTTTAAAACGTCAGATTTATCAGATTTGCGATGACCGACCATTCCCGAGACAGGCGAAGCTGAAGATGGGATTTAGATATATTTAACGTGTTAGTAATTTGTTAGAAACAATTGTAATATTTAGTATTATCTTTGTAATTGGAATTAGTTGAAAATAGTAGTGACTCGGATATGTATTTATCTTCCGCTGTTTCCTATTTTGGACTTATATTTAATAAAGTCCATGAAAATTCGGGCTGTTTCAAATATCGTCTCTTTCAAAATGTTGAGAAGGGCGGGGATCAGGTCATGATGAAAAGTTAGAAATACATTTTGCCTTTTGGAAATCTGTCCAACTTGGGCCGATGACCCATATTCACAACCTTTTTAAAGTACACTTGAAAACAAGGTTGCTAGCGTTTAAATATGTATACAACATACAAAAAATAAAATGGAGAAAGATCATGAACGTAAATAGAGGTACATCGTTTGGACTAGGCATTCAATTGTGTAGGAAACAAATACGAGATAATAGAACTGACTCTCCACTTTCTATTGTTTCAGGTGTGTGGGGGCTATGGCGAAGTATAGAAACATTACTGCATACGTCAAGTTTTGTGTAGCGCATGGTGTCCAAAATTATGAACAACTATCTATCCTTCTTTAATTGACTGTCGTGAAGATAATCCCGTGTGATGTATGTGAAATAGATGTGTGTATTTTGTCATGATTAACTAAGTTAACAACGATTATCATGTGCTCTATGCATGTTTTATTGTGAACATTGAACGGACAATGTGACGTAATTCAGAAGTCTCTTCAGAAAAAAAGAGTTTTTAGTGTTTCCATGTAGTTTTTATTGTGTAAATTAGTAGCAACTAGGGTGGATTAAATAGGTTGTTTAGCTTGGTAGTCTACTCAATAATGCCTTTGGTCACTTGCTCTATAAGATAATTGAAATTGTAAAGCTGGTAAGAAGAACAAGTAGCAGGCGTATAACAATCAATCCCGGCATGTTTAGCCTTTTTTAGAAAGGCATCGCCGTTCGGTGGGTATTTTTTAAAACAGTAGCAAAAATAGCAATGCCTTCTAAACTATGAAAAACATACCTGGATATTTTGCAGTCTACATATGGCTCGCTATTTAATAGATGCATTTCAGTAGATAATTAAGAGTGAGAACATTCGTTACATTAAGTTGCAGGATAACATGCAATTAGCACCAAGCCAAAGACATACACAAACCGATGAAAATATGCGCCCATGTCCTAAGGGACAAGAAATGTAATTTAGTCTACTTTCTGATACTCTGTGCAAAAATGTTTAGCATTTGTGTAACTGTCACATAATAGTAAAAAAACTATGATCACGGCTATGGCTATTAGTTTTTTTTTTTTTTTTGATAAGTTAAAGAAACTAGCTTGATCGAAAATCAACCTATACCATCCTTTCGGATGAAAACGGTAAAAGAAAATCAAAGATTTTCAAATTACGAGGTAACAAGCATAAATGAAAGGGCACCAGTAGCAAACTCTCGTTAAACAAGGATATCACTGCCCAAAAAAGAATAAAGAATAATATAACATAAAAACTTCGTCTTAAAAAAGAATAATATAACATAAAAAATCTGGTTCGGGTTAAACGAACCGGTTTAAAAGGTCAGTTACCGATTTACCGGATCGCCATAAACTGAAACGAAATGAAATCGAAACGGTTTCCCTATATCACGTACACAGTTGAAAGAAACCCAATCAATTTTCTCTATTTTCAAGCAAATAAACACCTCGACTAATACATAAACTACATAAATTACTGGGCAACACTTTTAATGTCAGATTCCATATTCTAACATATTGAGTACTAGTTTGAATGCCCGTGCATTGCAACGGGGTAATTAACTTATTTATAATGAAAAAAACGTTATAAGGGTTTAATGTTTACATTTTATGTCTAATGATTTGTTTACATTTTATTGTTTGGGTCAAAATTTGCATAATGACCTAATGGGGTAAGCCCACTTGATAAGTAATTAAGAAAATGGGCCATGAAGGAGGAATAAGAGAAGGGGAGTCCACGGGTGGAGGAAGGTCCGCTAAAGAGAAAATGGGAAAAGCAAAGCCCGCTGGAATGAAGCACCCGCGTTTTGGAAAGAGTTTGGGGAGAAGTCAGGGAGATCAGGGAGAATGGAGGGAGATGGCGCGTTATGGAAGTAATATTCCTTTCCATAAACATGGTAGGATACATCTAGGGTTCTTACCCTATAAATAGCCAAGGAAGCAATCAAAGAAGGACATTCAAGACCTCACATAATACATTGTGCTAGCTAGATTTACATTCCGTCTCAATTGTACTCATCCTCTCATTCGAAGCTAGTGCAATATTTGGAAGGGTACCGTCCCTCCCGCGGTTGTTCCCACATTGGGTTTTCCGCGTCACCAAATCTTATGTGTCAATTCCTATTTCGTACTTTATTTCCTGATTTAAATATCAAACACAAATTGTAGATACCTCATTTCTGCACCTCTCGGCGCAAATCACCCGGTGATGATTGGGCCGCAAGTTTGCTACGCGGAACGATTTGTGACAGTTCGTAAGTTTATCATCAAGTGATTGCTCAAACACTAATGTCTACCTCTTAGTTGTCATCTACGTGTCGATACGGTCGTTTTGACAGTAATTAGAGTACATTTGGAGTCCGGGCCTAAAACCGTCTCCATTTTCTGATAACCGTTAAATCCCGAGTCGGAATGTTCCGGATATTTCTATTCCATATTTTATAATTATTTCACAATCTTTTATTCTTTGGTAAACAATTCCCCGTAATATTCATACAAGATATTAAGGAAAACCAAATTATTCCGTCCTTCTATAACTTAAACACGAAAATCTTTCTTCCGCAGAAGGAAACCACTTGGGAACAGACGCAGCAGGTGCTGCGCCTCTTCCAAGAGACGCAGTGACTGATGCGCCTCTTCCCAGGTCCTTTTCTGCGTATTTTTCGTATCTTTCCGAGATTCACTTCAAAAGTCTCTCCGAAACCCTAATTCCTTCACGTGATTAGTATAAATAGGAGCATTCGCTCCTCATATTTCTCACGCGAGTGTCCGCCCTTCTCTTCTCCCTTTGCATTCTAGACCTTTGTTCTTACTTTTTGGCGTCTACGTGCTTGAACATTCGACCACGTAAGCTCGGATCCTTCTGAGTACCAGCCTCGTTTGCATGACCGGCCAATTTGACCAACTTCACAATCAATCAACTTAATTAATCTAATCGTTTTTTCTCTTACGAGGGCACTTTCGTTACATTCGAGTTGAGCATCACTAATCGATAACTTAGTTCATCTCGTTTCGTCAAACATGTAAGTCTGAGGGTGTAAATCTCTCTTTTATTTATTGTTATTTACTTTTTGTATCATCATTAACGTAAGGTTTATGTCGAAAACACCTTGTTAAAACCGATTTCTAAAACCGTGCTTTAAAATCTCTTTTTACGGATTTCCAGAAGACAAACCGTCGAGAAAGGACGCAGCAACTGCTGCGCCTCTTCGAAGGATCGCATTTCCTGTTGCGCCTCTTCGTGAGGCTGCCGCAGTTCCTGGTTCCTTTCTTCTTCCTTCGTCCTCTGTAATTCGTCAAGCTTTATTCGTTTTCGTTTGTTTTCTTTAATTCTTTGATACAATAGCATAATAATTCATCTGTATATTATTTATCATTCATTCATATGTATAATTCATCATTAAATCCGACTTAAATCCCAAGTAATCTCATATTTGCGGGTTTTCGTCACTAAATTCAACCCGGATTGTAGGAATTCGATTTGTTCATATCGGGTTTCTGGAATTCGATCTTTTATATATTTTCATCCGTCTTTTGTCGCATTCGTCATTAGTTTGTCATTAATTCGTTATGTTTAGCCTATTTAGTTCACCTATGTCGCTAATCGATCGTTAATCCATGTAAATAATCCGTCTTAATTCCGTCTCATCCATGTTTTATTGCTTTTATGACCGTTAATCACATGTAAATAACCTATTAATCACTTCCATCCGAATAAATATGTTAATTATCCATTAAATTCATCAATTTAGATTAACGATTTGCAGTTCCGGCTTCACAGCCAGAACTCACCCTTGGAACAGACGCAGCAACTGCTACGCCTCTTCCAAAGGGCGCAGTCCTGCTGCGCCTGTTCCAGGTTGAGTTCTGTCTCTGAACTCCGTTGTTGCTTGACTTAGTTTAATTAGCTTACGTATAATTGACTATTAATCGTAATATCACCTACTGATCTGTTCGTTAATTCTTTGTTTTATTCTTTTCCTCAAATCATCCGTTTTAAAGGTATTTTCGACATAAATCAAGGAAACCCGATGTAATTATTGTAATTTTCATTATTGTAATTTTCTTTATTGTTTTTATCATTGTATTTTGTATCCATTGTATGTTTTCACATGTAATTGAGCATTAAATCCTACTTCGACCTAATTGTATGCTAAATTAATTGTTAACCAACTTAGTATTAATATTCACATGCTAGGATTAAAACTTGGATGTTGCATTGCATGCATATAATCGACGATATATCAAGTATAGATGATGTCCCTAATCATTAGTAGAGGCCGCTATCGAGGCGGGCGGGATTAGGTGTTCGATCAAAAGAGCTTCCTAATACGTACCCTCACCCCTTACTCCAGATCTCTGTGAACATCCGTGTTCATTGGCATCCACGAGAGTCATTCTAGACATAGAATGCTAAGGGTAACGATTGCTTAGTGTTCATGTCTCTACTTTGTGTCTTGACATGACACGAGGTATTCTAACGGTTCCAATTTCCCATAAAAATTGGTGGCGAATCCAACAAATGCAAACGCTTGTTCTCTCCTCCCAAGCGCCCCCGTGGGCCCCCGTTGTCTACAGTTTGGCGACTCCGCTGGGGATAATACACTTACGTGTAGCAAGGGTGAAACTTGAACAAGGTTAGGGAATAATTTGTACAAGACAATTGTCGGTTTTCATAACTCGGTCATTCTAGATCGTTTTATTCGGCCTTCCTAGGCCCAACCCAACCCATTCGACCAATCGTCCCGTCTAAACGGTCCTAATTCTTATTTGGGCCTAAGGATGGATAGCGATTGACGTCATCCATACCATGATGTTTACTCTTGTTTGTATCAAAGACCTTCACTACTTGAGGAAATGGACTAGGAATCGGCCTTACTCTTGTTTGGTACGAGCCTCTCCACAGACTTCGGGTTTGATTGTTCGGTATGGCAACCCACCCTTTAAACCAAAACCCTTTTAAATGCACTCAGAATCCCGTTATAATGCTTGTATGAATGTTTTGTACCTTACGTGATCACCATTTCTAAACGAAACCATGACGATTTTTGTAAAAATCAAAACCCTTTTTTAAACAGAAATTTTCGAAAAAAGGCCATTGATTAGCGCAAAACCCAGTCAAAACTCTGTCCGTTTTTCAAGTCAAAATTCGGGCCCAAGCCCATTTCAAAACCTCACTTCGAGTCCACTCCTACAACTACACTATAGTTGACTAGGATATACATTTTCAAAACTTTGTCCTTTCTTCAAAGCTCACTCAACACAAGTGGCACACACCCACTTCAAGAGTCTAAACATTTCTTCTCTTTGCAAGTATGTTAGAATGGTCGATCGTGTTTTGATTCGTTATCGATCTCTTATCCAGTTTTCAAGATGCCTGAAACCAGTGACACGAACCTCAACCAACTTCAAGATGGTAATGATCGAATCCTAGCCGCACTAGCTCAAATACAAGTTACTCAAGATAAGTGTATGATCGCCTTGACACTATCGAGGGCCAGATCTATGCCGTAGAGGGGAGATTGCCTCCTCACGAAAGTGAAGTCGTAGGTGACTTCGCGAGTGAATCCAAGGACGAAAATCCTCTCATGGGAATGACTGTAGCTGAGAAAAGACTCCAATACTTAGAGGAGCAATTGATGTACCTTAAAGGGGATGACAGTTATAGGGAGAACAACCGCAAGTATGAGGCCGTCAATTCCAAATTGCCAACCAACTTCAATATGAGGGATATCCCTAAATTCAAGGGGCACGAGAACCCTTTGAACCACATCCGTGCCTTCAAGGATTATATGTCTATCAAAGGCATCAAACCCGATATGTTCTTAAGGATCTTTCCTTCATCTCTTGACACCATCCCAAAGCAATGGTTATACTCTTTAGAACACAAGAAAATCGCTACTTGGGAAGATGCTGCGATCGAGTTTGCTAAGCAATATCCGGATAATGCCGAGATCCAAGTTAACATGCGCACTCTAGAGGTTCTTACCCAAAATGACAAAGAAGGATTCACCGACTTCCTAAGTAGGTGGAGGAAGACTAGTACCCAACTAGTCGAACGCCCGGATGAGGCTACCCTTGTGGAGAAGTTCGTGGATAATCTCAAACCCATCTATGCCAACCATTTGAGATACCAAAACATCAAAACTTTCAAGGACTTAACCGTACTAGGAACAAGGATAGAAGATGACATCCGTAAAGGGCTCTTGTCCAAAACGGTAGGTCGAGGATATCAAGGCTCAACAAGTCGTTCTTACGGCTCCACTAGCAAGACCGATGAAGTTAACCTTCTCGAGCCATCCAAAAAAAGTACCCCACCAAGGAAATTCACAAACCTTGGGATACTTACTCCAACGCTCTAAAAAGGTTAATAAAGCAAGGCAAACTCCAACTCATAGGACCTACTCCCGAACCCGAAAAGAAATCCAAGTTCTGGGATGAGAACTCGTACTATGAATACCATAGGGGCAAGGGGCATGATACATAAAAATGCTACAAATTGAGAAATGTGCTTCAAGACATGATTGAAGATGGTCGACTACCAATACCGCCGGGAGGTAAACCCAACAACACTCAGAACCCTCTTGGGATTCTAGTGATAACAAGTGAAGAATCTACCTTAGATTGTTCACACCTCATTTCTCCAATTGAAGATGAGATCCACGCGATTAAGAATGAAGGGTTCTACTCTACTATCTCTCCTACCATTCCGATTTCATCACATGGGCAAGGAGTGTGGATAGACAAGTTTGGGAATTAGAAAAAGTGGTGACAACTTTACATGATCCCAACGCAACACCTAAGGAGCATGTGCCACTAATCTTCTCTAAAAATGCTACTATGCAAGAAATAGTCGCCGTGGTTGATAAACTAGTCGACCAAATCACACGACTAGAAGACGAGATCATGAGAATGAGAGAACTAGCTACAATCAACGGAGTATGGGCCGATGACGATGAGGACGAGTATCCCATTGAAAACTCCCTAGTCAAAGAAATAGTCCAAAATGGCGAAGACCAAGATGTGGACCACCTAATTCGTTTGGGCCGTCCATATCAAAGCACTACTCAAAATGGTCCAACCAACGTTGTCACGCCAAATGATAACGAGGATGACTCCACTGATCATTTGCTCAAGCAATTACAGAAGACAAAGGCTGATCTTTCAGTCTGGCAATTGGTAGCAAGCTCATTCCCACATCGCCAAGCTTTACTGCAAGCTTTGGCCAAACTAAATGTAGCACATAACTCCACACCTGAAGATGTAGTCAACTTGGTCTTCCAAGAATCACCAAAGTTAAGTAATCCTATTACTTTCTCAGACGAAGATTTGCCACCTTTTGGCGCTAGTCACAACTTGGCTCTTTACATCACCTTCATTTGTCTAAAGAAGAACGTGCCAATGACCTTGGTAGATGATGGCTCCGCGGTCAACGTCATACCCCTCAAAACGGCATACAAATTAGGCATGAAAGAGTCGGATTGGACCCCTACCAATCAAGGTGTTCGCGCATATGATGGTACACGACGAAAGGTAGTAGGACTCGTTAACCTAACCATAGCCACAGGTCCAATTGAGCGAAAGGTTAACTTCCAAATAGTGGACATTGAAGCTTCCTTCAACATACTTCTAGGAAGACCTTGGATTCACACTTCCAAAGCGGTCACATCCACCCTTCATCAAAAGATCAAGATCCCACTAAATGGCAAAGTGGTGATGATCACTTCGTCACCCATCAAGGCAATAATCGAAAAGAAGTCGAACAAACAAGTCCTCGCGGATCCAGTATACGAACTTGGGGGCTTCTAAAGCATATATGTCATAGAAAGTGAATTGGCACCCTTATACTACGATCCCTACTCCAACTTGGTGGTCAACCACATACTCAAAGCCCAAGGATACTTCCCTGGAATGCCTTTAAACCCTATCCGAAGAAACACCTTCGCACCATACAAGGAAGGCAACTCAAAAAGGATACCACTTGGACTAGGTTACAAACCCACCAAAGAGAAAGTTCTCGAGATGCTTGCTCAAGTTCAAAACCATAAGCACGTGGGAGTCCAAATGCGACCCTATCTCCCTACCCTAAACGGATACTTCGTTAAGGAAGGAAGCCTAGAACTCTTTCACGGATTTCCCGAACCTTGGCACTATCTCGAGAGGAAGCTAGACGGAATCGAGATCTTTCACGATTGCTACTTCATCCCTCCAGAAACGGTTCCTACCGTCAAAGCCCGTCAAGCACCTTGATTAGACGAACAAGCTGTTAGTCTATTGTTTGGAGAAGATCGATTTGTTAGAGCCGCGCAGGATGAGATCATTACCATGATACTTCAAGACGATCACTTCAACCCTACCGCGTTAATCACAGAAACAAACGCAAATCAGCAGAAAGGATGGAAAAAATCAATCAAGTGGACCAACAATCAAGGAAGACTCTTCAAGCTCACTACTGGAGAAGGAGAGATGTTCAAAGGAGAACCAGAAGACGATGAATTTGATTCAGAGTCAGAGTCTGAGTCAGAGTCAGAGTCTAGAGAAGTCACTAGGGAGTCTCCTCCTGTCGTCATCCCCATTCCCTTTGTTTCTCCTAGTTTAGCCTCGAGTAGTAACAGTAGTTCGGGAAATGTCCCGACCACTGTCCCTTTACCGCCGTTGACCACATATCAGATGACTTCTTTGTTTCAACTTTTCTCAAACTTTAATATGAATAAATCAGGTTCTGCTTACTCTTTGTGTTATCTTGAGTGCAATTCTGTTTACGATGATACTGAGGATGACCAAGACCCAGATTCAATTGAAATACCTCCCTACGTAGCCAAAGAAATACTACAAGAAGGGAAAGGGGGACCAGTAATAGAGGACACCGAACCCATCAACGTAGGAACCGAACTAGAACCCCAATAACTTAGGATAGGGACTACCTTGAGCTCTACCGAAAGGGCCGATTTCATAGACCTCCTAAACGAGTTCAACGACGTCTTCGCTTGGTCCTACAAAAACATGCCAGGGATCGACAGGGATATCGCCGAGCATAAAATTCCGATTAAGCCAGGTTTCAAGCTCAGTGGAATGTGAAGCTTCGCCGAATGAGAACGGAATGGGCTCTCAAGATTAAGGAAGAAGTTGACAAACAATTCAAAGCCGGGTTCATCAAAGTTTCCGAGTATTCTGACTGGGTAGCCAACATAGTACCTGTACCCAAAAAGGATGGGAGAATCCGTGTTTGTGTTGATTTTAGGGACTTAAACAAAGCAAGTCCTAAAGATGACTTCCCTCTACCATATCGACATATTGGTGGACAATACTGCAGACCACGCATTACTATCCTTCATGGATGGGTATGCGGATTATAACCAAATCAAGATGGCCATAGAAGATATGCATAAGACCGCCTTTGTCACTAAATGGGGAACCTATTGCTACACGGTAATGCCGTTTGGGTTAATCAACGCCGGAGCTACATATCAACGCACCGCAACTACACTTTTACATTACATGATGCACAAAGAAGTTGAGGTATACGTAGAAGACATGATTGTCAAATCTAAGGATAGAGAAGGACATATTGCGAACCTTCGCAAATTTTTCGCAAGGGTACGAAAGTACAACATGAGGCTCAATCCTCAGAAGTGCACATTCGGAGTAACATCTGGCAAACTCCTGGGATACGTCGTTAGCCAACGAGGTATAGAAATAAACCCTTTCAAGATCAAGGCTCTGATCGAAATGCCACAACCTCAAACTGAAAAAGAAGTCAGAGGATTCCTGGGAAAAGTGCAATATATAAGTCGATTCATATCGAAACTCACCATGATTTGCGAGCCTATCTTCAAGAAACTCAAGAAAACGGGTCACACCATGTGGGATGATGATTGTCAAAAGGCATTTGATCGAATAAAGGAGATATTGGCTAAACCAACAGTGCTCATGCCACCTCAACGAGATCAACCTCTTGGTTTATATCTCACAGTAACCGAAACCGCCATGGGTGCCATGCTAGCTCAAACCGTAGAAAGTGAAGAAAGGGCTATCTACTACCTTAGTAAGAAGTTCTTGGAGTACGAGTGCAAATACTCACAACTCAAAAAGACATGCCTCGCTCTTGTGTGGGCAATGAAGAAGCTACGTCATTACATGCTTAGCTACTCCGTCAAAATATACTCCAAAATGGATCCAGTCAAATACCTCTTCGAAAAACCCGTCCTCAACGGACGTCTAGCAAGATGGACTTTGATGCTCTCAGAATTCGATCTCAAGTATGTGCCTCTGAAAGTAATAAAAGGACGCGCCGTCGCCGAATTCTTCGCAGAGAATCCCATCAATGATGCACAAACAATAGACACTTGGTCATTTCCAGACGAGGATATACTCCAAACTGATGTAGACTCCTGGGACCTTTACTTTGATGGAGCATCAAACTTAAGGGGATTTGGAATATGAGTGTTGCTCATTTCTCCTGAAGGTGATCATACACCAATCTCTGTCAAACTCGACTTCGAGGTGACAAATAACGCTGCAGAATACGAAGCTTGTCTAATTGGACTACAAGCGGCAGTGAGCTTAGGCATTACAAACCTCTGAGTACATGGGGATTCATCCCTGATCATCAACCAAGTTACGGGGTCTTGGAAAATCCGAAGCGAAAGCCTAGCACCTTATCAAGCCAGAATAGACCAAGTTGCTCAGTTCTTTGATCGCGTGACCTATCTACACCTACCTCGGGAAGAAAATCGATTTGCGGATGCTCTTGCAAAACTCGCATCTTTGATTAATATGCCAGATGACATGGTAGAAATGCCTTTATGTATCGAACGACGGTCAGAGCCGGCTTATGTCCATCAAATCACCGATAAAGAGGAAATCGCACAGGAACCCTGGTTCCAAGCAATCCTAAATTTCAAGCTCAACGGTACCTATCCACCGGATATGGACTAAAGGGGACAACGTGCTATACGCCTACTAGCTTCCCAATACGTTCTCATGCAAGGAGAGTTGTACAAAAGAACACCTCTTGGTGTAATCCTACGTTGCCTTGATCATTCACAGGCACGGAAAGTGATGGAAAAAGTCCACGATGGAGAATGCGGTCCTCACATGAGTGGGCCCATGATGGAAAAGAAAATCACACGTTTGGGGTAATATTGGACCACAATGGAATCCGATTGCATCAAATACGTAAGACATTGCCACAATTGCCAAATCTTCAAGAATGTACAACATGTCCCTCCTTCATTGCTCTATACAATGACATCTCCTTGGCCATTTTCTGCCTGGGGAATCGACATAATCGGGAAGATAACTCCAGCCGGAACAGGAGGTCACTGTTTCATCCTAGTGGCAATTGACTATTTCACCAAATGGGTAGAAGCGGCTTCCTACACTAGTCTCACGGCTAAAAACGTGGCAAAGTTCATACAAAACATTATCATCTGTCGATACGGTTGCCCACATGAGATCATTAGTGATAACGGATCACATTTCCAAGCTGAGACGGAGCAATTGCTAGCCAATTACAAAATTAGACATCACCACTCTTCGCCATATAGACCACAGACTAATGGCGCGGTAGAGGCAGCAAACAAGAATGTTGTCACAATTCTCAAGAAAATGATTGACAACTATCGAGATTGCCAAGCAAGATACCCTTTGCTTTGTGGGGATATCGCACATATGTTAGGACGCCCACTGGGGCCACTCCTTTCTATTTGACTTACGACATAGAAGCTGTAAAACCAGTCGAGTTAGAGATACCATCCTTGTGCATCTTACTCGAAAGTCAAATCCCAGAAGCCGACTGGAAGAGGGATAAATATGAAGAACTCATCCTCCTGGATGAATGTAGGCTACGCGCCTTGCACAATATCCAAACATATCAAGCACGTATAAAATGCGCTTTCAACAAAAGGGTTAGGCCCAGGAACATCAAAGAAGGAGACTTAGTACTCAAATCGGTCAGAGCTCTTTTACCTGTTGATCCACGGGGAAAATTCAAACCTAATTGGGCCGGACCATTTCTAGTCAAATCCATACTTCCAGGGGGTGCGGTTAGGATCACAGACCTAGATGGGAATGAGTTTTCTAACCCGACAAACCTTGACCAATTAAAACAGTACCATGCCTAGAATAGGAACAAAAACGCGCCTCGCGTAACCTCACGTGTCGCTCTTGTGGCACTAAATAAACGGCCCCTGGCCAAGCCGAAATAAGCTAATGTCACTCTGCTCTTGCATCTTGACAAATTTGTCATCCTCATATCATCAAATAAACTAAATTTGCACCTTCAGAGTAAGCAAAAGCTCATGCTTATTTTCTAAGTTCATTACAAGCTCTTGCTTAGAACAATTATTCTTTTACAATTACTCGAACTACGCACAAGGGTTTGATTTCATTTTTTAATGAATACGTAGGCAATCCTTCACCGGATACAACCCATTAATTTTAAAAATGTAAATAGAAGGACATTTGCATTGCATTTGTAATTCGACAAGAATAATAAATAGAAAATCACAACGGTTTCATAACCATTTAACCTTTTTTATTTCATTCTTTTTCTAATAATAATACGCCACATAATAATAAATAAAATAGGCTAGGATTCTAAAAACCTCACCTTTTTATTACAACAACAATAATAATAATAAAGACTAGGGCTATTCCTCCATCTTGCCCTTGTCATTCTTGTCATATTTCTTATCACGACCTCGAGCCGGACGCTCTTGCGCCACTTCAGACCTTATCACCAATGGTCTTTCTCGAGGCCTAGCCTTACCATTCTTGCCAATCACCATCTCCACGGCAGGAGAAGTCTTCGGTTTCTTCGAAGGATGAACAACTCGAAACCCGGCTTCTTCCTTTCCCTCGGTCAAATGCTTCTCTTTCTCCTTTTCCACCTCGCGCACCTTGTAGTCAACAGGCTCGCGTTTCCTCAATCTCTCGCGCTCTTCCGGAGTAGTAGCTTTCCTCCATCGCAGATAAGAATCCGACACTCATAAGGCATTAGCATAAGAGTTCAAGAACCACATGTTTCATTGGGCCCATTTAATGGCCCACTTCCTTCGGCTCTCTGTAGTAAGCGCCACGGCGGTCTGCGGGACGGTATCAAGCTTCGGGATCATCTGCTTTAGTCCAACCTGCCTCATCAGCCTTTCCGGGAAGATGCACACCATGAATTCCAAGCTAGGAATGCGCACAGATCGGGTAGGATCCAAAGAAGACACTCCAGTGACAGATTTGAGGTGCCACCATGGTACAATCCACCTAATCAAGGGGCCATCATCACTCTTCAGCTTATTCTTCCAGTAATCGCAGACTCGAGTGAAGTTCATCATGTACAACCTGATCCTCATTGCAATCGAACGAGCATGATAGGAAGGAACATGAACTGGGGGCTCGATCAATCGAAACCGTTCTATAAGCCAGACCTACCAAAAGCGGGTATTAGAAAAAAAAAAAAAAAAACGAAAAAAAAAACGAAAAGAAAAGGAAAAAAAAAAGAAGAAGAAAATGTTCTTTTACCTGCAAGATAACGGGACTTCCCAAATACGGTAGGTCACGATTGACTTTCCTATTATCCAAACCCAACAAGATCTCTCATAAGCATAAACAAGCTGAGCTCCTGCGCAGCTCCATTTGCTCAACTAGGTCCAAAAGACGAGGATCACCTCTCAAGTCTTCATCAACATGCCCTTGGAGGACATACACATGCAACAAGCAAAACCCAAATGCCCTTCGCCTAGCAACATAAGAAACGGTGGGGTCGGCCCTATTAATAAATCGGTCAATGAAGTCCAACATTCGCACTCCTTTCGAGGTCACTAGACGGTCCACCTCAAGCCTAGTCAATCCAAGCAAATCTCTAAATTTGCTCTTATACCCTTGTGAAGTATAAGGAATAGCAGGCAAGTGTTCAGGGTCCCACCCACCGATCGAAGCAATTTCTTCAGGAAATGGGCAAATATCGCCTCCAGGGAACGCAAAAACATGATAATTCGGGTCCCAGTAATCAAGACAAGCATCCAAGAACGGTTTGACAACCTTGATAAGCTTCAAAATCAACAATGATCCAAGATTATAGGCGCCCATGTCGTGTTTCTGCATGTTGGAAAACTCGTTAGTCCACTCTTTAAGGCGAATCTCCAAAGTATTCATGATGAGTGCTTATATTGAGAATTTTATGTAATAAGACGAAGAAGAGACGGAAGAATTGTGTGAATAAAAGCTCTATCGACGTCTCTATTTATACTAATCTCTGTTTCCTAAAATCTGCCAGAGCAGACACACCTAGGAACAGGCGCAACACCCGCTGCGCCTCTTCAAAGGGACGCAGCTCATGCTGCGCCTCTTCCTCACCAAGGTTTCTGTGATTTTCCGCGTTGGATCTTTCCTAATTCCGTGACGAATAATTTCCTATTCCTACGGGTTATTGTTTTGGTAAATATGTGGAAATTACCATACTTCGTGTTTCCTAATTCCGCAGGCACGCATCTCGAGGCAATATCGAAATTTTCGTCATTTTATCACACTTGTACATTTTCATTTTAGGAAATAATTTTCAATTCCAATTTAATTCATTTCAAAGTTTATATATTTATTTCATTTATATATTTCTTTTACGTCTTTTTCATCATTTCATTTCTAACTTATAGGGTTTTATTTTTTTCTTTTTTTAGGGGGTAACCCTCCCTACCGTCCGGTCATTTCCGATAAATTTTTTGCATTTTCGCATTTACTTTTTGCATTTTTTGCGTTCCGTTGAGTCATTCGTTTTGCGCTAATTCAGACCATATTTATATACAAATGTATATTTTGCGTGATTTCTATGTAAATTTCGGCAGCATGACGGCGTAAACCGTCATCTACCAAACCTGTTCAAAGCTAACCTGCACGTACAAGCAACACAACCCAGCAGCAAAGGCACTCAGGCCGTCATATACACACCAAAAAAAGGGAAATGTACAACAAACTGGGGGCTCGAGCCCCAAGCAAAGTCTAAAATGTCCAAAATGAAGGTCAAAATGTACAAATGTGCAAAATACAAACAAAAACAAAACGAGACTACTGCCGGTCGCCCTCCAGCTCCGCAACTCTTGCCGCGAGAGCAGCAATCTCGGCGTCTCGAACCTCAAGCTCCCTCAACAAGTGAGCTGTCTCCTCCCGAGACTGGGCCAACTCTCGCTCCAGCTCACGGTCCCCCTGTAAACAACAAAATTGGCTCATGTCAATCATTTCAAGCAATTACATGGGAAATCAAAATTCAAAAATGAAATAGGCACAAGGTTCATACCTGACGACCTCGACCGCCGACAAGTGCCTCGACGGCAGTAGCTCGCAGTCGGTTGGCCACCCTCCATAACGCCACGAACCGAGACGGCGCAACCTGCATTTTCAAGAAATAAATTCTCGATAATTGAATAAAGTTCAACCAAATGTGTTCTTACACAAAAATTATGCAAATTAGAGGCTCGCCCTCCGAATCAGATGTTGCCAGTCGTCGAGGCCAGCATCCGTCACAGCCACGTCAAAGTCACGCAGCTCGGAGATCGTCGTCCTCCCGGTCGCGTCAGTGTACTCGAGGGTCTCGGGGTACTCTGGGGGCTCGATGCCCGCCGCCTCAACTTCCAGCAAAGTCAAATGTTTCTCGTTAATCGGTGATCTTTCATCGTAGTTTTAAAATCAAGTAAAAAAGAAGAGTAAGGATACTCACCACTACCGGCCAGTACGCCAACCTCCCGTAGAGGAACGCCGAGTAGTCCTCGCCAGGAAGAAGGAGGACGTCACCACCGACGCCAGCCAAGTCAGCCTCCCTCTCTGCCTCGGAAGGCTCCCTGAACATCGTCCTAGGAGGATCGATGGGAACCGTCAACACGTTTCGGGAGCACTGACGAGCCAAGCGCTCGCCCAAGTACCACACATGACCCATCGACGTCCTCAACAGCAGCCGGCTCCAGTTTCTAGGTCGAAGGACCTCAGCCACAAAATGAGGCGCTCCGGCGTACTCCGCTCAAGGCCTGGGCACCCACTGGGACAAGACAAACAAAGAATCATTCTTATGATCGATTAAAAGCAATGAAGAAGCAAAATGAATGTAAGTGAGATGCTCACGCTGTCTAGCTGAAGAGCGTTCACGTCCCGCCGGTAGACACTGTGAGATAAACGCTTGCTTCTCGTCCTACACATCACCCAATCCCTCACGACGGGATAGGCTCTCTCCAGCGGCTCCGTCCTCTTGGGCGAGAGGCTCGGAAAGTAGGAGTACACCCACGCTTGTAAAACAAGATAGTCAATAACGATCTTTTGTAATTTGATAAGGAAAAGAATTGATTTTAGTCTCAATGAAGGTTCATACCTCCAACAACAGTCCATGTCCTACAGCACCAGGAGAAGTCCCCTTCTCCATCAACTCCGGACGAACCATGGCCCTCATGAAGCGGATGAGGACCGGAAAACTAGCAGTGACCCAGTCCTAACGCCCTAGGGAGCTCAGGTCAGAAAGGAAGGGAAGATGCTTCGTCGACAGCCTCTCTCCCTTGTCTCCGAGGTAAATCGAAGACAGAAACCACCAAAGCCACAAGCGGGCTCTCTCGCTCGCGAAGAAGGGGAGGAGGAGCCGTCTCTCTCCCGTGAATCGTCACACGGCTGGGGTCTTCCCGCAAAGTAGTCTCGGACATAGGAACGGGCACCAAACCGGCATCAGAATAGCCTTCGGCGACAAGTTCCAGCCGATCAACTTCCTAGCCTCGGCCGAGTCCACCCTCATGGCAGTCTCCGGCCACTCCACCGCCTCAGTCCAACACGGCAGACCAGAAATCATGCCGTAGTCCTCCAGAGTGACTCCTACCTCACCGAAAGGCATGTGAAAAGTGGAAGTCGTGTCCCAGAATCGGTCCAAGAAAGCGCCTGCACCAAGGCACCGAACGCTCCACGCTCGATCATGGTGTGCTCCTCCGCCGACGGCCGCTCGTAGCACTCCATCGCTGTCGTGTAACCCGAGAAAGACCTGATGTTCCCGGCCTCCTATTGTGATTTGAAACAAAAGCTATCTTTAGTTTTGAATGAAAATTGGAAAAGAAATGAGCAAATGAAATGAAAGAAGGTGAGTGATGAGTAATGAATTCAAAATTACCAAACTCTTCACCGTCCTGTAGGACAGTTGACCCTCTGCAGCCCAGAGCAAGTGCCTACTCTCCCAGGTCTCAACCCACGCGGGCGCTCCCCTCAGCTGACGACCTCCTCGCCCGACGTTGGCCCGTCTCGGGGCCTCCTCCTCCTCAACAACCTCCTCCTCATGGACCTCGTCCCCAGCAGCCATCACCGCGGTGGTGAAAGCCTGCTACAAAGCCTCCTCGATAACAGCAGCGTCTATCTCCATGGGAGCCCTCTCAGAAGTAGAAGCCTCATCACCTGTAACATTAAAGCGAATTTAGGCCGCGTCACGTGACGACGAGCCTTGGTTAAGGGATTTTCGAGCCTTCGGAAGCCCTGAAATCGCTCCTTTCTCGCCATATTTGGCCATATTCTCATAAACCCGATCACTCATGTGGTAGTTAGGGTCAGGTCGAGCCTAATTTGAAGCCTAGTTCCGAGTTCGAGTCGAAATTTCGGCAGCATTTCATTATAACGACGATTATGCCCTAGAAAAGTGTCCTGAAAAAGCCGTCACAAACCAAAATTCCGAGATGGTAGGAAGTTTATCCATCATTCAAGGATCCCAAATATCAAGTTTCATCACAAATGGGCAATCCTAAGGCTATTTTCGAAGCAATTTACGGTCTAGCTGTGAAACCGTCGCAATTTCACTCAAATGCTCAAAACTTAACGAAAATTCGAAACAAACACATGGTTATGTTCTTTATACTACCAATTATCCATTTCTAATGTCAATTTTACAAGGCAAAGGCATTTGGGGGAAAAGCCCCAAATTTTCGAAATAATTGGGTTGAAAACCCTAATTTTTTCGATCCAAATTGAGCAAATATAGAAGTTTAATGCAAGAATGAGACACATAACTCGATTAGTCATGATTAATGCGAGATTTTGGATCAAACCTTGGCGGAAATGGTTGAGATTTGAGAGAGAAAAGGATGATTTGTGTTTCGAAACAAATGAAATAATCCCTCTGTTTATCGCGTTTTTACGCAGAAAATACACCCTTGGGAACAGACGCAGCAGGCGCTACGCCTATTCCAAGAGATGCAGCTCTTGCTGCGCCTCTTCCTGGTGTTCCCTCCATACGAGTTTTCAAATTTCGTTACGAGTTCGTTATTTGTGGGCCCATCTTTGGTGTGCCTCTTCCCCAATGCTATTTTATCTTCTTGGTCCATTTGACGATTATCTTTCGTTCAGACCCGTATTTCTAAGCCAACATCAGACTATCATACGTTATTTATCGCTTCCAAGACCTTGCTTGTCACAACGAGCACTTATTTCTTCACAGGTGTTTCGACACGCCTTCATTATATTTCCCAACGAGAGTAAGCGGATAGACTTTCCCTCTCGAGACATGGAGATTAGTTCCCGATTATGTTCCCCAACGAGAGTACGCGGATAGACTTTCCCTCTCGAGACATGGAGATCAACATCGACCCCGAATTCTTCCGAAGTTTATTTGAAGCTGAACACAAGCAAATTTCTCCCAGCAGTTCCAGACTGTGTCCTGCTGTCTTTCCTCAGAATCATCGTTTCCTTATATTGTTCAGATGCCCCTCTTCAGGAATAAGCCTTCGTATTTTCAGACACCAAGTTATGTTCAGACCCCAAAGAGTTTTGCCGAAGCGCCTTCAGTCCCGTTTCGTCCAGAAGTCTCAGGTATGATCTCTTCTTATGGCTGGCGAGCCTTCTTACGTAGTCTAATGGACTTTAAACGACCCTCCCCAATAGTCGACAGACTCTAAAATGTTCCCGACGACAGGTCCTTGGCTCAGACCCTTTGAGCCGCCTCGCGTCGCACATAGTCGTCAGGTTGTAATGTTTGATTGACCTGATGGCTATACGTTGACTTTTGCCTTGTCCAAGCCTCAGTCAAAGTGGGGGCTCTGTAGATACCAAATTTCTGCACCTCTCGCAAACCACCCGGTGATGATTGGGCCGCATGTTTGCTACGCGGAACGATTTGTAACAGTTCGTAAGTTTATCGTCAAGTGATTGCTCAAACACTAATGTCTACCTCTTAGTTGTCATCTACGTGCCGTTACGGTCGTTTTGACAGTAATTAGAGTACATTTGGAGTCCGGGCCTAAAACCGTCTCCATTTTCTGATTACCGTTAAATCCCGAGTCGGAATTGTAGTCACGGAAAATTTATTAATGTGCCGAATAAATAAAATAAATCAGTTGAATCTGAGTTAATATTAAATTTTAGCTCAATTTGATTAATTTGCCCCGATTAAATGAAATACGGATCGGCTCGGATTACAAAATGGGTTATCCGGATCATTAGACTCGAAAAAGATCAAATTTGGGCCAAATTCGCTAATAAACCCATAAATGGGCCTGTGAATGCCAAAGTCCACCAAGGGGAATTGAAACTCTATAAATAGAGCTATTCCCATTCATTTCAAAGTTAGAGAAATTATAATCATAAATTTCAGAGAGAAGAAGACACAAAAGCTCTATAAATTCCCTCTGCAAGCAGTCAACAAGCACACCAAAAGTGTGCCGCCTGCCCAAGAAATTCAAGTTCAAGCTACAATATTCAAGAGAGAATAAGTCGCAGTGACCCTCTCAAGAATACAAATCGACACCTCCTATAGAGTGCTACAACCTCTACAGGTGTCATTCAAATACAACGTTCGCGCCTCTACTACAGACAGTGTTTTTCGTGATCTACTACGGCATTTAGAATCAGAGGATATATTAGAGATTGTACACATAAACTTTCTGATATTAATAAAAATTCATTTGTTTCCTATTTTGTATTACATTTATTTTGCGATACAAAATTTGCTGTTACAAATTTTGGTAAACTCGACGTGAAAATCTCTACCTCTCATCTCTACTGCTGTTTTATTCAAGTCTACCAAAACAAGAAGATGTCTACTAAGCAAAGAATCTCCTCCAGTCCATCCAAGAAGACCTACGCAGATATCCTGCAGGGTACCCCCATTGCTGCTACCTCCCCTGCTACGCAGTCAGTTGGCATATCCACAAGGGGAATGGCGAAGAAGGCTGATGTCAATGCTGTTGCTGCCATTCTACGCTCTGCACACGTCCCAACTAGGCCGTGCAAGTTCTCTGTCGCCTCCATAGCTGCTGCTGCTACAGCGCTCCTGGCCGCCTCTTCTCCTTCACGCGAGTAGACTAGAAGTGTTAAGGTTGACAAGAAGGCTTCTCCTTGCAAACCCAAAGCATCGCCAAAGAAGAAAGAAACCTCAACTCCTAACGTTGCTTCAGTCATGGTGATAAGTGGCGATACTCTTGAGGACCGAATGCAGAAAATGAATGATCTCCTTGAAAAGATTATGAAGGAGAATGAAGAAAAGAACAAGAAAATTGATGAGCTCCAAAAATAGGTGGTGGCACTCCGTGACAGGAATGCCGAGAGCGAGCATGGTGACATCGATAGGGATGTTCATAGCGATAAAGAAGTTGGCGAGGATAGGGAAAAGCCAAAGAATGAGATCAGCAACTTCACTGAAGAGAAGCTGCAAGAGTTAATAGCCAAGACGATCAAGTGTCAGTTGGATGATAGCTCGATAAGTAGTGGACGCTATATCAAGCCTTACACTAAGAGGATTGACAGTCTGCGCATGCCATCTGGCTATCAGCCTCCAAAATTTCAACAGTTCGACGGGAAGGGGAACCCAAAGCAACACATTGCCCACTTCGTCGAGACATGCAATAATGCTGTAACATAAGGTGATCGTTTGGTGAAATAGTTCGTTCGTTCGCTCAAAGGGATCGCGTTCGACTGGTACACAGATCTGGACTCTGAGTCAATTAAGAGCTGGGGTCGCATGGAAGATGAATTCCTCAACAGATTCTACAGCACCAAATGTGTCGTCAGCATGAGCGAATTGACAAAGACAACTCAATGGCAAGATGAGCATGTCGTCGATTACATCAACAGGTGGCGTGCGCTGAGTCTGGAATGCAAGGATCGCTTAAGTGAAGCGTCAGCAGTTGAAATGTGCGTCAACGGGATGAAATGGGACATTCTTTACATCCTGAAAGGGATCATGCCATAGAGCTTCCAAGACCTGGCTACCCGCGCCCATGACATGGAGATCACAATCAAAGAACATGGTAGTGCTCGACCAAGTTCTTCTAAGGTGCCAAGTGAAAAGAAGGAGTTCAAGAAAACTGATAAGAACTCCAAATCGTCGACAAAGGAAATAATGGTCGTCGAAACCAGCAGTGCACCTGTGAAAATATCGTCAAAGCCTAAGTATGAAAAGAAGAAAGAGTCATTCTCTTACAACTACCAACGAGACAAGCCTATATTGAAAGAGTTGCAGGCTAAGAAATACCCATTCCCAGATTCTGACTTGTCTGGAATGCTCGATGACCTCTTAGAAAAAAAGATTATACAATTGCCAGAGTCTAAGCGCCCTGAGCAAGCAAACAAGACAAACGATCCCAACTACTATCGTTATCACAGGCTGGTGAGTCACCCTATTGAAAAGTGTATAACACTCAAGGAGAAGATCATGCAGCTCCCAATGAAGGGAAGATCATTCTTGACTTGGATGACACAGTAACCACAAATCAAACTACTGTAGTCTTGGAGCAACCTGACGAGCCAATTATACGACAAGGACAGTGTGTGTATATGTTGCAGTTCGGGAGTTTTGAGCCTGTGGCATTACGGATCCAAAGGTTATTGTCGTCACCAGCTCCAACGTCATTAGAAGAAAGACTACCTCCTCAGGATAAGAATGAGGAAAAGAAGCATGAAGATGACGATGAAGGTTGGACTTTGGTTACGCGCAAGAAGTCAAAGAAACAAACAAGGCAGACAACGCAACCTGTTCATCGTCGAAGAAAACAATAAAAAAGGACGAAATCTCGTAAGACGAAGGGAAAGAGAAAGTCCAAAACAGTGGTCAAACCACATGTCTTGCCTATCGATATACTTGAGCAAGAACCACCGAGTCCCGTCACCTTAAAAGAATTTTTCCCATAAGACTTCTTAAACAAGGTTACCGTGTGCACCGTCTCAGCTACGGAAGGTGGTGATGATAAAAAGAAGATAGAGGAAGGAGGCCCAGATGATGCGGTATTGCCTCAACAGTTGCGTTCTGAAAAGGAGAACGAAATAGTGGCTACTCTTCACACCCTTCCTACAAACATGGGATGGGAGCAAATATTTCATCTACCTAAACAGAAGCATCAGCTGATAATTCAAGGACTTGAGAAGCCTGAGTTGTATGCGGGCAAGATGAAAGAAAAAATTGAGCCTCTTGAGCAATCAACTGGATGTGTCTCGCAACGTGACCTTGAGTTTTTCAGGATGAGGATTTACTTCTTGGATCCAAACCTCACAACAGGCCACTTTATGTGTCCGGGTACATCCGGGGGCAAAAGGTCAAGCGCATCTTAATAGATGGAGGATCAGGAGTCAATCTCATGCCAAAAGCAACCATGAACGAATTAGGGATCACGATGGACGAACTCTCCAGTAGTCGAACAATGATTCATGGTTTCAACTTGAATGGGGAGCGCGCAGTTGGCATGATCCGCGTGAACCTTACCATGGGTGATCTTTCTTCCGACACATTGTTCCATGTCATGGATGGCAAGACATCGTTCAAACTATTGCTGGGACGACCTTGGAAGCACGAAAACGGAGTTGTCGCCTCAACCCTCCATCAATGCTTGAAATATTATCGTAGTGGTGAAAGGAAGATAGACGGAGACGCCAAACCCTTCTCTAAGGTCGACTCTTTCTTCGCTGATGCAAAATTCTTTGAAGAGAATGGTACTTCCAGTGAGTTCATGCCAACCACCATCTCTTCAATAAGAAAAGGGGGTAAGCGGGAAAAGAACATTATCAAAGAAGATAGTGCTGCAAGTCCTGCTAAAGAAAATGATGTTAAGAAAGATGTAGACAAGGCCAGCAAAACAGCTACTCCTGTTGCGTCACCCAAGAAGCAAGAGACGCCGCAGAAAACTACACCACCAGTACTACGCTACATCCCAAAGTCTCGCCGCAAAGATGGGGAGAGTCCTTTTGCAGAGTGTCTAACACCAAAGATAGAGCCTAAGGATAAAAAGTCAAGTCCGGTGTTCAGCGGGAATGGGTGGCCAAAGTCGTTACACCTCTACCAAGTTCATCTCAAACGAAGATTGTGAGACCTCCTCCGAATGGTTTCGTCTGTTCATCCAGTCAATCATCAAGTGAGGAAAACAAGTGGATATTTGATTCCAATGCTTACAAGCTACTTGCGAAGGCTGGATATGACTTTACAAATCCGACTCCTCTCGGCAAAGTTATAGAAGTTGAGCCGTACGGTCTTAACAAAGCGCAACATGAAGTGTTCAAGCAAGATGGGAGCTTCATGGTGACCAGGGCCGGGCTCGGATATGAGTCTCCTGCGCCTGTGAAGATTGGTGCTCGTAGAAAAGGGGCTACTGCGTCTTCTCAGCACATCACAGTAGAAGAGGTCGAAGAAAATGAAGGAGAGGAAAAGATGCATCCATCTTCAGTCTTCGATCGAATAAGTCCATCTGCAGAGAAGTGTCGTCCTTCTATATTTACAAGGCTAGGGAGACCAAGTGCTTCAACCAAACACATTTCTGTCTTTACCAGGCTTGGCAATCAAGGAGAAAGTAAAGTCAAAGTATCAACACTTTCGTTGCGCACAAACAAGAAGGGTGCAATACATGAACGCTTGGGCGGTCCATCAAAGACAGTCTTCAGTCGACTTGGGGCTCCCAAGAAGAATTGCGGTGAGGGTCGTCCTCTCTCAACTTCTACAACACCAAATGAAGAAGTAAGAGTAAGCGATGACTTGAGAAGCGCAATACCATCTCGCATGAAGCGTATGCAAGTAGTGGATATCATCCAGCATGAGCCACTCAAAGCAAGGAGGTGCGTACTAGTTCTCACAGGCCAGTCAAAAAATGTTGAGCCTATTCCTTCATCTTCACGTCCTTCTGGTGTAAAGAAGCCAGGAGATTTAGAAGTTACAACGTCGTCATATCACATCACAGTAGAAGAGATACCTGGCGAGAATGAAGAAGTTGAGGCCGATGAGGCCCCTGAAACACTTGAAGACGGGGGGCAATCGACTGTGGATGAACTCAAGGAACTCAATTTGGGAACTACTGAAGATCCTCGCCCCATTTATGTCGGTGCTCACGACTAAGGAAGAATAAGAGGAGTACTACAAGTTGTTGGTCGAATACAAGGATGTCTTCGCTTGGAGCTATAAGGAGATGCCTGGACTCAGCCCAAAAATTGCAGTTCATCGTCTAGCAATCAAGAAAGGCACCAATCCCAAAAAGCAACCTCAACGTCGTTTGTAGGAGCTTGTACCGAAATTGAAAAGGAAGTCAATAAACTCATTGAAGCAGGTTTCATTCGAGAAGTCAAATATTCTACCTGGATAGAAAACATTGTCCCGATCGAGAAAGAAGAATGGACAATCTGCGCATATGTGTCGACTTGAGAGACCTTAATGATGCATGCACGAAGGATGACTTCCCTTTGCGATTCTGAGTTGGATGATTGACGCAACCACCTGGTCATGAAGCCCTATCATTCATGGATTGTACTGGTTACAATCAAATACATATGGCACTGAAGATCAATAAGCAACAGGTTTCGAACCCCAAAAGGGATCTTTCATTTACGTCATGCCGTTTGGATTGAAGAATGTTGGCGCTACGTACCAACGCGTAATGCAAAAGATCTTTGATGACATGCTGCATAAAACAATAGAGTGTTATGTTGATGACGTGGTTGTCAAATCAAAGAAAAGAGAAGACCATATCAAAGACCTTCGAACCGTCTTTGAAAGACTTAGAAAATGTCAACTCAAGATGAATCCACTCAAGTGCGCATTTGGAGTCACATCTGGGAAGTTCTTAGGTTTTGTGGTCAGGCATAGAGGCATTGAAATTGACCAAACAAAAATCAAAGCTATCAACGAAATGCCGGAACCAAAGACATTGAAAGAGTTGCGCGGATTGCAAGGACGTTTGGCATACATCCGAAGGTTCATCTCTAACTTTGCCGGGCGTTACCAGCCGTTTAGCCATCTCATGAAAAAGGATGCTCCATTTCAATGGGATGAAAAATGCAAAAATGCTTTTGATAGCATCAAGAAGTACTTGGCCAGTGCGCCAGTGCTGGGGGCACCAATTCCAGGAAGACCACTTGTCCTCTACATTGCAGCACAAGAACGCTCATTGGGGGCAATATATGCTCAAGAAATTGAAGACCGCAAGGAGAGAGCATTCTACTACCTGAGTCGTACCTTGGTTGGAGCTGAGTTGAATTACGCGCCTATAGAGAAGATATGTCTTGCTTTGGTGTTTGCCATCCAGAAGTTAAGGCACTACATGCAGGCGCATACCATACATGTGGTATCAAAAGCTGATCCAATCAAGTACATACTCTCAAGACCAGTCTTGTCTGGAAGACTTGCGAAATGGGCAATGTTGCTTAAGCAGTATGACTTGGTGTTCGTGCCTCAAAAGGCTGTGAAAGGTCAAGCTATCGCCGACTTCTTTGCTGATCATCCAGTGCCAGCAGAGTGGGAAATTTCAGATGACCTCCCAGGAGAAAAAATTTTCTACGTGGACGTTCTACCTCCATGGCAGATGTACTTTGATGGTGCTGCAAGGCAAGATGGAGCTGGAGCTGGAGTTGTGTTTGTAACTCCACAAAATCATATCATGCCATATGCATTTACACTTACTCAGTTGTGCACGAATAATATGGCAGAATACCAAGCTCTTATACTCGGCCTTCAAATGGCGATTGAAATAGGCGTCACGGATATGGACATCTACGGAGGCTCAAAGTTAGTGGTCAACCAAGTCCTTGGTGAATATGAAGTGAAAAAGGAAGACTTGATTCCCTACCATCAACGGGCATTACAACTGCTGAATCAACTTGACGACATCCATGTTGGTCATGTACCAAGGAGTGCCAATAAGTTGGCTGACGCGCTTGCTAATCTTGCAGCCACTTTGGCACTGGGGGCAGAAGAGTCTATGCAAGTCCCAGTCTGCAACCGCTGGGCAGTATCTTTGCTTGAAGGAGAAGAAAATGTAGACACAACCAACATGATATGCGTCTACACAGCTGAGGAAGATGATTGGCGTCAACCTATCATTGATTTCTTGGGCCACCAAAAATTACCTGATGATCCCAGACACAAGGTTAAGATACGTCGACGTGCTCCAAAGTTTATTCACTGTAAAGGGACACTCTACAGACGTTCTTTCTCGGCCCAATGGTTGAGGTGTCTAAGCAATAAGGACGAAGCTGTTGAAGCAATGCATAAAGCTCACTCTGGAATTTGTGGCGCTCATCAATCTGGGCCTAAACTTCATGATCGCGTAAAGAGAATGGGGTATTACTGGCCAACCATGGTACAAGATTGTATGGACTTTGCGAAAAAATGTGAACCCTGTCAGTTCTACGCAAACTTCATACACCAACCGCCGGAGCCGTTGCATCCTACTGTTTCTTCATGGCCCTTTGAAGCTTGGGGACTTGATGTTGTGGGACCCCTTACTCCAAAGGCCTCAAATGGATACGAGTATATCCTCGCCGCCACTGACTACTTCTCAAAATGGGCAGAAGCCATCACAATACGGGAAGTGAAGAAAGAAAATGTTGTGGACTTCATTCGAACCCAGATCATTTACAGATATGGTGTACCTCAGCGTATCACAACTGACAATGGGAAACAATTTTTCAACCATCTGAAGACAAGTCTGGGAGAAAAATTCAAGTTCAAACAATACAAGTCATCCATTTACAATGCTTGTGCAAATGATTTGGCTGAAGCCTTCAACAAAATCCTTTGCAACTTGTTGAGAAAAGTAGTAGCAAAGTCAAAACGAGATTGGGGAGGCATTGTGGGCGTATCGTACCACATACAAAACACCTACTCAGGCAACCCCGTATGCATTGGTGTATGGAGTAGAGGCCGTGTTGCCATTAGAATTGCAGATCCCTTCCTTGCGCATTGCCATTCAGGAAGGGCTCACAGAAGATGAAAATGACAAATTGCGTTTAGCAGAATTAGAGGCTCTCGATGAAAAAAGATTAGAAGCTCAACAAAAACTCCAGTGCTATCAAGCAAGGTTGTCACGTGCATTCAACAAAAAGGTGCGCCCTCGTTCTTTCCAGGTAGGAGACCTTGTCCTTGCGGTATGAAGACCAATCATCACCTCTCACAAGCCAGTTGGTAAATTCACCTCTAAGTAGGATGGTCCATACGTAGTACAGGAGGTCTACACGAATGGTGCTTACAAAATTGTGGATGAAGATGGCGTTCGTGTAGGCCCAATTAATGGGAAATTTCTGAAACATTACTATTCTTAAGCCTCAACAGTGAAGGCTCCTAAGCAAGAGTTTAAACTGCGCACCAAGGCTCCTAAGCAAGAGTTTAAACTCCACACCAAATCTCCTAAGTAAGAGGTTAAACTGCATACCCAAAAAAAAAATGTCCTTCCCTTTTATGAACTACGTCGGCTTGATCTTGTAAAGTGCTTCGTGCTTTACACGTACGTAGGCAGCTTAGGTGAACATGTAGCTCAAGTGCAGCCACACTTCCAAACAAACATCATCCCTCTTTATGAACTACGTTGGCTTGATCTTGCAAGTTGTCACCTCTGTCAGCTTTGTGAGTACGTAGGCAATTTGGACAAACACTGTGTTCAAGTGCAGCCACACGAAAATAAAACAAATAAAAAATGCTCCTGGCCCGCAAGAGCCTAAACTGTGAACGGCGAAATCAAATTCATATCATGGACAATATAAATGTGAAGATCAACGAAAAATGAGCTAAAATGAAACAATCACACGCAGATCTGCAATAAAAGAGATAACGATCAAGTTACATAGTAATAGTAATCTAAGCCTAAAATCTATGGATCAAAGTAAATTGAAGTACGCATTTGCTCAAGAGACGCCCTTTGTTCTTCAATTGAAGCCTCCTCTTCGGCACTCAGAACAGGGGTAGCCTCAAGCTCTTCCAAAGTCTTTTTCGTAGTCTCAACCTGTGACTCCAAGTCGGACAGGGTTTCAACTTTAGCTGCTATACTTTGCTGTAACTCAGTTTCCGTTTCCTGCGCCTGTTTCAGCTCAGCTACAAGGCTAGTTATCTTCTTCTGAGTATCTGACAGTCGAAGAGATTCTGCTTCAAGGTCTTCTTGTACTCTACTATGATGTGCCTTCACTTCTTCAAGTTTCTGGTGTTGCTGAAGCTTATCCCTCTCCAAAGATTCAGGGCGATGACGTTCGGCTGTAAGCTGCTGAAGTACAAGGTAAGCATTGACGGCACCTATGTAAGAGCTAACTTGTTGTTCCAACAGGGTAGGATCGCCTTTGAGCTGCCGTATGCCCGCATAACATGCCTTAGTCTTCGCTGCCACTGCTTCCACTTCTGAAAAGTCTGCATTCTTCAATTTTGTCGTAAACACAGTAGCTACACCACGCAAGGCCTTCGTGAATATCCCCTCATAAGGTGAAGATGGACGAAACGAAGCTTCAGGAGGATCAAGGACATTCACAAACTTCGAAGGAGTCGATCCCGTCCTCAGATTGCAAGGTGAGACCATGGTGATAGTAATAGGAGAGCGTAACACTGACGCTTTGCTGGCACCCACAACGGAACTCCATGTATGACCTTCTCGAGAACCAGACTCGTGAGCATCACTGGAAGATGATATCTTTTTAAACTTGGAAAGTTCTTTCCCCTTTCGAGGCATGTACTCTCGAGTAGGCGGATCTAAATCTAATCCAGGATAATCGCAAGCTGCAGTTGACGCTCCCACCTCCAAAGCCACGTCACCTTGCTGTCAAATATGCAAGTTAATTAGTTTGTTTCAAAAAAAAAAAAAAAAAAAAAAAAAAAAAAAAAAAATACCGTACCAATGATAGAGAGGGCACACGTGAAGCACTAGAAACCCCGGCAAACATCACTTCATCATCATTCGTATCTATGACATGTGCTTTCCTTTTCTTGCCACGTCCGTGCTTCGGATCAACATCAGATGCTGCATCACTATGGTATCCATCCATGGCACGGATACTTGTCTTTGTACATTTTTCATTGTGGCGTGATTTCAAAGTACGTTTGCCGCTGGGGCCTTCCTTGTCCACGTGTGGATCACTCCCTTCTTTCCCTGGACAGGAGGTGAGTAGAAATTTTTTTATGTCCTTTCGAAGCTCACCTATACCGGCAGTCTCCCACCATTCTCTAAATTTACTGATGGAACGTTCATACCAACGGATTGAAGAACTAGGAAGGACCACTATAGAGTAACTTTTCGAGAATAATAAAAGTTGCCAAAACTTCAACGCCTCGCGGCTGCTGACTCTACGTTGACTCGAAGCACGAGCTAACATATCAGGAACGTCTTGACAAAAGCCGAATTGTCTGCTAAATCGGTGAGGGTTATACGGCTCTAGATAAAATGATTCACCCAGACGAAAAGGTAAATACGAAGAACGGAGAGAGGCAAGATAACCAAACTTTATGGAATCAAGGTTGTCATCGTCACGGAGAACTTCAACCTTGTTTGGGTGTAATATGAAACAGTTTGCGTTCACTTCTCGGCCACCATAAATAAGGTCACGCGCTTCATCATCCGTGTAAGCTTTGGCTCCTTGAACGCCAGAATAAGCAACCATGGAAGGACCCGGAGGAGGTGACTGCATTTTGTGGTAAGCAGAAAAATAGTGTGTAAGCCAACCATATAGATAATGAGCCGGGAAGTATGATCTAGAGAATGCGGGACTTGAAGATTTGACCATCTAATTTAAGCCTCGATAAATGCTCACCAGAACGGGGATAGCTAGGCTGAATGTATTCCCCTCAGCCAACAAACTAGCTATCTCAAAAGTACATGGCCTGATTTTTCTTTCTTCACTCTCAGGAAGAACGAACACGCACAACCAGCATGACAGAAACGCAGCTAAATAGACTCTGTCCCTGTAAGACTTGTTGACGCCAACCTTATCAAACATAGCTTGCTCTGCAGAGGCCCATTCCGTTGGGCGCGTCGGAAGTTCTCCACTAGGATTTTGTGTTTTCTTTGGAAGGCCGCTGGTCTTTCGTGCTTTAGTGTTAGGAGATTTATAAGTAATCGCTCTCTTGCACTAAAACCTGATCCAATCCTCCGCTGTGACCTTGCGTTCATTTTTTGCTCGTCTCACAAGACGGCGAAAGGCAGTGAATAAATAACTACAAGCCCCTGGAACCAGTCTATTTCCTTGACCATCTCTCTGCATGAATCTTTTTAATTGCGGGACTGTTTCATCATAAATTTCCCCATTAATAGGCAAGCCACCTAGTTTTTGAAGGTCCCATAAAGAAATTGATAGCTCGCCCTCTTTGGTGTGAAGCGTATTGGTAGTATGACACCAACACTCGCAAAAGGCGCGTATGATGCGTGCATCCTTATTGTATGTGTATAAAGAAGCATAGACTGCGAAATCAATAGAAGCAGATGCCAAAATGTCGCTGTAGCGGGATAACACGTCCTCGGTCCATTCCCAGTAACCTTCAATATAAGAGAATCCGCCATACATCTTCACATAGTTGCCACTCCACTTCGCACAACCTGATATGATATCTCGGCCAAGCAAGGAGAAATAATTAGAGGAATCACTTTTCGCTTCAAAAGTACTCTTCAAAATATGATTAGCAGACGTGTCTTGCAGCTCAATCTCCAGTTTCTTTGACATATCTTTTTCAAAACATTTCTTGCTAACAAGGCTTGCCTCAGAACCATCTAAGTCGCGCAAGGACTCGCGGTTGATCAAGCAAGTTCCAGAAGCAGGAGCATCATTCTCTTCATCGACCAGAGAGAGATAAGTGACACTGTTTTGGCGTAGCTCCTTGAGATGTACCATTGTTACCTGCAAATAAAGAGGAAACAAGTCACTAGATGAAAGTCAAAATGCAGGTGACATTCTTCTAAATCTTCATGCGGTCGACGAATCGGGTACATTGCATGATAACTCCAAAGGAGAATCGAAATGATCCGACCGGAGTAGTTTCTAAATCTTCATGCGGTCGATGAATCGGGTACATTGCATGATAACTCCAAAGGAGAATCGAAATGATCCGACCGGAGTAATTTCCACATCTTCAAGCGGTCGACGAATCGGGTACATTGCATGATAACTCCAAAGGAGAACCGAAATGATCCGACCGGAGTAAATCCACATTGGTCGGAAGCCTGACTTGCAATAATCGCGAACCTGCATAGACTACTACTACTAGCAGACAGGGATACAAATAAGGAATTCAAGTAATGAGTAAAACAAAAAAGGAGCAAAATGGGAATACCACGTTATTCCTAGCTAATTTTGGTTGCCAACTCACAAGCACCAATGAGAAGCTAGTTTCGTTGCAACTTTCATTAAAAACAAAAGGAAAGCCAAGTTAGGTTGAGAGTTTGTCTGCCAATATTGTCAAATCTCAAACAACACAAATCAAAGAAACAAAAGTATAGATAAAGACAACGAAAGAGGAAAGATGTCCTTCATTAGTTTACGACATCAGCCTCCTTATTTTCATATAAAAAATGTGTCCTCTTCAAAGGCAACAGGAGATTTATCATAATTCTTACTAACAAGCTAAACCGTTGGGCAAATAAAGTAAAAAAAAAATAAAAAAAAAAAAGAGCTTTGGAAGTAAGAGTTTGAGGTAGTTTGATATCAAGTTATAAGACTTTAAACTACGACAAGGTTTATCCTTTGGTCATGTAAACAAGGCGAAGTCGACCAGAAAGTATATCCATAAAAGAGCAAGACGGATAACTTACCAGAAGTCCTCAAGCGGAAGTGATTTTCGGTACCAACCAAGGTAAACTCTGCACGTATGTAAAAAAAAAAAAAATCAAAGGTTTTACATCATGTTACACGAAATCAAAGAAGTTCAGGCCCGGTGTTTGATATTCGGTGCTACGAAGTTCGGGAACACGAAGCAGATACTCGGCTGCATTTGTTTCTTTTAAAATATACGAAAAAAATGACAAGCATCAGCGAAGTAACAAGCAGCCGATCGATGTCAAGGTCAGGGTCGAAATCAATACTATGGTCGGAGCGTTCGACAAGGCATAAGTCAGGCTTCCTAAGTATGGTAAAATTATATCCAGGGATGGCTAAGCTCAGCGATTAAATCGAAGTTTGTAGAATCCGTTAATTAATGTACCATCAAGCTACGGATGTAATATTCAGCAATTATGAATTATGTGAGTTTTTGAAAGCAATACGGTTGATAGTGCTACAAAGTTCTTTGCAAACAAAGTTTAATTTGTTAACATAGCATATTAAAATTTTGAAGCATAGTCAAAGTTTTACATCGGTTCGACGGAATGAAATTTGATTATCAAATAATTCAAAACCAGTAATATGATTTCAGCAATGATTAAACTTTGTTTGCATATATATAAAAAAAAATGAACAGACTCCAAGATTTCCGCCAGAATAATTACAAGAGTCACAGTCAAATTACTACTCGATCCTAAGTAACGAGAAGATGTTGCCGAAACAAAGGATGGGAGGAACGAGATGAACATACCTCAGTAGTTTTCGGTTCGGATCGTCGCGAAATTCGGAAACTCACACTACTACAGATACAGGCTATAACAACGGTCAAAAACCGTTGTTATATAAAAAAGCGGACGTTGTTAAAGCGTCCGTTGTAGAAGGTTTTAACAACGGTTGGTTTACTTAAGGAAACCGTTGTTAAAACTATTAACAACGGTTTTATGTATAAAAACCCGTTGTGGAAAGTGTGACTCAATTTTGGGGGGAAAGTTATAACAACGGGTTGTAATATACAAAACCGTTGTTATAACTAAAGACAACGGGTTGTTTGTAAATAACCGTTGTTGTTTGTTCTTAAAAAAATAAAAAAAAATTAAATTAAATATTACTAGATGCATGCATAATTACGGCCTGTTAGAATTCCAATGCATGCATTATTACTGACATCACTGTACATATGAACGGATAATATGGAATGAGAAGGGTTAGTAATAGGATTTGAAGCAGCATTATTGAGAGAGATGATGATGATTATGGCACAACTTCCTAACATATATATTAATTAAAAAGCAATTAACTCAACCCACACATTGCTTAGTATAAATACATTGCATATCTCAACTAACATTTCCATTATCTCATATATTCATCTCCAAACTCTAATCGTTAAAACAAACTCTACTTAATCTTTCAAATCAAACTCAAAAACTCTAAGAAAATGAATGATTTCATCCTAAAGACTCTTACCATGATCGAGAACAACAACAACTTCATCCGCCGGTTCCTCCATATTGAGGAAAGTTTCAGAAGCTACCTTGCGGAAGCTCGATCCGCATCGAAGCACGCCAAAGAAGATGGCTTGACGGGAAGCAGCGATTGCGGCTATATATGACGATATAGCAATCGCTGAACGGAACCTCCAAATAGCCAAGGAGGAGAGGATGGATACGATAGAGCACAATAAGATCCTCCATGAAAATATAAGAATTGCATTTTTACATATGTAATTTTTTTTTTTAATTTATGTATTTATAAATATATATATATATATATATATATATATATATATATTAATTATGTTTATCTTACTTCTTCATCTTGCTTCTTCATTGTTTTAGTAACTAATTATGTGAACAATACTTAAACAAATAACATAATGGTCGATAAAAACACATATATGCAAAAGAAATAAATAGAAAAAGAAAATAATGACGATGAAACTAACAGTGATGGCGAGATTTACCCGATAAATACGAACGTAATAGAGACGATGAAATCACAATGACGGCGAGAAGATAAAGCGACGATGAGAAAGAGAGAAATAGAGAAAGAGAGAAAGAGAGTGTGTATGTGTTTTGTGTTTGTTTGTCTCATTTGTGTTTGTGTTTGTGTATTAAGGGTTGTGTTTTGTGGCTGCAGCAGACTTCTGTTTGTGTGGTTTATAGTATGGAAGGTATTGACAACGGTTATTAAACAACAACCGTTGTGAAATATGTTTTAACAACGGTTGTAAAAAACACCCGTTGTCAAATATGTTTTAACAACGGGTTTCAAAAGTAACCGTTGTGATTACTTTTCACTAACTTTGCGCCAATTTTGCGCCAAATTATTAACAACGGTTCTGCATGTGTGACCCGTTGTTAAAAATAATAACAACGGTTTTTATAACCATACCCGTTGTAATTGATTTTAGTATAATTCGCGCCATACATTCTACAACGTCTATTGTGATTTTCGTGAATAATCGTTGTTAAAGGGGCGTTGTAGTTGCCTAAATTTGTAGTAGTGTCAGAATTTCTGCGTTAAGAAATTTGGCCGAAAGCATGGTCAGTATGCTGCAAAATCGTCTATGGACAGCCAAACTGAAGAGAAATATATAAGAAGAGAGAAATAACAGGGGTTATTACCTGTAGAAAATATGCAATGGAAATAGACGCAGAGAGCATAAGGTGGATGAATATATTTCGTTCAAAGCTGCGGGGTTTATATAGGCATGGGTAGTCCTTAAACCCTATTTCTAAACGGACTTGTTGCCGAAGGAATGTAGAAATCAAAGAAATAAGAAGTCGTTGATAGAGGTTGTGTTTCCTAAAAATATCCTAGTACATAAATTTCAAAAGTAGCTTACTCATGCAATTCGGCCCATGAGTCACTATTTAAAAATTTTTATTCATCAAACCATACGGTTGGGTATGAGCTAAGGAGATGAACTCGAGTATATCGGGGGCAATATGTCATCCGCTAAATCAGAATATGATAGGGTGACGACAAAAAATTATGAAGCTGCCTTTACGACAAGTTTGGGTACGCCTCGATCTTCAAGTCAAACAAAAAATATGTCAACCGCCAAGTCAGATAATGACAGGGTGACGTCAAAAAAAAAATTATTACCCTTACGACAAATTTGGGTATTCCTCGACTTCCAAATTAAACAAAAAATTCACCCGCGAAGTTAGATAATGACGGGGTGACATTGTTAGAAAAATGGATTACCTCTACGATAAGTTAAGGTACCGTGATTTTCAAGTCAAAAAAAAAAAAAAAAAAAAAGCACACTTGCCAAATCAAAATACTGATAGAGTGACGTTAAAAAAAAATGGGTCATCCTTGTGACAAGTTTGGGTGCGCATAGACTTCCAAGTCAAAGCCAAAATGAATCGAGACCTCGCCACATCAAGACACCAAAGGTGCACGTGACAAGGTCCCGAGGGGGCAATTTGTAGGCACGGAAAATTTATTAATGTGCCGAATAAATAAAATAAATCAGTTGAATCTGAGCTAATATTAAATTTTAGCTCAATTTGATTAATTTGCCCCGATTAAATGAAATACGGATCGACTCGGATTACAAAATGGGTTATCCGGATCATTAGACCCGAAAAAGATCAAATTTGGGCCAAATTCACTAATAAACCCATAAATGGGCCTGTGAATGCCAAAGTCCACCAAGGGGAATTGAAACTCTATAAATAGAGCTATTCCCATTCATTTCAAAGTTAGAGAAATTATAATCATAAATTTCAGAGAGAAGAAGACACAAAAGCTCTATAAATTCCCTCTGCAAGCAGTCAACAAGCACACCAAAAGTGTGCCGCCTGCCCAAGAAATTCAAGTTCAAGCTACAATATTCAAGAGAGAATAAGTCGCAGTGACCCTCTCAAGAATACAAATCGACACCTCCTATAGAGTCATACAACCTCTACAGGTGTCATTCAAATACAACGTTCGCGCCTCTACTACAGACATCGTTTTTCGTGATCTACTACGGCATTTAGAATCAGAGGATACATTAGAGATTGTACACATAAACTTTCTGATATTAATAAAAATTCATTTGTTTCCTATTTTGTATTACATTTATTTTGCGATACAAAATTTGCTGTTACAGGAATGTTCTGGAATGTTCCGGATATTTCTATTCCATATTTTATAATTATTTCACAATCTTTTATTCTTTGGTAAACAATTCCCCGTAATATTCATACAAGATATTAAGGAAAACCAAATTATTCCGTCCTTCTATAACTTAAACACGGAAATCTTTCTTCCGCAGGTGGAAACCACTTGGGAACAGACGCAGCAGGTGTTGCGCCTCTTCCAAGAGAGGCGATGGATCGCCGCGCCTCTTCCCAGTCCTTTTCTGCGTATTTTTCGTATCTTTTTCATATCTTTCCGAGATTCACTTCCAAAGTCTCTCCGAAACCCTAATTCCTTCACGTGATTAGTATAAATAGGAGCCTTCGCTCCTCATATTTCTCATGCGAGTGTCCGCCCTTCTCTTCTCCCTTTGCATTCTAGACCTTTGTTCTTACTTTTTCGCGTCTACGTGCTTGAACATTCGACCACGTAAGCTCGAATCCTTCTGAGTACCAGCCTCGTTTGCATGACCGACCAATTTGACCAACTCCACAATCAATCAACTTAATTAATCTAATCGTTTTTCCTCTTACGAGGGCACTTTCGTTACATTCGAGTCGAGCATCACTAATCGATAACTTAGTTCATCTCGTTTCGTCAAACATGTAAGTCTGAGGGTGTAAATCTCTCTTTTATTTATTGTTATTTACTTTTTGTATCATCATTAATGTAAGGTTTATGTCGAAAACACCTTGTTAAAACCGATTTCTAAAACCGTGCTTTAAAACCTCTTTTTACGGATTTCCAGAAGACAAACCGTCGAGAAAGGACGCAAAGAATCGCTGCGCCTCTTGAAGGAGCGCAGTTCCTGCTACGCCTCTTCGTGAAGCTGCCGCAGTTCCTGCTTCCTTTCTTCTTCCTTCGTCCTCTGTAATTCGTCAAGCTTTATTCGTTTTCGTTTGTTTTCTTTAATTCTTTGATACAATAGCATAATAATTCATCTGTATGTTATTTATCATTCATTCATATGTATAATTCATCATTAAATCCGACTTAAATCCCAAGTAATCTCATATTTGCGGGTTTTCGTCACTAAATTCAACCCGGATTGTAGGAATTCGATTTGTTCATATCGGGTTTCTGGAATTCGATCTTTGATATATTTTCATCCGTCTTTTGTCGCATTCTTCATTAGTTTGTCATTAATTCGTTATGTTTAGCCTATTTAGTTCACTTATGTCGCTAATCGGTCGTTAATCCATGTAAATAATCCGTCTTAATTCCGTCTCATCCATGTTTTATTGCTTTTATGACCGTTAATCACATGTAAATAACCTATTAATCACTTCCATCCGAGTAAATATGTTAATTATCCATTAAATTCATCAATTTACATTAACGATTTGCAGTTCCGGCTTCACAGCCAGAACTCACTCTTGGAACAAGACGCAAAGAATCGCCGCGCCTCTTCCAAAGGGCGATCTGCTGCGCTGTTCAGGTTGAGTTCTGTCTCTGAACTCCGTTGTTGCTTGACTTAGTTTAATTAGCTTACGTATAATTGACTATTAATCGTAATATCACCTACTGATCTGTTCGTTAATTCTTTGTTTTATTCTTTTCCTCAAATCATCCGTTTTAAAGGTATTTTCGACATAAATCAAGGAAACCCGATGTAATTATTGTAATTTTCATTATTGTAATTTTCTTTATTGTTTTTATCATTGTATTTTGTATCCATTGTATGTTTTCACATGTAATTGAGCATTAAATCCTACTTCGACCCAATTGTATGCTAAATTAATTGTTAACCAACTTAGTATTAATCTTCACATGCTAGGATTAAAACTTGGATGTTGCATTGCATGCATATAATCGACGATATATCAAGTATAGATGATGTCCCTAATCATTAGTAGAGGCCGCTATCGAGGCGGGCGGGATTAGGTGTTCGATCAAAAGAGCTTCCTAATACGTACCCTCACCCCTTACTCCAGATCTCTGTGAACATCCGTGTTCATTGGCATCCACGAGAGTCATTCTAGACATAGAATGCTAAGGGTAACGATTGCTTAGTGTTCATGTCTCTACTTTGTGTCTTGACATGACACGAGGTATTCGAACGGTTCCAATTTCCCATAAAAATTGGTGGCGACTCCAACAAATGCAAACGCTTGTTCTCTCCTCCCAAGCGCCCCCGTGGGCCCCCGTTATCCACACAAATAACCGGTCAAACATCCAAACGAGTAAGACCACATTGACCTAATACAATTAACTTGGTAAAAATCACCTAAACAGATTGGCGCCCACGGTGGGGCATTGTGGTCGTCAATCGTTGATAATCCAAATACGCAATGGATAAGCAAGTGTCAGATGCCGTGTCAGGGAACAGTCAACCGTCGTTGCCACCAAACTCTACTCAAAATTCGGCATCAACGGTGTCAACTCAGGCTTCTGGGTACACCTCAAGAATTACATCTACGGCAAAAACTTCTTTACCTCCCAAAACCCTGCTGCCGCAGCCCAAGCCAGATCAGACAAAAATACAACAAGCTCAGGCCGCACCCCCCACCACCCAGTCCAAACGCAAATCTTACTCACTGGCGTAGAAAACCTTCAAAGGGCCATGGAAAATATGCGAGAAGACCAGATGAAAGCTGAAGCTGAAGCAAGGAAAAGAGACAGGGAACTCTGGGCGCAGATAGACATTCTGAAGCAGCAATCTGTCACATCAGCAAGCAAAGAGGGTTAAGGTAGGGCTCCATTAGTAGATCTAACGCAGGGGGCATCAAGCAGCAGGAATCCGCTTCGACAGATACCAGCTGAGTTGTTGACAAGGTTTGATCTAACAAGCAGTATCATCAGAGGAAAGGATAACCCCACGAGGGTTGGGATACCTCACACCAGAAAGTTGGCAGCCAACCAACCATGTGCAAGCATTGTCAGGTAGCCTCCCTATTGGTAATCTTATAGTAACCAATCAGACACCCGACATAGGGTCCACGGGCAGCCCGCAGGAGAACTGGCAGCAGGGAACACTCGTGACTTCAACCCCATTAGCTGCCATAACACATCAGAACCTTCAAGAGTATGGACCAGGAAGCAGCGCACTTAATCAGCAGGTAGCTGACAGGCGAGCCCCAGACTCAGGAAGCATAACTAACCAGCAATATTTGGAGTTAAGGGAGATGCTAAGCAGGGTCCCGGGATTGCCACCTCCACTTGAGAAGGTGGCACCTGACAGTTATGCCGACTCACCATTTGTGGACGCCATATCCGTTACAGCTATGCCAAAGGGATTCACAAATCCAAACATGTCTCTCTTTGATGGCACGACAGATCCCTTTGACCATATGAGCCAGTACAAGCAGAAGATAATGTCAGTGACAGTTGTAGGGCAAGTAAAAGAGGCTTGCATGTGCAAGGGATTTGGATCCACATTGACGGGGCCAGCACTTCGATGGTTTGTAAGCCTGCCCAATGGGTCGATCTCCACATTTGCCGAATTGGTAAATGCATTCACCCAGCAATTTGTAAGCAGCCGGAAGCCACAAAAGCATCCAGGAGACTTGTACCGAATCGTCCAGGGAGCAGGAGAAACCATTGGGGAATACAACACCAGATTCAACAACGAGAAGGTGGCAGTACGGGAGTGTGATGTTTCAATCGCAGTAGAAGCTTTCAGGAGGGGCCTCCACCATGACTTCGACCTGTACAAGCAGCTAACTATGCACCCTTGTCATAGCTTTGAAGCGGTACAATAAAAGGCAGCTGCCGCAATCAGATTGGAGGAAGACATCCTAGCCAGAGCCAGCCCGCCTAATACACCAAGCGTATCCAACACCTCAGCCGTAGAGAAATCAGCAAGAAAGCAGTCTACTAGTAAGAGGGATGAAAGACACATGCCATATGGAAGGGGAGTTAACAGGTCGAAGAAAATCAGCAACTCCCTACTCTGGCAGAGTATGGACACTACTGGCATCAGAGGAATCCTAAAAGCACTCAGGGAGATGAGAGATGGAGTAAGATGGCCCAAGCCACCAGTAGAAGGACGGGCATGGAGAAAAGATAGCAAGAAGAAGTATGAGTTCAATCGTGACATTGGGCATAACACCGAAGACTTCTACACACTGCGAAGGGAGATCAAGCGTCTGTATGAGCAAGGAGAACTGAGCCACCTATTACCACGTGGGGGTAAGCAGCAGGATAAGGTAGGCTCCACGAAGCCAGCAACTCCACCCACATGCACTAAGATAATAAACGTGATAACAGGCGGCTCAGATCTAAGTGGGTTGACATATTCAACAGCTAAAAGGCACGTCACTGAGACTAAGGGAGATAGGCCAGCAAATTCCTGCAGAATTTCTCACAGTGATTGGATTTTGTTCCTGGATTTCATGAGATCAAAAAGGCTATTTTATGCCCTAACACTGCATTGGTTAGGGAATGTGAAAAGTTGCGTTTTCCCGAGGATTTTCTTACAAAACCTATTTTCCCTAATAAATTTAAAAATCGAAAGCGACTTTTTCATTTTCTCGAGGAGAAATGCTCCCTGCGTAAAAGATTCCTCCTCTACCTGCTGTTGCCTTTGATGAAGGAGATATATGTGACGAACGGGAACATCATGATGCACTCATTATCACCCTGTCAATGGCTAACTGTACAGTCAGAAAGGACCTGGTAGATACAGGCAGTTCGGTCAACCTGATCATGTTAAAAACTATAGAAAACATGGGGTTGAGTGAGAAAGATTTGCAGAAGAAAACCATCTCGTTGGTAGGATTCAGTGGGGAAATAGCCAACTCACTAGGCGAGATAGTCATCCCAACCTATGTGGGAGGGGTTAACAAACAGGTCAGGTACCTAGTCATAGACGGACCCTCTACCTACAATGTCATCCTGGGAAGACCGTGGCTACACCAGATGAAGGCAGTCCTATAACAACCCGATCCGCCACGTTGTAACACAGCCTCAAAAAGATAATATGTGTACCTTTGGGCCTATTATTTGTCTTCACTTAAGCCCAAAAGTACAAGGCCTTGTTAGTAAGTGGTGAGTGAAATCCTTTATAAACATATCTCAAGCCTCTTACTTTCCCGATGTGGGACAACTTCCTTCTGAATCATCTCTTGGTGTGTTACAAACTCCCCCACTTAAATAACACAATGTCCTTGTTGTGCCCGGAGGCTGATCGCAGCCAAGCCCAGAATCCTCCCCCGCTAGGTGTGTGACCCGGGTACTCCCGACCACAGGCTCACCACACGGTCGCAGGGTTGCTCTGATACCATTTATAACAAACCGACCCGCCACGTCGTAACACAACCTCAATAAGATGAGATATGTACCTTTGGGCCTATTATTTGTCCTCACTTAAGCCCAAAAGTACAAGGCCTTGTTAGTAAGTGGTGGGTGAAATCCTTTATAAACATATCTCAAGCCTCTTATTTTCCTGATGTGGGACAACTTCCTTCTCAATCATCTCTTGGGGTGTTACAAGTCCCCTCAACATACCATCAATGCATAAAATTCCCCACTCCATGGGGGGTAGAGACAATACGAGGAGATCAAGAGGAAGCTAGAGGCTGCTACAAGAGAGCACTAAAGTGCACCGACCCTCCAAAGATAGCAATTCTGAGCGACCGCCCAGGACAAATACATTGAGACCCAGCTGAGGAGCTAGATCAGATCAACCTGGACAAGCTGCACCCAAAGAGGACCGTGCTAATTGAGTGGATGCACAGAAACCCGAGGCAAAGAACTAATCGAATTTCTGCAGGCTAACATGGATTGCTTTGCATGGTCACATGACGACATGATAGGAATAGACCCATCCATCATAACACATAAACTCAGTGTGGACCCAAAATGTAAACCCGTCAAGCAGAGGCGAAGAAAGTTTGCAGCTGAGAGGAATAAGGTGATTAATCAGGAGGTAGACAGCCTTCTGGCAGCAAAAAAGATAAGAGAAGTAAAATATCCAGAGTGGTTATCCAACGTGGTGGTGGTGCCTAAGAAGAATGGAAAATGGAGAGTATGCGTGGACTTCACTGATCTCAATAAGGCATGCCCTAAAGATCCCTTCCCGCTACCTCATATTGACGCAATGGTGGATGCAACAACAGGATATGAAATGCTGACATTCCTGGACGTATGGAGTGGTTACAATCAAATCAAAATGGATCCTTCAGATCAACATAAGACAATGTTCATGTCTGAAAGAGGGATATATTGTTACAATGTCATGTCATTTGGCCTAAAGAATGCAGGTTCCACATATCAGAGACTGGTCAACCGCATGTTCAAAGAGCAGATAGGAAGAACTATGGAGGTATATATTGATGATATGGTGGTGAAATCATAAAAAGTTACAGATCACATACGGCACCTGGCACAGACATTCAATACCCTGAGGGAGTACAAGATGAAGCTAAACCCATCTAAATGCACCTTTGGAGTATCCTCTGGTAAATTCTTAGGCTACATTGTAACCCAGAGGGGGATAGAAGCCACCATCGAGCAGATTAAGGCCGTGTTGCAATTGGAGTCACCTGAAAAACTAAAGGACGTTCATAGACTAGCTGGCAAGGTAGCAGCTTTAAGCAGATTCATCTCAAGGTCCTCGGACAAGTGCATGCTATTCTACGACATACTAAGAAAAAGCCAGAAGTTTGAGTGGACTGCAGACCACGAGCAAGCATTCAGGGAGCTGGAACATTATCTCAGCAACCCACCGCTGCTGTCAAAACCGGAGCCAGGAGAACAACTGTTCCTCTACCTAGCTGTCACCGAGGTAGCAGTGAGCGTCGTTCTAGTTAGAGAGCAGGATAAGGAACAAAAGCTAGTTTATTATGTAATTAAATCTCTGCTGCTAACAGAGACCAGGTACACATCTCTTGAAAAGTTAGTGCTAGCTCTGGTAGTGGCATCTTATAAGCTACGCCCCTATTTTGAGTCTCACACCATACATGTCGTGACCAACTACCCGCTGAAATCCGTCATGAGGAAACCTGAGCTGTCACCCAGAATGTCAAAATGGTCTGTACACCTTAGTGGGTATGATATCCAATATGACCCCAGGACAGCAATCAAATCACAAGCACTGGCAGACTTTGTTTCAGACTTCAGTCCAGCCATCCAAAATCTGGCAGACGAGGAAATCTTGACCCTAGAAGGGGGCAGGGAGACAGAGGTCTGGCAGATGTACATCGACGGAGCCTCCAACCAGAGGGGGGGGGCAGGTGTAGGTTTAATCCTACGATCACCACAGGGGGAACTGATAGCACAGGCAGTAAGGTGTGAATTCAAGGCAACTAATAATGAAACAGAATACGAGGCTTTGATACTAGGAATGCAGCTAACTCTGGAGTTGGGAGTCAGGAACCTACACATATCTAGCGACTCTTTGCTAATAGTTAACCATGTGAATGACGAGTTTATAGCCAGAGACTCAAAAATGGTCGCATATTTAAAGGTAGCAAAGGAGCTAAAACAAAAATTCAAAACTTGCAAGCTCAAGCAGATTCCCAGAGATCAGAACGTAGAGGCAGATGCCTTAGCAACTCTGGGGGCAACATTCAAACCAACAAAATTGTCCAGCATCCCCATCGCACACATGATAGAACCTTCTATCCAGAAGGCAGACGAAATAGACAAAGGAGAATTGGAGGATCAGCAGGATGAGCTGGGAGTTCAGGCAACCACGGAAGCCGGGGCAAACTCCCAGCCAACTGACCAGACGCCTGATCAGCCAGCTATACAGACAGATGACGGGACTGGCGGATGCCTTTCCTAGACTGGCTGCGTCATAACAAGCTGCCAGACAACAGAAAGGAGATAAGAGGCTTCAAAATGAAAGCCTCCAGATTTATACTAATTGATGATATACTTTTAAAGAAATTAGTGGCAAGTCCCTACTTACGATGCCTGGATAAGCAGGAAGCACAGACTGTGTTGCATGCTCTCCACAATGGTGAATGTGGAAACCATGCAGGGGGGCAGGAGTCTGTCAAACAAAGCTCTCAGACAAGGTTACTTCTGGCCCACGATGAGGGCAGATGCAGCAGAATATGCCCGTAAGTGTGACGCCTGCCAGCGTTCAACACCAATGATCCACCAGCCAGCAGAGCCCTTACACCCTATCATTTCTCCCTGGCCATTCATGACATGGGGAACGGACATAGTGGGCCCTCTACCTAGAGCCAGAGGGAACAGAATCTGGATGCTGGCGATGACAGATTACTTCTCCAAATGGATAGAAGCAGAAGCATTCACAGAAGTAAAAGACAAACATGTTATCTTGAAAAATGAAATATCATCTGCAGGTTTGGCATCCCATCAGAAATCATATGGGACAATGGCTCACAATTAATCTCCAATGATGCTGAGGGATACTGTGCCAGATAGAACATCACCCTGAAAAAATCAGCACCCAGGACTCCAAAGTCTAACGGGCAAGTTGAGTCCAGCAACAAAATTATCATGGATAATCTGAGAAGGAGGTTACAAGAGTTAGGAGGAAAGTGTGCAGATGAATTGCCACTAGTGTTATGGTCAGACAGAACGACGCCAAAGATAGCAATAGGCCAAACACCCTTCAGCCTGGTGTTTGGTGCGGAAGCAGTCATTCCATCAGAAGTTCTAGTTCTCACCCACAGGTATGGATGTATGATGAGGGAACTGAACAACGCAGAGATGGTCAGGAGCCTGAACACAGTAGACGAGCTACGAGAAAGTGCAAAGATACGTCTAGCTGCCTACAAGCAGTCAGTTGCCAGGAGTTACAACAAGAATGTGAAAGTCAGACTCCTGGAGGTAGGAGACCTGGTTCTCCGTGAAGTGTTTCAGAACACTAAAAATCGAAAGGCAGGAAAATTCTTCTACAAATGGGAAGGACCATACCAGGTAGAAGGAGTTGTTGGCCATGGTGCATACATACTGATGACTATGGACGGTCAAATCATACAACGCCCATGGAACATACTTCACCTGAAGAGATATTACTTTTAATAATAAGTAGATTTTAGCCTACGGAGTAATGTACTATGAAAAGCCAAATTATTTCAAAATAAAAAACAAAAAATCCGATAGTAGGCATACTACCAATTTCATGTCCTTTTCTGATACCTTTGTTTCTTTCAATTTTTAAACTACTATTGGAGTGGTGTGGTTTGAAAGCTTCCTGGGACCACAATTACTCTGGTACCCCATGAGATGGCGTCAGGTACTTCACATCACCCTGATAGACTTTTTTGTTTTCAGGCTTCTCTAGGTGCGTCACTCTGAATCCTAATGTCTATGGTACGTTGAAAGTGTATCTAGCAGAACTGTCAACTGCCAACGCGGGGTGACAAGGCACATGGCACTCCAACATGCCTAATCTACTTTCTCCACTAGGAGCACCCTCACTAGGCGGACTGTGGAACATATGAAAGGGAGCCTGGTTGACAGCTGAAACGCTTACCCAGCTACCCCTGATACCACTCCTGGACGTAGCTCGCACTAATCGCAATTAATCAGGGCCCCAGCGTGCATGCACACATATATGGAACGCAGGGATCTCTGAGCTACCAGAATCCTACAACGTCCCATTGGTCCTAGAATGATGATAAACTTGCCTAAATTACGCCCCTGCTGGCTGTAAAACATGATGAACACACCTTGCGTCATGAACAAGGTTAAGTAGTCAAAATTGCGGCATACGCCTAAATCAGTTATCAGACTGACACGACAGCTAGCTGAGTCTAAATCAGCCTTTTCAGGCTGACACGACTGGTCTAAATCAGCCTCTGAGGTTGACACGGTGTCACGGTCCGAAACTTTGAGTCGGGGCGTGACGCGCACCTTTGTCTAAACGCTTTGACAAGAATGAAAGCGAGAGCGTTAGGCACTAGTGTTTGTCAAGCACTAGGCACTCGTAATCGGTCTCGGGTTGTGGGTGTCGAAATCCTAGTCTCGATCGACACACACGGGCTTGTTAGAAAGGTGAAGGCAAGAGTCGTTCACAAGAAAGCAACAACAAGCAATAAGAAGGCAACTTGGTGGGAAGCAGATGTTTGATTGACTAGTACTCCCCAAAGAGGGAAATTTGATATTTACATCCTAGTAGAAGGAAACATTGATTTTACAAGTTTAGTTCAGAATAGCGATATACCCATTTATGGAAATAAAAGCTATTCTAAAACTAAGCTAAACTAAGAACTTACTTACTAAAAAAGTACAGGGGAAATAAAATTACATAAGCATAAATAAAACTAAGGGTTCAAGTGTGCGGATCATCACACTCTTCCCCACCTAATCTGTTGCCGTCCTCGGCAACGCTTCAAAATCTTCATGGCTGGTTCAGTCGGCTGATGTCGCTGGGAGTTGATTGGAGCGGATGTTGGCGCGCTTGCTCTTGTTGCGGGTGGGATCTTCAGGATCTGGATGGTAAGGCTTTAGACAGCTCACATGAAAGACGGGGGTGACACTTCATCCAGCGGGCGGTCCACCAATGCTACTTCCCCAATCCGTTTGATCACTTGGATTGGGCCTTCGTACTTCCGCACTAGACGCTTGTCTCGTCCTCGAAGGAATCTCATATGCTCTTTGTTCAGCTTCACCATGACCATGTCGCCTACTTTAAAATCCCTTGGTCTCCGATTCTGATCCGCCCACTTCTTCATGCGGCGAGACGCTTTCTCCAAGTAAGCTCGAGCAATTTCGGCATTCACGTTCCATTCTTTCACATATTCGTGGGCTTTCTTTGTCCGGCCTTCATATGTATCGCAATCGTGGGAGGCAATAGCGGTTGTTGACAGAACAAGCTCAAACGGGCTCTTGTTGGATGAAGAGCTCGTCTGCACATTAAAACAGAATTGGGCAACATCAAGGAGTCTTACCCACTCCATTTGAGTTGCCCCAACAAAGTGTCTCAAATACTCTTCCAAAGATGCTATTGAATCGTTCGACCCGGCCATCCGTTTGAGGATGGTAACTTGAGGACATCCGCGGCTTCGAACCCAGGAGATTGAACAATTCTCCCCAAAATAGTCCCGTGAAGCGAGAATCGCGGTCACTGACTATACTTTGAGGCAATCCCCAATATTTCACAACATGTCCAAGAACATGGTGGCGGTTTCTTCAGCGCTACACGCCTTAGGAAGAGGAATGAAAGTCGCGTATTTTGAGAATCGATCCACAATGACAAGGATCACACTTAACGCCCCTACCTTCGGCAACCAAGAGATAAAGTCCATAGAGATACTCTCCCATGGTCTTGTAGGTACGGCAACGGATTTAATGACCCCGCTTCTGTTTCTCTCCCTTATCTTGCTGGCAAATGAGGCATGTCTTCGTGTACTCCATCACATCATCCTTCATCCGGGGCCGTAGTAACTTCTCTTCAATAGGCATAAGGTTCTCTCGCCATCCCGGATGACCCGCCCACAAGGTATCATGGCACTCTGTAGAATCATCTTCCTCAACCCGGCCGCCTTTGGAACAAAGATGCGATGTCCTTTCGTGAATAAAAGCCCATCTTCCACCCAAAACTTGCGAGTCTTTCCTTCTAAGGCCAACTGTTTTGAGTCCTCGCCATTGGGTCTTGGTCGAGGTGTTCCTTTGCCTTAGCTCGAATATCTGTGACCACGGTGGTGGTGGACAAATGAGCAATCGTGTGTAATGTAGCCAAATCACATCTTCGGCTTAGGGCATCGGTGACTCGTTTTGCGGCTCCCGGTCTCGTAAGCAAATTCCACATCGAACTCGCCAACAACTCTTGCCATCTAGCTTGTCGGCTTGTCACTTGGGCTGAGTCGGGAAGTGAGACGCAGCGGTATTATCGGTCTTGACAACGAACTTTGATCCCAAGAGATAATGCCTCCATCCCCGCAAGCAATGAACAATAGCTAGGAGTTCTTTCTCTTGTACCGCATAACGAGTCTCGGCTCCATTAAACTTTCTGCTCTCGAAAGCCACAGGGTGACCCTCTTGGAGTAGCACCCCTCCGAGGGCGTAGTCAGATGCATCCGTCTCAACTTCAAAAGGCTTCGTGATATCCGGCAACGCCAAGACCGGTTCCTGTACCACCGCTTCCTTGAGCTTCTCAAAGGCCCTCTTCTTGTCGATAGACCACTCCCACTTAGTATCCTTCTTCAACAAGTCGGTGAGCGGGGAAGCAATTTTCGAATACGCTCGGATGAATCTTCGATAATAGTTTGCGAGCCCCAAGAAAGAGCGGAGCTCGGACACATTCCCCGGGGTTCCCGATCCTTGATAGCGGCAATCTTTTTCGGGTCCATCTTGATTTGCCTTTGCCCACTATGTGACCAAGGAAATTCACTTCAGGTTGGGCAAATTCACATTTCTCTCTCTTCACGAATAGGTGGTTCTCTCGGAGCTTCGCAAACACCAACTCCAAGTGTTTTACGTGTTCCGCCAACGAGCGACTATATACAACGATATCGTCTAGATATACCACCACGAATTTGTCCAGGTACTCGTGGAAAACATGGTTCATCAACGTACAAAACGTTGCGGGCGTTTGTCAAGTCAAGGGCATGACCAACCATTCAAAAGACCCATACCTCGTCACACAAGCAGTCTTCGGCTCATCTCCTTCGGCAATTCGAACTTGATGATAACCAGATCTTAGGTCGAGCTTGGTGAAGTATACAGCGCCTTGTAATTGATCGAACAAATCCGCTACCAATGGGATGGGGTAGCGGTTCCTCACCGTCGCTTGTTGAGCCGGTAGTCGATACACAATCTCGGACTACCGTCCCTTTTTTTCCGGAAGAGCACGGGGGCTCCATAGGGAGCTTTGGAAGGTCGTATCGACCCCGAGCGAATCGGATCGTCTAGTTGTCTTCGTAGTTCCGCTAATTCGGGAGGCGCCATCCGATATGGCCCTCGAGCGGGGAGGTCTTGTGCCGGGAGTAATTCAATTTGATGGTCTACCGAACGTCGGGGTGGCAGACTCATAGGTAGCCGATCGGCATCAAGTCCTTATTGTCTTATAGCACCTTCTCTACTTGTGGGTCTACACATTCAAAGAAAGGTGTCTTCTTTCATGGACACTATACACAAGTATGTAGGCTCTCCCTTTTGAAGTCCCCTCTTCAATTGCATTACCGAGAGGAGTGGCCCCATTTGCTTTCGGTCGGTTTCAACAGACTTTCACAAGACATGGTTTTGATCCCACCATTATTAAAGATCCATTGTGGGGCGCCAGAAAGGTTGGGGTCCGCTCGAAAATCCATGCCGAGGACGATCTTAAAGTCATCCATCGGGACGCTGGTGAAGTCGAGCTTCCCCGTCCACTCGCCCATCTTAATCACCACTTCTCTAGCCACGCCCTGAATTGGCAAGGCTTTGGAGTTGACAGCTTTCATGCTTCCTCCTTCGCGGTTCAACTTCATTCCGAGTCTCTTCGCTTCGTCGGGGGTGACGAAATTATGGGAGGCTCCTGTATCTATCATTGCTCGAGTGGCCTTCCCATTGACGTTTATCTCCACGTACATCGATTCCGTGGACTTGGTCTCGGAGCGCTCGGCGCCTTTGTCCATTGAGCACATCATGTGGACTGCTCCCATTCGAGCCATTTCTCCTTGCTCACTGGCCTCATCATCATCGCACCCCTCTGCATCAGGGCTTATCCCCTCGGGATTCTATTCTACTGACATCTTGGACAAATTCTTCTTAAGGGTGTTGAACTCCCCTTGGTGAGGGCACTCGGACATTCGGTGCGGTCCTCTACAAAGGAAGCACGCGAACGGCTTTCTAGCAGTCGACGCTTCAGAATTACTACCCTTAGAAGAGGTTGGAGTGGAATTCGTCGGACCCCATCTCCTATTATCACCTCCGGGACGAAACCGACTATTACCCGTAGAGGGAGGTCTTGTTTGTGAAGTCGTCCCTCCAAACCTTTGGTTGCTTCCGCCTGTTGCAGCGAATCCCTTCTTCTGGGAGGTTTCGCGCTCCGTGTAATAGTCAACTAGCCTTTCAGCAGCTGTCATCGCAGTTGCGAGGGACTCAGGTCGTTGTCGCATGATTTCTCGCTGAGCCCACTCCTTCAAACCATCAATAAACTGAAACACCCGATCCTTCTCGGTCATGTCCGTTATCTCCAACATACAAGCCGAATATGCTTTCACATAATCGCGAATCGAGCCTGTATGTTTCAAGTTCTTTAATTTCCTTCGAGCTAGGAAATCGGTGTTCTCCGGGTAGAATTGTTCCTTGAAGAGTCGTTTGAAATCATTCCATGACTCTAGTCTAATGGTTCCTGCCTCGATCTCGGCATGCTTCGAGCGCCACCATTGTTTAGCGTCGTCCGTTAGGTACATACTCGCGGTACTGACCTTTAGACCTTCGTCGAGCGCACTCACTCGGAAGTATTGTTCCATGTCGAAGATGAAGTTATCGACTTCTTTCGAATCTCTCGCCCCACTATACTTGAGGGGTGTAGGCGGCTTCACCTTAGGAGTTCCACCAAAACTCCCGTCCGCGGCCATTTCATCAAGGTATTGCACATGTTCTCGAGTTGCTCGACTTTATCATAGAGATAACCCATATCCGAGTTATACTCTTTCGGAATCGCCTCTTCGACGGCCACAAGGCGGCTCTCATGCCCCTCTATGGACTCGTCCACGGCCTCGAAGCGGGCAGCATGCCCCTTTACCGTCTCTTCAACTACATGGTGAGTATTCCCCAAACTCACAATGAGTGCCTCCAAGGATGGAATTTTCTCGTCCATCAATTTCTCTAAAGCCGCCAATTTGGCCTTAGTGTCACTTTTAGTCCCACTCGGTTCTACCGCCTTTGTTGCCATCGTATCAAAGAGCCCGTCAAGAAAACCTCGGCTCGATACCAAATGTCACGGTCCGAAACTTTGAGTCGGGCGTGACGCGCACCTTTGTCTAAACGCTTTGACAAGAATGAAAGCGAGAGCGTTAGGCACTAGTGTTTGTCAAACACTAGGCACTCGTAATCGGTCTCGGGTTGTGGGTGTCGAAATCCTAGTCTCGATCGACACACACGGGCTTGTTAGAAAGGTGAAGGCAAGAGTCGTTCACAAGAAAGCAACAACAAGCAATAAGAAGGCAACTTGGTGGGAAGCAGATGTTTGATTGACTAGTACTCCCCAAAGAGGGAAATTTGATATTTACATCCTGGTAGCAGGAAACATTGATTTTACAAGTTTAGTTCAGAATAGCGATATACCCATTTATGGAAATAAAAGCTATTCTAAAACTAAGCTAAACTAAGAACTTACTTACTAAAAAAGTACAAGGGAAATAAAATTACATAAGCATAAATAAAACTAAGGGTTCAAGTGTGCGGATCATCACACTCGGCCACCCCTCCCTACAATGCGGCACATGCCTAAAAAAATATATAATAATAATAATATTATCTAATGATATAAATAATACTAATAATATAAAAGTAGAGTGAAAAAGGGTAGGTGGGTGTGGTGAGTTGTCGATAAATGGTTGGTTCGGATTAAAGTGGGTACAAGGTAAAACGTGACGGTCTATAGCTAGACGGAAATTAAGACATAAATTATTATTATTACGGTCACTATTATTACTGTCCGACCAAAAATACGTATACATTCATTCTTTTATAAATTATGCCTCAAGAATATAATTTAATATACGTATTTTTATAAAAATGAGCTTTTATATAATACGTTCATAAAAATCGTGTTTGACATAAAATTAATTAAATTGAATAATTCAAAGATATATAATAAAGTGGTTAAACGGTTTAATAAATTTTAAATGTCAAAAGGGGAAATTCGCGGGTGTTACAATCACCCCATCTTTTAAAAAGTTTCGTCCTCGAAACTTGAAGGTAGAAAAGAAAGGTTATAAAAATAAAATTGAACTTTTAAAATCGGTAACCAAAACATTAAAAGGTTACTTACTTGTAAGAATTAAAATTCTTTCAAATAGGGCATCAAAGGAACTATTAATTCAAAGCGGAAAAATACGAGATTTTTAAAACCTTTAAAAGTTTAAACTAAAATTTCCCGACAGAACCAAGTCGAAAGGCAAATCATTTGTATAAATCAAAATCAACACACTTTTAAACACTAACGAAGAGTTTTCAAAAGTGTAAGTCTCATTCATGGAACGAAATTGCTCTTGTCGTGCCCACAAGAACGCTAACTTTCCAAGCCAAAGACAAGTTTAAAGCAAAAATCATTCGCCGACAAGCGTAGAACAAGTTATTAAACGTCTCTAATAACGAGTTCTGACATCCGGTCAACGTTAAAATCAAAAGAGAAAAGTAATTTACTCAAATTTTCTTTTGTAAAAGCCAAAATAGAAATAGAAGTTTCACTTTTAAACTCAACAAGGAGTCAAGTTTGTGAAAAGATAACATCAAACTTTGACAAGGAAATCATAAACAGATCAAAGTTAACAGAATTGGTTAAAATTTAAAGAAATATCAGGTTTAGCAATTAAAATCATGATAAAGTAGTCTATATTCCAAGTACAAATAGGAAACTAAACCAAATTTTTATTTTCAAACCTTTAAAATGGGTAAGGTTTTGCAAAAGTATCATAAACTTTTAACAACGAATCAAAACTGGTAGCCTGAAAGTTTAGAAGTTGTATGAAATGAAAAACAATTTAGACAACATAAATACCAGGTACACTAAGAGAGTTCAAACTTAACTAATCAAAAGAGCTATGATGAATTTCATAGGGATAAAATTCGAAGTCAAATCCACAAGGATGTCAACGATAGAGTTTCATAGATTACCAACATCAAATTGTAAGGAGAAGCATGATGAAGCGAGGAGATAGGGTATGAAAGGTAACGCTTATGGTCACAGAAGAAGATGAATTAGACAACAAGGAAACGCCAGGTACACATATCTCAAACAACAACATCATCCAAATGGTCCTGAAAGCTTCCTAACCACAAAGCTTATAATCACAACACTTCCAAGGATTTTCTCAAATTACTTATGTTACTTCACCCTAAGCAATTCCATGAAACAAGGCACTCCACTACGAGTGTAATGTAAAAGTTTTGATATAAAAATTGGAAATATCACTTGAATATAATTTAGAAAATATATATATTATAATAATTAAAAGATTCTCCACTTTATTTTTTACATCAAAAATTATTATTTATGATACTTTCCTAAATTAATTTTTGATGATGTGGACGCTCTCAGATCGCTCAAAAAAACTCTCTTTTATATATATACTAGTTTGGATGCCCGTGCGTTGCAACGGGGTAATTAACTTAGTTAAAAAAAATTGGTTATAAGGTCTTAATATTTACATCTTATCTCTAATAATTTATTTAGATATGATCAAAAGTCAAAACATCTTATTTAAGAGACGCAAAAGATGTTAGGTTGATACCCAAGTTCCAAGGATGCCTCATATTTATAATCATAATCTTTCGATGTGGGACAATTCTATTATTTTTATATAATCCTACATTATTTTTCAATGTGGGACATATAACATACTAAGAAGTACACAATTTTATATATATACAAATTATATGAAATCTATACGCTAATGATGTCATTTTTACCATGAATCAAATCATGTTATTTTCATAATTTTCTTAATGATATTTTTTTGCGAAATGAAATGTAAAATTTTTTATATAAAAATTAGAAACATCACTTGAATATAATATAGGAAATAAATTTTATAATAATTAAAAGATTCTCCACTTTATTTTCTACATCAAAAAATATTATTTATAATACTTTCCAAAATTAATTTTTAAGATCACCCCACCTTATGTGAATTTTCTAATGTGGGACAGTTCAACTATTTATATGTAGTATATTTACTACACTTACATTATTTTTCAATGTAGGACCAATAACACACGAAAAAGTACACCATCTTTTTTGCACCTATTTCGATATCCAACCCGATTTAATAATGAGAAAATATTATACTATCTATTTATATTTGTACGTTTTTTCCACTTTTTGTCATAATTAAAATATGTACAAATGATATGATTTAAATTACATTTTTTTTCCTAACACGACTTTTAAGATGTAATTGAGGGACAATAGAATGTATAAAAAAATGCAAAATATTTCTTTTTTCTGGTGCGATTTTGATTAATGGTTATAAATTATGATGTATTTTAGTTACTCAAATGTAATGAGGCATAATAATTACCTATATTTGAAAGTTAAAAAGATTTAATTCTACTATTTATCAAAGTAAAAAAAGCTCATTATTAATTTGTTTGTGGATTCAAGATCTTTTTATGCAACACTTGATTGTATTATAATTCATAAATTTTCTATTTTAGTGCAGAGATTATCATTATATGACACAATCAAATTTATGTATATTTAGCACCCATTTTATTTTTTAATTATGACTTTGTCTTAAATAAAGTTATTATATTATCGATTGTCTTAAAATAAACATTATAATATCACTAATATAGTAATATATAATTGCTTTTATAAATATCTACGTGATTAATATTTGTATGGTATTGTTGTAACTAAGGTTTGCCGTTAATACAAACTCTTATAATAACTCTCTAAGATAATTTTTAAGCGATTCAAAAGATTTTGGGTTGATACCCCTAAGTTATGACTCATATTTATAATTATGTGATACCTCACCTCACCTCATGATAATCTTCTAATGTGGGACAATTCAACTATTTATATGTAGTATATTTACCACACCTACATTATTTTTTAATGTGGGACAAACAATATACTTAGAAATACACCATCTTTTTCACACCTAATTCGACATCTAACCCAGTTTAATAATAATAATAAGCAAATACTATAGGAGTAATATTTATTAATATTCGTATAATACATTTTTTAACTTCTTATTGTAATTAAAATATGCGCAAATAATATAATACTATATTCTAATGCTAGCATTTATTTACCACGAATCTAATTATATAATTTTTCAAAAAAAAAAAAATTATGTTACTTTGTTGCTAAATGAGATGTATAAGTTTTTATATAAAAATTATAAACATTACTTGGACATAATATAAAAAATATATATATCATATCGTGGAGTTAATGATATAAACTCTTAAAAGTTCTCCAAGACAATGTTTAAGAGACTCGGAAGGTTTTGGGTTGGTATTTAGGTTCTAAGGATACTTTCTATTTATAATCATATGATCACCCACCTTATGCTAATCTTTCGATGTGGGACAATTCTATTATTTATACGTAATATATTCACCACACCAACATATTTTTCAATGTGGGACAAATAACATACTTAGAAATACACCATCTTTTTCGTACATAATTCGACATCTAACCCAGGTTAATAATAATGAACAAATACTATACTCCCTCGATCCAAGACCAAATACAACATTCCTTTTTTTACACTATTCATGAACGAATAGAATCTTTACGATTCCTTGCAATATGTAAGACAAAATATGGTCATGTGAGATTTTATTTGATTCACCTATAAAGTACAATGAGAATATCAAACTTTAAATTTTTTATAATGTAAACTTAAAGATATTTACGTTGTAACTTGTGTATTGGCAAGTGTGTAAATGAAAATGTTGTATTTGGTCTTGAATGGAGGGAGTACTATTAATTAATATTCGCACGTTTTTTTTTATAATATTTTTTTGGCAGATGAGATGTATAAGTTTTTATATAAAGATTATAAACATCACTTGAATATAATACATAATATAGAAAAAATATGTATATATCATACTGTGAAGATAATGATATAAACTCTTAAGAGCTCTCCAAAACAATACTTAAGAAACTCAAAAGGTTTTTGGTTGGTATATAGGTTCCAATGATGACTTCTATTTATAATCATAGGATCACCCACCTTATGTTAATCTTTCGATATGGGACAATTATATAATTTATACGTATTATAATCACCACACTAACATTGTTTTTCAATGTGGGACATATAACATATTAAAAGAAGTACACCATCTTTAATACTCGTATGTGCAAATCATATGAAATCTATACTCTAATGAAAGCATTTTTTGCCACGAATCTAATTATATTATTTTCATAATTATTATAATGACATTTTTTTGCCAGATGAAATGTCAAAGTTTTTATATAAAAATTAGAAACTTCTCATGAATATAAAATAGAAAATATAGATATTATAATAATTAAAAGATTCTCCACTTTATTTTTTATGTGGAAAATATTATTTATGAAACTTCCCTAAATTAACTTTTGATGATGTGGACGCTCTAGAATCGCTCGAAAAAACTCTCTTTTATGTATATACTAGACTAGGTGGAATGCCCGTACGGTGTACGGGCGCTAGTAATTTCCATGCATTGAAATCCCAATGCATCTTCTTATAGTGTTTTATCGAATATTCATTGTAAAATGTTAATCAACTATTTCTGGTCTATTAAAAACTGCTACACCTCTGCTCCAATCGTGATGTGCCATGAATCTGGTCTATTGAACAATGCTTATTCGAACTTGATAATTTTATACTCCGTCTGTCCCGGTCATTTGTTTATCTATTCAATTTTAAGGTGTCTCATAGATAAGTTGTTATAACTATTGGATTTGTTAGCTTACTATAAAATCTTATCAATATTCTTTCGCAAAAACTTAATGTTTCTTGATTAGATAATAAGTACTCCCTCCGTCCTAGTCAATTGTTTACCTATTTCATTATATTTTAGGGTGTCTTAGTTAATTGTTTACATTTTGATTTTAGGAATGTCTTTAATGAGAAACCTGATCCCCCACACTCAATTTAGTTAACTTATCATCTAATAATTGCTGGTCCCGTCCCATCTCCTTATCTTTATACCAAATATAATACTAATATTTAGGAACATTTCCTAAAATCAATACTTGAAGCATTATGAGTAAATTATATGTAGTAAAACTTATGCAGTTATGTTGGCCTGGTATATTTTGTTCTAATATATAGTCATGAACTTATGATTCATATATGGAACTACGCAATGAAAAAGACAATAATTAGTTGAATTACATGCTTAATATTTATACTAATATAGTAATATATGATTGTTTTGTATTTTAGGTAAGATAGCTTATAGATTCTACATTTCTACTATAAATTTGTTCGTAGCTAACAATTACGAATATATAATACTGCAATTATGTTTGACTTCTATTAGAACTGTACATCTGTTTGGTTTGTTTGGCTTATTCCCATGGTTTAAGAGTTATGTAATTGGTACTTAGTAAAAACCTCATTTAATAATAAACAACTTTGTGTTTTAATCGTATTTATTGCCCATTATCTTTTTTTAGGATTTTTTTATTTGTTATTTATTGTTTAGTATTTTATCTTACATAGCTAAAAGTAGTTGTAAAAGTTGGACTCTCTCACGTCCCTTGAAATCTCAACTTTTAATGTGGAGGCTCGAAAGTTATTCACAATAGTTGAACTCTTTATAATTACTCGAAAACTTCCTGTTTTAATTATATAGAATGATGATATATAAATTGGTAAACAAAGTATGAAAGAAAAGTTTTATTCGGACTTGAATAAACTACTCATTTACGAACATTTCTGAGTTTAATTGTACAACAATATAATCTCATATAAAACACACATCAGATGAGTGAATTCATAATGTGATGAAATGAGATTATTAGAACAGGGGCAAACCAATCAGATCCATCTTCCGAGTACACTAGATGGTTTTCTACATATTGTTGTTCCGCGCGCGTTAACAACAGCTAGTCCAAAAAAAAAAAAAGGGAATAAGAACGAAATAAAAAGCGCGAAAGTGGTAATTTACCCCCTTAACTTTGTTCAATGGTGAAATTAGGCCCCTTAACTTTCAATTGTAGCAATCAAGCCCCATAACTTTAATAAAAAGTGAAATTCAACCCCAATTTTTATTTTTCACTTAAATTTCAACAAAAATTCATTTTATATTTATATTATAAAACTAATAATACATAAAATTATAAATTTTAACCTTCTTAATTTATATAAGTTTAGTTATTCATCTAAAGAATAATTTTACATTCATCTATATTAAACAAAATAAAAATGTCACAATTTTATGAACTATTCTTACATTTAGAAAAAATTGTCTAAAATTGTAAAAATATAAAAAAATTGGATTGTATAAAATTTATAGATTGTATAAAATTTATAAAGTTATAAAGTTAAATTTTATATTTGATTAATTGGATTATAAAAATGAATTTTGGTGGAATTTCATGAAAAATCAAATAATGGGGTTGAATTTCACTTTTTGTTAGAGCTATGGGGCTTGATTGCTACAATTAAAAGTTAAGGGGCCTAATTTCACCATTGAACAAAGTTAAGGGGGCAAATTACCACTTTCGCGAAATAAAAAGGGATTGTGAGGTCAATACTTGAGGGTTTCGAAAATGACCGTTATTTCAGCTCTTTCAAGTTTCGGCGGTTAGAAATCGCAATCTTTCGGTCAGGTTCTTCCCTAATTTCTGTAATTGATGCCTAATTTAGTGATTTCTCATCTTGATTAGGTTGAATAAAATTTATGAATTTAGGTCATGCCTTTTTTGTTTTCAATCTCTATCGCTGTTTTTGTTGCAATTCATTTCTCTAGACATTGTTCAAACGTTTAATTAATCAATACTCCTCCAGTTAGGAAAAAAGTTGTTCCGAATTAAAAAGTTGTTTCGGTACTTGACCCGTTTTAATGTTAAATTATGTTAGTTTGAGGAGTTGAAGAATTGGAATCTTATCACTTAGACATATTTATTTGTTTACAATTACCTGCAGAGCAGAATAGTAAAAATTGGAATGCATACTTTTGTAGCAATACACTATCTAGGAGTAATACTTGTAACAGTGACGTCATTCATGGAAGAAGTATTTTCACTAGTCAACACTGACGACGATCCTTTATCATTAGCTGTCTGGCGTTGCATGAACCCCGGTGGTTTTGGTTTCGGAAGATCGGTGATATCCCTAACCAACATTGATATGACTGTAGAAATGTTTGGCCTGTCCTTTGCTAATTCTTGCACGCATAATAGTCCTACGTGTATACACCTTATAATCTCCTCATTCAGATCTGGATTGCAGATTGACGGATCAATGAATGAATTCATATTGTCTTCATTCCACAGTTTCCAAGTCTGAAATCATCAGTTAGGAATTAGGATAATCAATAAATGTTGGGACATTGAATTCAAATGTGAAAAATATCCGAGATAACTCACATATCCTATTAGACTCAAGGATTCCTCTTGAAACCAAAAGCTGCTGTTCCTTTTTCCACTTATTATCTCCAAAAATAAAACCCCAAAGCTGAACACGTCTGATTTTTCAGAGAAATGCCCTTCCATTGCATACTCCGGAGACATGTATCCGCTAAATATATGACCAAACGTGTATAGTTAGATGTCGTTGTGATAGGAGCATCATTTATAATATGAGCAAGGATGTAATGTAGGATACTTACTATGTTCCAGCAACCCGTTGAGTGCTACCTTGATCTTGGCTGCCCCCAAATATTCTGGCCATACCAAAGTCTGAAATTTTGGGGTTGAGGTTTTCATCCAGCAAAATGTTACTTGGTTTCAGATCTCTATGGATAATCCTTAATCTAGAGTCTCTATGAAGATAAAGTAGTCCTCGACATATTCCTTCTGTAATGCTGAACCGTTTCTGCCAATGTAGAAGCTTACGCTTTTGTGAATCTGATCAAGGGGAAATCAAATAAACTCTTAGTACAAGTATCATGCTTACAAAATGTTATCATGAAATATTTTGTAAATTAGAGGGTCAAATGTACGCAATTTGGATGACCAAAATGAATAATGTGATGTCTGACTGTTATTTTGCGATACAAGAAGCATAGACAGTTTGGAAATGGAAAATATTACTATTAAGGAAATTCAGAAGGCAAATATTAGAAACTCTAGGATTATAAGAGTAAGTTACGCTACTGACCGAATAGATACGCGTCCAAGCTTTTATTTAGCATGTACTCATATATCAGCATCTTTTCCTCTCCATCAACACAACAGCCCAAAAGCTTAACTAGGTTGCGGTGCTGAAGTTTAGAAATCACTAAGACCTCATTCATAAACTCTTCTATGCCTTGCCCAGAAGCTCTTGAAAGTCTTTTTACTGCTATCTCTTGACCATCTTCCAGTGTTCCCTGTTAAAAAGTTAAAACGTCATATGTTCATCTAGTAATAATTCTAAGTCGCAATCCACAATAAATGTTTGTAAACATCCTTTTAGAAGGTTTTGTTACCTTGTATACTTGGCCAAATCCGCCTCTGCCAAGTAAGTTATCCTCATGGAAATCGTTTGTTGCTTTGACCACATCCTCAAATTTCGTCACTTGCAAGTCCTCAAGCATAACTTGACTTTTGTCTCCGAAGACATGTTGATCAGATATCGACTTTTTTCTTCCTTGTTGATTTTCAAATCTTTTGTTTCTTTTAGGCAGCTCCTTGCTCTTTTTTTGAGCTCTCCATTTCCACAAGAACCATATGATAGTTGCTAATAGTATTACTAATCCTAATATCACACTTACTATAATAATTATTTTCACCCTGTTATTATTACCTGTAAAACATTGGAATTGAACTGTCATGCCATATCTATACGATTTTGTTTATTTATTTTTATTTGGAAGGAAATATAAGTAAACTGTAATTGGTGTAATGGACCCACAAGGGCAGTTTTGATGACAGGTAGAACATAGATCATGAGCATCACCACTCAATGATTTTACGAGGTAAGTGCAAGTAAATTTTGATAAAGATGTTAGCATACCTAGCTCGGAGTATGCAAGTCGGACGAAGAGATCTGTTCCACCAGGGGCGAGGACAGCAATGTCAACTAAGTTTACGCTCCAGGTCATACAAGCAATCGCGGTATCATATGCATAAGCCAAACAAGTGCAGTTTGTGACGCACTTGTCTCTGCACTGATCTTTATTAAGCCCCACAGTCCATTCAGCATTGTCTGGGACTTTCATTGTCCCTAATCTCAGAAAACCTTCACTAGTGCAGTCTCGTGGCTTCCTTCTCACGCACCCACTGGTCCAATTTCCTCTCTTCCATTCCTCCTTGTCTTTTGGTTCAAACCCTTTTAAGCAGCTACAAATTGGTGAAGTTTTAGGGTTGCAGCTTCCAAACACCCCACATTTCGCATAAATGTCACACTCATTATCTGGTGCATTCCATGAGACAGACCAACTCTTCTTAGTACCATCCCACCATCTCTGTGCTATTATTCCTTGATAGGATAATGCATAATGGGACAAAAACGATTCGTTTGCCCCTGTGAAAACCAGGGAAAGCACCCCTCCTGTATCATCTTGAGTGAATGTTCCTGTATTGATAAAGATATTGCCATAGCCCGTGTTATGGTATCTCGTCCCAATGAAAATGTTTCCATTCCATGGACCGCTTCTCCAGTATATACTATCTCCATCCCAAATAATTATCTGGAACAAGCTAAACGAGTTTGTCCCGAGTGCAAATCTTCCATTGGAGGGATCTGTAGGGCTTGTCCAAGATTGCAGAACGTTCCTAAGATCGGACTTTTTGGTGAGAGTAAACCTCATATTTGGCAAGACTGAGTCAGTCGGGTGTTGAAAACTCTGCCACAAGGCCGTCCCATTTTGTCGAGTAGTATTGGATTCGAACACTTCCACAACCAGGTCTCCATAATCCAGAATTCGTGCCATGGAAAATCGAGCCTTAGGCAGAGTAACATTTGATGACCAGAGGGTTTCATTCTTTCCATTCAAGACTTGGAGATTCCCAGTCACAGATAATTTAAGTACACCAGAATGGTCAGTAAGGGGATTATTCTTGTTAGCTACCCATATAACCTCCTTTGTAAAAGGTTGATTATACCAGATTCCGACGTAACGATTTGTGGAATTAGGGGGGCTGAAAAATCCAAAACTAAATATCTTTTTGTTTGAGACTAATGTACCTGGGTCTTTCAGGAGTTGTGCTGATGTTAGACTGTCAACAGCACTGCTGAATTCTGAACCCAAATGGAACAGCAACATAACAATAAATGTACATACTGGTTGCATTATTATATCCTCAGTTGATAATAATAATAATAATATTAATGAAATAATATATAATATAATATTGTAACAATATTATAATACCTGATTGATATATTTTACAGCATGAAGCTGAGTCTTGGAGGAGAATTCATGGTTTAAAGATGATGTTATGTTTGTTGTTTGTTGTTTATGGTTTATGGGGGATTTTTGTAGCTTATAGCTCTCTCTTTTGACAGAAACATGTGGCCATGGATGTGATGTAGTGCTCAATACTTCGTATTGCTTACATTCTTCCACCGTTGACGTTGACCTGTCTTTGTTATTGTACTATGATAATTGATGGGTGTTTTTCTAGAGCTATTTAAATACCAAAATTTATTCGTTTTAAACTTAACACGGTTAAGTATCATACCAAATGTGTATATGAAACAAATATATTGCTTTTACCCATGCATTTTTATATACACAAATGGTATGTAGTTGTACTTGACCCGTGTTAAGTTTTAGGCGGATAGTACTGTCTTAATAGAGACTTACTGATTTAAATATTCAACAAAATCAACTCTACTCATTGAAATTGCAGTGGAAATTGAGAGGTTGATTATGATCCTTGATTGTGACGGCATTATATGATGAAGGCCGACGACCTCAGTCATACATTTAGGTACGTCTCCTTTAACATTTTGTTACCATTTGAACGTGACTTATTGTTAGATAGGATTACAATCCAAGCTAAATGGGCCATGTTTGGATGCTACTTGGTAGTATTATTATGTTAAAAAAACAATAATTCGTGTATGAATTATATACTGTGAATTTGTGATTTAGTGATCAAGCATATTGTTACCAATTCAAGTCGAATTTCCGTGTTTGTATAACAAATGAGGTAAGAGGGAAATGAAGGAGGAGAAATTTATTTTCACTTGTCCAAGTCGAATTAAACTTCCTACACGGTATGAAAAATATGGAGGGAAAACTACACTTCTCCCTTTTTCTCACCCTTTTGTTGGACAAGAATGATTATTTGGAGGGATTTATTTTCGCTCGTCCAAGCCTAACAAATGATTATTTTCTCGCCCTTTTTTTTTTTTGACAAGAATAGTGCTTTGAACTCTGTATTAAAAGTTAAAAAAAAAATAGAGATTAAATAATTATGCATTACTTCTTATTAGTATTATTATAGAACCAAAGTAAACATTTTATCTTGGCAAACTGTACGGTACTTGGGTCTATACAAATTCTCATTTGTGACGGACAAAATCCGTCAAGCTTGTGACGTGAGACAAAGGGGCAAGTGGGAGAAGATTATGAGAGATCACAAGCTTGTGACCGTCATAAGCAGGAGCCGGCTATTCTACACAAATTGTGACTTGTGAACTTTCATAATAAGTTCCTGTGACACGGGATCTATAGAATAAACTCGATAGGGTGTGAAAAGAGAAGCTTCCTAGAAAGAAACATTCTTGAATTTAAGCTAGTCTTATATACTCAAAGGAAAAGTTTCAAAGTTACGGTGTGGTAAAGTCAATTAGTGGCCTTTAAATGGGGCATGAAGCTTTGATTTAATTCAAAACAAAATTATAATTGTGTCTCAAGCTTAACATTGCACATTTTGGATTCAATGGTACCTACTAATTGAAATATTCATATTAACATGATTATCTCTTTAAAAGAAAGCCACTAAAACAAAATAAAATAATTCGCAGAATTTCAAAATACATAACATTTTCCTCTAAATTTTAAATCTAAACAATCTATTTTCTCTTATTGAAAGAATAAATTTAATTTGACGAAAGACACCTCCAAAATCCATCCAGAATGTATTCTCCCCTTTTTCCTAAGGTCTAAAGTATAAGATGTGAGATACAAGGTTGAGTGAATGTTGTATTAATTGTATTAATGAATGTTAGGGTATACATGTATTTATAGGGAGAGTTGTAAGCTAAGTTAGGAAGGTATACAAAGATTATATGCTTGAGAGAAAAGCTACCTATGATAATAATATCTAATATATTTACTATATTTAAATATTATTGTTAATATGCCCCCGCAAGATGGACGACGGAGAAAGTAGACCAATCTTGTCTCGTAGGATAAAGAATCGTTGCTTGTGTAGGGGTTTGGTGAGAGCGTCAGCTAGTTGATCTGTACTGGCAATGTGCTGAATTCGAATAGAGCCTTGATGAAGTTGTTCTCGAACAAAGTGAAATGATAAGGCCATGTGCTTCATCCTGGAATGAAAGACTGGATTTTTGGCGTACATTGTAGCGGACATGTTGTCGCAGTAAATAGCTGGCGGTTTCGTGACATGGAAGTTAAGCTCAGTGAGAAGATTCCGAAGCCAGAGTAACTCAGTTCTGACGTGACGGAAGCGACTGCGCGAAATTCGGCTTCCGTGGTAGATAGGGCTAGGCCACGTTGCTTTTTGGAGGAGCATGTAATAGGATTACGTCCGAGATAGAGAATATATCCAGTTGTCGAAATGTAATTGTCTTTGTTTCCGGCAAAGTCAGCATCACAGAAGGCATGGAGACAGAGCGGGTTGTTGGAGTATAGTTGTATGCCATGGTGTTGAGTCCCTTGAAGATAACGAAGGAGACGTTTTAGAGCAGACCAGTGAGTATCGGTAGGATGATGGAGAAATTGAGCTAACCGATTAACAGTAAAAGCAATGTCAGGTCTGGTAAGAGAGAGATATTGTAAACTTCCAACTATGGCACGATAGTCGGGGTGATTATGAATGGGTTTATTGTCTTCCCGAGTGAGGTGTGTGTCGGGCGACATATGTGTAGTAGTTGGTTTTGCAGTGTCCATTTTGTATTTAGTTAATAGGTCATGTACGTATTTGGACTGATTTAAATGAAGACCATTAGTATTCGGTGTGACTTCAATACCAAGGAAGTAAGAAAGCGGTCCTAGATCTTTTAGGGAGAAACGTTTAGATAGATTGTCAATAAAGCACTGTAAATGAGCTTGGTTTGGACCGGTAATAATAATATCATCGACATAGACTAGCATAAATATGCGAGTTGTTTTGGCTGTACAAATAAATAAGGACGAATCAGAAATTGATTGTTTAAATCCATAAGTAACTAGAAAGGTTTTGAGCTCCGTGTACCAGGCTCGAGGAGCTTGTTTTAGACCATAAATGGCTTTGTTTAGTTTACACACAAAATCCGGTTTAGAGGTGTCAACAAAGCCTTGTGGTTGACTCATAAAAACATTGTCATTTAAAGTCCCTTGGAGAAATGCATTATTTACATCGAGTTGTCTTAAAGTCCATGAATTGCTAACAGCAAGAGATAAAATAAGGCGAACGGTGGTTGGTTTGACAACAGGACTGAAAGTTTCCGTGTAGTCAATACCGGGTCTTTGATGAAATCCTTTTGCTACCAAGCGAGCTTTGTGTTGTTTTAGGGAGCCATCGGGATTATATTTAATTCGATAGACCCATTTGCAACCGATGACATTTTGAGATGGGTTACGCGGAACCAAGGTCCAGGTTTGATTTTTCTCGAGAGCATGAAATTCATCTTGCATTGCGGTTCTCCATTGAGGTAATATAAGCGCTTGTTTGACGGTTTTGGGAAGGGCATTGGGTGACGCGGAAGCATGAGCGAGATTGGCATATTTAGAGTTGTTCTTGACATACTTGGGATTGGGTTTTCGAATATTGTTGTCTAATCGAGTGACAACTGTTCGAGTTGGGGGAGGTGGTGGTGGTGGAGGAGGGGGCGGTGTGGCGAGGCGGGGTGTGTGCGGGAGGCGGGGGGTGTGTGTGGTGGGCGAGGTTCGGTGGCAGGTTGTGTGGGGCTGGCAGAGGTGGTGGAGGGGGCTGGATTGATGGGAGGAGGGCGACGGTGGTAGACCTGGGTTATGGGAGGGCGTGGCCGAGGCTGAGGTGGTGGAGTGGAGGGCGACACGGGTGAAGGAGCAGGTTGTACAATGGGTATGATGACTGGGCACCAGTCGTTCGGATCGGTGTTGTTATTAGCCGGTGGGTCAGGAGCAAGTAATTGAGCATAAGAAAAATTGTCTTCAACGAATTTAACATGTCGTGAAGTGTAAATACGGTTTGTTTTTGGTTCAAAGCAATGAAAAGCACTTTGAGTAGATGAGTAGCCAACGAAAATGCATGGAATGGATCGATATTCTAGTTTGTGTCTTGTATAGGGTCGAAGCCAAGGATAGCATAGGCATCCAAAGTTATGTAGTTTTGTATAATTAGGAGGTTTATTATGTAGTTTGAAATACGGTGTTTGACCTTGTAATGTTCGGGTTGGAAGACAATTAATAAGATAAGTAGAGGTAGTGAAGGCAAATGGCCAAAGAGTGGTCGGCATTTTGGCGTGAGCGAGTAGGGCTAAGCCCGTTTCAACAATGTGACGGTGTCTCCTTTCGGCATATCCATTATGTTCGGGAGTATGCGGAGGAGAAGTAAAGTGACTAATTCCGTTATCTAATAAATCATGGGTAAGCTTTTTAAATTCACCATCATTATCGGAAAAGAATTGAACAATTGGTTTTTGAAAGTATTTCTCAACAAGTGCTTTAAATCGAAGGAAGACTTTGGTTGTGTCAGATTTTCGCTTTAAAGGAAATAGCCAAGTATATTTACTAAAGTGGTCAACGAATATCACATAGTATTTATAATGGTCATATGAAAGAACGGGACTAGTCCAAAGGTCCGAATAAATTAATTCGAGTGGAGCGGTTGTTTGAAATGAGGATATCGCAAATGGTAATTTAGTACTTTTGCTAATATTGCAAGAATCACAAGACGAAAAATCGGATAAACTAAATGGTAGACTTTTATTGATAGTTTTCATTACATCAAAAGTAGGATGGCCTAATTTATGATGCCATGAAATAGGAGATGAGCCTCTCTTAAGTAAATTTGCGGTTGGAGACGATGGGCTCAACTCGTAAATTCCATCTTTAGCTTGGCCCTGGAGTATTGTCGATCCCGTCAATTTGTCCTTAATAGCAAAAAAATTAGATGAGAAAATAACATTGACATTATTGTCTTTACAAAGTTGAGAGATTGATATAATGTTTCTAGATATTTTAGGAACATGTAAAACATTATTGAATTGAAGAGTCGATAATTGAAATTTACCTATATTAGCGATGTCGAGACCCGAACCATCACCAATAATAAGGTCATCTTGACCGAGATAGGGAGAGTGAAAGGCCAATGTGTCAAGATCATGGGTGACGTGGTTGGAGGCCCCACTGTCAAGGAGGTACTGGTGGTTGGGTGGCGGTACAGTAGCGACAGAAGTGGTGACCGAATGCGCCTGGGGTTGCTGGTGTTGACGGGTCGGGGGTTCAGGGAAAACAATGGTGGGAAAGAGTTTGCGGAAGAGAGGACAATCAGCTATGACATGGCCCACTTGACGACACCATTGACAGCGCCCTTTAAAGGGACGCGGGTTCGGGTTAGGATTGTACTGGGCAGAGGGTTGGCGGGTGTTGTTGGCGGCGGTGTTGGATTGATAGCGGTTGTTATTGTAGTTGGGTTGACGCTGGTTGTTGTAGTAGTTGAGGCGATATGCAGCATTGGCGGTGGGATTGTAAATATCGATGTCGGGTTGTTGTTTTATTAAAAGTTCGTGTTAGAAGCAATTTTTCATGTAGTGCCTCAAACGTAATTGGGTTGTCACGTGCTCTAACCGTGTCGATAACGGGTTTAAAAGTTTTATAGTCTAAACCTTTAAGAACTTTTGAAATAATATCTTCGGAGTCGATTATTTTACCCATTAATGCGAGTTGGTCGATACATGATTTTATGGTGTTCATGTATTCGGTTATAGATTGATTAGAGGTTTTTACAATCGAGTCTAAGCGGTCTTTGAATTGCATAATATGCGCACGCGAGGGGTTTGCGCTAAAATATCCCATGCTTCTTTAGAGGTTTTAGCACGGATTATGAGGGCTTGGACGGTTGACGATAGAGTGCCCATAAGGGCCCCTAAAATCAACCCATCTTGTTTAAGCCACGAAAAATAGGAGGGGTTGGGTTTCTCGGTTTTGTCATCACCGACTATGGTTGGTGATGGAGCGGGGTTGGATCCATCAAGGAATCCGAGCAAACTGAAACCAAAGAAGATATTGGTGAGTTGAAAAAACCAGGTGGTGTAATTTGTTGGTGTCAATTTGACACAGTGAGTTAGGTTCGGCGAGGTGAGAGGCGCGGTGATATCGTGAGGATTGTTGACGATGGTGTCTTGGTTGTTGTTGGTCATTGTCGAGGATGAGGGTTTGAAGGTGATTGGTGTTTGTCGTTTGAAGGTGGAACGGCGGGGTTTGAGGAAGTGTTTGGCGGATCGATTTGAACTCGTAGATACCATATAAGATGTGAGATGCAAGGTTGAATGAATGTTGTATTAACTCTATTAATGAATGTTAGGGTATACATGTATTTATAGGGAGAGTTGTAAGCTAAGTTAGGAAGGTATACAAAGATTATATGCTTGAGAGAAAAGCTACCTATATTTACATATGATAATAATATCTAATATATTTACTATATTTAAATATTATTGTTAATATAAAGGGTCTCGGTCCCCATCAGCTGCACATTAAAATGACTCTCTGGGCAAAGATCGTGTGAGTGTGTGCAGTTATGCTTCGGGTGCTTCGCCTATTAATTTTATTTTTTACAAGAACATATATCTCCATTAGCATTTGGCAAAATGAGGTAGAAGAAAATAAGGACATCGCTCCAGGGACGTTGATAATAAACTAGTCATCAATAGATCACCTAAAATGGCTCTTTGCAATTTTCTCAGAAAATATAAAACCTAGACTAACCTATTATTTCCATCAAACTGATATAAACTAGGCAGCATACCAATCACTGCCAGGGCGCCAGTAGAACAACAGTAGGAGCAGTGTTGAAGAACAACCTAATGCATAATGCTTAGTGAAGCAACACACTATCGCCCGCTTATGGCAGTCATAGAAACATAGTTTTCTGAATAACCTTCTTGGCCATTTTGAGGTTCTGAACTCGTCGAGCAAACTTTACTTCGTGTAAAACCAGGTTCCTTTGGGCGTGGAAGATTTTCAAAATCATCAACGTCAAGCATGAAAATCAAAGTGGAAACATTGGGCCTATCTGTCGGGAATTCTTGCACACATAATAACCCTACTTGTATGCAGTTCAAGATCTGTCTTTCATAGCATGGTTTGAATACTGTTGGATCAATCAATGAGAGTATGTTTTTGTCGTTCCATAATTTCCAAGTCTGAAATAATACAAGAGCCTGTCAGCTAACAATAGATTAGAATGTATTTTAATCTGTTTCGTGATCGATTGCAACTTACATATGCTAACAGGTTCAAAGACTCATGATCGTGAAAGTTGTTGTTCCTTCTGCCGCTGACAATTTCCAGTAGAAGAACTCCGAAACTAAAGACATCTGACTTTTCAGAAAATCGACCTTCCATTGCATATTCTGGAGACATATATCCACTGCACAAATGATAGGTAAGTTTTCTGATCTTATAATATTAGACTCAGCTCCAAGTGTTGAATTGAATGAGCCATGAGGGCGCGTGTAAGAGTATCACACATAGATTTGTAGGGTAATCTAAATATGGGTAGATAATAAGTCTAACATAGGTTGAGAAAGTTACTAGGTTCCTGCGATTCTTTGCGTGTTTGCTTGATCTTGTTTGATACCAAATATTCTTGCCATCCCAAAGTCTGATATCTTCGGATTGAGTTCTTCATCTAGCAAAATATTGCTTGGTTTTAAATCTCGATGAATAATCCTCAACCTAGAATCTCTATGAAGATAAAGAAGGCCTCGACATATTCCTTGGATGATTTCAAACCGCTTATGCCAATCTAGTAGTTTACGAAGCTCTGGATCTGTGAATAATAGTATTTATATAAATGAGAGAATGGTTTTGAGCTAACCAATTTGACATTACCAAAGATTGAGCATATTTCTTACCAAAGAGAATTGCATCTAAGCTTTTATTCGGCAAGAGCTCATACACTAATAGCTTCTCTTCTCCTTCCACACAACATCCAAACAGCCTTACCAAATTCTTGTGTTGTAACTTTGAAATCAACTCCACTTCATTCATAAATTCTTGGAGCCCTTGTCCTGATGCTCTAGAAAGCCTTTTCACAGCAATTTGTTGTCCGTCATCCCATACTCCCTAAAGAAGTAACACATTTCCATCATCGTATTAGTTTCAAATATTTCCACAATAGTCGAACGAGAAAACTAGGCAATGAATCATAGGCCTAGATTATTTTAGGATCTAGGATTATTCAAACAAGGTAATACAAAATATACCTTGTATACAGAACCAAAACCTCCTTCACCAAGCTTGTTGACGACAGAAAAGTCATTTGTTGCAGTTGCTAACTTTGCAAACTCAAACAAAGGCAAATCATGGAATTGTGTCTCTCTAGATATTGTCCTAGATCTCTTTCCTGCGAAAGTAATTAAATAAATATGTCACTTCTTTAATGGAGATTGCGGATTGTCTAAGCTCCGGATTTCAGAGTCAGATAATGAATGTTACCATATCTGTGACCCAACCGCGTGCATAGGAAGTATAATAAGGTAGCAGATACAGCGGCACTCGTAATCGCTATGACTGCAATTATAACTTTCCTTTTGCTACCTTCACCTATACAACAATAGGAAAACAGATTTAGAGTGCACTGTCTGTTTGTTGATAACCTGCAGCAGAAACATTGTCAAGAATCGTATTAACCAATATGAATATAGCAATCTAACTAGTGCTCACCTTGTAGGTCTGAATAAGCCAAACGAACGAATAGATCAACACTATCAGTAGAGAATTGTTGCATATCAATTAGGCTTACATTTAGCAACATACAGCCAATACCAGGATAATAGGAATAAGCTAAACATGAACAGTCTCCCAAGCACTTGCTCTCACAATTATCTGGACTCGCTAATATCCGTTGAGCATAATCTGGTACTTTGATTTTCCGGAGCAGCAAAAACTTGTCTGATTTATCTCCTTTAACTTCGCACTGCAAAGGTGTTTTCCGAACACACCCATTAGTCCAATTCCCTCGCGACCATTCATCAACCTTTTTCGGTACAAATCCCTTTAAACATTCACAAATCGGTGCTTTCACCGGATTGCACATTGTGAATTCACCACACTTGCCATAAATATCACATTCCGAGCCGAATGACTGCCACACAGTTTCCCAGTTTTTACTACTGTCACTCCAATGCTTTTGGGTCAGGCTACCATCGTAAGTCAAAACAAACCTTTGAACGATGGATGGATCTACCAATTCATATAATATCTCCATTGTGCCATCTTGGCCATGTACGACGCTAAATGCATTAGCCACATCGGAACGAGGGAAAGACGACCCCAGAAAGACATACCCATTCCAAGGGCCACTGCGATAATAAAGGTTGTCACCCTCCATTATGGCACATTCAGGTAGACTACGAGGAAGGCTGACTATGCGGAACTGACCCCTTGATGGATCATTAATGCTCCTCCATGATTGAGGAACATCATCGGGCATACTTTGATTAAAAACGAGCGTTGACTGCGGCAGGAATGAGTCTGTTGGATGGTCAAAACTCTGCCATATGCTAGTATTACCAACATCTGGAAGCAAAACAAGGTTACCAGTATCTAGTAGCTGAGCAACTGAACTATTTGCCTTATATGATATGTTTGATGACCAATGAATCTTATTTTGTGCATCCAAGACTTGAAGATTTCCATCGTCCGACATTTTGAGCATTCCTGTCAAGTCTTTGATTGGACTGTCTCTGTTGGCTACCCAAACCACCTCAAGTTGTCCATTGAAGGGCTTATTATTGTACCATATGCCAAGATACCGAGATGTCGAATTAGTTGGACGAAAGAACCCAAGCTTGAAATTGCCATTTCTAGAGACTAATTCTTCTGGGTCCTTGAGAAATTGAGTGCTTGTGATAGCATCAGAAGTAGTTGAAGCAAACCTGATTTCAAAGCAAGAAATTAACAGGAAAGTGTAAAAAACCAACTTTTGATGCATTGCAAAAATAGGAATACTAGTTTGTCCTATGTCCAATAATAGTAGCATCTAAGTTTGAAGTCAACATACCGGTTTACATATAGAAAATAATTGAAGAAATCTAAGTTTGAAGGCTCCCTAGTTGTGATTAAAGTAAGCAATTAGTATTTGTTTAAGCATTAGGTAGATTTATTCTAATACTCTGTAGCTTATAGTAATACCATTCTGTTACATACTTACATATGCCTACAATCATTCAATTAATTAAATGACTTCTTCAAATGTTGATGACATAAGATGTTCTAGTGGCTAATGGAGTCATAGTCATTGTAATGGGGAAATTACTAGTCCGTAGTATCATCTAAACAGGCCGGTTCGTGTTACTTGTAAACAGGTCAGAAACCCTTCGATCCAAACCTGACCCAATTAAATCTCGAGCTCGTGTCAATCCACTTACATAAATGGGTCATCAAGCATCAGCCCGAACCCGTTAATTCATGTTGTGTTTGTGTCGTGTTTTTATGTCGTGTCAACTTTCGGGAAGTGTAAATATATTTGTGTGGAGGTTCAACAAAAAAATATGATTTATTTAGTAAACAGGCTATCTGTGTCAGCTTAATGTTTACAAAGCTCAACTCAAACTCAACCCAATTAAATTGTGTGGGCTTTGTATTCGGTAAACAAGCCTCTGAGTGCTTATGTTGACAATCAGTTCCTTCAACTTGCTCGCCTTGCAAGTTGCAACACCCACCCTATCCATCTCCAATGTGCCATTTCTGTAAGCTGAAATTACACACTTTTTTCCGATAGATGAGCAAAACGATGCAAAACACACTTGACATTTGACCGAAATGTGATAATAAAACATCTCAGGGGAATCAAGTCATGAATATTCAAATTGAATTGAAATTATTTAATAAAGTTGCACGGTGACGGTTCTCGGCGAAAGCAATTCCAATAAATTCATGGCCGAAGAATTGTTTGCTTGTATTAGCGAATTATAACTCCTTCCGTAATCGAGAGTTGTATAAACCATGTATGAGGAAGAAACAAGCAGAAGGCAGTAACTATGTAAATTCCATGGCAAACATTAAGATGGAGACAAACTATTTTACTCATCTGTCCTTCTGTTCAATTAGCCAAAATCTAAACTGATTCTAAAAATTGTTATATTTATTTGATCCCGATGACTCCCTAACATTGTCCATTAGAGAAATAAATGAGCTGAGGTGCCACTTTGGTTTATTTGGCAAATTGACGAGAAGAATTTAATGGCACTTCCAAATGTAATCATTCCAGAATGATTTTTTTTTTAATAAAAAATGACCACTTAAGCCTCACAAAAAAATGTTATTTACTAGAAGACTAAAGCAGTAACAGGAAGTACAAGAGCAACACAAGAATCACCAGCAGCAGAACAACACAAGAGCAACGGTCTATTCTGCAATGGGTAATTAATCATCGGATTTCTCATGGGATAAACTGGTCAGATATTGAAACTGATATGGACTCAACTGCTGCCCAGATTATTGATGAACAATCGGCCACTTCTTACTTGCATCTTCGCACATCTCGCCTTCAAATTTTGCGTACTCTATGACAATACTGTGTTCTACAATCAAAAATCAAATCTGAGGTTTTAGATGATTTTCCTACCCGCTTTCTTTTTAGCAAAGTGAAACAAAGAGCAGCAAAACATCGTATCCTTACTCTTCGCTCTACCGATGGTGTATGGCTTGAATCCCCTGATTCTATTACATTTGAGATTGTTAGCTATTTCAAGGGTCTGCTATGCCGCGGCAGTACAACGTTCTCAACTCCTCCTTCGGATTCTGTGCATCCACTTCTTTCTGGCCTCGACCTACCCATGCTCAGTCCGGTTGAGTGCTCCTTATTACAGGCTCCTTTCTCGGAAGACGATGTTCTTTGTGCACTTCGTGGTATGGATGCATCGAAATCACCTGGCCCGGATGGTATTACTCCTAAATTTTTCCAAACCTTTTGGCCTCAAATTGGCGCCCTTGTTATCACGGCTATTCTTCGTTTTCTCAATTCCGGAGTAATGCTTAAGGAATGGAATAATACTACTATAGTCCTTATACCTAAGATTGATAAACCGGAATTGGTTTCACAATATCGCCCTATTAACCTCTGCAATGTCATTTACCGCTTGGCTTCCAAATGCATGGCTAACCGTCTGATTGTCTGAAGTTGGTAATTCCTTCAATTATTTCGGACTCTCAACAAGCTTTTGTTCCTGATCGTCTCATGTCTGACGGCTGTGTTATTGCCCATGAGATAATGCATTACCTCAACAAGACTACGAGAGGTACGAATTGTTACTCAGTGCTTAAACTAGATATGCACAAAGCCTTTGACCGTGTCTCATGGCAGTTTCTCATGTCGATTTTGGAACGTTTTGGTTTCCCCATCACCTGGCGCAATCTCATATGGGAATGTATTTCCACGGTTACTTATAGTATCTTGATCAACGGTGAACCTTCGCCTTCCTTCTATCCGTCTTGTGGGCTGCGCCAAGGAGACCCACTGTCTCCTTACCTTTTCATTATGTGTATGGAAATTCTATCTCGTCAACTACGCAAAGCTGAGTCCCAAAAACAACTTCACGGCCTCAAAATCTCTCGATATACCCCTTCACTCTCGCATCTTTTTTATGCAGATGATGCTTTTATTTGCTGCAAGGCAACCCCTTCTTCCTTTGAGGCTCTCCGTGACATTTTTCGAAGTTTCGAAGCTGCTTCAGGTCAAATGATAAATCTTGATAAATCCTTCATCAAGTTCAGTCCTAATTCGCCTGCTGATTTCAAATCCCATATGACTTCGATTCTTCGTATGAAGGCATCTTCTTATTTTGGTAATTATTTGGGTGTTCCCGTTGATCTCCCTAAAAAGAAGACGACTGCTTTTCACGAGCTGCTTGACAAGTTTACTACTCGTATTTCATCGTTGTCATCTCTGTAAGTTACATGGTATCAGCCGACAACCGATCCTACAACTAAACCCTACAAAAATTCCCATCAACCTACCCATTGCTGCCTCGTCTGCCACCCTACCCAACACCCATGAACCGTTGGTTCCCCTCCTTCTCGTCAACCTTTCTGTCGTTGACAAACTCACTGCCCTTACCTATATGTCCTGGCGAGATCAGATCGAATCGCTTTTATTCGGTTATGATCTTCTCAAATTCCTTGATGGCACCCATCCTTGCCCCTCGGCTACCCTACCCGATCCCACTGATGCAACTAAAGCAAAAACCATTCCCAATCCTGCCTTCATGACCTGGAAACGCCAAGATCATCTCCTCAAAGGAGCTCTTCTTGGTACTCTCGATGCCACCATCCATTCGCTTGTTATGCGTGCCCCCACCTCTCGCGACGTATGGACCACCCTAACCTCTACCTATGCTAACCCATCTCGCGCCCATATTCTGCAAATAAAAGATCGCCTTAATACTATCCGCAAAACATCCCAATCCATAACCGAGTATATGCACTCGATTAAAGCCTGTGCTGACAAGCTTGCTGTACTCGGCAAGCCCATGGATCACGAAGATCTCATTGCCAAGATAATTCGTGGTTTCGACTACAACCTCTATCGATCCGTTATCGACCATGTCCAATCCCGTGACGAACCCATATCATTTGAGTCTTTACATGAGAAATTACTCAACTTTGAGTTGCAAAACAATCAGGTTAGTACTCCTACCCCTTTCCCTGCCACTGTGCAAGCTGCTACTTATCAGCCTTATTGTAACACCCCCATATCAAGAGGAGCCTTAACTAGGCCTTCCTTAGCATATAAGGGCGTTACCATCTCGGTTGCCCGAGGAAAGTAATTATCAAACGTCAATAAAAGAACTATTAAGTTATATTACAAGTGATTTAAACAAAAATACGATACAAAGGTACAACTCAAAGACTACTCGCTATGACCATCATATCTAGTGAAGACTCATCCCTGCCCGGACTTCAGCTATCAACAACATCAACACCTGCTAAGACCGACTGCTCACCATAAGGGATCACGGCAGACACATAACAAACAAACAACCACACAAGGTCAGTACTGAGATAAGACAAAACAACGGCAACTACAATTATCAATACAAACACTACTATCAGTCCCAAACGCAACCACCATAATCCAACCAACTCTGTCACTGACTGCCCACTGGACCAGCCCTGCCGGTGGGGGACCGCAGCCATACCCACCAAATCCCCGCTCATCGTATCGAGCGATAACCCTGTCCATTAATGTGCACATCCCTTCTGTGGCGGGTTCCACAGAAGGCGAAACTAGGGCGTGAAGCCACTCCCGCAAGTGACCCCACTCAGCCGAGACCGCATCTCGAGAACCATCAACAACGATCACAACCACAATCACAACACAACACAATTACTATATATATCAAACAACCATAATACTACCATAACGACCGACACACTAGACCATCTACAGAAACTGAGTAGGCGAACCTACCTTTAAGCAACTGCAACCAATCCATGCCGACAAACAACATATCCGGCGAGCAAGCAAAGCCAGGGAGAAAAGTCAGCAAGAGACCGCTACCCGACACAAGCGACGCCTTCCTAAGGTTCAAGGATCTTCAAAAGGCTTCCATGGAGGTTTTGAGGTGAAGGGAAGGGAAAGGGGCGACTGAAGGATAGGAGGAAAGGGGCGGAAGTGATTTGCGGATTTAACAAAACGCGATATAAAACCCTCGCTGAAAACCCGGTACTCGATCGAGTACCCAACATACTCGATCGAGTAGCCCCCTACTCGATCGAGTAACCCAGCTACTCGATCGAGTAGCCTCTACTCTATCGTGTACCACTCTTAACACGCACCCCAAGATGGTTTTGGCATACTTTTCTAAGATTACTCCCGCTCCCAAGAGCAGTCAATGATGGTCAAAGGGTCCCTAAAAGGGCGGGTATTACAGTCTTCCCCCCTTAAAAAGAACTTCGTCCCCGAAGTTCACCTCACCTATCTCCCGCTCAAGATACGAAGACAACACATCCCCACCCATCTTCCCGCTCAACCCATTACTCCCCGGAAATACCATTCCCCCCCCCCCCATGTCATCATCATCACCGTCTATACTTATATCTAATGACTTTTACTACTATCATGCAAGCACTATTACCGTTAACCGTTACTTTATATACATATAAACATCAAACTCGCAATGCGAATCACCACCCACGATCACCCGACATACAGTATCGACTATCAAACTATCGATCTAGAACATGTCTCATATCAACTATCATATGGTACAACCAATGCCACCATGTTACTTGGCAACGTGATTCGAATACGATTTATCACACTATAACTATTCTTCATGACCGTCTCTTGAAACATACAACCCCTTCACTTTAAATAACTAAAGTAATTCGTTATATTTCAGAAATTTTTGTAATTAACGCAAAACATGGTACCAACAACATTATAAACAAGCAAAGCATTATTCGAAAACGGCCTTTTTGTTTCGCGACATTACTCTTCCCTTCTAAAAAGGAACTTCGTCCCCGAAGTTCACCACCCAAATATCAACGCGTATTACTTATTATTTGTATCTTAACATTAAAGAAAACCATATTATTTGTTGTGGACATTACTCGCTAACTACATACTCGTTAAATTAGAAATCGTACCCAAGTCACCGGAATAACTAGTTACCGTTGACAACACACGTTAAAATGATATGCACAAATATAGGCGAAGTTACAACTCCGATAAATAGATCGTAATGAGGCGTATGCAATATTAAAGTAACAAGAAATTATTACCGCTTCACTAATTGTAACAAATACGCTTATAAAACCTCAATCACGACTTGCAACACATGAGATTAACGGTTCAAAGGTGTTACTACGCACTCACAACTACTTTAAACATTAAACTCGCAATTATAAAGCAATTGGACATTTTTAATTTTCGAAATCCTCCTGTAACAGTGCTACTTGATCGAGTAGGTAACGGTACTCGATCGAGTGCCATGCTACTCGATCGAGTGTCTTGGCTACTCGATCGAGTAGCCCGAGTTCAGAATGCTTTCTCTCTTCCTTTCCTGCAGCTACTCGATAGAGTGTGGGGTACTCTGTCGAGTACCTGCAGGCCAAGTGCCTTACACAACCTGTCATAGACCAACATATATACACATGACTATCACATAAATTGAGTCGGGATGATGCCCCGACTCTCAGTCATCCTGCAAAAAGATTAAAGTAGCTAATCCGGCCTTATGGCCTAACGATACAAGTTCATAAGTAAAGTTTCAACTAACACAACCGAAAATCTAGCCACGCTACCAACCACACTACTACTAAGGATCATGAACAAAGATAGAAATAAGGAGTATCACTCCTGCTGCTGCTGCTGCTCAAACATCACCTCATCATCACCACCACCACCTCCAGCCATACCTGCACCTGATGAGCCCACGCCTGCATCACCTCCTACTCCCGCTCCTGGGGTCACGTACCATGGGGTCAGGCCACCGTAGGCAAAGGACTGAGGTGTCCCCCACGTCGACTGTTCCACCCCGTAGGAATGGAAAACCCCTGAGTAGTCCCCAACTCCACTCCACCAAACCGGGTGAGGTCCCTCGGTCCCTATCCCATGAGCGTACGCCATCTCGTGCATGTTCCGGAGTGTCAAGGTGGACGACACTCTCTCTGCCAAGTAGCTGGATCGCGTCTCCGGAGTGTCGAGGTAAGGGTAGCACGGAAAAGGTTGCTGCTGCTGCTGTGGCGCTACCGGCTGTGGCCTAGTCTCCGAGGCCCTCTCCCTCACTCGGCGGGGTCCCCTCACCACTCTGGGTCTCTCTACCACCAGAACTCCCGCATTCTCGCCCTTCGTCGGCTCCGGCATCTCCTCAAGGATGGTGCCGTCGATGAGATAGGTCTGTAGCTGGCCGGGTCTGTCATCATCCTCCTCCTCCTCCTCGTCATCGGAGTCCACCGTCACTACTGTCGGCTCCAAGGTCTCCGTGGGTGGGAGGTGCTCAGGAGCTGGAATCTTCATCCAACTCATCCCCCACACCCTCCACGCTAGGCTACCGTTAGCCAAGGTTCTCAACCATTTCAGGTCGAGATAGTATTCACGATCCATGGTAGGCACTGGGGTAGCTAGAGGCACGTACGCCGAAGAAGCCTCAAAGGAGGTTAGCTTTTCAGCTAACCGAGTGGCAATAGCACCACAACTCAGGTACCGGGAAGGGGAAGAAGCCATCAAGGCAAGGGCAGCACAAACTATGGAAGGAGCATTAAAGACCACTTTCCTGGCCCGCTCCGGGTTGAGGTACGAAATCAGAAGTAAGACCTCATGATTATTCAATTTACTGATATCCTTTCTGTCATAGAGGAGGTTCGAAAGGGAACGGAGAAAGACTCTCAAGGTAATATGCTGAACGTCATTAATCAGCATGTTGCTCGAGGTGGGAGCTTGCTTCCCAGTCAAGCAAGGCATTAGGCGGCAGACGCCGCACTCAGTTGGAATATCAGTTATGGAATCCTTGGGAGGCTTGGCCAACCCAAGGTGAGAGGCAAACAAATCCATGGTCACGTAAAACCGGTATTCATCAATCTAAACTCACAGTTTGACCATTACTGGGTCATAGTTAAAAGAGCTCATGAACTCCAAGGTAAGAAAAGGGTAAGTATGCTTCCTCAGCCTATACAAACCCGTAAAACCCAAGGTCTCGAATATGTGACGGACATCCGTCTCTATCTCCAACTCCTCTAACACAGTGGTGTCTATACACTTTGTAGGTCTCATTTTGCGTTTTTGTAAGGCTACAAAACGCTCCCTTTGCTTGAAGTCAACAAAAACAACTGTAGGGTATTCGGGGACTGCGGGTACCACAGGTCCACTCCCCTCTCCCGTCTCAGGTGGGTTACCCCTCCCCCGCTTACTTTGGCGGAGTCCAAGGTTCAGTCTCGGCATCTGCTTAAGGCATATGTTCAAGCAACTTATATAAACATGCAAGTATTGATTTCATGTAATTTGAATTCAACTTATCAGCTAGGCACACCAATTTATCAACAACTTTCAGCATGTGGAGCACATAATTCACACCGTTACTTTGAGTATTAAGATAAGTACACATATTCACCAGCAGTTTCTAAGATTTTAACATACAAGTTCAAATTATTACTACTCATAAGCCATAGTGGTGAAAGGAATTATCATGACGTTTACATATGCTCAACAAATTCGAATATCCTAGCATGATTCTAAGGTTATTCCAAACACACTTCTAATCACATGTTACTAATTCAAGAGAAAGAATAATTTATAACATATCATTATCACCCTTCACTATTATGTACAACAACTCAATTAAAATTTTCAGACGGTCTTTTGTTTGTGAAAATTTGGCATATATTCATCAATCATCGTTTCTATTAGCATATTGAAGTTCAACTCATGCTTATACTGTCAATTATAACATCAATTTTTCAATTATAAATCACGAATTTCCATTTAAGGCACTTTTAAGACGGAGTTTTAAGGCAACTTTCTAAGGGTAAAATCATCAAAATCTATCCTCCAACATGATATAAACAATACTTAAGGCTCAATTCTACCATCTAACCATTGTAAAACAACCAAAAATCGATTTCAATTTTGGAAACCCTAGAAATTTCGGGTTCAACCCTTGCAATTCCTAATCTAATTTACAGCAATTAGTCACCAACAAACATGGAAAGGAGGCATGTGAATCATATTTCAACTATCAAAAGCAACTACCTACTCATGTAAATCGAAAATTTCAGATTATTTCACTATTTTAACACATTCAAAGCAATAAACCATGTACATTAGGAAGAATAGCATACCTTGATTGATGAACAAAGTAGAGAAACGAAATTAAACTAAGAAATCAACCCCAAGATTCACTACTAACCCAAGAGAATGAGAGGATTTGAGAGGGAATAAGGAATTGAGAGTAGATTAGGTGGAGGTGTGTCGAAATATAGAGGAATAAGAAGAAGAAATAGAAAGATTAGGGGTTTTAAGAAAACCCGTAGGATTATTTGTCAAGAACCTACTCGATCGAGTGCCAGGGTACTCGATCGAGTACCACCCTACTCGATCGAGTAGGAGCTAAATCGTCGAGTATCTGCAGAAATTTTCCCACATCCCGACGTTATAGCCTCCTAACTAGATCGAGTGAGGTCTACTCGGTCTAGTAAGCACTCGCACTCGGTCAAGTAGAGTTAAGTACTCGGTCCGAACACTAAGTAACTCGAAGATACCTGCAAAACAACGCCGCGTGTCGATTCCAAACTAAGTTCGGGATTTGACACTAATTATCACATTCAATCACGTTTTATAACCATTGTCGCGCAAAATACAACCCTTCAACAACTAAGAGACATATCACGTTATGTTATACAAATTACCCAACTCGGTCTACCTGTCACCGAGTTATTTATAAACCTAGTCGTGTCATTTTATTACACTTAAACTTGCTTTACATGTTACTACTAAACTCGTGCTTACTTCAAGTTGAAGCGGATGATTAACATTAGTTCTTTCTTTCACGTATCACATAAATGCATACTTTTCAAAACAAATTAATCTACCATGTTTCACATTCTATCATAAGCAATTTATTTTAGTACGAATCACACATTACGCAGCGGAAAAATTTCAACCAACAAGTAGGCATAAACGCATTACTATATGCTATGTCTCGAATTATAATCCTACTATACTATAACTATCATCATAGTGATTATTGTGGATTTATAAACTCGTATATGGCTTCTGTCATCATTAACTTATAGCAAACATCTACATGTTCGCTCTTCATGTCACAACATTCAATTCCACATTTTCACGCATTTCTATCACGTAAACTTTCGTCACATGTCTCATAGCCATTATATAAGCTCACTAATCATCCAAAGAACCTCACTAATCTCATCGACAATTACTATACACGGTCTAATATATCACTAATACACCCCTATCAATTCCAACAAGGCTTAACCGAAGGTAGCTCCAAAGCACAATTAACATACATATTACACCTAGACACACGGACTCCACATTCCCATACCATGTGACTGGCTTAAGTGTCATGGGGCCAAGATTTTGAAATGAGGGCGCCTACTCACCCAAAATCTAGCATCAGCTGGGGCTCTCATTACACATACACCAGGTTCATTTTATTAGACTCTCTACGTTCATTATGTTCATTTGTTACAGGTTCCAAAATCGTCGCTCTGATACCACTTTGTAACACCCCCATATCCAGAGGAGCCTTAACTAGGCCTTCCTTAGCATATAAGGGCGTTACCATCTCGGTTGCCCGAGGAAAGTAATTATCAAACGTCAATAAAAGAACTATTAAGTTATATTACAAGTGATTTAAACCAAAATACGATACAAAGCTACAACTCAAAGACTACTCGCTATGACCATCATATCTCGTGAAGACTCATCCCTGCCCGGACTTCAGCTATCAACAACATCAACACTGCTAAGACCGATGCTCACCATAAGGGATCACGGCGGACACATAACAAACAAACAACCACACAAGGTCAGGACTGAGATAAGACAAAACAACGGCAACTACAATTATCAATACAAACACTACTATCAGTCCCAAACGCAACCACCATAATCCAACCAACTCGTCACGATCGCCCACTGGACCAGCCCCTGCCGGTGGGGGACCGCACCATACCCACCAAATCCCCGCTCATCGTATCGAGCGATAACCCTGTCCATTAATGTGCACATCCCTTCTGTGGCGGGTTCCACAGAAGGCGAAACTAGGGCGTGAAGCCACTCCCGCAAGTGACCCCACTCAGCCGAGACCGCATCTCGAGAACCATCAACAACGATCACAACCACAATCACAACACAACACAATTACTATATATATCAAACAACCATAATACTACCATAACGACCGACACACTAGACCATCTACAGAAACTGAGTAGGCGAACCTACCTTTAAGCAACTGCAACCAATCCATGCCGACAAACAACATATCCGGCGAGCAAGCAAAGCCAGGGAGAAAAGTCAGCAAGAGACCGCTACCCGACACAAGCGACGCCTTCCTAAGGTTCAAGGATCTTCAAAAGGCTTCCATGGAGGTTTTGAGGTGAAGGGAAGGGAAAGGGGCGACTGAAGGATAGGAGGAAAGTGGCGGAAGTGATTTGCGGATTTAACAAAACGCGATATAAAACCCTCGCGAAAACCCGTACTCGATCGAGTACCCAACATACTCGATCGAGTAGCCCCTACTCGATCGAGTAACCTACCTACTCGATCGAGTAGCCTCTACTCTATCGAGTACCACTCTTAACACGCACCCCAAGATGGTTTTGGCATACTTTTCTAAGATTACTCCCGCTCCCAAGGGCAGTCAATGATGGTCAAAGGGTCCCTAAAAGGGCGGGTATTACACTTATCGCCATAACCCACGACCCCAACCCTCGTCTCCTTCAAATGTCCCTGACACCAATCAACCTAAGCAAGACCCTCCTTTCAAAGGTTCTTGCCAATATTGTGGAGCAAAAGGTCATGTTCTTTTCTTCTGTTACAAGTTCAAGCGTGACTACCCTAGTGTCGTCCTACCCACTCGCACCCTCAATCGCCTCCCACGTGGACCACCACAGGCCAACACGGCTCACACTGTGTCCACCACCCTCTCTTCTAACACCGGGTTTCTCTTAGATAATGGAGCCTCCCACCATATTACAAAAGATCTCGAAAATCTAGCTTTGCACTCTCCATATGACGGTGGTGATGAACTTGTTATTAGTGATGGGTCCTCTCTTCCCATTACTCATCTAGGTTCGTTCACTATTTCGTCCTCTTCTTCTTCTTTAAAATTTTTAAATGTTTTATGTGTCCCAAGAATTTCACGCAATATTTTATCAATCTCTAGTCTTTGCTATGATAATAATACTATCTGTGAATTTTCCTCTTCTTCTTGTCTTATAAAGGATCCTCTCTCGGGCCGGATTCTACTCCAAGGCCTACTTAAAGATGGTGTTTATGGATGTCACCTACCGATTGCTCAAGCTCATGCTGCTCGTGTTACTTCTCGATCCGATTGGCATCACAAACTTGGTCATCCGTCGGTGTCTATCTTAAAATATTTACGTACTCATTATAATTTACATATTTCGTCCTCTTCTTTAGAACCATGTAACTCTTGTGATATTAACAAGAGCCATAAGCTTGCTTTCAATAAAAATACTATTCGTTCCAATGCTCCTCTTTAATTGCTTTTTACTGATGTTTGGTCATCACATATCATGTCCTCTGACGGTTTTAAGTACTATATTATTTTTGTCGATCATTATACAAAATTTATTTGGTTTTATCCTATGAAATTAAAATCTGATGCCACATCTATTTTTATTCGCTTCCGCAAACTTGTTGAAAAATTCTTTAACAAACCAATTCTTCAACTTTACTCCGACAATGGCGGAGAATATATCAAAATGTCACATAATCTCGCCGATAACGGCATCGGTCACTTGCCACTCCTCCACACACGCAAGAATTGTATGGCTACTCCGAGCGTCGGCACCGTCACATTGTCGAAACTGACCTTGCCTTGCTTACCCATACTTATATTCCTACGACATTATGGCCTTATGCATTTGCCACTACAACTTACTTAATTAACCGAATGCCCACACCGAGTCTCCAGCACTCGTCACCCTTCCTCAAATTATTTGGTTTCAAACCCAATTATGATAAATTACGTGCCTTTGGGTGTCTATGTTACCCTTGGCTACGCCCATATACACATCACAAATTAGAACCTCGGTCTCTGCCATGTATTTTTGTTGGGTACTCTCCTTCTCAGAGTGCCTACTATTGTCTTGAACCCGTGTCGTCTCGTGTGTATGTATCTCGCCATGTCAAATTTGTTGAGTCCCAATTTCCTTACTCAACTCTCACAAATACTCAGCCTATTACTACATCCTCCTCTACTTCCCATGATTGGCTATGTGACTTGATTCCCACGACCCCTTCCCCTGCCAGTGTGCGTCAGCCTCACCAAAGACCCCCTGTCACTCAAGTTTACAGCAGACGCCCTCCTCTTGCCCAGCCTACGGCTACTGCCCAGCCTACCTCTGATGCCCAACCCATTGCCCAGCCCATTTCCCAACCCGCTGCCCAACCCACACCTGCTGCCCAGCCCACTACCCAACCTACTGCCCAACCCACCACTGACACGTCTGTCCCTGATGTGTCTGCCTCTTCCCGAGTGGTTACTCGCCTCTCGAATAACATTGTTAAGCCTAACCCAAAATATGCTAAGTTAGCCACCCTCACTCCTCCTTCTCGTCTGCCCAACACGGTCAAACAGGCCCTCATTCACCCTCTTTGGCGTGTTGCGATGCAGTCCGAGTTTGATGCCTTACAATCCAACAAAACATGGACCCTTGTCCCACCTTCCCCTACCATGAATGTGATTGCTTGCAAATGGATATTTCGTGTCAAATATAATCCTGACAATACTATAAATAAATATAAAGCTCGCCTTGTGGCGAAAGGTTTTCTTCAGCGTCCTGGGTTAGACTACTCGGATACCTTTAGTCCGGTAGTCAAGCCTGCTACGGTTCATACTATTTTATCTCTTGCTCTTACTCATGGCTGGTGTCTCCGTCAGCTTGACATTAATAATGCTTTTCTTCAAGGTAATTTATCTGATGCTGTTTACGTGGCTCAACCATCGGGATTTGTTGATTCAACTAATCCTACTTTTGTTTGTAAATTATCTAAAGCCATCAATGGTCTTAAACAAGCGCCTCGTGCGTGGTTCACTACACTCAAGACTTTTCTACTTGGAAACGGGTTTGTTAGTTCACTAGCTGATCCGTCACTCTTCTATCTTATTACGTCTACTTACAAGATTTATCTTCTGGTTTACGTTGATGATATTGTTATCACTGGTTCTCATATTGATCATGTCAATTCATTTATTGCGAAAATCTCGGCTCATTTTTCTCTTAAAGACTTGGGGACTTTGTCCTATTTTTTGGGTGTTGAGGTGACACCGACTGCTCGTGGTCTTCTTCTTACTCAGTCTAAGTATATTTATGATATTTTAGATAAATTTCACATGCTTGATTCTAAGCCTTATCCTACGCCAATGGCCACTTCGCCCCCTTTGTATGCTGCTGCTGGTTCTGCTATTTCTCATGTCACAGATTACCGTGCCATCCTTGGCAGCCTGCAGTATCTCAATTTTACTCGCCCTGATATTGCCTTCAGTGTCAACAAATTGTCTCAAAGTATATGCAAGCTCCTACCGATCTTCATTGGTCCGCACTTAAGCGTTTGTTGCGTTACTTGAAGGGTACGGCTCATGTTGGTTTGCAATTGTTTCGTTCATCTCCTACATATTTACATGCATTTACGTGATGCGGATTGGGCTGGTGATAGGGATTTGTTAAACTCTACCTCTGGCTATATTACTTATCTTGGTAATAATGCTCTTTCTTGGGCGTCCAAAAAACAGCGTGCGCTAGCATTGTCTTCTACTGAGGCCGAATTTCGTGCCGTCGCTGCTACTACTTCTGAGTTGTCGTGGTTGCAATCTTTGCTTTCTGAGCTCCGTGAGTCTTCTCCTACGCCTCCCGTTATTTATTGTGATAACCTGAGTGCTACCCATTATGCCGCTAATCCAGTGTTTCATTCTCGTATGAAACATCTTGCATTATCGTTCCATTTTGTTCGCGACAAAGTTCAGCAAGGTTCTCTTCGTGTTCAGCATATTTCTGGTGATGATCAGCTGGCTGATGTTCTTACTAAGCCTCTATTGCATTCTCGGCATCATTTTCTTATCTCCAAGATTGGTCTCGCTCGTAGCTCGTCCATCTTGAGGGAGCCTATTAAGGATATTTCCTAATTGTTTATATTTCCTAATTGTTTATATTTCCTAATTGTCTATATTTCTATCTTCTGTATATTTGTAATCTAGGTTAGATTATGTTCACACCTTAGGTGTTTCGTATTCCTCAAGCTACTCATGTATATATATGATAGGTTGTATCTCATTAATATTATGAATGAAAATCCTAAAGCTTCAATCACTTACAATCTCTTCATCTATCTCAGGCTAACAAATTTGTCATTATCAATTCTATCCTTATTGGTTCACTGGTTCATATACTGGTTGCGGTCCCTTTACCTATTTCCGTTTCTCGCAAACTTGACTCCTTAATTGCGGCTTTCTGGCGGAGTAAAAATTCAGCACACCGTTCCATTCATTGGTTATCTCAACAGCATTTGCACACTCCAAAAGACAAAGGCGGCCTTGGTATTAAATCGGTGACCATTCTCGGCCAATCATATCTTATGAAGAACTTTTGGCGCATCCACCATCATCCAGTGGGACTGCTTGCAAAATATCTTACGCCTAAATATCGGAAGGATTTGCCGATTCCAGGACTTAAGTCTAATGTTACACAACCTTCTTATGTTTGGAAAGGCGTATGTCGCGTTGTTGCATCTTGTACAGAAGCTTTAGCATGGAAAGTCGGCAATGGCAAATCAATTAATCTACTTTCTAGTCCATGGGTACAAGGTAAATCACCTGTTTTGAGACGAGATCAAACTACTAGTGTTCCGGCTATCTCTGACTTGACTTCTGATGACGGCACCTGGAAACCACAACCTGTGTTTGAACTTTTCGAACAAGCTACTGCTAAGGATATTTTAGCAATGGAGCAACCTGTTCTTGACTCTGATGATTTCCTTTATTGGAGGATGGAAGTTACAACATACAATAGGGCTATATATACCTTTTATCTATGTAACACCCCGGCCCAAACCGGGTCGGGAGCTGTCACTCATGGTAGCTCGCCAGGCTGTGTACATGGCCCACAGATCAACACGGGTCCTTTCCAACATATTTTGTCCTCACTCATACGCATCTCGGGAACCTTCCCAGGAGGTCACCCATCCTAAGATTACTCCCAGACAAGCACGCTTAACTTTAGAGTTCTTTTGCATGGATAACCAGAAAAGAAAGTGCACTTTGTTGATATGAGTAATACTTCCAATCCCTTTAAGCACTAGTCATTTAAGCCTATAGCTGGACCTCTTCAATTACCGTGGGGTGTTACAATCACCCCCACTTGAAGAACGCAACGTCCTCGTTGCGCCTGGGAGCATAACCGCTAACCCAGAATCCTCCCCCGCTAGGTGTGTGATCACAATGGAGAATATAACCACTGCCTCCAGGAGCGTATAACAACTGCCTCCAATCACCACACGGTCGCAGGGTTGCTCTGATACCACTTGTAACACCCCGGCCCAAACCGGGTCGGGAGCTGTCACTCATGGTAGCTCGCCAGGCTGTGTACATGGCCCACAGATCAACACGGGTCCTTTCCAGCATATTTTGTCCTCACTCATACGCATCTCGGGAACCTTCCCAGGAGGTCACCCATCCTAAGATTACTCCCAGTCAAGCACGCTTAACTTTAGAGTTCTTTTGCATGGATAACCAGAAAAGAAAGTGCACTTTGTTGATATGAGTAGTACTTCCAATCCCTTTAAGCACTAGTCATTTAAGCCTATAGCTGGACCTCTTCAATTACCGTGGGGTGTTACAATCTAAGCGATCGTCACCTCCTCCATTACACTGCTCTTTTCCTTGGAAATTGGTTTGGCTTTTCCCTTTCTCAAGCAAATTTCCTCTTTTTATATGGCGGATTGCAAACAATATACTGCCGACTGAGACGATTCTAGCTCACCGAGGATTTCGCCATGATACTTTGTGCCCATTATGTCGCTGTGCTACTGAAACTCCTGAGCATTTATTCCGATCCTGTGACATTATTCAACACGTCTGACGCTCTTCGATGCTTGGCATATGCTCTCTTGCAAACCCAGGGGTGTCTTTTATCCGATGGCTCGCTGATCATATATCCTACCTTCATCGGATTTCTTCAACGGACTTTAATTCCTTACTTTATTTCTTTTGCATCCTCCGGTCCATCTGGCTCACTCGTAACTTCATTGTCTTTGAGAATTGTTCTGTGACTCCTACACGTTTCCTTCAGTTGGCAGATGCTCTACACAGCTCTCATTTACGCCTCCCTTACTTACGCCAAGCTGGTCTTCTGCTCAGATCAAACCCTTTAACGGAAGGTATTCATTGCTCGCTCACCGAGTCATCTGTTTCTTACTATCTTTGTATTTGCAGGCAATCCTTTCAAAGTTGCTATACAGTTTCTGTCTCCACATCTCTCTCGGGCTACTGTCACCACTTTTATGTTCGCGCAACATCTTCTTTTTCTGCATATTCGTGAGCGCTCTTCCAGCTTATGCAGCAGCCACAGTTGGATCCGTCAGCATCGATCACCTTCTTGGTGACCTCTCGAAAGCTATTTTCCGTTCTGGCTTCTCAACGGCCAGTCCCAATAGATGTGCGAAATTCCTTAAGTGGAATTCGTCTTTTACTTCGTGTTCACCGCAATTGGTGAGTTAGCCTTGCTACTGGCTAACCTACTATGTTTACTCGATTGTATATGTCATGACAGTATCTTTTATTTAATATATCGGTTTACAATTATCGAAAAAAAAAAAGAACAACAACAAGAGCAGTGCTGCAGAACATCCTCGCTATCGCCCGGTTGCATAAAAAAAGGATACATTTGTAAAACGAATGTAAAAGCATAAGCCTTATAGAAGCAACACACTATCGCCCGCTTACAGCAGTCAAAGAAACAAAGTTTGCTGAACAACCATCTTGGCCATTTTGGGGAGCCGAATAACTAGAGCAAACTTCACTACGAGTAAAACCAGGTTCCTTCGGGCGTGGAAGATTTTCGATACCATCAACGTCTAGCATTAAAATCAAAGCAGAAACATTGGGCCTATCTGCAGGGAATTCTTGCACACATAATAACCCTACTTGTATGCAGTTCAATATCTGCCTTTCATAACATGGTTTATATACTATAGGATCGATCAATGAGAGTATGCCGTTGTTTGTCCACAATTTCCAAGCCTGAAATAATACAGCATCCCTCAGCTAACAGTAGATTAATCTTTATTTTGATAAATTTAGTGATCAATTGCAACTTACATATGCTAAGAGATTCAAGGACTCGTAATCCTGATAGTTGTTGTTCCTTCTGCCACAAACAATTTCTAAAAGAAGAACTCCAAAACTAAATACATCCGACTTTTCAGAAAATCTTCCTTCCATAGCATATTCTGGAGACATGTATCCACTGCACAAGCAACACATAAGTTTTACGGTTTAGGATAACAAACTCAGCTACAAACGTTAAAAACGGTGCGTGCTAGAGTGTGATACGTGGCTAATTTGTGAAAATTAGTCATGTTTGTTTACTTAAAAGAATAATACTGACAGGGGCGAAGCCAGGATTGAAAATTTGGGGTAGCGAAAGTAGCGTGAAGCCGTGAACACAAATAACAACATAGAATTTTTTTTATAAACAGTTCGTCTTATTATAGGAGTCAAACCCGACTCTCCTTAGAAATATACTTGTACTTTAACACTAGACCATGTACATTCTGATGTTACCTTAGAAACGTATTATTTATTTATCCTTTGATAAATATCAACGATATATGGAGTAGCAAAATTTTATCATCTTAGTCAAATTTTCGGGGTTTGGGGTAGCGACTGCTACCCCATGCTACTAGGTAGCTACGCCTCTGAATACTGAAGTGGAGTATAAGTGACATAGGTTCAGAATGTTACTAGGTTCCGGCGATTCTTTGTGTGTTTGCTTGATCTTGTTTGGTACCAAATATCCTTGCCATCCCAAAGTCTGATATCTTCGGATTGAGTTCTTCATCTAGCAAAATATTGCTTGGTTTTAAATCTCGATGAATAATCCTCAACCTAGAGTCTCTATGAAGATAAAGAAGGCCTCGACATATTCCTTGGATGATTTCAAACCGCTTATGCCAATCTAGTAGTTTACGAAGCTCTGGATCTGTGAATAATAGTAGTATTTATATAAATGAGAGAATGTTTTTGAGCTAACCAGTTTGACATTACCAAAGATTGAGCATATTTCTTACCAAAGAGAATTGCATCTAAGCTTTTATTTGGCAAGAGCTCATACACTAATAGCTTCTCTTCTCCTTCCACACAACATCCAAACAACCTTACCAAATTCTTGTGTTGTAGCTTTGAAATCAGCTCCACTTCGTTCACGAATTCTTGGAGCCCTTGTCCTGATGCTTTAGAAAGCCTCTTCACAGCAACATGTTGTCCATCATCCCATATTCCCTATGAAATAACACATTTCCATCATCGTACTAGTTTCAAATATTTCCACAATAGTCGAACGAGAAAACTAGGCAATGAATCATAGGCCTAGAATATTTTAGGATCGTGGTTAGCATGGTTGCAATATCATAACAAAGGATCGAGGATTAATAAACGAAGGTAATACAAAATATACCTTGTATACAGGACCAAAACCTCCTTCACCAAGCTTGTTGACGACAGAAAAGTTATTTGTTGCACTTGCCAACTTTGCAAACTCAAACAAAGGCAAATCATGGAATTGTGTCTCTCTAGATATTGTCCTAAATCTCTTTCCTGCGAAAGTAATTAAATAAATATGTCACTTCTTTAATGAATGTTACCATATCTGTGACCCAACTGCGTGCAAAGGAAGTATAATAAGGTAGCAGATACAGCGGCACTCGTAATCGCTATGACTGCAATTATAACTTTCCTTTTGCTACCTTCACCTATACAACAATAGGAAAACAGATTTAGAGTGCACTGTCTGTTTGTTGATAACCTGCAGCAGAAACATTGTCAAGAATCGCATTAACCAATACAAATATAGCAATCTAACTAGTGCTCACCTGGTAGGTCTGAATACGCCAACCGAACGAATAGATCAACACCATCAGTAGAGAATTGTTGCATATCAATTAGGCTTACATTTAACAACATACAGCCAATACCAGGATAATAGGAATAAGCTAAACATGAACAGTCTCCCAAGCACTTGCTCTCACAATTATCTGGACTCGCTAAGATCCGTTGAGCATAATCGGGTACTTTGATTTTCTCGAGCAGCAAAAACTTGTCTGATTTATCTCCTTTAACTTCGCACTGCAAAGGTGTTTTCCGAACACACCCGTTGGTCCAATTCCCCCGCGACCATTCATCAACCTTTTTTGGCACAAATCCCTTCAAACATTCACAAATCGGCGCTTTCACCGGATTACAAATTGTGAAGTCACCACACTTGCCATAATTATCACATTCCGAGGTGATTGACTGCCACACAGTTTCCCAATTATTACTACTGTCACTCCAATGCTTTTGGGCCAGGCTACCATCATAAGTCAAAACAAACCTTTGGAATATGGATGGATCTACCAGTTCATATAACATCTTCATTGTGCCATCTTGGTCATCCACAATGCTAAATCCAGTAGCCACGTCGGAGCCACGGTAAGACGCCCCAAGAAAGACATACCCATTCCAAGGGCCAGTACGATAATAAAGTTTATCACCCTCCAGAATGGCACATTCAGGTAGACTACGAGGAAGACGAACTATGCGAAAGCGACCCCTTGATGGATCATTAATGCTCTTCCATGATTGAAGAACATCATCGGCCATACTTTGATTAAAAACAAGCGTTAATTGTGGCATGAATGAGTCTGTTGGATGGTCAAAACTCTGCCATATGCTATTATTACCAACATCTGGAAGTAAAACAAGGTTACCAGTATCAAGGAGCTGAGCAGCTGAACTATTTACCTTACTTGATACATTTGACGACCAATGAATCTTGTTTTGTGCATCCGAGACATGAAGATTTCCATCGTCCGAAATTTTGAGCATTCCTGAGGAGTCTTTAATTGGACTGTCCCTGTTTGCTACCCATACAATCTCAAGTCGTCCATTGAAGAGCTTATTATTGTACCATATGCCAAGATACCGATATGTTGAGTTAGTTGGACGAAAGAAGCCAAGCTTGAAATCGCCACTACTAGAGACTAATACTTCTGGGTCCTTTAGAAATTTAGTAGTAGTAATAGCATCAGAAGTAGTTGAAGCAAACCTGATTTCCAAGCAAGAAATTATCAGGAAAGTGTAAACAACCAACTTTTGATGCATTGCAAAAATAGGAATACTAATTTCTCTTATGTCCAATAATAGTACCATTCATTCATATACTTATTTCAAGTCAACAATTGAAGATATCTAAGTTTGAGGGCTCCTGGTAAGGAATTATTATTTGTTTAAGCATATTAGGTATATTTATAATACTCTGTAGCTTAAAAGTAATACCATTCTGTTACATCTGACTATAATCATTCAATTAAATGACTTCTTCAAATGTTCATGACATAAGATGTTCTAGTGGCTCATGGAGTCTGATAGTGTCAAATTGTGACGAGTCAATAGGTTAATGTTATCACAATAAACATGCTTGATACCGGATTTTAGTTGGACTTATTGTAATATACCGGTTTGCACTTTTGGTTGTAATTTTAGAGTCTTAGCTTATAACTTACCAAGGCAAAGAAGGAGAGCAAAAGGAAAGCCATGAGAATAAGTGCAAAATCAAGAGAAGCAAGTAATTGGAAGAATTGAAGCCTTGACATGCACAAACAAGAGCCAAAATGAAGAATTGAAAACTCGGTTTCACAAGGGTCAACTTCAAACGAGTATATCTTGAGTTCTAGACCCACATTAGAGATCTTAGAGAGACTCTCCTTACCATCAAAAATCATCATCTAATTATTGAATAATCTCTAAAAACTTATAGTAGGAAGAACACTTTATTTTGGGTAAAAGTTGTAATCTTTTAGCTTTGGATGTTAATCTTTCTTCATTTCTTGGGTTTTTCTAAGAAGATGGAAGGCTAATCTTCCCTTTGCTTGATGTAATTTGATCAAAGTATCCAACTTTGGTATTGTAAGACTCTTAAACCTCTCTTAATTTATCTAATGCTCTTTTCTTGTGCTTAATTTCTTATGTTGAGTAATTGAATGTTTGGTTTGATCATCCTTGCATGTTATTTACTTGACTAGTGCAAATCCTAATGAAATGGTTTAATTTAGTTGGGATTGTTGAAGCAAGTTTGTTGTTTGTTGATTTGGTTTAAAGGATTCATACAACAAATAGGAAAGTCCATGTTTTTTGCTCATTTGTATGGTTTAATCTTATGAGGAATTGATCCTAGCTTCATCTTTTGGCAAATTCTTAATGCTCATGCTTAGTCTCTTTTCATGGTTTAATGATTTGTTGCTTAAGCTTGAAGGGTATATGTAGATGGTTTAATTTACATGTATCAACATCTTGAGGTGATAGTATTGGGTAGATAATTGTAAGAGAGTAAAAAGAGTCAAACTTTATCATTGTTGGGTTACTAAGAGAGAATTACATCAAGTCTTTCCCTCTATATTGAATCTTGCATACTAGTTGTTTGTGGAATTGTCTCAATAGGAAGATCTTCAATCTTTACTCATTTTCCCATGTTTGTTTCCCAAAACCAATCCTTTTTCATCTATGTTTTCTACTAGTTGATCTTTGTTAATACCCATTGTTTGTGATTAGTGCCTTTTGTTAAGTTTAATTTGTCATTAGGTTCTTAATTAGTAGTAGAGACCTACTTAGTAGTCATTAGTTTACAATTCAAGTTTTTAGTCTTAAATCCCTTCTCTTGGGTTCGACCCTTACTTCCCTTTACTACTATCCTTAATAGCATAGTGTAGAGTTGAGTTTGGTTTATAAATTGTTAATTTGATAGGTTAATTCTAGTATTTTAACGACCTAGTTTTCACCGAGTCAGAGTCAGTCATTGTAATGGGAAAGGTACTACTCCGTAATCCGTAGTATCATGTAAACACGTCAGATTGTGTCGAGTTCATGGGCGGATCCACATAGTGAGTTATATGGGCTTTAGCCCTACATAATTTTCATTGAAATAATATTTAGTTTCTAACAAGTGCCATTACTAGAGACTAATTCATCTGGGTCCTTTAGAAATTGAGTGCTTGTGATTGCATCAGAAGTAGTAGTTGAAGCAAACCTGATTTCAAAGCAAGAAATTAACAGGAAAGTGTAAACAACCAACTTTTGAGGCATTGCAAAAATAGGAATACTAGTTTGTCTTATGTCCCAATAATAGTACCATTCATAGTTATTTCAAGTCAACAATTGAAGAAATCTAAGTTTGAAGGCTCCTGCTAGTTGTGATTAAAGTAAGCAATTAGTATTTGTTTAAGCATTAGGTAGATTTATTCTAGTACTCTGTAGCTTATAGTAATACCATTCTGTTACATACATACATACATATATGACTAGTTCGTAGTGGCTAATGGAGTCATAGTCATTGTAATGGGGATATTACTAGTTCGTAGTATCATGTAAACATGTCGGGTCGTGTCAGGTTCGTGTTCGTGTTACTTGTAAACAGGTCAGAAACCCTTCCACCCAAATCTGACCCAATTAAATCTCGAGCTCGTGTCGACCCACTTACATATAGGGTCATCACTTACATAAATGGGTCATCAAGCATCAACCCGAACCCGGTTTATTCATGTTGTGTTTGTTTCGTGTTTTCGTGTATATTTGTGTGGAGGTTCAAGAAAAAATATGATTTATTTAGTAAACAGGCCATCTGTCCCGGCTTTATGTATACAGAGCTCAAACTCGACCCAATTAAATTGTGTTGGCTTTGTATTTAGTAAACAAGCCTCTGGGTGCTTATGTTGACAATCAGTTCCTTCAACTTGATCGCCTTGAAACACCTACCCTATCCATCTCCAATGTGCCATTTCCGTAAGCTAAAAATACACTTTTTTCCCATAGATGAGCGAAACGATGCAAAACAAACTCGACATTCAACCGAAATGTGATAATGAAACATCTCGCCGAAGACTATATTTGTATAAACCATGTATGAGGAAGAAACCAGCACGAGGCAGTATGCATGTAAATTCCAGGGCAAACATTAAGGTGGAGACAAGCTATTTTACTCATCAGCCAAAATCTAAATTGATTTTTAAAATTTGTTATTATTTGATTATTTTAATAGTGTGGTACCGAGATTGTGTACCACCAGCCCTAGCGTTGTCCATTAGAAAAAGAAATGAGCTGAGGTGCCACTTTGGTTTATTTGGCCAGAAAAATTTAATGGCACTTCCAAATTTAATCATTCCAGAATGATTTTTTTTTTTTTTTTAAAAAAAAAAAATGACACACGAGGTCACTTAAGCTTCACAAAAAAAATGTTATTTACAAGAAAACTAAAGCAGTAACAGGAAGTACAAAAGCAACACAAGAATCAGCAGCAGCAGAACAACAGTAAGAGCAGTGTTGCAGAACATCCTCGCTATCGCCCGGTTGCATAAAAAAGGATACATTTGTAAAGCGAATGTAAAAGTACAAGGCTTATAGAAGCAACACACTATCGCCCGCTTACAGCAGTCAAAGAAACAAAGTTTGCTGAACAACCATCTTGGCCATTTTGGGGAGCCGAATAACTAGAGCAAACTTCACTACGAGTAAAACCAGGTTCCTTCGGGCGTGGAAGATTTTCGATACCATCAACGTCTAGCATTAAAATCAAAGCAGAAACATTGGGCCTATCTGCAGGGAATTCTTGCACACATAATAACCCTACTTGTATGCAGTTCAATATCTGCCTTTCATAACATGGTTTATATACTATAGGATCGATCAATGAGAGTATGCCGTTGTTTGTCCACAATTTCCAAGCCTGAAATAATACAGCATCCCTCAGCTAACAGTAGATTAATCTTTATTTTGATAAATTTAGTGATCAATTGCAACTTACATATGCTAAGAGATTCAAGGACTCGTAATCCTGATAGTTGTTGTTCCTTCTGCCACAAACAATTTCTAAAAGAAGAACTCCAAAACTAAATACATCCGACTTTTCAGAAAATCTTCCTTCCATAGCATATTCTGGAGACATGTATCCACTGCACAAGCAACACATAAGTTTTACGGTTTAGGATAACAAACTCAGCTACAAACGTTAAAAACGGTGCGTGCTAGAGTGTGATACGTGGCTAATTTGTGAAAATTAGTCATGTTTGTTTTACTTAAAAGAATAATACTGAAGTGGAGTATAAGTGACATAGGTTCAGAATGTTACTAGGTTCCGGCGATTCTTTGTGTATTTGCTTGATCTTGTTTGGTACCAAATATCCTTGCCATCCCAAAGTCCGATATCTTTGGATTGAGTTCTTCATCTAGCAAAATATTGCTAGGTTTTAGATCTCTATGAATAATCCTCAACCTAGAATCTCTATGAAGATAAAGGAGCCCTCGACATATTCCTTGGATGATTTCAAACCGCTTCTCCCAGTCTAGCAGTTTACGATGTTCTGGATCTGTAAATAGTAGTGTATTAATGTAGATGAGACGACCTTTTTGAGCTAATCAATTCTGACATATCAAAGATTGTTATATTACTAACCAAAGAGAATTGCATCTAAGCTTTTGTTTGGCAAGAGCTCATACACTAATAGTTTCTCGTCGCCTTCCACACAACATCCGTACAGTCTTACCAAGTTCTTGTGCTGAAGCTTTGAAATTAACTCCACCTCATTCATAAACTCTTGGAGCCCTTGTCCTGATGCTCTGGAAAGCCTTTTCACTGCAATATGTTGTCCATCATCCCATATTCCCTACAGAAATAACACATTCCATAATGCTACTGCTTTAAAATATACTTATTTGCTCAAATGGCCTAGGATTTGCAGATAGGCAGATTGAAAAAGTTCAGCTAGGGAGAACGAGTAAATGGTATAAGGAAAACTCAAAAGAAGTTCGAAAATTTAAACTAAAAACCTTGAAGTTTTCAATCTGTAGAGGGATGAGTGCCTCTGCTAGCCCCCCTAGCTTCTCCACCCTCTGAGCTTAGTTTCGACAATAGTCCAACAAGAAAACTAGGCAATAAATATTAGGCCTAAAAGTTTTTAGGATCGGTTAACATTGTCGCTATATCATACCAAGGATCGAGGACTAATAAGGGAAGGTCAAAAATTACCTTGTATACAGGACCAAAACCTCCTTCACCAAGCTTGTTGGCTGCAGAAAAGTGATTTGTTGCACTTGCGAGCTTTGCGAATTCGAACAATGGCAAATCATGGAACTGTGTTTCTTTTAATATTGTCTTGGATCTCTTCCCTGCTGAAGTCAACAAAATATGTCTCTTCGGTTAAATAGAGATTGGGGATTGGTATTGGGGAATCATAATAGTGAATGTTACCATATCTGTGACCCAATCGCGTCCACAGGAAGTATAGTAAGGTAGCTGATACAACTGCACTCATAATCACTATGACTGCAATTATAACTTTCCATTTGCTACTTTCACCTATACAACATCAGAGACTTAATTCAGAGAGCATTGTGGATTTGTGACATGTTCAAGTACACAATCTTGTGTTTAACAATCTAACTAATGCTCACCTGGTAATTCTGAATAAGCCAACCGAACGAAAAGATCAACGCCACCAACAGAGAATTGTTGCATGTCAATTAAGCTTACATTCAACAACATACAGCCAATACCAGGATAATAGGAATAAGCTAAACATGAACAGTTTCCCAAGCACTTGCTCTCACAATTATCTGGAATCGCTAATATCCGTTGAGCATAATCTGGTACTTTGATCTGCTTAAGCTGCAAAAACTTGTCTGATTTATCTCCTTTAGCTTCACATTGCAAAGGTGTTTTCCGAATACACCCGTTAGTCCAATTTCCTCGCGACCATTCATCAACCTTTCTCGGCACAAATCCCTTCAAGCATTCACAAATCGGTGCTTTCACCGGATTACAGATTGTGAATTCACCACACTTGCCATAAATATCACAGTCCGAGCCAAATGACTGCCACGCCGTTTCCCAATTGTTACTACCATCACTCCAATGCTTTTGGGCCAGCCTACCATCATAAGTTAAAACAAACCGTTGGAGAATAGACGGATCTACCAATTCATATAATATCTTCATTGTCCCGTCTTGGACATCTACTACGCTAAATCCAGTAGCCACATCAGAACGAGGATAAGGTGCCCCTAGAAAGACGTACCCATTCCACGGGCCAGTGCGATAATAAATTTTATCACCCTCCAGAATGGCACATTCAGGAAGACTACGAGGGAGGCGGACTAGGCGAAAGCGACCCCTTGATGGATCATTAATGCTCTTCCATGATTGAGGAACATCATCGGGCATAGTTTGATTAAAAACGAGCGTTGATTGTGGCAGAAATGAGTCTGTTGGATGGTCAAAACTCTGCCATATGCTATTATTACCAACATCTGGAAGCAAAACAAGGTTACCAGTATCTAGTAGCTGAGCAGCTGAACTATTTGCCTTGCTTGATACATTTGAGGACCAATGAATCTTGTTTTGTGCATCCAAGACCTGCAGATTTCCATCGTCCGAAATTTTGAGGATTCCTGAGGAGTCTTTAAGTGGACTGTCTCTGTTGGCTACCCATACAATCTCAAGTTGTCCATTGAAGGGCTTATTATTGAACCATATGCCAAGATACCGATATGTCGAATTAATTGGACGAAAGAACCCAAGCTTGAAGTTGCCACTACTAGAGACTAATGCTTCTGAGTCCTTTAGAAATTTAGTAGTAGTAATAGCATCAGATGTAGTTGAAGCAAACCTGATTTCCAAGCAAGAAATTAACAGGAAAGTGTAAACAACCAACTTTTGATGCATTGCAAAAATAGGAATACTAGTTTGTCCTATGTCCCAATAATAGTACCATTCATTCATTCATATACTTGATTTCAAGTCAACAATTGAAGAAATCTAAGTTTCAGGGCTCCTGCTAGTTGTGATTAAAGTAAGGAATTAGTATTTGTTTAAGCATATTAGGTAGATTTATTTATTTGTAATACTCTGTAACTTAAAAGTAATACCATTCTGTTATACCTGACTATAATCATTCAATTAAATGAAGAAGAAAATTTCTTTCATCTTCTTAAACGTTGACATTGCAGTTACATTAACTCTAGGGAATGTTTTAGTTAAAACTAGTTTTAAACCCGTACAAAATTTGCACAAGATTCAATATTCGACAATAATAAAGATGAAAATGGATCCTCTCCATTTCTTTCTCTCAATTTTCTCTCTTAAACGAGTCCATTTTTGAAATAATGGTCAAAAATAAAATATTTGTCGTTTTGGGTCGGTTTTGAAAATATTTGTCAAAATGGTGTTCACGTAGGCTCGGGATTTCTAGACCTGAAACACGCCACTACTAATGGCGTGTTTTGTGAAGGAAACACGCCATTAGTAGTGGCGTGTCTTTACAACAATTTTTTCCCTCAACTGACTGAACTTAAAAAAAAAAAAAATAAAATAAAATAAAATAAAATTTACATAAGACACGCCATTAGGGGTGGCGTGTTTCCCCTCCGAAACCCGCCATTCCCAATGGCGTGTTTGTTTTAGTCCATTTTTTAATGAAGTTTCTTTCCGTACTCATTATAAACACGCCATTGGTAGTGGCGTGTTTTAGGTCCAAAAATCCCGAGCCTACGTGGACACCATTTTGACAAATATTTTCAAAACCGACCCAAAACGACAAATATTTTATTTTTGACCATTATTTCAAAAATGGATTCCTCTTAAACACATTTAAATATTTAATAATATTTTTCCTATCAAACCTTATTATCCCTTTATTTTTACACATAAATTTTGAGCCGTTCGATGATACCAGAATACGATCTGGACCACCAAAAGAAAATGACATTTCCATTTGTTTTTAGAAAATGGAGAGAAACTCTCCTCAAGACATATAGTTGATTCGGCGTAAGAATAGGAGTAAAAGTCAATTTTTTTCTTTTGAAAAGAGATGACTAATTTAAAAAGAAACAATGCTGATTTTTTATACGATATAAAATTTTGAAAAGAGATGACTACTTAAAAAAAACAATGTCGGATATAAAAGTAGACAATATAAGTGGAATATGAGAATATAATATATTCTCCGTAGTAATAGTACTCCATGGTTTTCTCATGTCTCATCCCCTAAAAATAACGTTTAACTTTCTTTCGTTTGGTCCCGTATTTGTTTCTATAAGCCAGCTGAATTTGTTCCTATAATTGGGAATAATGATCCGATCCCCAAAAGAATGTTAATGAAATTATATCAGGTTCTTCATCACATTCAACTTCTGTTCAAGGTCAAGCTGGTGTTGGAAATGATGGCGGTGATGTTAATATGGGATGGCCACATGAAGACCCTTATCATATGTATGCTGGCCATGGTGAGAGTGAATTTCTTCTTGATGAAGATGCTTTTATTCAGGATTCCATTCGTTCTAGGGTTGAAGATCAAGTTCATTTGGCTTTTCGTGAAGATGATGCTCGGGGATATAATCAATTCATTGATGCTCCAGAAGATTTGCAGATATTTATCCCTCAGAATATTTATGGTCATTCCCCAACAGATGGCCCATATGATCCTTACTCACATTTTCATAGTCTTTCTTCAAGTTCGGATTTGTCAACTCCTGAATGGCCTCTTTTCAGTTCATCTTCTGAATCTCTACCAGTAAATGTTACTACTTCGGAGTCTAACGAGGCTATTTTTCATGATGCATTACAGGATTTAACTGGTGTTTTTTTGGGTCATTCTAATTCTGATCTCGCTGCTAATGTGGACAATGTTCCTCCTCGCGTTAGCAATGATATTATCGTTAGTAATCCTTCTTCTGATCAAGCTTTTCAGGTTAGTAATGTTTTCATGATGGCCTCTGGAAATATGGAAGCTTCGGTGGCACATGTGCAGCATGGCAAAGGTAAAGATTTGAAAGTACTGGCGGATTGTCTCCGTCATCCTGCTGATATGTCTCCTTCACGCCCCAAAAGGAAAGCCTCATCTGATCCGGGGTGCAAGGGTACTTCTCTTTCTGAGTTTTTTGGGTATGATAATGAAATCTTGTCCTTATCAAGTCCATCGAAGAAAAGCAAATCTTCTGTTACTTTCTTTGTGGGTGAAAGTTCTCAAATAGGCTGCAAAGGACCTTCTTTTCATATGTTTGTTGCTAATGAAGACATGACAATTTCAAGCACGGATTTAGATCCAATGGAAGATGGTGTTGCGAGAATTGAACCAAATCAACTCTCTCCAAAACAATGAAGTGCATCGCCTGGAATTGTAGGGGACTAAATGGTACGCTCGCCCCTACAATAGCGAAGATTAGGGCGTTATCTTATAAAAATAATTTGTATGACTTAGTCTTTGTCTCAATCAGAAACTAAATGTACTGTCACCTTAGTTTCATCTTATTTTGGTTTTTATGGCTTTCCTAAGTCAGTAGGAGTTGATGCTGTTGGTTCTAAGGGGGGTATTTGGGTAGGATGGACGCCATCTTGGGATGCTATCTGTATTACTAAGTGTACCAACTTTATTATTCTCAAGATTAATGAATGTGGTGGACGCTTTTGGTATCTCTTTTGTATATATGGATCCCCTAAGAAGGAAAAGTGTTTGGATGTATGGTTGGCTCTTGAATCTTGGATAGCCAAGGTTGATTCTTATTTTCTTATGCTGGGTGATTTCAATCAAGTTGAATTCAAAGAAGACAAATATGGAGGTAGTAAAGGTACTATTTTTGGGGCACAACAGTTTACTGAATGGAAAAGCAGGAACATGTTATAGGACATTGTGTATAAAGGTCCGAAATTTACTTGGTGCAACAATCGTAAGGGAACAGACAGAATTTATGAACGTATTGACAAGGGTTTGGCTTCAGAACATTGGAATGACATTTATCCTCGTACTCGTATCAAACATTTACCTATTCAGTGTTCTGATCATGCGCCCATTATACTTGATACCGACTTCTTTGATAAGACCAAGAAACGTAGGTTCAAATTAGAGGCATGGAGTTTCGATTATCCGGAATGTACTGATATCCTTAAAGCTGAATGGTTCCAAAGGGATAGAGGCTCCCCAATGGTTAGACTTATGCAAAAAAATCCAACGTACTCGGAATGCTCTAAAAAATTGGACTTTTGACAAGAAAAACTCATGGAATAACAAATGGTCAGAATTTGATGATAATCTAGAATCTGAACTGTTGAAATTTTTTCAAGGTGGAGCTGAGGATCGTTTTATACAGATTCATAAGGAGTACATTGAATTTAATAGAGCGGCGGTTTTATTTTGGAAACAACGTTCTAAACTTACTTGGCTCAAGGAGGGGGATGCGTGTACTCTTTTTTTCTTCAACTCTGTTCAAAGGAAACATTCAAGGAACTTTATTTCTGGTCTAAAGGATGGTAATGGAACTTGGGTTTTTGATAAAGACTCCATACGAGGTTTATTTGAGGATTTCTTTAAGGATATTTATCAGTCTTCTTGTCCTCGGGAGCCCTTGCAGGAATTTTCTAATTCTCATCAGGCACTATTTGCTACGGTTAAAAATAAGCTTTTGGATGATCAATTTGATTCTTTTGCTAGGAAGTTTACACGTAAGTTGATCAATTTGATCAACTTGGATCTATAAAATCTCCTGGACTTGATGGTGTGCCTGCTTTATTTTACCAAAATTTTTGGTGTCACATCAAGGGTGATGTTGAGGAAGCTGTTCTTTAAATCTCTATGAATAATCCTCAACCTAGAATCTCTGTGAAGATAAAGAAGTCCTCGACATATTCCTTGGATAATTTCAAATCGCTTCTGCCAATTCAGTACTCTACGATGCACTGGATCTGTAAATAATAGTTGGTTGTATTTACTATTTAGATGAATGGGACAGTGTTCTTAAGCTTCACCAATTTGACGCACAAGAGATTAAGTAATTTACTTACCGAACAGAATCGCATCTAAACTTTTATTTGGCAAGAGTTCATATACTAATAGCTTCTCTTCTCCTTCCACACAACATCCGAACAACCTTACCAAGTTTTTGTGCTGAAGCTTTGAAATCAGCTCCACTTCGTTCATAAATTCTTGGAGCCCTTGTCCTGATGCTCTAGAAAGTCGCTTCACAGCAATTTGTTGTCCGTCATCCCATATTCCAAGATACCGATATGTGGAATTAGTTGGACGAAAGAATCCGAGCTTGAAATTGCCATTACTAGAGACTAATTCTTCTGGGTCTTTTAGAAATTGAGTGGTTATAATTGCATCAGAAGTAGTTGAAGCAAACTTGATTTCGAAACAAGAAATTAACAGGAATATGTAAATAACAACCTTTTGATACATTGCAATATTAGTTTGTGTGTAATTATGTCAAATAACATTAGCTCATGAATCATGATCATTACAAGTTAACAACATTCATATATTATTTCAAGTCAACATGCTCGTATGTTATTATAAAATGCCTTATGTTTGCTTCACCAACTATAATCATTCAATATGTTATTGGAGATTAAATGGCTTCTTGTGCGTATAATCTTCATGACATAAGAAGATGATCTGTTATTCAGAATAAAAAGATCTACTAGTGGCTCATAGACTCAATCGTATTATATGGTATATAAACACTTGTTTTTTTATGTGTATACTATTCGAGTTAATTTAGATTCGAGCTGGGTAGGACTTGCATATAGAGTGGTAAAACGTTCCATATATTTTAATTTTGTTGGTTTAAGGGTTAACAACTTCTTACTCGTTGATATATAATTAATTAATTAGATAATCCTTCTTCCCATATGATGGGCATTAATATGCATTGATATTGTGTGAACAAGACGATGAAACTCAAGAGCACTAATTGTTCCTTAATCTATACAATATAGTTAAAAGCCTATTTAAAGCATTTAATTTTAATCCACGTGTAATTTTTCTATTGGTTAATAATAATTCAATTATATTAATTACTTGATTATCTACCTAAAAGTAATCTCTAAATACCATTTGTTACATACTTATAAAATACAAACAAAATAAAAAATATTAGTTGCAAACACAAAAAATAAATTAATACAAACTCTTTATTTTTCTCTCATAAATTTGTATCAATCTATCTATTCATTTAATTTGTATTTCTTTTATTTAATAAATGGTATTTTGGTTTTTCCTCACAATTATTATACTTTGTATTTATTTCACCATAATTTTTTTTATCTCCCTCTTAATTCACAAAACCTTCTTCTTCTCTCAAATAAATTCTTGAAATTAATTAGATAATTAATTATATAAATTTTCTTACATAAATATTACAACAATCCTCTTTTTCATTTTTATCCAAAAAGTTGGTAGGTAAAGTATGCATATATAACCAATTGAATTATTTAAATTTTTTATTCTTATTAAATTTTGAATTAATTAATAGTTGGAATCATATTTAATTATTATTTTTGTGTGATTTTTCTATTGGTTCATAATAATTCAATTATATTAATTACTTGATTATCTAACTAAAAGTAACATCTAAATACCATGTGTTACATACTTATAAAATACAAACAAAATAACAAATATTAGTTGCAAACACAAAAAATAAATTAATACAAACTCTTTATTTTCCACTCATAAATTTGGTATCAATCTACCTATTCATTTAATTTTTATTTCTTCTATTTAATAGATGGTCTTTTGGTTTTTCCTCACAATTATTATACTTTGTATTTATTTCACCATAATTTGTTATCTCCCCCTTAGTTCACAAAACATTCTTCTTCTCTCAAATAAATTCTTGAAATTAATTAGATAATTAATTACAAAAAAATTTCTTATATAAATATTACAACAATCCTATTTTTCATTTTCATCCAAAAAATTGGTGGGTAAAGTATGCATATATAACCAATTGAATTATTTAAATTTTTTATTCTTATTATGTTTTGAATTAATTAAGAGTTAGAATCATATTTAATTATCATTGTTGTGTTTGTATTTAAATTGTAGGAGGATGACATACTCACATATCAAAAACATTGCATGAAATCTGGAAATAATGGTTATGGAATTTCTTTACAATTATCTTTTGACTTGAATATATTTTTTATTTTTATTAAGTTTTCCTTTTTTTATTATTATGATGTATACGCAATATCAAATTTTAGTATGACTATCTAATTATTGGTGACATGTTACATTATGTATTCCAACCCTTGGAATATTAATTGACAAATTTAATAAATTGTACTAAATTGTCTTATACCCTTTCGTGCACTTTATTAGTTTTCCGTGTACTCTTCAACTTGTATTTTGTCAATCAGGTTATAAATCAAATATCTTAGTCAACAAACAGATTATAAATCAAATGTCTTAATGGAAGTGTTGAAGTTATATGCTCCAAGGATATAAATTGGATCTTTTAATGTGGATCAAAGTAAATATTTTCCATGGTTTTTGATTAGAATCCGATGATCATTCCCCAATCCATTGTTTCAACTTTGAATGCTTTCAAGCCTTTAAATCATTTTTTATTTTCCATCAAATATTTTCTTATAGCACTCCCAATATTTCTTCGAGAAATGTTTATTTTTTTTTGTAATGATTTGTATATATTTTTCTTTTCTCATAGTCAATTGTTACGAATATTTTTAATTATCACCCCACTTCTCTTTTTTGTCTATTTTGATATTATCACTCTTTTTTCTTTAATTTCTACTTTGGGACGTGCTTTTTACCAAATGATTCTTATAACTTTTTAAAAAATTACAAAATAAATGTCATCGTGTAAGGGTCAAATTCTCACATTACTCCACCAATTGCAAACTTTTTCCTTATCTTAATTATTGCGCACAAGCAAATGAGGCGATAATTAAAAAAAATGGAAGTATAATAATATAAATTGTGCATCTTTATTTCTTTGGAATTCATTGGGTTAGGAGTTAAAGTTTCTCACATAAAAGTTCACCAACAACAAGAGATATAGAGATGACTCTAATTGACAAGAGATATAGAAATGAAATTAGAATGATGTCATTGTTGAACAGATACATTTTCTCGTGTATCCTCCCAAAAATTGTTCACATAAAATTTATTTTAAAAAATATTGAATGCGTATTTATTCTAAAATTTTATTTGTGTAAGTCACATGTCATCAACTCCTTGCTAATAATTTAAGTATATCACTTAGGTCTTTCGTTATATTAAAATCATTTCAATAATATTTTTCCCAATACGTTGGAAATCAATTGAATTTACAAGGATGATGTTGCAAGACCAATAAATCGACAATAATTATAAATGTATTATTTGCTGAAAAAGTTTAACAAACTCCTTTGCATTTAAGAAAATAAACTTGTAATTTTAGCCTAATTAGTAAGATAAACATAAGTTGTATTTTAACAGAACGCTTTCTACGCATTATTCATATCGTCTCTAATTGACTAAAGACAATATGTAAAATTCAGTTATAAAATATCATTATTATCCTTTCATTTATATATTTTACATGTTTACTTTATTTTACATTTCTTTTTTCATTAGAATACGTTAGGTAATAAGGAATAGAATTAGATGTTCAAGTGTCCAACCTTTTGTTTCTTTGCCGGATATAAATGGGACCAAGGTTCTTAGAACGCACCAAAACAACACAAAAAACAATATATCAAGTACTAGAATACCAAAAGCCGTCAATGTTGAGTGAACTGAATAACCACCGTGACAAAGTCAAACGCCCTCGAAATCCAGAGACAATCTAAACACCGTAAAAAAAGCAGGGAACAAAAACAGAAAGGGGACCGACAGTGATTAACACAACAAGAAAACAATCAGTAAAAAGACAAAGACAATGAGGACCGTAGCAAAATAAGAGTAGTTTGCAAACTTAATATTCCACTGTTTGAATGCAATTTTACGTTTTTCTATAATTTGTGTTGACTTTTGCTTCTAGGCTTTCAGAATAAGTTGTTTAAAGTGTTCTGATGAAACACAAGATAATACAATTTCCCATTTAATCTATATGCAATGCCAGCCTTCGAAATCAGAGAATGGACATTCGTATGTTCTTTAAAATGAGGGATTCATGGGTTTTGGTGTCATTGTTCAATAAAGAGTGTGATTTCCAACAAGTTCCAACTATTCTAATATAATAAATTCCCAAACCCCCTTAGATATAATATATTTTATCCTCAGAACCTGTTGCAGGACCCTCTTTATTGTCTTGCTTAGGTATCCTACCAACATATCTCCAAGATAATAAGCAAGAAGATAAACAAGCCGAATAACGCATTCATGAACGATACCGCAAAAATAAATGAACAAAAACAATCAAACCCGTGATTTTCACGGGTCACAAAACTAGTTATTGTTTAAATATTGCTAAATGCGTAGATATTCTAGAGCAATTTCTTTGGATTTTACATTCTCTAGACAGAATGTAGGTTATGTTATTACGTGGTGTCACAGTAGAAGGTATAACCGTATAATGTATCAATCCTGTATAAATTACAAGAACGGCCGTCAATGCGGTTATTACTGGCTTTCAATACAATATCTGGTTAACAACATTTTTTTTTTTTTGACAACTGTAAAGAAAAGTTTTACATTTTTATGGCTTGCCGAGCCAGGCCATTTGCCACACTATTAAGATGCCTCGGAATCCTTACTTCTTAAAAAGGGAGAGCTTGGCTGCACTATAGCAATGAATAGTGCACAGCCAAGTCTCCCCTCACCCGTTGGATTGTCTATTTTGATCCCCTCCCTCCATTTCTCCTTTAACTTACAGCCACATTCTCATCCAACTCTCTCAATGCCACTCTCTCAGCAAACCCTAGCAGATCTCACCCAAAAGGAAAAATTCGAAGATCCTCTTCAAGGTATTTCTCCGGAATTTAATTCCGTTTGATTTAATTATTATTTTTGTTAGGGTTTTATAAGGATTCCTCTGTTGGATATTGGTTGTTGTTGGTGTTGTGTGAAATCTTGATTCCTTATCTCATCTTGATTTTGGCTCATTATTATTTCCAAGCATGTAAATAGTTTAGATTATTATTGCTATTATTTATTGTTGCTCGTCTCATAGTTGTTGTTGTTGTTGTTGTTGTTGTTGTTGTTGTTGTTGTTGTTGTTGTTGTTGTTGTTGTTGTTGTTGTTGTTGTTGTTGTTGTTGTTGTTGTATAGGGTTTCCGGGCATGTGGTTACGGGGTATGAGGTTGTTGTTGGGGGAGTGGCCTGAGGCAGAATTTATTATTATTATTATAATCATCATTGCTTCAACTGCTTTATGCTTGATACTGTTTTACTATTAGTATTGTTCCACTCGTTTGAGGTTCTAAATTTTGAACGTTGTTGTAATTGCAGGTGTCGTTGACTCTAGAGACCGGGAGTACAAGGCGGCAACCGAGCCTCGTTTTAATTGCTATAACAATATTTGGTGTGTGTAATGGTAACAGGCATGAGGTGTCCTTGTTGAGTATGGTGATCGGGTTGTCAACTAATGTTTGAATATTCGCTTATCTGTGCTGGTTTTTCGTTTACCCGCTGGATTTCATTTTGATAAGGTTAAGTTCCTGCCTGTTTAAGTTCAATCCCGAATCCGTAGAATACCACCCTTATTCTTGGTGCCCATGCATCCTTCCAGCAACTTCCACAATGTTTACGTTCATGCCTGTTTATAAGGTATTATTTTGCTGGTTTATTGCCCATGTTTTCGTTCCTTATCGTTCTCTGTTTTGAATACCTTGTGTCCAACAGGAGGGATGATGCAAATATTCGACACCTTACACTGCCATCGGCTAGCTGGGATAGCGTTGGTTTATCTCGTTGATCTGCTTTTAGTTAATGTACAAAGTATAGTTGTCTTTGTGTTGATTGCGTGTGTTTTTGACTATTTGTAGTGCATTTGGAGCTGGCTATCTTTTAGGTTCTTCCAGCACTTAGGTACCATGCTTATTGTATACGTAAATGCTGCACCTGTCATTTGTGGGTCATGGACATTTTTGTGGGATTTATAGTTTTATGATTTAATTTCACTATTTACAGGTGTACTCTACCATGATAGTCCCTATTCTATTCTAAAGGTTAGCGATTTGTTGATAAATCTATTGCTGGTTTCAAGGTCTTACCGTACCTAATTGTTGTTGTATTGTGTATCGTAAATGTTTTGTTTAGCTTGTTTGATTGTTCAATTGGTTGTGTGTTTCATTTAGGATGTTCAATTGTTTACGTGTTTCTCCTTCTTATCGTCTCTTATTGTGTTTTTGGGTTTCTAGGCCAATTATTTACTGGGGCTAGAAGTGCGGGCATCGGTCTGTAGCTGGTTTAATTCTCCTAAAAGGTCAGCGATATCATTTTTTCTCAAGTTGTCCGCCTGCTCATTTTATTGCGTCTCCATTATTGTTTGCCCCCATTTTTCTTGATATTGACCTGAATATTAGCAGGTTACTCTCCAGGGTTTGTATTTCCGGTGATGGGTTTCCTTTATTGGGCTTCCACATTTGTCCAGGCGGTTTTTGCTTTTCGATATTAGGGGTTTGTTTTGGTTCGTTGGTCTTCCACTTATTGCCACACGTTTTACCGCAGACGATGGGCAGGTAGTTTTTCCAGTTGCAGGATTTACATTTTTCACTGGCTATAGTCACTTATAATTGTCGCTTCATACCGGTTTGAACCCTGGTCCTATTATTGTGTTCTTTGGTTTCTAGATAATTATTTACTAGCTAAGTCTGGAATTACGGACATATGACCGTAGCTGGAACTGCGTTTAATCCTCCTAATAGGTCAGCGATCTAAATTTTGCTTGAGTTTTATGATTGCTCATTTGGTTGTGTTTCCTTTATTGTTTGTCTTCCTTATTGCTACCGTTCTGCATATCTGCAGGTTCTTAACTTGGGTTTGGTGTTTCTGGTAGTGGGTTTACTTGAAGGGGCCTTCTCATTTGTCGAGGCGGTATTGGCTTCCAGATATTAAAGGTTCATTTTGGTTCTCTTTTTGGGCTTCCACTAATTGTCATATGTTTTGCCTCAGATGATGGGTAATTAGTTTAGCCAATTGCGGAAATTACATTTCTTACTGTTTTGGAACTTGAGTACTCTTATCGTTGCTTTAGGATGGGTTTTGGTTTTATTTGCTTGGAATTGCCTGTTAGTGTCGTTTGTCGACCGGTGTTTTTTTATCATCGGTATATAATGTGTTCGAGATACATTTTATTAGTTGGATATAGGTTGTTCATTTTTCTGCCGCCGAAATTATTTGCTATTTGGGTTGCGTGGGTTTTAGGTACCTAGGTTTTTTACGGGGAGCTGACTTGATTTGAGGATTGTTTTATTAATTTAGTTGTTTAGGCAGTCTTAAAGAGCATAAGTCTTTTTCATTTCATATTTACTTCATTTTTTCAGTTGTGTGTAACTATTAACAAGTTAAGCGATGCAAAGTTTATGACATGCGAGTGGTATAGCGCTTATGTTTCTTGCATACTCTCCCGACTTTCTCTTATCAATCTCGTTCACTCATTTCCGTCACCCTCATCACATCCGTGTTTTCACCCACTCATTCCCATCTCACTTCATTTCCGGGAACCCTACCCTCTTCATTACTCAACAGGTAAGCAATTGTTTGACCTATTTAATGTTCCTTCCCAGACTATTTAACATTGCTTTTGCTTGACCTTTGATTTCATTCAGGCCGTATGTTTGGCTACGTATTTCTCCTTCTTATCGTTTATTATTGTTGTTTTCCAGATCTATCGATATTATCTGCTACGCCTTATGTTGTCGGTATTATACTAGGACTGAGGCCACTCTTGCTAGGTATGGCGCCTATTTTAGATAACTAATTTTGGGTGTTTTTAAGGTGGTTAATTCAATTTTAGGGTTGTTTATTTCAATCTTGTTTTTTTTGGCGTGAATGCTCCGATTTCCGAACAATTCGACTTTTGTTTGTCTACCATCCTTCTCATAACAGCTTTCATATATGTTTTAATCTATCAACCTCGTACCTGCTTTCATTATATATTTTTAGCTATCCAGTTCTTTGTCTTCCTCATTTATCACTCGATTTAGTTATGTTTGGTTTACAATAATCAGTTGATTTAGTTTTGTTTGGTTTACAATTAGGTATTTATATTGTCGGATCTGATATTTGGTGAGTTGATTATTGCCACGCCTTCTTCACCCATACTCTTTCTCGATCCCACGGCATATGCTCTATGGAAAATGGCAATTTTAGCTCAGAATAGGCGAGGACAAAGAGGTGATTATGAGCAGTGGTTAAACGAGGTAAGCAAAACCGCTGTGTTTTTTTGGTATCCTGCTTTGCTTTCTTATTCACGTTATAGTTCCGTCTACTTCTCCGATATGTGTGTCGCTTAGTGGTAGGGTGCCCTGTTGTATTGTGATGCATGTTTTGGCAATGGATGTGAATCTTCATTTGTGGTGGTGCCCAGTACTTGTATTCTCGAACCATTTGTTCATCATCTTGCTTCATTTCTGTTTTTTTTTTACCTGTCACTTTATTCTTTTGGGTTGGCGGATTTGGTTACAAGTATTTTGGTTGAGCTATTAGCTAAATTAATCAATTATGGTCATTTCTTAGGTTTCAAAGTAACAAAATTGTTATTCTGTTTGACTTGGCTGAGATTGAATTGATTTTGTACCACGGTTTTTTAAAATTGTTGACGATTATTGTTTTTTACTAATTATTGTTTCTTGTCATATCATTTGTGATATTGTTCCTTATTATCTTTGCAATAAACAAATTAATTAGGGGAGTCGTATATAGACACAAACATGAAGGAAACCCTCAGTTGTATTTTGATATTTATAGGGACTTGATAAGAGGGGAGCGTGTGTGTTGTGTCTGGCTATTTTGTGGTTCCGGTCCATGTCCTTGGTATTGCAGTAATTCTCTAATTCTGTACACTTGTTTTCCTGAACCATTTGTTCCTCTTCTCGCTTCACTTCTGATTTTTTTACCTTGTTTCTTCTTTTGGGTTAGCGGATTCGGTTACAGGTATTTTGGTTGTGCTATTAGATAAATTAATCAATTATGGTCATTTCTCAGGCTTTAAAGTAACAAATTTGTTATTATGTTTGACATGGCGGCTGAGATTGAATTGATTTTGTACCACAGTTTTTTAAAATTGTTGATGATTATTGTTTTTTACTAATTAATATAATGTGTCTTATCATAGAATTTGTGATACTGTTCCTTGTGAACTTTGCGATAAACAAATTAATTAGAAGTGTCGTGTATTGAAACTCGAAATATCATGCAAACCTGAAGGAAACCCTCGGTGGGTATTTTGATATTTCTAGAGACTTGATAAGAGGGGAACTTGTGTGTTGTGTCTGGCTATTTTGTGGTTCTGATCCATGTCCTTGGTACTGCAGTAATTCTGACATTCTGTACTCTCAACTCTCTTGCTCGTTGTTTATTTGTTTACTGCACTTGCATCTCAGTCTTAAGTTCCGCCCTCTTTCTCCTCATACCTGTCTTCCCTTTACAACCAACGCTTCTTGCTACTTTCTTCTGTTTCCTCCATTTTCAGTTCTGCTACATTCTCGATCCTATACTTTTTGGGAGATCGGCATCATGTTAATTTTATTATTAAAACTTGTGCCGGTTTACTTTTCTTGGTGCCATGTTGAATCGTGTTTCACAGTTAAATCTTGTTTTTTTCCCTACCTTTTTTTTAATGAGGTATTAAAAAAGTTATCTGAGCTTTATCGAACTATCTCCAGAGTATTGATGGAATCATATATATTTACACAAAAATGAAAGCAGATGGGTATTGTATTAGGCCTTAGGAGGGGAGCATAGTAGGGGTTCAAAAATCAAAATAAATCTTTTTATTCTGTGGTGATGATTTCAGCCAATTGGTTTCGAGAAAATGAGATGTCTCGTTGTTATGGATGCGTAGTGAAGAGATGGACATAATATGACTATTGACGGATATGAATTATTGTGGAACAAGGTCCATATATGTGTACTTACTGAGTCCAACTGGATAATCGAGTTTGATGAATGGTGATTTTATTTAAGTGATGTCTCATGTTATGTGCGGGAAGTATCCACTTCAATAGAAACTGGCTCATACAATATTGTGTAAACCTAGCAAAACTGGCCTAACATAAATCATCTGACCCACTCTATCCACACCCTGATAGACAAACTTTAATATGTCGCTCCTACCCCGATGCTAAGCACCCTTGCCTTTTGGTGTTTAGTTGATTTGAGTGATGCCTAACGTTATGTGCGGAAGTATGCACTTGAGAAGGTGGTTTGGAAGTGTTCACTTTTTTTGTTGGGAAGTAACAGCATATGGTTGTTATATTATGTTCTCATTAATGGTATAACCGGCGGTGTACATGAGTAGAGTCCTTCAAATTTAGCGGCTTACATGATTATCTGGCTCATAGATTTGACTCTTTTTTATTTGTTGGAAATTTCTCTGATTTCTGAGTGGTGTGGACATTTCCATATAGTACTTTTCCTTATATTAGCTCATAGACTTCGTCCAAGGTTCACTTCTTCTAATTGTTTTCTAAACATATTGCTAATGATGAATAATATGAGCAACAATGCTTTTTCGCACCCTGCCCATCCTCCCTCTTTATCCCCTTCTCCTCCGATGCTCATATATTAATGAGGGGTGGATAACAGTATACCCGAATTATCAAAAAGCAAAAAAGTGTTCTGAGATATTAATTTACATTACTAATTTTGCAGTCAGAGGGCCCCTTTATAGGATTGTCTTGCTATGGAGCATAATGTGATACACTGAGGCAGTGTCAACAATATTGGAGCTGTCAAAGAATGGACCCTTAGGGCACAACCTTACAACAAAATTGATCCAAGGTTAGCTATTGCTACAACAAATCAACATATTTGGCAGTGGTTAATGAAGAGGATGTAGTTCGGGTCAAACTGTTGCTGTCTATTTTCTGTTTCTATTCACACATATAGAGTATTAGTCTTTCCATACTTAAGAAACTAAGTTAATGATATCATTACTCTATATAAAATTTATAACTGAAACTGACTACTTATCAGTGGGATTCTTGTTTAATAAAATACGATGCAATAAATAATGAGATGTAACAGATAAGTCGTACCTATCCAGCAGAGATACAATAAGCTTATCTGTAAAATGTGTGTCGAAAAAAATTAGGAGCAAGTTTAATAGATCTTGATTCTCTCAAACTTTGCCAAGAAACAGAAATGTTATATATGTTACCTTAGGTTTGTATCTCTTTAAGGAACAATAATGGAACTCAATATGGTATTGTAGTTAACGTGTGTTGTTTGGTTACAAATTGAACCCAATACGAGATTGTACTTAACATCTGTTGTTTGGTTATTGGATCGTTATGTTATCTCCATGTTCTTTTCTGTGTGGATCATACCCGTTTGTGACTGGTGTTGGATTTAATTTGATACTGAATTGTTATTTATTTTGGGGGGAGTTGTTCAAATGGGTGAGTATTCGAGGTAGAGACAAGGAGAAGGCTGGATTGTTCAGGTTAAATGGGTGATACTCATAGGTCTAGCCTCACCGAAAGGGACAGTGAGCATGTAATTAATTGTAGTGTGCATCTTTATTTGTTTAGTTCTGTTGTTACTGTGAAAAATATTATTTGGGCTTAAGATGACCTCTTTTTATGTGATCTGCTTCATTGAATGCTAGCTGAAATGTCTGGGCTGCCTTTCATCCTGCCTCGCTTATTCTCCTTTCACTTCACGCCTTTCATTTTTAGCCTCTTTCTTCCTTTCATTCTCCGCCTTTTCTCCTTTTTTACTCATCTTTTCCTCTTTGTATCATGAGGTTTATAAACTGTAGCGAGCGAAGGAACGATTTAATCAACAAGTGGCAATGATTGGCAACATCATCGCACATCACTCCAGGTTTTAAACTTTTATCCTTTAAAATTGTACCCTTAATTTAGAGATTACGATTAGCATGTTGTGTCTATCCCTATCTGCAAGCATTCTCATTTTTGCTCTCGTCAGCTCAGGGTGATGATGAGAAAGATGAACAATTCAAGAACTTGCAGCGAAGAAGAAAATTGGCTCGAAACCGAAAAAAAAAGGAAAAGGGAATTTCAAAAAAATAGTGTGTATAAGTAACTATCTTTTCTACAAGACTACTTTGTTTTCCTTATATACATTCTCCAATTTGTCCCATCATAATCCCATGTACCATGTATATTCATACCTTTATTATGACTTTCATCCTATATGATGATGTTTACCCACAATAATGCAGCCAGTTAGGCAGTCAATATGGCCACTGCATGGTTTGGCCGGCCCAGATTGTCAAAGTAATTCACAAACAATTCTACACACATAAGCACAACACCCACGCGATATTCCTATCGGGATTTCATAAACAGTTGTCCATATTGGGGCTCCGCGCCCGGGAGGGCGCGGCGCAACAACTAGTAAAACAAAAACTTAAACAATGAAAAAAACTTGCAAGACTACGTAGCTCCTCCAGAATGTCCTCAACCAGATGATTAGTCTTTGCCAAGCCCGCAATCTCATTGAGCAGTTGCAGACAATCCGAAGAGATGTCAAGATGGAGGACACCTCCGGATCTCGCCCAAATCAAGACATCCCGGATACCGAGAGCTTCGGCCTGTAGCGCCAATTCCGCTCTAGTACTCACCTGTCTGCGCATACACTCACGTCCCAACTCATCATATGCCACCCATCCAACGGCCGCCTTAAAGGAACGTTCCCAACTAGTATCCACCTTAATCCGAAGAGCAGAACAAAGGTCCGGTTGACCAATCATATGAAAGGTGAGCCCATCCCGTAAGTCAGTTTTATGATGTTCAAGCATATCCCCAACACTCCCTCGGGGCCCTTTCAGCAACCCCTTGCCATCTTCCTGATTGTTTAGAAGATGCACCCTCTCATTGATAGAGTCAAACAAGATTCCAACCAAAACCCGAGGATTGCTAGACAGACCTTCAAACTTTACCTTGTTTCGAATAATCCATAAGCCCCAGATAATGGCAATGAAGAGTATAACTCTTTTCACCCCTCCATCCTGTTTCCTCAGGTATCGAACCCAATCAATAATCCAATCAGTCATATTTAAGCACTTTGCACCTTCCACCTTAATACCTAGTACCGAACCCGCCCAGATCCTAGCTGAGAATTCGCAGTCCCTAAACAGATACTCTACTGTCTCCAAATTACTATGCTCAACTCCACACAGTCCACAGGACACATTCGCCCCTATATTTCGTTGTTGAAACTCCCGCCCTACTGAGAGTGTACCCGTAATTATTCTCCAAATAAGAATTTTCCATGTGTTAGGGACCGGAAGAGTCCATAACTGCTTCCGACAAAAGATCCTACCACGCTTACCAAGTCGAGTGTTATCCTTTAGAGTACCCTTTCCGATCATATACTCCTCGAAAAACAGCCCATAGCCACTCTTAACCGTAAAAATCCCATGCTTTGAGAAAGGCCAATAAACCTCATCGCACAGTCTCTCCGTCCTAAGCCGGGTTGCCAGGATCCTCTCCGCATGCTCCTCTAAAAACAAAGCCCGTATGAACACTTCATTCCAATGCCCACTTGGTAACACTAAGTGTCTCACCTGCAGATCAACTAAGTGTACATCCCCATAACCTAGCCAGCAATCCCTAGGTTCCGGATACTCTCCCCCCACTCACCTTGAAGTCCAAACATTCAACCGTGAATTACAACCAGGCTTCCAACCCAAAAAATCTTTGAGTTTTTGAAAACCATACAGAATGCTGCGAACTCCCCACGAATAACTGGTTCCTGTACAAGGTAGTGAACCAGCATCGATGACCTGAGTCCCAAACAGTTTTTGCCTAAAGACCTTGCTTAAAAAAGATCTATCCCCCGAAACAAGACGCCATCCATGCTTTGCCAACAGTGCCCGATTCAAACATTCAATATTGCGGATCCCTAACAGCATTGAAAGTACAATTATTGAGAATTCGGTTATGGAGCTGTCATTTGTTGTAGGATTAATGACAAGTCGATCTTTGGCATAGACCAGAGATGATTTATCTTGTAGAAGTTGATTTTGTCATGATTGGGTTCTTCTATGAAGGACATGGGGGAGGTAATATGATCCTTGGTATTAGGATCAAGTGTGATAGTATGATTATTATTCTCCGGTTAATACTCTCATTTAGGGATGGCAATGGATCCCGGATCCTTTCCAGATCCAATGGACCGGATCTGGATCTCAATATTTCGGATCCAGTGGATATGAATATGGATTGGATCATATGCATAAAAACGGACTCGGATATGGATCCATATGGTCAAGATCCAGATCCTACCCCGGGTCCATTTTTATTTTATTTTAAAATGAAATTTAAAAAATGAATTAAAGAAATTGTAAAATTATACTCTTTTCTTAAAGTTTTTTCATATACTAACTTATGATTTCTTTCTCATTAACATTTTTCAATTGCAAAAAATTATTTGTTACCGCAACTGTATTTTATGAAACTTTATTTCGATATCTTTACAAGTTTATTTTTAACACTAGTATCCAGATCCATATCCTATCCATTGTCATCCCTACTCTCAATGGTCGATATGACGCTTTTATCCAATAATAATAAAAGTGGAGTTATAACTCGAGTTTTCACAAGGGCTTAATTATTGCGGTTTGATGACAAGTTGAGGAAGTATACTAGTTTAGTTAGTACTCATAGTTGGCAAACGATTAGGCAAGTGTGAAAATGTATAAAGTAAACCATGAGTTATGCTTTGTCCTATGTAGTTTTTCCTTCGGTTATGGAGGGAAAATGTTATGCAAATTGATTTACCAATGTAGATGGTCCTTTCTACAAATGGTAGAGTATCCTTGCTTAGGGGAGGCGCCTTAGCTTATGAGTTTCCAAGAAGTGAATTTGCATTCTGAGTTTGACATTGGAGTTAGTATGCATAGTGTTAGCATAGCCGGTTAAGGCTAAGTAGTTAAGGAAATTAATCTACGGTATTACTTAAAAGTATTAGACCAATTTTATCCGTGAAATTTTGATAGTGAATAACGGTGCGCACGATGGTTTTTGCTATAACACGTTTTATGGACTAACATAAATGAGGTTGATTTTGGTTGTTTTAATGAGATCTCAACGTATCTAGTGGATCACTTTGCCTAAAGGATCAACTAAGGACTTGGTTAACAAGTCGGATATCGGGATGGTAAAGCCTAAATTGATCTTTTGTGGTAGGGCACCCAACTCCCCTCTAATATATGTTAGAGGTTGAGTTTAATGTAGAAAGCCTATTATGAAAGATTGAAGCACATAATTTATAATGTCCCGAAAGGATTTGCTTAAACCTGCATGAATGGTAGGATCTTTAAAAAAATGTTATTGCAGGGCATGATTAAAAGAGTCCACCTATATGAGTGTGAAGCATAGCCGCTTCTTAAAGCTCGGACTTGGCTTTGTATGCGCTCATGAATGGATATGTACACATGACTGTTAAAAGTGTCAAGAATAAACTTTTTGGAGTTATTGAATTTATGTGTATGTTATCCTCATGTATTCAAAATGGGTTGAAGGGTTCCATCCGTAGGGACGCCCTGATCTCGAATATTTGGAATGTAAAAGTTCACTCCTTGGGACACTTTAATTTATGTATAGTTTTGTTTGCTTTATTGGAAACAAGGGATACACTTAAATGGGGGAGGAATGTTGATGATTTTAATCACAAGTCATTTAAGTGTATTCGGGTTTGAAAACCGAAATCGGTATGAGCTTTTGATTGGTATAATGTGAGTTAGTGGTGCGGAGCGTACACTCATATAATCGGGTTATTAAGTTCATGTGTTTTAAGGATAAGGTTATGATAAATGTTATTTATCATGTTTTAAGACCGTTTAATAAGTGTTTACGTTGTATATTACATTCCCTTTCGGGATTAGACCTTACTCCTTGTGGTTGGCGGTTACATGTGTGTTTGTTTGAAACATAACAAACAAACATGTTTACCCTATTTACAATCTTGTATTACATACATACTATGTATATATAAGGAAGAGTTAGAAATTCATTATTCTAACATATTGAAATTTCAGATTTTGGTGGAACGATGTGGTGAGACAAGCGATAAAGACTAAACGTGAATGCTATAAGGTTCTGGGGAAATGCATGAGTGATGAGAACTTTGAAAAGTACAAGGAGGCTAGACGAGCCGCTAAAAAGGCCGTACGAGATGCGAGGGCAAAAGTTAACCAAGAAGTGTATGCCAGGTTGGACACGAGAGAAGGAGAGAAGGATATCTATAAACTGGCTCGGATAAGAGACCGAAAGACGAGAGATATTGGGAGAGTTTGGTGTGTGAAAGATATGGACGACAAGGTTAAGTTCGGGATACCGAAATAAAGGCTAGATGGAGTTCTTACTTTGATAATTTATTCAATGGACATCAGGAACAAGGTTTTGGGGATGTAGAGGTAACACCAAGCATGATTAATCGGGAATTTGTGCGTAGAATACAAAAGAGTGAAGTTAGAAAGGCGTTAAGGAAGATGGGGTCAAAGAAAGCAGAGGGACCGGATGGTATACCCATAGAAGTTTGGAGGTGCTTTGGGGAGAAAGGGATCGAATGGGTAACCATGCTCTTCAACAAGATTTGGAGGAGCAACAAGATGCCATCGGCTTGGAGGAGAAGCACTCTTGTCCCTTTGTACAAGTACAAAGGTGATGTTCAAGAGTGTTCCAATTATCGGGGAATTAAACTTATGAGTCATACGATGAAGTTATGGGAGCGGGTAATCGAGCAAAGGCTTAGGAGATGTGTAGACATCTCGGAAAACCGATTTGGATTTATGCCCGGGAGATCGACTATGGATGCGATTTTTATCATGAGACAGTTGATGGAATACCATCGGGACAAGAAGAAGGACTTACATATGGTTTTTATTGACTTGGAAAAGGCATATGATAGGGTACCAAGAGAAGTTCTTTGGTGGGCTTTGGCGAGAAAGGGTGTGTCGCGAAAATATATTGACCTCATAAAGGACATGTATGAGGGGGCTAGTGCAAGTGTTCGCACTAATGTTGGGAGAACGGAAGAATTTCCTATTACCATCGGGGTGCATCAAGGTTCCGCACTTAGTCCTTTTCTCTTTGCTATAGTTATGGATGAGTTGACAAGGGATATTCGGACGACATCCTTGGTGTATGATGTTTGCGATGATATTGTGTTGATTGATGAGACAAAAGACGGGGTGGAGAGAAAGTTGGAATTGTGGAGGCAGACTTTAGAGACTCGTGGGTTCAGCCGAGCAGAATAAGACCGAGTATTTGAGGTGTCGGTTCACTAAGGTGGCGGGGTTGAGATCGACAGAGGCGGGGAGTATTATTTTCGATGGGAATGTTGTTGAGGGTTGATTTCTTGGATATCTAGGATCTATTATTCAAAAAGATGGGGAGTTAGACGGAGATGTGGCCCACAGAATTAAAGCGGGATGGTTGAAATGGAAGAGTGCTTCAGGGTTTCTATGCGATAAAGATATGCCCCAAAGATTAAAGGGAAAATTTTATCGCACGACAATTAGGCCTGCCCTACTTTACGGCTCCGAGTGTTGGGCCGTGAAGCATTGTCACATTCAAAAGATGAGTGTGGCGGAGATGCGCATGTTGAGGTGGATGTGCGGACATACAAGGAAAGATCGGTTAAGGAATGAGGTGATTAGGGAAAAGGTAAAAGTGGCGCCAATAGAGGACAAGATGATGGAAAACCGACTAAGATGGTTTGGCCACGTGAGAAGGAGACCTATGGACGCACCAGTTAGGAGGCTGGAGACTTGGAGAACAGAAAATGTCCCTAGAGGTAGAGAAAGACCGAGACAGACATGGTTGAGAGTGATAGAGCACGATATGAGAGTTCTGGGGCTTGAGGAGAGTATGGTGACGGAGAGGGCAAAATGGAGGGAAAGGATACATGTGGATTTTTAGTATTTGATGTTTTTTGACATATTTAGTGTTTTTTTATTTAATTTAAAGAAATTAATTTATTTATTTTTCTCTCCTTTATTACACTTTTTCACCAACCACTTCCTTATAGATTTCATCTGGTTCATTCCGGATCCTTCACTCTATTTCGGTTTTTAAAAATCGTTTTAATCTTTTCTCTCGATTTAAATTTTAAGTTTTTATAAAAGAAAGACGGAATTCGATTTTAAAACCCCTAAGTTCACCTTGACTTTCAATTACATTTTCGTTCTTCCTTTTTGTTTTTCATCTTCCCTTTTTTATTCGCTTTTTGAGGCGTGCGTGCACCCATGGACGGTTCGAAAAGATGATTCATGTCAGCCGACCCCAAATCATTTTGGGATTAAGGCTCTGATGTTGTTGTTGTTGTTGTATTGAAATTTCAGATTTTGGGAAGACAAAGCAAAATTAATAAAACTTCATTAAGTATTGTCTTTGTCTAGATGAAGAGGGCATCAACCGTCTTATCCTACAAGAGATTTTGTGTAAACCAAGATATGAAATATGGTCGAAATACTCTTAAGGAAAGCGTGCTCTTCGTGATTCAACTGATATCTAAGTTTACGATCATTATCACTGTTACCCTATACCCATATTTCCAACATTGGTCTAATTTTTAACCCAACGGATTTTCTTATTAGCCCAACTAACCCTCGATGTGGTTCATAAGAGCAATAGCAATAGAAGAACTCTATATAAAGTTCTTTTTTTTGCCATGTCACATTTCCTTAATTCCAATGTTTAAGAACTTTTATTCACAATAGTTGACATTTTTATAAAGTTCTTAAATGAGAAATAGTAAATATGTAATTGGTATTCACAATTTTCAAAGTCATGTTTATTGGTCCTCAAATTCCCATGTATAAACAACCAAGTTCTTATTTTAGAACTTAATTCTTAAAATTAAGAACAATCTTGTAATTGCAATAGAAGAACTTTTTATTTTGGGTTCTTTTTAAAGACCCCAAGAATAAGAACTATTATTGCTATTGCTCTAATCTTCCCAACATCTGTCTTTTAAATATATATGGAATAGATCCACCTAACTCAAAGATGGTCCGTTTTCTTCTCAATCATCCAAACATAATCACGCAGCAATATTCCACAAATGCAATCATTTCAATTCCAAGCAATGTTGTCAGGATCAGGATTCTATTTTGGATCGATGGGGAGGGTAGGATCGAATCGGTAGAATCGGATCGTAGAATCGCAAGATTTTACAAACTCACTAAATATAATTTTTTATTTGGTAAAAACATATAATTGAAAATCAAAACACTTATTTATTAATATTTATTCATAAAATATTGGTAATTAATGATTTTAGTATCCTTGTATGAACAACTTACACGAAATTTGGGTTTTACGGTGTCATTATATAAAAATATATATTAATTTTTTTATTATGGAATCGGATCGTAGGATCGTAAAATCGTAGGATCGTATTATGATCCCATCTCTAGAAATTTTCAAACTAATAGGATCGTAAGATTCTACAACTAGGATAGAATCGTAGGATCCAGGATCGATCAAACATTTTTGGATCGTAAAATCGTAGAATCGTTGGATCGAATCGCGATTCTGACAACAATGATCCCAAGCCCCTCTTCCCTTTGATTTGCAAATATTGTCCAATATACTAAAACAAGACACTCTTTAATTTGGAAAAAAGGATTATACATCTAATGCAAAATCTCATACCTAATAGTCTAATACTAACTCGAGTTTATGTGTGTGTTTGGCCTAGCTTGTAAGAGTGGTTTTGGACTTAAAACATTTTTTGGCCAAACACATCATTTTCTAAAAGTTAAAAAAAAAATCTCAAAGGCTAAAAATCCATTTTTTTGCCTATAAAAATAGAAGTATCAATTTGGTACTTCTATTTTTGAAAAATACTTTTAAAAAATTAAGCTTGGAAACAAAAAATTTATTTATGAGAATCCAGGCCAAACATGCTCTATATGTATTTTTTCTGAGTTTTTTAAAGTTTATAGGTTGCAATTTAAATCTTATATACTGTAACACCCCCTCATACAAAGGTGCCTTACTAGGATCACCCTACCATGAAGGTATGTTATTATCTCGGTTGCCCGAGGTTAATATATATCAAAAGCAACAGTCCAAACACATTTATTAAGGTACGGTAATTATAAAAGTTACATAGTCTCCAAAATCTAATAAACGAGTTTTCCAAATGGTAACAACTACCAAAACAATAACTAAGACTCGTGGTGGTGACATTTAATCCAACATGGTGACTCTCCCATGACTGCCCCAAGCTCAATAAATGTATCACCTGTCACAATCTGCTCACCATCCCCGAATGGATCACCGCAGGTTTTACAAAACAACAACAACGGGGTCAGTACTGTTCAATCAAGATAAGACATACAAACATTGTAACCGACTGATCATCCTCCATCTCCGGTCTCCCGATCTCACACAGTAACCGACTACACACCGAAGTGTGTAGCCCTGCCAGATTACCCATCGCAACAGGTAATCCTCGTCGCCAGTGGGTGACCGCAGCCCATCCCCACCTAGTCCAGCTCATCAACGAGCGACTAACAATCCCTGTCCCTTAATGTGCACATCCCCTCCCGTGACGGGTTCCACGGAGGGCGAACGAGGGTGTGAAGCCACTCCCGCAAGTGATGTAATACTACGGATTTATGAGTCTCTGGGTACTTTATCGAGTAGGCCTTACTCTGTCGAGTAAGGGTGAGTTGCGTTTTTAAAATAGTTTATGACCTGTTGGGTACTCGATCGAGTAACGTAGATACTCGATCGAGTAAGGGGGCACTCGATCGAGTACCTCAGCTACTCGATCGAGTAGCCGGTTTACGAGGGTTGATTTGTCGGGTTTTGTTAATAATGCGATTAAGTATATAATAACTTCCGTCACTTTTCTTTAAACACTTTTAAAACCTAATTACTTTCAAAAAGAGAAATCAAACTACGTTCTTCGCATCAATCGCATTGTTGGCAAATCTCGGAGCTTGGAAGGTCGGATTTTACCTTTATTTATACCGTTGTAATCCTTGCGTCGAGGGTAAGATCTATGTACCGTTTTTATAGTATTTCGTTAAAGGTGGTTAAACCCTAATATTGGGAATTGGGGGTTTTGTTGTATTTTGTGATTGGTAGTGATTATATGTTTGTATGTTAGGAGGAGGATTCGTAGAGGAAGCGTTTTGATATCAGCTGTGAGATCGTCTGATTGTGTCGTGCTTTCCAGGTAGGGTTTCCCTACTCAGTATTAGTCCCATGATGTGTTGATTGGCGTTTGTGATTGTTGAATATTATCATACTCATATTGTGACTGTTGTTGGCTTTGATTGTTGGTTGTAGCTGTGATTGACTGTATCTGTCTGTGTTCTTCGGGGTGCGTCCCTGGCTGAGTGGAGTCACTTGCGGGAGTGGCTTCACGCACATGATTCGCCTTCTGTGGAACCCGCCACAGAAGGGATGTGCAAATTAATGGATTTGGGTTTATCGCTCGATGGAGATGAGCGGGGCTTAGGTGGGAACGGCTGCGGTCCCCCACTGGCGGCGAGGAGTGACCTGTTGCGATGAGCACTCTGGGGCTACACACTTTAGTGTGTAGTCGGGATTGTGGAGTTGGGTTTGGAGTTCGAAGAATATCTGTGACGATTGAGCTGTTTGTTTTACTGTGTTGTTGGTTTATATAAATTGTGTGATTAGTACTGACCCCGTTTAATGTTTTAAAAACTGTGGTGATCCATTCGGGGATGGTGAGCAGTTATTGAGCAAGTATGAGTCGAGTTACTGGGATAGCTGGGATGTGCCACCGTCTGATGATAGAAGTCTTCCGCTGTAGCTTAGTGTTTAATAAATATTTCAGTTAGTTGCTAGACAGTTGGTTTGAGAACTTGTATTCGTATTTTGGTTTTGGTTTTGGATTGTAACCTTTCGCTAAAGTATTACTATTTAAATGTTGTTTCGTTATTGTCTATTTGATTATCATTGCCTCGGGTAACCGAGATGGTAGCATCTTTATACCTGAGTGGTCCTGGTAAGGCACTTAGAGTATGGGGGTGTTACAAGTGACTCCACCACAATCACATATACTACAGCATCACAACTGTCACAACACCACAACCGTCACAACACAACCACATCACCACAACACCCATCCTCCGATGATCAGCAGATAACAACAATTATGAAACAAAAACAATCTTAATCAATTAACAGTACTGAGTAGGGAAACCCTACCTTTTCGCAATCCGTTACGCTGCAATCAATCATACAAATGCACAACTAGTAACACATCATCAACTACAACAACGATAATCAACAATCAACAACATATGATGACCAAAACCCTAAACCCCAAATTAACCAAATTAGGGTTTGTTAACTTATAAGAATGACAATAGATGAACAAGGATAAGACACTTACTACGGCGATTGACACGGAATGAGATGCTAGAACCCACAATCGACGACCTTTGACTTGGAAATGATGAAGATGATTAGAGGAGAATGAACGTAGTTTATGTATTTGGGGAGAAATGATTTTAGAAACTGGCGAACGATTATATATAACCTCTAATCATTTTAACCAAAACCGCGGAAATAATACCCGTCAGGCCGGATACTCGGTCGAGTATAGGGTATACTCGGCCGAGTATCCTCTACTCGGTCGAGTATTACCCATACTCGGCCGAGTATTCTGGCGAAGCCAAAAGAATACCCAACACACTTTACTCGACCGAGTAGGCCATACTCGGTCGAGTACCAGCCTATAAAATCCGTAGTATTACAGTCTTCCCCCCTTAAAAAGAACTTCGTCCCCGAAGTTCCAACCCAACCTATAAAACATGGACACCTAACACCAACTCCACTAACCACGCTTACTAGATAACATATCCTCTCGATATTGACTCCATAATATTATCGAATAACCACAATATAATGTTGCCAACCTTGTCTCACTTCCATAACACTCAATAGCACTCAATACCAAGACAATCCACAAAAGAAGATTAACCATCAAAACGGAATGTTACATATACAATGTTTTTGAATTATATTGTAATTTTTCGAGCGCGCTATTTAAATGAACGAACTCAGAATCTGTATAGTAAAGTTCATAATTTTTAATAGAAAACTGAAAACTTTATTATTACGCTCGAAAAGTACACTATTTGTTGTAGACTTATAGTACATTAGATATATAATCTACCTATGATTTAGTCTCATAAGAAAGATCTGCATATTGCCTCTATTTCGTTTAGATTGACTCATAAAAAAATGGAATTACTTTTTCACATACGGATTTTACTCTTTCACATACATTTTTTCATAAACTTTCCATATCATGCCCTTTTTATCTAAACCTAATCAAAATAATTATACATGCCCTTTTCCCTAAAATTGAATCTAATTACTCTAAAAACTTGAATAATCCAATTAGTGAATTAATTTGTTGTTTACCAATTTTTAATATTGTTGAAATTATTGAGTTTATTAGTTAGTGATGAAATTAATAAAATTCATTTGCTTCTTATGCACAAACATTTGCAAAAGGAATCAGTCCTTGGTCATGTCTTCTTCGCCAAACTTCTCGTTAGTTTGAATAATCATTTGCTTTGTCAATGAACTCCACATATATTTCTTTGGATTCATTTTCTTGTTATGTATACATATGAAAGCTTACATCTGTTGTTTTGGTTTTGGTTGTGTATCTAGGACGGCTGATTATGTGGTGCAATTGGGTGTGAGACGGCTCAGAGTGGGTGGTGCGTTTGGGAGCCGGGACGACTTGAGGCTAGATTGGGTGCGAGTGAGTGGTCAGGTTGTTGGTTGTGAAGGGCGGTGGTCAGGTGGTGGTGGTGAAGGAGATGAGGGGAGAAAAAAAAATAAGCAGATCGATGAGGGAATGAAAAAAATGATGAGGGTAAAATTGTAAAAAGTGTATGTGAAAGAGTAAAATCCGTATGTGAAAAAGCACGTCCCTAAAAAAATTACTCCTTTCGTAGCGGTGATTTGTTTGCCTGTGGTGTGGCACACAGACAAATGAAAAAGAAGCGGGTGAATCATAAGATAATAAGTGGACCAAATTGGGGGTGAAAGATCCAATTATCTATCAAAGACATTTCTAAATAGAAAGACAAATAATTAACGGGCTCAAATTGGATATGCAGACCAATAACTACAACCGAGGAATTATCATATACTCCCTCCGATTCATAAAAAACTTCTCCACTCCCCTTATTCACAAAGTTTTAGCAAACATACTATCCGTTATATAATTAAATTTGGATTATATATTTAAAATTTAAAAATAGTGACACGTTTTATTGAATGAATTTGGTTTCCCAAAAATTAATTTAATGAAGTTGATCCTATCACAATCACCAAGTGGTGGTATGGAGTCAAGCATGCAACCTCCAACTCATGTTCGATAGCACGTCGCCTTCCTCTAAAAATAATCACAAATTGCCGTAAACTATTTTTGTACAATGTTTTGTTTAGACGGTCCAAAATAAGATAGATTAAATAACACCATTTTCTTTAATAAAATGTTAACTATTTAGCCATAAAATGTTATAACTAAGTTGACATTTTTTACATTGAGAGTGATGATAACATTTTATCAGAAATAATAACATTTTATCGTAAAATAGCTACATTTGATCCATCTTATTTTAGACAAAAATAAATAAATCTAAAAATAAAAATTTGGGTTTTAATATACGTCAAGGAATCTTCCTTTCCTAGTTAGTTGTAAAATTCAATTCAATCTTTATCTAATTTGAATCTCATAAGCGTAATAATAATCCCACATCACAATAGTCAATGATTCTCCTCCTCCTTTCCACACATCTTTTTCATACTTGAACTTTGTTTTCACATTCTTTTTAAAATCATTTTACTTATTATTTAATCTTCCTTTTTCATCCCCTTCACTCTGCTCTTCGTCTTGCTACACCAAATCTCCATTACACACAGTAAGCTTTCTCCCTTTTAATCCTATTTATTTATTTATTTATTTATTTTTATTATCCTTACTAGCAGCTGTGCCTTACTAATTTAAATCTGGGTTTTGCAGTTTTGCTTTTACGTGTCTTAATGTTTGTTATGCCATTCTTAGTGGGTAGTTATTTAAATCTGCATGTATTCTCATTTGTTAATAGCGTTATTGATTTAAGTGATAAATAATCATGTCATAGTATAGTATTGACAATACTTCACTTTATGAATCGCCTTTTGTAAAAGTTTCATTTCTTGTTCGTGCAGCAATTATTACGTCACACTGTCGACAAATATAACAATTTTATTGCTCACGTTTTTTAATGAAAAGGCAGTACAATGAGATATTGAGATATGGGAAGATGAAAAACCCGGGTTAGGATTATTACTTTCGTCTTAACTACTAGTCAAACTCGTAATTTGTTTATTGTATTATTTACACAATTCATTTGATCTTATTTTGCGGGATTGTTTGGTTTGCCATAGGAATTTGCAATGTATTTCACATGATCGAGTATTTTACTCCAACTGCCAAAAGTTGTTCTCTTGAACACAAGATTGATCATATCCATATATTATTGAGTTGTATTAATGACATAATTAATCTGATAACAGGGAGTTTATCATGACAACGGCTATACAAAATGGGATTCCACCTAGATTAGAGGTAAGATGTTCAATATAAGAAAATGGAATTAATTTCTGTTTGATCTTTTGTTCTGATGTTTGGCTATCAATTATCAGGGAAAGGGGATTGCAGTGTTTGTATGTTTTTTGCTTGGGATGGGTTCCCTCATGTCATGGAACAGTATGCTCACCATGGGCGATTATTACTACCATGTTTTCCCTGTATGTCATTTTTCTACTCTTTTGTTTGCATTCATTGACAAGGGAAGATATAAGTGTCTTGAGATATACACGGTTTTGCAGCTCGTATTCAGATACTTACTATACTCCCTTTCTTCAAGTGAATTCATTAAATTTGCTTTTGTACTAAGATTTAAGAAATGGAAATATAGTGAGTTGATTGATATGAACAGGAGTTTAATAAAGTATCTAAATGATATCCTGCATTATGTGACTATGATTAAAGGATGACAAATTTTTAATTAATTTTTGTTTATTACGAAGAAATATCATCCTTCAAGAGTGCTTACTCTTGTCTATCAACCGTTTGCCGTGGGAACAATGTTAATCCTGGCCTACAATGAAGCACGGATCGATACTAGGAAAAGAAATATTGCTGGATATATTCTTTTCGCCCTAAGTACTCTGGGTTGCATACTGGTAGGCAACTACTACATCTTGATTGCTTTTCCTTTTCTTTTTTTTCTTATTTAAACATAAATATCAGGATTTCCAATAGGAAAATTTGTTATGGTATCAAATTAACTTCTGTGGGAATCGTGTATGTTGTTTGATCACAACAGTTAGATCTAGCAACATCAGGAAAAGGAGGGGTTGGTCCATATGTGGGCGTATGTCTTCTGGTTGGTGCTTTCGGAGTTGCAGATGCTCACGTTCAAGGTGGAATGGTTGGCGACTTGTCCTTTATGTTACCGGAGTTTATGCAAGTATGTATTTCTGGTGAATAACGGTTTATAGTTGTTAATCTTCCCCATAAGTTGGATATTCTTTGTTTGTATATAAGACTATAAGAGAACTAATTATGCCACGATGTTTACATTCAGTCATTCTTTGCCGGTATTGCTGCTTCCGGTGCGTTAACCTCTGGTGTAAGACTAATTACAAGAGCAGCTTTTGAGAATTCACACGGTGGCTTACGCAAGGGTGCTAGTAAGTTTCCTCAGTCTATTGTCGGCCATTTTTGTTCTAAAATAGCACATATGGGCATTTTGATGCGATGTTGATGGGTTTCAGACGTAGGTCATGATTACCCAAACTCATAGGGACTTTACCGCAAATTAGCTGATATTTCTGTAGTCACTTGTTCTTGTCAAGGTGTTTACATGTCTTTCCTTTGAGTCTAATACTTCAAGGCCTGTCGTTTCCAGTTTTATTTTTGGCCATCTCTACGGGAATCGAGATTCTTTGTGTCCTTCTGTATGCCCTATACTTCCCTAAGCTTCCAATAGTCAAGTACTTTCGTGCAAAGGCAGCTTCAGAAGGTTCTAAAACCGTCACTGCTGACTTGGCCGCTGCTGGTATTCATCAGGCAAGTCTCACTACTGTGTTTCTATGCACTTGCCACTTCAATATCTTAGGTTTGAGCCACTTTTACTTATAATTGTTTGACTAAATCACTCTTTTCAGGTTGATGAAGCCACAAAAGTTGAAGATCGTTTAACCACGAAAGATCTCCTTTACAAGAATTGGGATTATTTTCTGGATTTGTATCTAATTTATGTCCTGACATTATCAATATTCCCTGGTTTTCTATATGAAAACACAGGAAAGCATAGTCTAGGAGATTGGTATGTCACTTAACCTCAAACCTTGACCACATACTAAACCAAATTTTAGCCGTTTCTCATCAAATTTATTGACGATGTTCAAAGGTATCCGCTTGTGTTGATTGCCACATACAATGTTTTGGATCTAATTGGAAGATACACTCCACTTATAAACTTCACAAGTATAGAATCCCGCAAAGGACTCAGCGCAGCAATCATCGCTCGATTCGTCTTCGTGCCTGCATTTTATTTCACCGCGAAATATGCTCGAGAAGGATGGATGATCATGCTTGTGGGGCTATTGGGATTGACTAATGGTCATCTCACAGTTTGTGTGATGACTGCTGCACCTAAAGGTTACAAGGTAAGAAGAAGTTAGGGGGTTTTAAATTTAAAATGCTTTTTACCAATGAATTACTGCTGCTCTGCTCGTGTTGACTTTAGTATATACCTTCTGTAACTCTACTCTTTTTATTAATTTTCGTAACCGGATCCTCAACACTTGGGAATATGGCCTGGATTAGCTTTTTAACACGTTTTAATCTGTACAAGAAATTTCCTCAAAATAACGAGTCTTGACACTTGGAAGCACCAGTGCCCAAAAATTATAACGAGTTTGAGTAAAATAGTTTATTGATCAGCATAAACTATATATGGAGTAGTTATTGTTTTAACCCGCGTGTGAACTTTATAGGGACCGGAGCAGAATGCACTGGGGAACCTGCTGGTTTTATTCCTGCTAGCAGGCATATTTTCTGGTGTTTGCCTGGATTGGTTGTGGATTATAGGTAATGGAAAGTTTTGATGAAAAGCACGGGATTGAACTACGGTGAACCTAAGGTTCTGCATTATATCAAGGCGTGCAAATGGGAGAAGGTCCCTTGCTGTCACAACTTTCTTATATAGCGTCTCGGATATCTTTCTTAGTTTCATAATTCTTGATCAGGTTACAAATCAATTTGTATTACATGTTAATAGTCCTGCTTCTGGCTCTTAGTCTTTTGTTTACTTTTGTTTATAGTTCCACTGCAAAGAAAAAGAGGGGAAATTAAACCATTAACAAAGATGAGGAGTAATCTCTTTAATCAAGGAATTGTTTGTTGTCTATTCCTTTTTTTTTTTTTTTCTTTCTGGTATAGGCCTTTTTGTAATGGTCTTTATGTATGAAGACTAAGCTAAAACAAACAAATCTTCTACATTATTTTCATTTGTAAACGTTTGCATAAATGTTCTGCGTTGTTAACTAATAATGCACAAATGTTTGTAAGAGACTACTCATATTGCACTTTATAGTTAGAGTCAATTTAAGCCCATAACATATACGATGATATGTTATTTGTAGATTCATTTGAGTTCATGAGTTCATGACTACTGATTTGTAGTATTGTCTTATGCAAAGCCAAAGTCGTCTGAAGGATTTCATAGGCCTTATTTTGTAGGTTTTGATGTCTTCTTAATCTAATTTCCATGGGATGACTAAAAGACTTAGTCTAATAATCTCACCCATCATCAACAATATCAATACGTCTTAAAATGTAAGACGATCTAACTGTGTAAAAATCACTCTTTTATTGATTGCAATGAATACTGATTTTTTTTCTAAGAGAAGTTCCGTCTTACGGTATGAGACTATCTAATTCTAAAGTTTATGAAACTATATATATAAATTTAGCTCGTTACGCTACCTTCACTTCATAGGTAAAGACAATTGAATAATATAAATCATTGAGATACTATGTGTATTAGTGAGATTTATCATAAAATTTTCAAAGCACACTCACAATTTTAACGTTAAAATAAATTATTATTACTTTATCAAAATTCAGTAGATTTTATGAGAGATCGTCTTCCACTAATTTAGTGGAAGACATAATATGGAAAAAAGAAATTCAGTGGATCCCTTACCCCATCATGTGAGAGATCTTTCAATAATGCTATTGAGAGACCGTCTCTCTGGAGTTTTTGTGATCAAAATTATTCGGGTAACATATAGGCTAACATAACTATAGACGGTTGTAACTCCAATCAAGCTAAGCATAATACTCCCTTCTATTTGCTGTACTATTTTCTTCCCTATTTCCTTATTTAGATTATTCGGGTTTTCTTCGCTATTTCCTTTTTTGGGTTAATTTGTGTGGTTCAAATTTAATTGCATGTGGGGTAGTGTGTTTTGTATGGTCCAAATTCACTCTCTTATTCTTTGTGCAAAAAGGAGAGAGAAAATAGTGAATAGAAGGGACTATTATTTTTGTTAATACTCCAATGACGGACACTCGTCAAATGTTCAATCAAGCTAAGTTTAATACTTAGTTAAGCCTATATATATGTAGCAAGTTCTTTGAAATAATGTACCACTAAAATACTTGGTTAATCAGGACTTTTTTTTTTTTTTTTTTTTTTTTGTCAGAGTGAAAAAGGGCGATTATAGTACCCTAAAAGTTTACAAAACAAGCTATTGGACTAGGTTGCAGTAGAAGCCCGACTAGCAAAACTAGTGCAACGAAGCCTAAACTAAAGATTACATAAACTTTTATTAAAACTAAAAATACAATAAAGCAAAGTAGATTAACGAGGGCAATGAGGGGAGGCTGATGAAGAAAGACTTGAACACGAGCAAAATAATCGACGCCAACAGCATTACTAAAAATTCCCAGAGGCCAACGGGACGGACCAGGTGCACTTACGCCACAAGAGCGTAGAAAGAAAAGGGGAAGAACGAGCCGAACAAGCTTGTCTTCAGTGGAGAAGAATCTCCTACACTGTGGTGATCGACCCAAACAGTCCAAAGACCAACAACCAAAAGAACCAAGCAAACTAAGAAATACGACTATAAAGCGCACCGCAATCAATCTCCCAGCGAAGAACCTCGAACGCACTCCAAGACTACCATAAGAACTCCAATAAAAGGAGATTATTAGAACATAAAAACAATAAAGAAAATTAACTAAAGATGACATTAGCCGGAGATTGAGACCACCGCATCCGGCCAACCAACAACATTGTCAGACCCCGACTTCACCCTACCCAGCACATCCCAAAATCTCATAAAGAAAAAGCCCAATCAACCATAAACCGAGACATCACCTCTAAACCACCAACCCCGCCCAAATTCCACGCAAGCCACACAAACACCCAAGACTCACCAAACCGAAAAGAAAGACTCGGTGACCACCAGGAGGACCAGCAAAGGACCCAAGACCGTCAACAATCACACGAACCAGAGCACCCTAAACTTCAAGCTCCTAAGACTCCAACTGCAACTGACTCAAAACATCAAAAAACACACATGCATGCAACAAAAAACAGGAGGAGAAGACCCAACAACAAAACCACCAGGTAGATCAAAGACACCAGAAAGACAACCGTTTCACCAGACGACACCTCCTATGACCACCACTTTACATGCAACCAGAAACAAAGGAACGACACTGACAGACACAAATGAAAAGAAATGGGACAGTTAGGTGGGAGAAATGGGGGGATCACCATAACGGACCCAAAACACGACCAAGACAGGATGAGCTATACTCATCGAGACGACCACAGACAAACCAGGGGTGGGGGGAATAGGGGGATCACCCCTGGGTTGGAAACAACAACAACGGTGACAGGACAAGGTATCGGAGGGACGACAACAACAAAAAGACCCAAACCCGGACAAGAAAAAGGCTTTAAAGCCATCACCAAGAACAAAAACGACTCCACCTAAGTTGCATGCAATGAGACTGATAAAGAGACAGACGGAGAAACAGGGGAGACTGAAAAAGAGAGACCTGATCGCAAGAACCACGAAGAAACGAGTCAAAACAAATCGGTAGAGAAAAGGTGAGAAAATTGGGTAAAGATTTCGACAATTAGAGCGATAAACACGTCACCGGAGATAAGCCAAGACGGTCCCATCTCCGGTGACAAAACAGCGGCGAGGAACAAACTCCGGCAACGGAGCAGGTAGAGGGAAAAATGGTGGAGGGAACATAATTGATTATTGGGGAATTCAAAAGACTAGATGTGATGTATCGCCGGAGATAGGCTTAAGGAAGAACCCATCTCCGGCGATAGGGTAGGGAGAAGAAGGGAGGCAATGTATGGAGGGTGGAGGCGGTGGAACAAGAGTAGCTGGGTTAGAGGCTTTTGTGTTTTTTAGAGAGAGGGGAGATGAAAGTTAGAGAGAAGTTTCCCTTTATGAAATTTATTGCCGGTTAATCAGGACTTTGATTCAACATTTTATTAATATTTGCAAAGTTACTTCGTATCAAATATTGTACTCTGATCTAAGCTTGAAACTATTTTATTAATGGGTTTATTAATCACTTTATTAGTAGTTAGTGATTACGAATTTAATTATGGACTTATTATACAACTATTCTCAAGCTAAGGTACTTTTGCACTCGAAAATGGATCGAGCTAGAGACTCACGAGTATATAACAAAATATCACTCAAGAACAGCCTTAAGCCGTTTACTGGCCATTACTACGATATCACCCATTACGTTTTCAAAGAGAGCAACGTCAACCTTAATTTTTATCATATCCTCAGAGCTCAGGGGTGGACTCCGGTGTGGCGGAGATGGGGCAATCGGAGCAGTTCTGATTTCAAAAACGTTTCTCGCGTACTGAAGGATTTCTAGCATCAACCTGCGGAACCCGATAAGATCATAGGTGAATCAAGAATCAGGAAGTTCGTCCTTCAAGAGTCGTTTGTGTCGGATCGTCCAAACAACCCACGTAATGTCCAGAAATTGGCACCCGTCTTCCAGGTTAAAGCGTTGTAAAAACCATGGCACCGTCTCTATACCGGTCGTCAAGGTAGTTACGTCCTCCAAAACCTCGGCAAAATCATTATCGACCCAAGCAATTTTCGTGTATGGGCAATTATTAGCTAGGAAGGAAATAAAAATCATTATCGACCTAAGCAATTTTCGTGTATGAGCAATTATTAGGAAATAAGTAGGCAATCAAAGAGGGCATGGTCAGCATCCTCAATCTCGCAGCAAAAAGCACATTTAGGGTCGTCAATAATATGATGATGAAGGTTACCTTTAACAGCCATGGTATTCAAGTAAACTTGCCACGTAAAATGTGACAATTTTGGTGGTATTCACTGGCTCCATACGCGTTTTCAAAACTGGCTAAGATGATAATTTTCATCATTCCATCGCCCCTTCATACCAAGGTAATAGGCAGATTTGACACTAAAGAACTCCATTATTGTTCGTTGGCCACCAATATTTGTTGCTAAGACATCTTCTTTCCAACACTTTCTTTCCCAATCAATGAGATCCGTTATTTTGAGGTTCATGATTCGCATTCAAAAAACATCAATCTGATCTTAAAGACGATACAATCGACATACATGCACAATAATCTGATTAAATAAAGAGTACAAAAAACTATAATACGTCCAATAATCTATCTAATCTAAATTAACAAAATTGAAACGTGAATATCAAAATTCATGGGAGGGGTTGAGTCGAGAAATACTGTATTTATACTTTAGAAGAGGTAGCATTTGCATTAGTTTAGGATTTGTAAATACCAATATTAAATCACTTTAATAAACATACGGAGTATATCCGTAGTCTTTTAATTAATCCTATTCTAATTTGAGTCAAATTATATTATTTGATCGACCGAAAGTTACAGCTATTTAGCTGCTGTATGGATGTTTTTTTTTTTTACCAATTTTTTAATCATGAGATTGATAATTATAGGTTTGACAGCTATTTACTACTTCGTATTAGTTAGCATTAGTTGAAGTTTATTTTTTTTTTCCGATAGAATTGGATATTAGAATCATAGGAGTGTTGTACCGTACGCTGGGGTTTTTTTATAGTTCAAGTTTATTTTTTTTTTCCATTTGGATTTATTTAGCATTATTTAATAATTTGAGTGTTTTATCAATGTTGGATTCTATATAAAGGCTTGAAAAAAGCTTCTTCGTTCAAACAGATAAATTGGTTTAGTGCTTATGTTTGACAACCTTTTAATTAAAGGAAAATTGTCAATTTGATAAATAAATAAAATAGTTATATAGTTATTTTGGTAAATAGTTTTAATGAAATTGTTAGTTTGGTAAACGACTCACTATCCAATATTATTTTAGTGAGTTTTATTATTTCAAACGCGAAAATAAAATAGTACCACCTGATAATAATCAAATTCATTATCTCGGGTACGCTCTGTCAAAATCTTGCCTTAGAGGATAAAAAGGAGTAGATCCGTATTCATATATAATTTTACTCAATACAGTATTATACATGCATGCTGATTGTAATTTTTGAATTTGTATGATTCAAAATTAAAAAAAAAAAGCTATTATGTGGTTGAGTAAAGAAAACCTGTCAAAAATATACGTCTCTACCATACCTTTAAGAATAAATGATCCGAGCTTTCATCCATAAATTCAACCATCTCACGCGCTTAATTTAAGTCGTACCTGGAATTTTAACCCAAATTATTAATACAAAAGATGATAATTTCTACAGTACTCTGTATTAATGATAACAAAACTTTTTGTTATTTGTTTTACAACATAAAAAGAGATGCAATAAAGTATATTCATGTAACTTGACACATGCTTCTATAAAAAAATTAATACACATATATAAAAAGAAAAAAAAGAGTCAACTTTCAATCAATGAAGCCTCAAAAATGAAGAAGAAATCATAAAATTTGACTTTTGCGTATGGTGCATATATATAGTCTTTCCTATGCTTCTATAAAGTTCGAGATCGACTTGAACTCTTATAGATATTTAGTCATATTAGAATTTCGTAAGGCAGGTGATTATTATTAGTGTCCATTATCAAGTCTATTTGCTCATATGACAGTTCAGTCACATTTATGGTTTCCTGATGAAAGTCCCTGTGTTAAGTCCTTGGGTTAAGGGTCTGCTTTCCCCTGGTATCCTGCCTAAACACACGGTCACTTGCTCTATAGCAGTTCAATCACAGCTGGCTACTCATGATAACCTGCAAAAGAGAGGGTTCGAATTTTCTAGTAGATGTTGCTTATGTGAAATTCATCTTGAAAGTCATGATCATCTTTATTTTTCCTGCTCTTACTCTTCTGATATCTAGAGTGCTGTTCTAGGGTGGATGGGAATCTCTGGACCTGGTCTTTCTCTCCCTCAGGCTTTGGAATATACATCTCTCCAGACTGGCATGGCAAAGTGGAGAAAGGAATGGTTCAATATCTCAGTTGCTGCTGTTGTTAACCTCATCTGGTCTGAACGCAATGCTAGTACCTTCAATCAGAGCTAGACTGTTGTTTCCATTCTCCTGAAAAATATTCAGTTCTTAGTTTCTGTTCGTGTTTTAATGAGAGCTAAAGTGTCACAGAATGACTATATACTTAGTTACCTCAATTCATAGCTGTTGTAGTAGGATGTTCTTTAGTTCTTTGCTTTTCTAGTGGATAGTTTTTTGCATCTGTAATTCTTTTTCATTTATAAAATAGAATGATAACTTTTTGCAAAAAAAAAAAAGGATTATTTGCTCATAAACTCTATCTCATTGTTTTATTTGAATTTTTTAAATTCTACTTTTGTAAGAAAAATTGTATATATTATCTTTTTATTCTCGGTAGTTTGGAAATGATGGAGACTATGATATCACTCGAAAAATTAACTATCCTTTTCTTTTATTCATCACCTTTTTCATATATTTACATTGCAAGCATTTTATTCATATTCATAGTCATCCTTGGTTCTTTATATTATGTCGGTTTAATCCGAGTACGATGACAAATATTGACTAATTAGAAAGCAATGAACTTAATATAATTAGTTCATATCAAACATTTTTCTTTCACTTTTCTTTCATTTTATTTTCACCTTTATCTTGACCATATCATATTTCATCCTTGGCTAACTTATATGCCATGACTATCTAAGTTGAGTGCGGTGAAAAACGGCTAAGTATACACCTTTTACACCTTTATTTGTAAACTATTCATGTCAAGCTTGCAAACCCGAATCCGACACGGAACGTTACCAATATAATGGTAAATACTTCAAGTCATGCAAACCACATTAAAAACATTACCATAAAGCGATATTAACGACCTTTTCAACAAAAGCGGTTTTAATAACCTTTTAAAACGGTTTTGACAACCTTTTGCAAGCCGAGAAGGCTCACTTGGACCGTTGCATTGCACATGCCCCAATGAGCTCTCCATTTTCCAACTTTTACGAACCCGAGGAAGGCCCTTGGCCACGCCAATAGGCTCGTGCCCGAATTGGGCGGCCTAACATTGTTCTGTTTCATTTCAGGACTTGTCTAGGATGATCCCGATTACGGTTGAACTCGAATGCATACAGATTAGATTGACGAGTTTACATTTTACACTTTATTATTTAAACATACTTTTTCAAATAAATGGATCGTGTTAAGCACCATAATCTAACTCGGTAAATGGATGTTTAAGTTCCATTTTTGCATGCAAATTAACTAATGGATAAACAGCCGACTTAGCAATTTTTCACATGTTAGGTTAAACTAATTGGATGCACATTCATGCATTTAACCCGTTTTATCAACTTTTGCACTAGCAACCACGATCGATCAGTAGAGGCCGCTAACGCAGGCGTGATTGGGTGTCCGATTAAATGGCTTCCCTATACGTACCCTTACCCCTTACTTAAAACCTTTGGATAGTGGACGACCTTATCTATGGCAAGGAGAGTCATTGTATACATAGAATGTTAAAGGGGGACGAATCCTTATCTTTAGTATCTGTGTCAAACATCGTTTCATGCTTTGTTTGACCAAGGTATAAAGCGGATCTCGAACAGTGTACAAGCACTCCACAATTGCTTGGTGACGACTCCGAATCTTTGCATCATCTCGAGACCTTTGCCAAGATGAAACTGTCTGATTTAAAGCGATCCAGTCGAAAGCATTTCTACGTCACCAAACGTGGCTTTACAGACCGCGCACGTCCATAGACCAACGTACAGGTGGGCCCGTGTCCACATATTGACGGCACTTGTCTCTTTGTGATCCATAGATGGTGAAACTCGAACGAGGTTGTTGGTTAAAGTGAATGAATTAATATTATGGTCATTAGTCGGATTCCTTGTTCGGGCCCACAACCTAACCTTTATCGACCAATTGGCTCGTCTCGTCGGCGTGAATTTTCTTATCCCCGCATTTCATATTCCGATTGCGTCAAGCATGGTATTGACCTTACATTTTTTTTTTTGGATTGGCATCCCTCTCGAAAACCGGGGATTGATCGCTTAGTGTGTAACCACCCTTATCATACCAAAACCCGTTTTAGCATTATGCATAATATAATGAACTACGAATGCTTATGTTCTATGTGATCATAAGTCCTTCCGTTTCATTATCAAAACTTACAAAAATACCTTTTTACACCGTTATAAAGGCCATTTCAGCCCTTGGTCTTTTGCCAATTGTTGCAAAAAGCACCCATTTTACGCCGTTATAATGGCCATTTCAAAACCCGATTTTTCACAACCGTTTCGAAACACCTTTTACGTCGTCGTAATGATGGTTTCAGAACCTGGTTTTTGACAACCGTTTCAAAACACCTTTACATGCCATCATAATGACGGTTTCAAAACCCGACCGTTTCAAGCACCTTTTATGCCGTTGTAATGATGATTTCAAAATATGGTTTTAAGAACCGTACAAAGTAGTTTTTACGCCGTCATAATGACGACTTCAAAATCCGGTTTTTCACAACCATTTTAAATAGCACTTTCCCGTCGAGATAATGGACATTCAGAAACCCCAGAATGACGTACCGTTTTCGAGGACGTTTTCAAATCCCGAGAATGACGGACCATTTCGAGGAGATCAAATCCCGAGAGTGACACACCGTTTTCGAGGCTATTTCAAAACCTTCTTCGAAGACGACGTACCGTTTTCGGGACCACAACAATTTCAAACTTTTCAAACCACGATTTTCAAAACATGCAGCTTTTGAATTTCGAAAATCCGTCTTTGGGAACAATATACCATTTCAAAGTCGTCACAAATTTCTCTCAAACCGTCTTCTGAAAATAAAATTAAGACGACCGGTTCAACCCAACAAACCAGTTTTTGAAAATTCTTATTCTAAAGAAGCGTCTATAAATAACGAACCCGTTTTTTTGAAAATTTCTATTTTCGAAAATTTCAGCCAACCACTCTAATCCAGCCTCGTGTCTACTTTGTCAAAGCAAACGTGCTTATGGGTCTTTACTTATGAGTCATCTCACCGTCGAGACTCATTCAACGGCGTTACACTATCATGTTGAACTTGAGTGAATGTCAAGTGAACACCATCACACCAATAATTGAGTTAGGATCGACGCACCATGCACGATCACCCTTGTCTTGTTAGTCCAAAATATTTTTTTCGTCCTTGTTTTTATTTTCCGCGTCTAGTTGTTGACCCGAGTCGGATTGAAATATAACGTAAGCCATTTTCTACCTCAGATCATGGCCCCGTCTTCAGCTTCGTCCAACAACAACAATGACAACAACGGAAATCTCACTACTGCTCAGTTAGCCATCTTGCTAACCGCTCTCAAGGTTATCCTAGATCGTGTCAATAGCCGTATCATCCTGGAAAACAAGGAAACTGGAGAACCTAACCCTCCACTCCTGATTGAAACCAAGAAAATACTCAAACTCTTGGAAGAGCAACGCCTAACCCGAGGGAATAACATCCACATTGACAACAACCGTCGATTCAAACCTATTGGGGATCAACTGCCTGTCGACTTCACATTAACCGATGTGCCCAAGTTCAAAGGGGTCGAAGATCCGTTTAACTACATCTGAGCATTCAAAGACTATATGTCCATCAAGGAGGTCAAGCAAGAACTCTTCACCAGCGTTTTCCCATCCTCTTTGGAACCAATTTTTCGTCAATGGTACTACTCCCTTGACCCAAAAAGCATCGCCACTTGGGATGGAATCATCGTCAAATTTTCTAAGCAGTAGATTCAAGTTAACACTCGTACTTTGGAAATACTAACTCAGAATGACAAGGATGATTCACTGAATTTCTAACCCGTTGGATGAGGGTAAGCACCCAAATTGTGAGCAAACCAAGCAAAGCAATCCTGGTACAAACGTTTGTCAACAACCTTCGTCCTATCTACACTAACCTCCTGAGGTATCAAATCATCAAAAATTTCCATGATTTGCAAATTATGGGAACTCGCATTGAGGATGATCAGCGCAAAAGGGTCTTGGCTAAGACCACAAGCCGAGGCTATCAAGGGCGCACATCAATAGGAATTCGCAACTATGGACAAACTAATAAGATCGACAAAGTCAATCTTTCGAACCAACTACAAAGAAAGCTGAGCATCCACAAAGGCCATTAACCAACTTCGATACAACATATGCTAGTGCTCTGAAAAGAGACTAATGTAATAAGGGAAGTTACAACCTATTGGGCCTACTTGGACCCACATGCAGAAAAGAAAACTCGTTTTTGGAACCTGAAGGCCTATTGCCAATACTATAAAGGCAAGGGCCATGACATCGAAACCTATTTCAAACTTAACCATGCCATTCAAGACTTGATTGAGAAAGGCAAACTACCTTTACCTCCACCAACTAAACCAAAAAACAAAACCAACCCTTTGGGAATCAGTGTTATTTCAAAATGTGAACCAACTCTGGATTGTTTAGACCTCATCCTACCAATTGAAAATGAGGTCAACGCCCTAGGGAACGACATTCCCGATGGTATGTTCATCTTTAGTGTGGCGTCAATGCTAGCCATGTTCCAACAAATTGAGAGAACCACTGCTAGTCTCTCAGAAAGAATATTCAGGCTTGAAGATGCTCATCTCTGACAAATCTTTAGTCCTCCAACGCCTATGCCATATCCTAGAGAAGGTCTCCTAAACAACCAAAACTCCATATTCCAAGGTAGACCTCTTCAACGTTCATTTTGGCACAAAATACCCCACAAAAATTACCCTCCGAGGAACACTCTCTCAAGGTTTGCCCATGACCCAGAAATCAAAGGTATTTAGAGAGATGACGTAGACGACGTCTACATTACCCCGGAAAAGGAAAAACAAGTTGAGGAAATTGATCGACTCACCCGATCAGGACAACCTTACCAAAAACCCAAATCCCAAAATAAACAATCCCCCAACATCCGACGACCACGTCATCCAAGACATCGATTATTGCCCAAAAGTCCCAGAAAACTCCATTCTCAGACAACTTCAAAAAGCCAAAGTCGAGATATCCATTTGGCAACTGATAGCCATACCATTTAAACACCGTCAAGCTTTACGCCAAGCATTAGGAAAATTAAGCGTACCATTGATGAGAACATTATTTTCACACATTTAGTCCTCTAATTGAACCCATTTTGCATACTAATATAACATTCCATAGCCATTTTATCCGTCAAATGCTTCCTATTTTGCTTTCTTAGTTCATTTTATATGTTTTATAAGAAAGGAGATAATAAGGCGGAAATTCCCGTCTTTCGTGCATATTTGAAAGCTTTTTGACGATATTTGATGGACTAAATATGAAAAGAAGGCAAGAATGATGACCAAGGATGTAGGAATACAGAGTATATAGAAGGATCATAGGGTTAAAAGTAAGAATGACGAGAGGGAAGACATTACAAGAATAAATTTCTCGGAACCAAATCGAGAGCTACTCCTTTGGCTCTGAAAGTATGCTAAATGAAACGGCGTCGAAAACGCAAGTGATATAGGCTTTTGAATCACTCGAATAGGAGTCCGGATGAGAAAATGACGTCTGTTTTACAATCCGAGCTCTAATAGAAAAACTGTCCGCCAGGACGAGCGTCCCGAGACCCAATCCGCTTGTCTTCTGCAGGACGAGCGTCTCCCCTTCAAAGACGCTCAGATTGTTTGACAGACAAGAATGAAGAAGAACACTGCCTTAAGATCCGAGCGTCCCGTGCTTGATCCGCTCGTCTCCCCTCGCATACGATCGAGCGTCAGGACCCCAATCCGCTCGGATTTCGCCCAAGATAAAGACGTCTCTTCCTTGTTCCACTCGGGATGCGCATATTTCTGAAAGACTAGCAAAAAGGAGACTAGCATCTTCCTTGGAGAGGAGCACTTCCTCAACTCAACAATTAGCATTGTTATTTATTAATCTACCCTTGCTTAACCTAATGATGTACTACTATATATACCCCATTTGTAATGCTCTCTTAATCAAGTTCCCTTAGATTAGAATCAAGCTTTCTTAGATTAAATAAACTTTCCTTAGATTAGATTAGATTAGGATTAGATTAGAATAGATTATCCTTTAATCTTTCCACAAAATTAAACATTAATCTTTCCTTGATTATTGTTCAAGTTTATTATTGAGTAATTCAAATTTATTATTGGGTAATTAGAAGATCATTTGGGTTTATTGGGAGATCGACCACCTTCCATCAATCATCAAGTACTTCTATTATTCTTTGCATTATTATTTTGGAATCTCCATAGGTATAAATCTCTTTACCCTTGTTTTAATTATTGTTAATCTTTATTACTTGTTCATCATGTTTTGCCTTGTTAATATGATTGACAACCTTGTTAGCATGTTAAACTTGATAATGAGTGAGTAGTCTTTTAGCTAGGATTAATGGGTAATTAGGGAAAACCAACATGGGGAATGATTCATGCTTAATCTAATATGTTCACATAATTAATTTGCTTGCTTGTTGTGATGTCAACCTATGCACATGTTATGTTTGATGAAATGCTAAGCCTATGAATCCTTGCATTTACAATCATCTCTTATCTATTAAACTTGACTTGTAAGATATAAACCAACCCGAGTCTCGTTAGACCATGCATAGACGTGATTAGGAGGAAAGTAAGTCGACTTGTAGGTGTTGTACAATCTAACCGATTCGGCTCCGGGACCCAACTCTTCCTAAGAACCGTAAGATATAAACTAACTCGGTTCCTCTGCAACATTAAGTGTTTGCAACTTTGTAAACATGTTTGTATGATCAATACCATGAATCCCCTATGACCCCATGATATTCTAGTACTCTTTAATATTTGTTTACATCCTTCACTTCATTGCTTGTTTTACTTTATTGCTTTTCATTAGTCTAGACACAACTACAAACCCAAAACAATTGTGACAGTAGCATAAATTAAGATAGATAGACTTAAAACCCAAAGCACACCGTCCCATGGATCGACCTCGACTTACCGCTAACTAGTTGTTTGTTGAGAAATATAAATCTGTTTGATTGGATGTGTGACGTCCAACTCTTGTCCATCAAAATGGCGCCATTGCCGGGGACGGTGTTATGTGATTAAGTTCTTACTTATTTTTCTATTTTAATTTTGCTTTCACCTTAAGGAACTTGTTCTTCAAGGATTGTTCTTACCGTTTTTGTGTAGTTTCCATGCTTGTTGTTGTTTCCTTGTCTTAGCTATGATATCTCAAGACTTGACATATGGAGTATGTGGTGAATCTTTTGAGTATGACTATGGGTATGGGGAGTTTGAGGAACAAGTCAACACAAACCTACCTTGCACCTCATACAATGAAAATCCTAACTACTACCCCAACTTTTCCCACCAAAATCCTCACATCCAATATCCACAACAACCACCCACCCAATACCCACTTCACAATGAATTTCAATTGCCACAATACCACTTTCACACCCACCCACAACAAGAAGATGAACCCATTCAAAATATGATTCTCCAAATGATGGGAGATCAACAAAACTTCTTCAAACAAATTATAGAGGAGAGCCAAAAGAGGGACAATGTTCTTCAAGGCATTGTTGCCCAAGGTGAGGAATTGGAGATTCAAATTTCCCAAATGAAAGAATCCCAAGAAATCACTCCCCACCATTCCTTGGACATTAATCATGAATGTGAATTTGAAGTAGTAACCTTTGATATGGAAGATGAGAAGTGGGAAGAGCCAATTTCTTTGAGCTCTTGTGAATATGAAAGTGTGGTATTTGATGAGGAAGATATGAGGTTGAGTAAGCCAAATACTCTTAACCTTTGTGAGTATAAGGGTGTGACTTTTAAGGTGTTGGAGAAAGAGTTAATGAAGAGGAGTGAAGCCCCTATTTATGATTCATATGGAGAAAGCGATGATGACGCATTTATGGAAGAAGATGATGAGGGAAAGATGGACTCAAATGATGAATGGAGTTATGGGATTAACTTTCTTGAGGAACCCATCCTTGAGAAGTTTGAAGATTGCTTCGATGAAGAGGAGGAATGCCTTCATGAGAGTCTTTTCAAACCCACTATGGAGCCCATGATACTTAAAGATGACATTATGGACCTTATCACGAAAGTTAAATCGTCATACAAGAATTACCTAGTGGAGAAGCTCAAAGAAAAGGCCAAGAAGGAGCTTACATGTGGAAATTTGGCACCCACTATCCCAACTCCAAAGGCACCACATCATCAAGGCCACGAAATTTCATCTTCTATTCTTGGAAGATCACATAGTCCAAGTATTTTCGTCATCAACTTTGGGAGAAATAGGAGCAACCGGAAAACCCTCTATGACAAGAATCTCAAGTTTGCTAGTTTTAAGAGCCGGGAAGGCCATCATGACAAGGCCAAGGTGAAGGGGAGAAATTTCAATGAAAAGCCCCCTGTGGAGGATTGGCACTATTGCATTTTGAAGTGGCCATGGTTCTATCTTTGCTTGTTTAAAGATTGTGCTCAAGCTTTTGACCGGTTATTGAGAGCATTGAGCAACATGGACAACATCAATAACCATGGCAACAAAGAATGAGTTTGGTGGAGTCCTCCCTCAAACCACCATTTGTAAGATACCCTTTCCTTTAACTTTGCATTACATTTACACTTGCATTTAGTTATATACATATACATTTAGCTTGCATTTATATTAGTTAGTTCATATAGTATAGTTGCATTGTAATATATCTCACATGATTCATGTAGATAGTTGCATATAGACTAGAATTCATGCATAGTCACTAATGACCAATCCTATTCTTTTCTACACTAGAAATAGTGTTTAAATCGGTTTGGGGAGGTTTGATCATAGGTGGCCAAAGCTTACTAGAAATCATGCATTATATAGTGTAATGTAGATTGCATTCATTTGTTATATATGCCATTTAGAATTGCATTTAGTTAGAGCATGCATTCATTAATATCATATCATTGCATTTGCACTTTAATTCCATAAAAATCTAAAATCCAAAAAAAATGTATTTCCTTTTTATTCCTACTCCTATATGTACATTGAGGACAATGTCCAAAATAATGTGGGAGATGGGAATTTATATTCCAAAATGCATAAAAATTGAATTTTTTTGAAAAATACCAAAAATATGTTCTTTAATTTCATTAAAACAAAAATCCATACAAATTTGAAAATTTCAAAAAACAAAAACATGTTCTTTAATTTAGTAGCGTAGAATTGTATATGCTTGTGCTTTTGTTCCCTTCTCACATAGATACAACACTACATTTGAGGCATTAGCAAGGGAAAATGAAGACCGCTTGGTATGATCGTTCTAATCTCTATCTCCCTTCCATTTATTTTCATTATTCATATGAGGAAGATGGGCTTACATGTCAAGGAGGATGTGGTGTATTTTGTTGTTGCAGTTTGTGTATCTATGTGTTGTTAGGAGTTGCATTTAGATTAATTGACATACTAGTTGGTAGAAGCATATGCATTAGGATGTATATATGTTAGTTGCATCATGGCATGTAGTTTGCATGGTTAGAAAATTTTTGTGAAAGCATGTATTTGGGAAGCTTGACAAGTGTATACAAGGCCCTTGTAGATACTTTTTCTTCTTAAGACTTTGCTTGTTAGAATACTTGTTAAACACTCTAGGATGTGTCATGCTAGTATCCTTTGACTCATGGATTAAGGCCTAGTCAAGAGTACCTTGTGGTGTGATAACTCCTTTGCTACCGTTTATTCCAAGGTGACCCTTGAAACCATGCAACCATCTTTCACATTCTACCACATTTTGTCAACAAAAGGAAAGGGCACAAAAATTGTTCAAAATTTGAGTTCAAGAATTGAAATGAAAAGTCAAAAAAGTTTGCAATTGCATCAAATGAAAAGAGGAGCAAAAATAGACTCCTAAAGCTTCAAATATAAGCACCCTCCCTACAAATGGGGTGACTTTGAAAATGTTCAAAAAGAAATGCAAAGAAAAGTTGAAAATTGTCAAGTATTGAAATGCCAAATATCAAAAGAAAATGTTCTCAAATGTTATATTCCACAAGAAATTGGGGGGAATAACAACAACAAAAGCAAACTCTCAAATGAAACTCAAACACTATTGATCCCTTTTCTATCGTATCCACTTTTGTGCATGGTAGAGAGGGGACGACCCTTCTTCTTGTCTAGGCAAGAAGGGGAATTCCGCGATCCTCCAGTGTTTCTAACACCATAGGGAGTCTACTCTTGACGAAAGCATTTAACGATTGAGGACAAAGGTATCCTAGCTTAACACAACTTGGAGGTGATTTATTGGTATCCTTCTAGGCTTACTAGTTTGAAGAAACCATATCTATAATGGAATGTGTACCCTTGAATTGTTTCCCCTTTAGATAATTTCCGCCACTTAGATGAGGAAAGTGGCTATTCTTTTGTAAATGCATCCATTACTTGATTTTGTGTGCTTTAATGATTGGATCTGTCGCTATTTTGGCAAGACCCACGTTGCCTTGCAAGAAGGCATCCTACCTTATGGTTGTCTTATTGTGAGTTGAAGGGGCGGAGTGAGACCCGCTAATTGTCTCACATCGGTTATATTAGTAGGATAGTTTAAATAAAGGTCTAGTTTTTGTCACCTCTTTACTCGGGACGAGTAAAGGTTCGGTTTGGGATATTTGATGAGAACATTATTTGCACACATTTAGTCCCCTAATTGAGCCCATTTTGCGTACTAATATAACATTCCATAGCCATTTTATCCGTCAAATGCTTCCTATTTTGCTTTCCTAGTGCATTTTATATGTTTTATAGGAAAGGAGATAATAAGGCGGAAATTCCCCTCTTTCATGCATATTTGAAAGCTTTTTGACGATATTTGATGGACTAAGTATGAAGAGGAGGCAAGAATGATGACAAAGGATGTAGGAATAAAAAGTATATAGAAGGATCATAGGGTTAAAAGTAAGAATGACGAGAGGGAAGGCATTACAAAAAGAAATTGCTCGGAACCAAACCGAGATTTGCTCATTTGGCTATGAAAGTATGCTAGATGAAACGGAATCGAAAAAATAAGTGATCTAGGCTTTTGAATCACTCCAATAGGAGTCCGGATGAGAAAATGACGTCCGTTTTACAATCCGAGCTCAAATAGAGAAACTGTCCGCCAGGACGAGCGTCCCGAGACCCAATCCGCTCGTCTCCTACAGAACGAGCGTCTCCCCTTCAAAGACGCTCAGATTTTTTGACAGACAAGAATGAAGAAGAACAAGTAATAAAGATTAACAATAATTAAAACAAGGGTAAAGAGACGAGTATCTATATGTCGGAAAACATAAAACGATTTCGAAAATAAAACATAAAACCCAGTATCTTTTGAGTCTCCAACAAACACCCGATGATTATCGGACTACAACATGCTTTGGAATCACAGGGTTTGATCGATAGTTTGTGTACAACTTTATGTCGGAAAACATAAAACGATTTCGAAAATAAAACATTTCAAAACTTTTCAAAAGTACCTGGAGTGTTTAATGCATGACGACGGGGTCACAATGACACTAACTAGAGTTAAAACCGACACCGGACCAAAAACTGACTCAAAAATTCAAATCCCAACTCCAACAACGAGTCAAACACAAAAAACAAACCATTCAAATGCTTCTATGTTAAGGTTTCCCGGAATCTTACATAGTCAAGTACAAAACAAGTTCTTAAAAATCCTAGGATAGAACAAATCATGACTTCCTCGTGTGATAGTGACAAGACACCTCGAAGACGTGCGACATGGATCGCGCCTCTTTGAGCAGCCCATGCGACCACGTCGCTCAAAACGCACACAACCACCCTCTCTTTTCTCCCTTAAAATTCTAGACTCGACTTCTCAAGTCACAATCCGACACGTGTTTAAGACCTACCGATCGTAAACACAAGCCTTACACATTTTTTGGTACCGTCATCGTGCATTAAATCACTTGACCGACCATCTCGACCACTACACCATCACTAAACTTAACAAACACTCGTTTACTTGCCAAAACGGTCTTTAAACCGAGTTTTCCGGCCAAACAAGTTGATACACTTACGTCGGTTTCTCGCCATAATCCTAGCATGTAAGTATGAGGGTGTAAAAATATTCTTTTATCATGTTTTCATACGTTTCATGACTATAACATGCTAAATCATACATAATATGGTTCAAAACATGGGAAGAATGAGACAAAACCGGATTTTTGGTTGAGGCAGAGGCTACATACGTAGCACATAGGCTCGCGCCTAAAGCACCCTGCTCAACCTAAATCCAGACCGTGTTTGGTCTCTTCTTCTCCTTCATTTTTATTTCATATTTGTAATCGGTTTTTACCATTTCAAGTATTTTCAGATCTTTCATTTTTTTTTCTTATGACAAGATTTTAACCATAAAACATTTTTCACCCTTGGTTCCTAATACCATGACGGTTAAATCCGTGTTTCGGTGATAATATTTCGTTAATTACATTTTAAAAAGTATTTTAAAGCCTTTTATTTCATTTCTTTACATTTTGAGGGGTATTTTAAAGCCTTTCATCATTTCTTTACATTTCCGAAATAAATGTATTAGTCACCAACACAAAGTCATCCTTGGTTCTACATACCCTGTCGGGTTTTAACCCAAGTACGATGATGAATGTTGACTAATTATATACAAATGAACTTAAAACAATTAGTTCATAATCATTTTCAAAACTATTCATGTCAAGCTTGCAAAGTCGAACCCGACATCGAATATTGTCAAAATAATGACGATTATTCAGTCTCGTTCTTCAAATGAACACAAAAGCGGCCTAAACGGTCTTTTCAAATCAAGACGGGTTTAAACACCCATTTTTCAATACATTTTACAAACCTTTTCAATGGTCAGAAGACGTTTTCCATCGTCTGTTGACCCGCACCTAAACAGGCCACTTATTTTTCCATTTTCAAACCAGGGAAGACCTATTTGCATCGCCAACAGGCTTGCGCCTCTTATGGTGGTCTGATGCAGATAAGGGCAGACCCATTTGCATCGCCAATAGGCTTGCGCCTCTTATGGCTGCCTGATGCAGGGTCTGTTCCCCTTCCAACATTTGTCTAGGACGATCCCGACTTCGGTTAACCCGAATAAAGGACGGATCAGATGACGAATCTGCTCATTCAACATTATATTTGCAAAACGCCTTACTAAGACAAATATATCACGTTATGCACCATACACCTAATTCGGTAAATGGATGTTTAATTTCCGTCTTGCATGCAAATCAACATTAAATCCAACTAGACATCTTATACTTGATATTTGGATTAAACAAACCGACATAGAAAGCTCACATGTTAGGTTCAAACTATTGGATGCGCATTCATGCATTTAAACCGTTTTATCAATTTTTGCATTTAACCAACCAAGATCGATCAGTAGAGACCGCTACCGCGAGCGGGATTGAGTGTCTGATTAAAGGGCTTCCCAATATGTACCTTCACCTCTTACTCAGAAACTTTGGATAGTGGAGGACCTTATCCAGGGCGTACGAGAGTCATTCTAGAGATAGGATGTTAAAGAGGGATGATTCCTTATCTTTAGTACCTATGTCAAACCCTGCTTTGTGATTCGTTTGACCGAGGTATAAAGTGGATTCGAACGGGTTCCAAGCATCCCACAAATGCTTGGTGGCGACTTCGAACATCTCTTGCATCATTTCGAGACCCTTGCCAAGACGAAACCGACCGATCTAAAACGATCCGGTCAAAAGCATTCTTACGCCGCCAAGCGTGGCTTTCAAAAAGATCGTTGCCGTGTCCACAGATCGGCTAGGCATACGCAGGTGGGCCATGTCCACAGATTGGCGACTCCGCTGGGGAAAACTTGGACACTTGTGTCATTGTGATCTCTTGATGGTGAGACTCGAACGAGGTCTTGGTTGAAATGCATTAATTGATATTACGGTCACGGTCGGGTTCCTTGTCCGGGCCCATAATCTAACCCTTTTTGACCAATTGGCTCGTCCCGTCGGCGTGAGTTTTATCATCCCCGCGTTTCGATTCCCGTTTGAGTCAAGCATACCGTTGTCATTACACATTTCTGTTTTGTCAAAGAGCTTTCATCACCTTCGAGCACGAGGCTAGGGCACCCTCCTTACATATTTTGTTTGGATTGGTATCCCTCTCAAAAATCGGGGTTTGATTACTTTGTGTATAACCCACCCTTTAAGCCAAAACCCGTGTTAGCATTATGCATAGTATAATGAAACAGCGAGTGCTTATGTGTTATGTGATCATAAGTCCTTCCATGTCATTTTCAAACTTTCAAAAACACCTTTTTGCGCCGTTATAATGGCCGTTTCAAACATCGATCTTTCGCCGACCGTTGCATTTCAAATAACATGCCTTTCTAGGCCGTCGTAATGATGATTTTGAAACCCGATTTTCTACAATCATTTCAACACGCCTTTCTAGGCCTTCGTAATGATGATTTTCAAACCCGGTTTTCTACAACCATTTCAAGACGCCTTTCCAGGCCGTCGTAATGACGATTTTCAAACTCGGTTTTAAAACATCTCATTGCGCCGTTATAATCGTCGTGTTAAGACACGGATTTTAACCCGTCTCGTGCCGACAATGACCCTTTCAAAACCCGAGAGAAGCACACACCCTTTTCTCGAGACACTTTCAAGATCCCGAGGACCATACACCATCCTCGAGACCTCTTCAACCATTTCAAAACCCGATTTTTAAAACATATAATTTTGAATTTCAAAAACCGTCTCTAGAAACAGTACATTGTTTTCCGAGCCTACTCAAACTCGAACCTTCTTTTGAAAACAAACTTAAGACGACCTTTCAACTGACCGACTTGCGGAGATCCCTATTCTTCGGAAGCCGTCCATAAAGTGACAAACAAACCTTTTTGAAAATCTCTATTTTCGAAAACTTCAGTCCACCATTCCAATTCCGCCTCGTATCTATCGAGTCAGAGCAAACGTACTTATGAGTCTTTACTTATGAGTTGTCTCACCACGAAACTCGTCCAACGGCGTCACGCCACTACGTCGGGCGCAAGTCAAAGTCCGGTCACACCGTCACGTCATAAATCGAGTCAGCACCGAGGTACCACACACGGTCATCCTCGTCTTGTTGAGTCTGATCTTTGTTCCGTCTTTTGCGTTGTCTGCGTTTAGTCTTTGAACCGTGTCGGATTGAGTTGTAATGTGAGCCATTTTTCCGCCTCAGAACCATGGCTCGGTCTTCAACTTCGTCCATCAACAACAACAATAACAACAACAGAGATGTCACAACTGCCCAGCTAGCCAGCCTGCTCACTGCTCTTAAGGTCACCCTGGACCGTGTCGAGACCCGTATCGACACCTTGGAAAACAAGGAAACTGGAGAACACAACCCCCCCGCCTTTGACTGAAACTGAGAAAAGTCTCAAACTCTTGGAAGAACAATTCTTAGCCCGGGTTAACAACATCTACCTTGAGAACAATCGAAGATTTGAACCCGTTGAGGATCAACTACCCGATAACTTTACCTTGAATGATGTGCCTAAATTCAAGGGAGTGGAGGACGCACTCAATCACATTCGTGCCTTCAAATACTACATGGCCATAAAAGGGGTCAAACATGAACTCTTCACCCGGATCTTTCCATCATCCCTGGAACCGATCCCTCGCCAATGGTACTACTCCCTTGACCTAAAGAACCTCACTACCTGGGATGAGGTTACAGTTGAATTTGGTAAGCAATACGCCAACAATGTTGAAATTCATGTACCAAAAAAAAAAAAACAATGTTGAAATTCAAGCCAACACCCGTACTCTTGAGGTCCTCACTCAAAATGATAAGGAGGGATTCACGGAATTCCTAACCCGTTGGAGGAGAGTAAGCACTCAATTGGTCAGCAAGCCAAACGAGTCAACTTTGGTGGAGAAATTTGTCAACAACCTCCGCCCAGTATATGCCAACTTACTGAGATACCAAAACATCAAGATGTTCCAGGATCTACAAATCCTTGGAACCCGCATCGAAGACGACCTCCGAAAGGGTGTCCTAGCCAAAACCACCGGTAGAGGCTACCAGGGATCTACATCAACCAGATCTCGCCCCTGTGGTCAAACAAACAAAATTGACGAGGTCAACCTCCTCGAGCCAACCGCGAAAAGAGCTGAACGCTCTCAAAGAGTGTTCACCAACCTAGGATCAACTTATGCAAGCGCCCTAAAAAGGCTTATGGATCAAGGGAAATTACAACCGATCGGACCCACTCTGGATCCGTCCGATGCTAAGAAATCACGTTTCTGTAACCCTAATGCCTACTGCCAGAACCACCAAGGGAAAGGTCATGACACGGAAACATGTTTCAAGCTCAAACACGTCATTCAGGACAAGATCGAGAAAGGGGAATTGCCTTTGCCTCCACCAACAAAACCAAACAACAAGACAAACCCTTTGGGAATCCATGCTATCTCTGATGATGAGCCGACCCTAGACTTCTCACACCTCAACCTTCCAATTGATGACGAGGTGAATGCCTTGGAGAAGGGTGCCTCGGACAGGGTATTCGTGTTCAGCGCCGCAAGCATGCTTGCCATTTTCCAACAAGTTGAGGAGGCTATAGCCAGTCTCTCCGAAAGGATTACTCGGCTTGACGATGCTTACCACCGATGTTTTTTAATCCTCCAGCACCGCGCCCGAGAGAGGGTCCCCCAAACACCCAAAACTACCCTCACCAGGAAGGATTGCTCCCGCGACCATTCTGGCACACACCCCAAAATAATCACCCCCACAATAATCACCCTCACAAAAATTACCCTCACAAAAACTGCCCACCAAGGAATACCCCTCTGAGGTACCCTCGAGATCCCGAAGTCAATGGTATCTGGAGAGACGAAGCCGAGGATGTTTATGTGGTCCCGGGAAAAGAGAAACAGGCAAACAAGATCGGTCATCATACCCGGTCCGGGATCCCCTATCAAAACCCAACAGTCGTTCCGACAACGAATGACCAGACTGCCCTAGACGTGGACACTCAACCAAAGGCTCCTGAGAATTCAATCCTCATACAACTGCATAAAGTAAAAGCCAAAATTTCAATTTGGCAATTGATCGCCGCATCCTTCGAACATCGGCAAGCTTTACTGCAAGCCTTGGGAAAACTGACTGTTCCCTCTACCTCCTCCCCTGAAGAAGTAGTAGCACACATGACAAGGGATGTCCCTAACTTAAGCAACCCGGTCATCTTCTCTGACGAGGATATCCCTCCCTTAGGAGCCAACCATAACCTGGCCCTATACATCACCGTGCAATGCCTTAAAAAGAATGTGCCTATGGTTCTTGTGGATGACGGATCCGCGGTTAATGTCATTCCCCTCAAAACAGCTCATAAACTAGGTATCAAAGAAGCTGATTTGGTCCCAACCAATCAAGGAGTACGCGCCTATGACGGCACTCGTCGTAAGGTTGTAGGGCTTATCACTCTAACCGTTACAACCAAACCTTTGGAAAGGAAAACCAGTTTTCAGATAGTCGATATTGACGCCTCCTTCAACATGCTTCTGGGACGCCCCTGGATTCACGTCGTCAAGGCAGTTACCTCAACCCCCCATCAGAAAATCAGGGTCCGCTTTCCCGGTCAAAGCCGTCATGAAAAAGGGAATAGCCTCCCAAGCCATTGAGGAGGAGGACAGTGAGATGTGGGGATTCCAAGCTGTGAATGCCCTAACCGATGAATCAACACCCTTTGATTGTGACCCATTTTTCAACCTCACAGTCAACCGCATTCTGATGTGCCAGGGTTATTTCCCGGGTTTACCCCTCAATCCGCTAAAGAGCACCTTACCTCCCTTGAAACAGGCTAAGGTCCCCAACATCCCCTTCGGGCGAGGCTATAATCCAACTGATGAAGATCCAGGAGATGAACCTCCTAATTCGGAAGCGCAAGAAGCACGGAGTTATTCTCCGTCCCTACCATCTGGTCCTCAATGGATACTTTGTCCCCGAGGGAGAGTCCGAGCTCTACCACAACTTTCCTGAGCCGATCTATGACTCTGTAGCCAAGGTCAGACACCCGGGTGTAGAAGTATTTTAAGACTGCTACTTCATCCCCGACAACACCGAAGCTGCATCAACTAAGTCTAAGTCGTCCCCGTGCCTCGACGGACAAGCTATCACCCTCCTCTTCGGAGAAGACAACATCAAGCACCTCGACTATGAGGGAATCATCAACATTGCTCTAAAGGACAACCAGTATGACCCCACTGCCTTAATCTCTGATACTGACCCGGAGAAAGTTGCACAGGGCTGGAGGAAAACCGTCAAGTGGACTCATCGTCAAGGCCGCATTCTAAAGATTACAACTGGAGAAGGCCCTATGTTCAAGGAGGGAAGTGAAGAAGAATCTGAGTCTGAGTCGGAGTCAGAGTCTGTCTTAGCTCCTAGAACTCCTGATGCCCCAGTCAAGATTCCCTTCCCACTGTTTTATCACAAACTTGTGGCTGCTTCAGAGGCTGAGTCAACTAGGGTCATCCCGACTCCCAAGGAAGGTGACAACCTGGAGCTTGTTCTTGGGGCCACCTCCTCTATTGTGTCGCCTCTCACTGCCCATAAGATGTTTGTCTTATCTGAGCTTTTCGCTCGAGTTAACTTAATGAACGCTAAGTTTGCTTATGACTCGTCTCAATTTAACTGCAATGCAATTCTGAATGATTATGAGGAATTTGACTTGAGTGGCTACCTACCTCACCTAGCGAAAGAACTTGATAAACGGGAAACTAGGACCCCCATCATTGAGGACACCGAACCTAGTAACATAGGGACCGACAATACACCTCAAGAACTTAGGATAGGGACAACCCTTGACTCCTCAGAAAGACAATAGTTCATTGACCTCCTACACGAATACAAGGACATATTCGTCTGGTCCTACAGATATATGCCTGGGATTGACAGGGAAATTGCAGAGCAGCGGATACCCATTAAACCCGGAGCTAAACCCGTAAAGCAAAAGTTGCGCCGAATGCGCCCTGAATGGGCCTTGAAAATCAAAGAAGTGGATAAACATTTCAAGGCTGGGTTCATCAAAGTGTCCGAGAACTCTGACTGGGTGGCCAACATTGTGCCTGTACCCAAGGAAGACGGAAGAATTCGGGTTTGCGTTGACTTCAGGGATCTGAACAAAGCAAGTCCAAAGGACGACTTCCCTTTGCCACATGTTGACATCCTGGTGGACAATACCACCGAGCATGCTCTCCTATCATTCATGGACGGGTATGCTGGGTACAACCAGGTCAAAATGGCCGAGGAAGACATGCACAAAACTGCATTCACTACACAGTGGGGTACATATTGCTACACGGTCATGCCCTTCGGTCTCATCAATGCCGGATCAACCTATCAAAGAACCGCTACAACTCTCCTACATGATATGATGCACAAGGAGGTAGATGTATATGTCGATGACATGATCGTCAAATCAAAAGAACGGGATGGCCACATTAGCGCCCTCCGGAAGTTCTTCGCTCGTCTGCGGAAATATAACATGAGACTAAATCATCAGAAGTGTGCATTCGGGGTCACCTCCGAAAAACTCTTGGGACATGTCGTCAGCAAAAGAGGTATTGCGATTGATCCAACCAAAATCAAAGGCCTTCCACAAATGCCTCGGCCTAAGAACGAGAAGGAAATTCGGGGATTTCTCGATCAGGTTCAGTACATCAGCCGCTTCATAGGCAAGCTCACCATGATTTGTGAACCAATCTTCAAGAAGATTCGCGCCTCCGATCACACTGATTGGGACGACGACTGTCAATAAGCCTTCGACAGGATAAAGGAAATCCTATCCAAACCTCCTGTCCTTATGCCTCGTCAACAAGGAATTCCCTTATCCATGTACCTGTCTTTCACCGACACAGCCATGGGAGTAATGTTAGCACAAACAGCCGACAGCGAAGAACGAGCCATCTACTACATCAGAAAAAAGTTCATTGAGTATGAGACAAGGTACACCCAACTGGAAAAGACATGACTTGCCCTAGTATGGTCAACAAAGAAGCTGCGACACTACATGCTCATCTAAATAGTTCACATCTACTCCAAGATGGACCCGGTCAAATACATCTTCGAAAAACCCGTACTAAACGGAAGGCTGTCTAGATGGACACTCATGATGTCCGAGTTTGATCTCAAGTTCATACCCCTCAAGGTTATAAGGGAAGGGCAGTTGCCGATTTCCTAGCAGAAAATCCGGTCAACGAGGATCCAACGACCGACACATGGTCACTTCCTGAGGAAGACATCCTTTATGTCGACTCCGACGCATGGGACCTATACTTCGATGGTGCATCTAATCTGAGAGGCTTCAGGGTAGGAATCCTTCTAATATCACCAGAGGGAGAACATGTTCCGATCTCGGTCAAACTAGACTTCGCCGTCACCAACAATGCCGCCGAATATGAAGCATGCCTCATCGGCCTACAAGCAGTCATAACACTTGGCATCAAGAGACTAAGGGTCCACGGCGATTCCTCGCTCATCATCAATCAGGTGTCCGGATCGTGGAAAATCTGAAGCGACAGCTTAGCACCCTACCGAGCGAAAATCAATCAAGAGGCCGAGTTCTTCGACCAAGTCGATTACTTCCACTTGCCACAAGAGGAAAATCAATTTGCTGATGCCCTGGCAAAACTTGCCGCGCTCGTCAACATGCCTGACGACATGACATCGATGCCCCTATGTGTCGAGAGAAGAAACGAGCCAGCTCACATCTGTGCCATCAACAACGACTAGGAAAACCATGATGAACCTTGGTACCGAGCCATCTTCAACTACAAAACCAAAAACGAATTCCCTCTCAACTCTGATAAAAAAGGACAAAGAGCCATCCGTCTACTTGCATCACAATTCGTGATAAACCAAGAAAAATTATACAAAAGAACACCCCAAGGGATTCTCCTCCTTTGCATTGACCATCACAAAGCCAAAAAAGTCATGGGAGAGGTCCATGATGGAGAATGTGGCCCTCACATGAGCGCGATGATGCTGACCCAAATTAAAAAATCATGCGGTTAGGTTACTATTGGACCACCATGGAAGCCTATTGCCGTAACTACGTTAAACATTTCCACAATTGCAAAATATTCGTCAACAGACAACACATACCACCATCCCTTTTATACACCATGACATCTTCCTGGCCTTTCTCGACCTGGGGCATCGACATCATCAGGAAAGTCAACCCGATAGGCACCAAAGAGCATTGCTTCGTCCTCGTCGCCATCGAGTACTTCACCAAATGGGTGGAAGCACAGTCCTACGCAGTCTTGACCACCAAACAAGTGGCCAAGTTTATCCAGAACAACATCATCTGCAGATATGGGGTACCCCATGAAATCATCAGCGATTAAGGCTCTCACTTCCGGGCGGAACACAAGCCTTGCTAGACAAATACAAGATCAAATGACATCGATCATCCCCCTACCGTCCCCAAACCAACGGGGCAGTGGAGGCAGCAAGCAAAACTCTTGTCACCATTATCAAGAAAATACAAGATAACTACCGCGATTGGCCGAGTACGCTCCCATTCGCACTCTGGGGATACCGAACCTCCATTAGAACACCCTTCTACCTAGCACACGGTATGGAGGCGGTTCAGCCGGTAGAGTTATAAGTCCCATCTCTACGCATCCTACTGGAAAGTTAAGTTCTTGAGGCGGAATGGATCCGTCGAAGGTACGAGAAACTCGCACTTCTAGACGAACGGCGGCTCAACGCCTTGCACAACGTCCAGCTATACCAACGACGTATACAACAAGCATTCAATAAAAAGGTTAAACCCAGAAACATCAAGGAAGGCGACTTGGTCCTCAAGTCGGTTCGAGCACCATTACCCGTCGATCCGAGAGGGAAATTCAAACCCAATTGGGCCGGGCCATACCTGGTCAAGAAAATACTTTCGGAGGGGGGGGGGGGAAGGGAGGGGGGGAGGCGGAGTGGGACTTAGTGACCTAGATGGGGAGGATTTTACAAACCCGACCAACTCAAGAAATACTACCCTTGAACCTTAAAAACCAACAACCTCGCCCTAGTTTTACAACTAGCGACCACCTTAATCCTTTCAAGTCAAGTTCCTTAACGCGTTCTGATTTGAAATTGCATGTTTTATCGAGTCTAAGTTACGGCACCTTGCCTATTTCAAATGCCCTTTGATCTGTCAAAGGCAACATCCATTTGCAATCAAACACAACCCCCTGAACTACGAGCATGGTTTGATTTCACCTTTTTAGGTGGATACGTAGGTAGTCTTTCTTATACAAGAAGGATACAACCGCAAAACCCAAATAAATTTACAACACATTTCGAACTACGATCATGGTTTGATTTCACCTCTTCAGGTGGATATGTAGGCAGTCCTTTCTTACACAAGAAGTATACAACCATCCCCATAAAAAAAACATCACTTTAATCGAAAATCATCACCCATATCACACTTCAAAAAAAAAAAAGGAAAAACATTCCATTTCCCACAAAATACTAGAAAGGAGCTTTCCTCCCTTCTTACACGAATCCCATTTCCCAAGTGCAATGTTTAGGACAATTCAAGCCGAATTGCCTTTACAAAATGGATGGAAGAAACAAGCATTCACGATTTTGACACAAGCAATCCTCTTATTTAGTTAATAATGAGAAGGATTACAAATTCAACAACAAATAAAGTTCGGCAAGTCTACAACTTGTCAAAGTTAAGGTGCCGGCTAAAGCACCTCACATAGTAAAACTAGCACAAAACACACAAAACGTAGCTAGTACAACATAATAAAAAAATTACAACACCAATACAACATAATAATAAAATGGGTAATGGAGATCTTCATTCTTCCATTCTACCTTTGCCTTTTCCCTCGGGGTACATCTTCCCCTTATTCTTCTTGTTGGCCCGCCTAGCATGAACTTCCTCTTTGGAACGGATCCTCAGCCGATCTACAACGGCGACGGCCTCTGGTCTCTTGCATGACCCAATATTCGGTCTAAGACGAGCCCATACACGGCCCACTACATCTTTGGGACCCGAGCTTCTCCTCTTTGGTGGCCTCATCACATCCGGGCTAGCTCCATCAACAAAGTCCTCAAAGAAGGCACGGTTGGCCTTTCCAACCTTTCTATACTTCAAGTCAACAACCTCGTCCTTGCGAGACTTGGACCTCTCCTCCAAGGTTTGAGCTCTTGACCACTTGACATAAGCGGGAGTCACCCATGTCGTGGCAACGAAGTTTAGTGCCTTCCAAAGCGGCTGAGTGGCCCACCATCTTTCGAAGACCTCCACAAGCTCGGAGTTCCGAAAATCACTCTCTTGGACGTGGGTATCTTGAGCGGGCATCTTTTGTTGACGCCCCATTTGCCTCATGAGCCTCTCGGGGTAAATGAAGGAAGCAACCTTCAAACCCACCACCATCAAAGAGCAAGAACTAGTAACCGGAGCGGGCAACCCCGTGAAGGACCTCAAGTGCCACCAGGGTACCACCCAACGGATATGAGTACCACCCTCCTCTACCAATCTTGCGGTCCAATAGGCCTCGGTGGATGCAAAACTATCCGCGTAAACCTTCTTCCTCATAGTAAGGTGACGAAAGGAATAAGAAGAAGAATCGGCCGGAGGCTCTACATACCTTAGCCTCTCCGATAGCCACACTTGGAGGATCCTTGGAGATCTAAATGAGGGACCTTCTCCATGAGAGCCCTTATTATCCAAAGATTGGATGATCTCGCCTAGCACCAACCATGATGGATCTCTACCATGCTCCATTTGCTCAACCACATGCACAAGGATCATGCTACCATAGCACTTTGGCCCCTCTTTCTTCAAATCATCAACAAAGAGGTATGCATGGACTAGGCGAAAGGCAAGAGCCTTTCTCCAAGCCACCTCCGAAACATTGACATCCAACCGGTTTGAGAAAATGTTGATAATAGCCAACACATCCACACTATGAGGAGCAAGGAGAAAGTTAACTTGACTTGTTGATAAACCCAACATCAAATGGAATTTCTCCTTATAGCACAACTGAGTCGGGGGAATTTCGCCTTTTGGGAAAACGAAAACATGATGTTCCGAATCCCAAAACCGAGAGCATGCTTCTAGAAATAAGGATTGCACCTTGACTTGATGAATCACCAACAATTGACCAACTCCCATAACAACGAGTTGATATTTTTCGGGAGGTGACAAATCCCGACACCAATGCTGCAACCTATTCTCAAAAGCGTCCATGAATACTTTTGTGGAAGAAGAAGAAAAGTGTTTGTAGAGATGTTTTTCGTTTTTCAGATGATGAAACAATGAAGCACAAACGTCCCTATTATACAAAACAATCAGCGTGTTTTCCGAAAAGGGGAAGCTGGCTTCTATCGCCAGTTGGCTCGCGCCTCTTTGGGCTGTTCCTCAGGATTCTCACCTTGAATTGTCCCTTTCAAGTGGTGTTTCTTCCTGACACCTCAAACCTCCCGCCGCAGGACTCGTGCCTCTTCGGGACTATCCAGGATGTTTTGTGTTTTCTCACACTCTTATTTCCTTGTTTTCGCGTTTTACGAAATCCGACACGGTTTCCATGACGCAGCTTTAAACATACAGGGTTTTTTCTCTCTTTTTTTAAGGGGGAAGGGCTAGTCGCCCCGATCCGCGACAGGTCGTTTCCACGTCAGTCGAAATTCCGAAAATTTTTCGCTTTTTTCGCATTTTCCACAAAATCGAAAATTGATAACACGACGTCAGTTTTCTTCAAAATTTCAAGCTCTCACAAATCCGAGTCTTGATCTCACAAAAGTCAAATCAAATACACTCGCGAAAGTCTACTTTAAAATTCACCCCTGACAGGTTTGAGTTTGAATTTTTCGAGTCACAAATCAATTACGACAAACTTCGATGCAATTTAATTCAAGACACGAGTTAATTGCTCAAATTTCAAATCAATTTCTTTTTTGAGAAATCCAAACATGACGACTTGTCGCGAAACTTTCAAAATATCGTTTCAAATTTCAATTTTAACTTCGAGTCATCGTGGTTATTTTTGTTTTCATCAAATGCTTTTACGTGTTTAAATTTGTGCATTTGTGCTACCTGTTGCCTGTTTTCTACACTAACGATGCAGGAACTAGTACGAAGCAAACGGGAACTGAAAGCCGACAGCGCTTCTCTGAAACACAACACAAAAAAGCCAAAAATCACAAAATGAACCGCAATCCAATAACACATATATACAAACCGCCTCACGTAAAATATAAATATGCACAAACAAAAGTCCAAGACACGAACAGATAACTACAACTACCCAGCGCCTCCCGTCGGACCAGTCCTGGTCTCACAAGGAGTCGCAGCCAAGGCAGGCACCACCTCCTGCTCGGGCCCCCTCTTCTTAGAACTCTCCAACATCTCGTACTCCATCATGACGCGGAGCTCCTCCACCGCAGCCAACTGAGCCCTGACGGAAGCAATCTCCGTATCTCGGCTCCGCAACCCGTCCTCGCGACGCCTCAACTCCGGGTCTCGACTGGTGATCACCAACCCTTGGGCCTCGATCGTTGACCTGGCTGTGTCAAACTCCGCACAGACCCGAGCAAGCTCTGCCGGATCCGCAGTACCCTGCAAAACACAATACAGGTCTTTGAGGTCTAAAAACGTGAAATGCAACACAAAAATAACCTACAAAAAGTACCTGTGCGAGCCTAGACTGCCTCGCATCTAGGTCACCAGCAAGTCCCTCCACCGGTTAGCCATCTGCCACAAAGCTTGATGACTAGCGGTCGACACCTACAACCAAGAAGGTCCTTCAGTACAATGCAAGGCAAAATGTAAATGAGGAAGAGCTTTCAAATCAGGAACTCACCCTCAGAACAATCAACCTCCGCTCAAAAACTTTGGATAGTGGATGACCTTATCCAGGGCGTACGAGAGTAGTTCTAGACATAGGATGCTAAAGAGGGACGATTCCTTATATTTATTACCTATGTCAAACCCTGCTTTGTACTTCATTTGACCGAGGTATAAAGTGGATTCGAACGTGTTCAAAGCATCCCACAAATGCTTGGTGGCGACTCCAAACATCTCTTGCATCGTTTCGAGATCCTTGCCAAGACGAACCCGATCGATCTAAACGATCCGGTCGAAATCATTCTTACGCCGCCGAGCGTGGCATTTAAAAGACCGTTGCAGTGTCCACAGATCGGCTGGGCATACGCAGGTGGGCCATGTCCATAGTCTAACCACCTTAACTGTCACAACTGGGCCCCAAGAAAGGCAAGTTAACTTCCAAGTGCTCGACTTTGAAGCATCATTTAACATGCTCGTGGGACGTCCATGGATATGTGCCACAAAAGCTGTTACATCCACCCTTCACCATAAAATCAGGCTCCCCTTCAACAGGAAACCAATTACCATTCCCGTCTCCTCAATCCGCACTATCATGTAGAAAGGGATAAATTCTTAGGTAACTGAAGAGGTCGACAATGAAATGTGGGGATGCCAAGCTATATGCCCTAACCAATTACCAAACACCTTTTGTCTACGATCCATTCGCAAACCTCATAGTTAGTCGAATCCTGATGCGCCAGGGATACTTACCAGGCCTATCTCTTAATCCATTGAAAGACAAATTGCCTCCAATGAAAATGGTCAAAGTCTCCAACTTCCCCTTCAAGCGAGGTTACAAACCAACTGATCAAGATATCAAAGAGATGAACGTTTTGCTAGGAAGCGCAAAAAAAGGAGTCGTCATTCGTCCATATCACCTAACCTTGAATGGATACTTCGTCTTATTAGGAGAAACCGAGGCTCTCCCAGAGATTATACCCCTATCCACCAACAAAATCTCTTTCCCATTGTTTCACTACAATATAGTGGCTGTCTCACAGGCTGAGTCAACTGCTGTCATCCCAACTCCCATGGAAGGTAGCAACCTAGGGCCACCTCCTCTGCTGTATTGCCTCTAAGTCCCCACCAGATGTATGTACTCTCTGAGCTCTTTGCTCAGATTGACTTAATGAATACTAAGTTTTCTTATGACTCGTCTCAATTTAACTACAATGCAATTCAGAACAAACATGAGGAATTTGACTTGAATGATTACCTACCTGATTTAGCTAAAGAACTCAAAAAACGCAAACATAGAACACCCGTCATTGAGGACACCAGACCTATACATGTAGGGACCGACCAAGCACCTTAAGAATGCAAGATAGGGGCCACCCTTGACCCCTCGTAAAGACAGAAATTCATCGACCTCTTGATCGAATACAAGGACGTATTCACTTGATCCTACAAAGAAATGCCTGAAATTGATAGGGAAATTATTCGCTTAATCCTCTAATTGACATGACGGGCACAATAAAATGAAAATGGCAGAGGAAGACATTTACAAAACTGCATTCACAACACAGTGGGGCACATATTGCTACACTGTCATGCCTTTCGGTCTAATAAATGTCGGAGTAACTTATCAGAGAACCTCCGCCACTCTCCTACACGATATGATGCATAAGGAAGTGGAGGTGTACGTCGATGGCATGATCGTCAAATCAAAGGAACGAGATGGTCACATTGACGCCCTTTAAAAGTTCTTCGCCCGTCTTCGGAAACACAACATGCAACTACATCCTCATAGGCATCAAGTTCGATCCAACCAAAATCAAAGCTCCGGAAAACTTTTGGGACACGTTGTCAACAAAAGAGGCATCAAACTCGATCCAAACAAAATCAAAGATCTCTAACATATGCCTCGACTTATGAACGATAATAAGATTCGGGAATTTCTGGGTCATGTTCAGTAAATTAGCCGTTTCATAGCCAAGCGCACTATGATTTATGAGCCTATCTTCAAGAAGCTCCGCGTTACAGATAATGCCAATTGGGACGGTGACTGCCGAAAAGCCTTTGACAGGATAAAGGAGATCATATCCAAACCTTCCATACGCATGCCGCCACAAAGGGGTACACCTTTATCCTTATACTTGAATGTTACCGACACCACCATGGGAGCTATGTGTGGACATGGGCCACCTACACGCCAAGCCAATATGTGGACGTGCAGCAGTCGAAAATCCACGCTTGGTGGCGTATTAAATGCTTCCGACTGGATCGTTTTAGATCGGCCAGTTTCGTCTCGACAAGGGTCTCGAAATGATGTTAAAGATGTTCGGATTCACCACCAAGCAATTGTGGGATTCTTGGAAACCATTCGAATCCACTTTATACCTAGGTCAATAAAGGCAAGAAGCGGTCTTTGATATAGGTACTAAAGATAAGGAATCATCCCTCTTTAGCATCATATCTCTAAAATGACACTCATTCGCCTTGGATAATGTCGTCCACTATCCAAAGTTTCTGAGTAAGAGGTGAAGGTACGTATTGGGAAGCCCTTTAATTGGACACTTAATCCCGCCCACGATAGAGGCCTTTACTGATCGATCTTGGTTGGTTGAATGCAAAAGTTGATAAAACGGGAGAATGCATGAATGCACATACACAAGTTTGAACCTAACATGTGAAGTTTGCTATGTCGATTGTTTATCCAAGTATCAAGTAATTTATGTCAAGTTGGATTTAGTGTTGATTTTTATTCAAGACGGAAATTAAACATCTATTTATCGAGTTAGGTTTATGGTGCATAACGTGACCATTTGTCTTAGAAAAGTGTTTTGCAAATACAAAGTAAAATGTGGACTTGTCAATCTGATCCGTCATGTATTCGGGTTAACCGGAGTTGGGATCGTCATAGATGAGTGCTGGAAAGAAAAAAGGACCTGCATCAGGCAGCCTATTGAGGCGCGAGCCTTGGGGCGTTGCAAAGGAGCCTGCCAAGGTTTGATAACTGGAAATCAGTGGGCCTTTTTAGGCGGACGACCCAAAGGGGTGTCTCCTGGTTGTTGAAAACGTTCTTGAAATTGTTTGTAAAAGGGTGTTAGAACCTGTCTTTTTTGAAAAGGTCGTTTAGACTACGTTTGTGCTAATATGAAGAACGAGACTTGAATAATCATCATTGTGTTGATAATATTCGATGTCAGATTCGGTTTTGCAAGCTTGACATGAATAGTTTTGTGAAAATGGATGTGAAAATGTTTGTTATGAACTAGTTGGTTAAGTTCATTGTTTTGTAATTAGTCAATATTCATCATCGTACTCGGATTAAACCAACATAGTATGTAGAACCAAGGATGATTATGCTTGTATGACTAATATGGTTGTTTTGGAAAATGTAAACAAATGAATAAAAGGCTTTTAAATACCTTTTAAAATGTAATTAACCAAATACTATCACTGAAACACGAATTAAACCGTCATAGTATAACGAACCAAGGGTGAACATAATTTATGGCTAAAAAGGTTTATCATTAAAATGATTTGAAACGGTAAAAACCGATTGTAAAGTAAAATGAAAATGGAAAGAACAAACTCAATCACGTTTGAGTACTAACCTGGACATCCACTATAGGCGCGAGCCACCTAGTTGTGACTAGGGGCTCTTCATTCAGGTCAAAACTCGGTTTTGGCTCATTCTATCCGTATTTTGGACTATGTTATGCATGTTTTAACATGTTAAAGTCATAAAAATAGATAAAAGAACATGAAAGAAGAGGATAATTACACCTTCATACTTACATGCTAGGTTGTTGGCGAGAAATCGACGGAAGTGTAAAAACTTGTAGGTCGAAAAACTCGGTTAAAAACTGTTCTAGCAATGTAAAGAGAGTTGTTTTATTTAGTGATTGTGTAGTTGGTTGAAATGGTCGGTCAAGTGATTTAATGCACGATGATGGTACCAAACAATGTTTATGGCTCATATTCTCGATCGGTAGATCGAAAATACTTATCGGTTTGTGACTCAAGAAGTCGAGTCTAGAATTTTGAGAGAGAAAAGAGGGGGCGGACACTCGTGTACCTTAAAATGGTGGCATTTGAGGGGTATTTATAGAGGATTATCTGGTTGTGTGCATTTTGAGCGACATGGCCACCTGGGCTATTCCAAGAGGCGCGAGTCATTTCGCGGGTCTTCAAGCTGTCTTATCACTATCACGCACTTGAAATCATGGTTTGTTCTATCCTAAGTTTTGGATGTCTTGATTGTTGTACTTGACCATCAAGTATGCCGTGTATACTTAGCATGGAAGGTTTGTAATGTTTGGTTTTTGTGTTTGATTTGGTTTGACTCGTTATTGGAGTCGAGATTTGAATTTTGAGTCGGTTTTTGCTCTAGTGTCGGTTTTGACTATAGTTAGTGTCATTGTGACCCCGTCATCGTGGATACAACACTCCAGGTACATTTGAAAAGTTTTGAAAATATTTTGTTTTCAAAATCATTTTGAGTATTCTGACGTATAGTTATACAAACTGTCGATTAAACGTAGCGATTCCTAAGCATATTGTAGTCCGATAATCATCGGGTGTTTGTTGGGGATTCAATAGATACTGGGTATCTATAGAGCCTCCACTTTGACTGAGACTTCGACAGGGCGAAAGTCAAAGTATATCCCCGAGGTCAATCGAAGATTACAACCCGGAGACCGAAGCAACGTCGAGGTGGCTCGAAAGGATTCGGGCCAAGGACCTGCCGTCGGGAAGGGCGACGCTAAGGTGACTCGGGGATACGAGTGAAGGACATGCCGTCGGGAACAGTTTAGAGTCTATCGACTGTCAGTGCGGGTTGTTTAAAGTCCGTTAGACTACGTACAAAGGCTCGTCAGCCATAGGAAGGAGTCATACCTGAGGCATCTTCGGGATATGTCCTTGAATGGTTTCTTGTTTGCACATAAAAGCTCCTCAGCCGTGTTGCGGATATGATGAGTCTCGCTAGCCGTGTTGAAGGTACGTTTTGAGGCTCGCCAGACGTGTTGATGGTACGTTTTGAGGCTTGCCAGCCGTGTTTAAGGTACGTTTTAAGGCTCGCCAGCCGTGTTTGAGGTACGTTTTGAGACTCGCCAGCCGTGTTTGAGTTAGAATGATCGACTGTGGGAAATAGCCGCGTTGGACGAGCTTATTTCAAGAGGTTGTTGAGTTAGTGGGCTCCGTTGGGAGATATATGATATCCTGCTAGGGAATTTTGGTGCTTATATCGGATGTTTGTGGCCCCGGAAAGGGATAGGCTTTTTGTAGTTTGAGTCTAGCTCCCGTGGACGGCGGTCTCTATAATCATCATTCGTAGTTTCGAATTTCTAAGAGAGGTAACGGTTTTTACTATCGTTGTTCGGAGTTTGTAGAAGTGACGATTGTGGATTCCACCTTTTGCTGTTTTAAAGATGACGGTTTTTAATTCTGTCCTCTTGTGATTTGAAGTTTGTGAGAAATAGTGGATCTGAATTCCACTACTTTCTTTTTGCTTGAAAAGAACGTTTTTTTTTTTTTTTTAAATTCCATCCTTTGAAATTGTGAAAATAACGAATTCACATTTCGCTATTTTGTTTTTTGTTTTTTTTTTTTTGGAAAATGACGGTTTTAATTCCGTCGTTGGAAATTTGTGAGAAAATAACGAATTTGAATTTTGTTATTTTGTTTTTGTTTGGGTTTTTTTTGTGAGGAAGATGATGGTTTTTAATTCCGTCGTTTGAAATTGTGGAAGTAGCGAATTTGATTTTCACTATTTTATATTTTTGTTTGAAAATGACGATTTTTAATTTCATCGTCTGAAATTTGTGAAAATAGCGAATTTGATTTCCACTAATTTGTTTTTGGTTTAAAATTGTCAGTTTTTATTTCTGTCGTTTGAGATTTGTGAGAATAGTGAATTTTAATTTCACTATTTTGTATTTGTTTGAGAAATGAAAGTTTTTAATCCCGTCGTTTGAAATTTATTCTTGTGTTGATGGTTTGGACGAGTGTTTTGGACTAAAGCCCAAAACTCGCCAGAAAAGACAAAGGCAGACCAAAGAGGCGCTAGCCTTTTGGCGATACAAGGGGCTTCCCCTTTTTCATACTATTCCTCGGGCAACCGAGATAGTAATTCCCGTATCTTCTAGGAAAGGTCTTGTTAAGGCTCCTTGGTAGATGGGAGTGTAACAAAAATCGTCGTCAACTGCCTCAAGCCCATCATGCTGTTCCTCATCTCTCCCAACCAGGGAAACTTCATACCTGGGAGACATACCGATGCACACTACGTTGTTGCCTCTGAGATCATTCATTAGATGAACGACTCTAGGTGCAAGAAATGATGGTTTGCTCTCAAACTCGGCTTAGAAAAAGCGTTCGACCGTTTGTAATGGGATTTCGTTCGTGATTGCCTATCCAACTCTAAGTTTTATAATGACCTCATCACCCTCATCATGAACTGTATCATTAGTGTTACTTTGTTTGTCACTCTCAATAATAATATAACCCCTTCTTTTTGCCCCTCTAGAGGTCTACGCCAAGGAGGCCTGCTTTCTTTTTATCTTTTTGTAATACATGGCCTTTATGGGACCCGTACTTAGATCTTAGAACACGAGAGAGGACCTTTATATCGATAAGAGATCGCTCGGGAGGGAAGGATAACCTTACACAAAAACTAGGCTAGATCAAGTGGAGTTGCAGTGGATCAAGTGGGTCCACTCGGTCGAGTGAAGAGCATACGCGACCGAGTGAGTCAACTTGAACGAGTAGATTTATATTCGGCCGAATGAGTCCACTTGACCGAGTGGACTCGGCCTTCGGTCGAGTGACACTGTTTCAGAATACGGGATTTAAACTCTTTTCTTCCCCTAACCCTAAAATCATTTCCATCTTCCTCCTTATCTCTCCAAACTCTCTCCCTTCTCTCTAAACCCTCACAAACACCTACTACTTGGGATTCAAGCTTGGATTAGAAGATTTACCACTTTCCTCTTCATCTCCTTCGTCTTGTAAGTAAAAATCTACCCTTTTCTAGTCTTTTAAACCCGAACTTTTGAGGGAATTCGTTATGGGTAATTAATTAGTAATTAGCATGAGTAATATGGGTAATAATTAGGGGTTTTCTAACATAAACTAGTATAGGATGCATTGTGATAGTTATTATGTGATTTGTATAGGATGAGACGGTTTCGGTCCGAATTCGAGTAGCTTGAGGATATTGCTAAAAGGTAGGTTAATCCTACTCGGTTTCAATAATGTGATGTCGTTTATGTCAATGTTGTAGTTAGTCTTATATAATTAGGGCATTTACATTATAACATATTTAGTGGTAATCAAATAATTAAGAGGATGATTATGATATGTTGGGTGTGGTTCATGTATTGGTTACTATCATATATGTTAGAGGAATTTTTGTTGTTGTTGTTGTTGTTGTTGTTGTTGTTGTTGTTGTTGTTGTTGTTGTTGTTGTTGTTGTTGTTGTTGTTGTTGTTGTTGTTGTTGTTGTTGTTGTTGTTGTTGTTGTTGTGTTATTGTTGTTGTGTTATTGTTGTTGTTGTTGTTGTTGTTGTTGTTGTTGTTGTTGTTGTTGTTGTTGTTGTTGTTGTTGTTGTTGTTGTTGTTGTTGTTGTTGTTGTTGTTGTTGTTGTTGTTGTTGTTGTTGTTGTTGTTGTTGTTGTTGTTGTTGTTGTTGTTATAAGACGGTTGGGAGACCGTCTTATGCTTAAGTCGCCTCTTGGAGTTTCCGACTCCAAGAGGAATGTGCACATTAATGGCTTGAGTTACGGAGGAACTCGTGTAGTTGAGACACGACGTCTGGCTGGGGATCCGGTTGGCTTCCGGACCCGGTACGTCTGGGCGTGTCCCGGTACCAGTGTGGTGGTCGGTATGTCTGGGCGTGTCCCGGTACCATGGTGATAGTGGTTCATTCATACTAGTAGTCATGTTGCATGTTCACACACTCGAATCGTGTCACACTGTATTTGTTTATTGAAACTGATGTTTGTTGTGTCTGTGTAATTATCACTTATTTCCAGGGTGGCCTATGTCGATCCATATGATATTTCTGATCTAATGGGGAGCAGGTTAAGTACAGGTTGTTTGGATAGCACGCGGAGACGAGTCGAGTATAGTTGGTTAGATAAGTATAGTGGTCATGAGTTGTATTTATTCATTAGTTAATGGTTTGTAATCTCTAAACTTGTCATTTATAATAAATGTTTCTTTATTATATCTCTGATTTACCGCCTCGGGAAACCGAGAAGGTAACATATCCTAATTACCTAGGTCGGGTAAGAAGGGGGTGTTACAAAGTGGTATCAGAGCGACGATTTTGAAACCTAAACCAATGAACCAAAATGACCCTAGGTGTATCTAATAAAATGAACCCGACATGAGTACAATAGGAGATCGGTTTTGGATAAGTAGGCGCCCTCATGTCAAAACTAGTGTCTATTGTCTCGGTTGGTCACTATGTGGGTGGTTATGAATACGGGTGATCGCTATGTGGAAGTTTTATGATGCATGAATATGTGATTTATATTTAGTTCTTGTATGATACAGTACTTGCCATTATGCATGAAGACGTGTGGAAGTTGAATGTTAGGTTGTTAGGAGTAGTATGCTTAGAAATAGTTGGTATATGTTGGTATGCGAATGATGACATTGCTCTTTAAATTTTGCACCCTGTGTGCTAATTGAATACATGTTAGTGTACTTGTTGTATACGAATGGTGAATTATATTGGTAGAGTGGTTATTAGTGCTACGATGATGTGCCAAAGACGGTAAAATAGGATGACGTATGTGTTAGGTTCATATACCTATTATTAGACTCTTCTAATAGTGAACTAATTAACTTCTTAATTTGTGTTCTTTAGATCTAGTCCATGCATAACAAAATAAGAGATTAAATAAGAAAACAATTGTAATACCCCGTATTTAGTAATAATTTATGAGAATAATTTATGTAATTTAATAATTGATTAAAGGCATTTCTAATAATAAATACAAGTAAGACGTTAATTAAATAATAAATTAATAATTCAAGTCGGGAATTGGGTTTAGCTAATATTTAGCATTGGGCCATGTGCCATTGATAATTGGACCGAAACTTATCAATTTAGTATGAGTGCGATCGGAATTTGTATGAGAATTAATAATAATATAATATGGAAATAATAATATATAAAAGTAATAGTAATTATATCTTTTTTGGTGGAATGTTAATTTCATTAATTAAAAAAGTAACAATTACAACTCATTTTGACCACCTTACAAAATACTCCAACCCATTACTCCTCCCAACATCACTCAGATAACAACTAACATATCAAAACTCTACTACACCAATCGTTATCTAAGCTATGTGGGACAGAACAAATCTTCTTTTTGCCCTTATCAGTAACTTGTTCTTTGAACCCGTCTAACCAAGTACTCTTGGATGCCAAACCAGCTGCTCCACTCGACATCGATTTCTCATACTCCATATCCGATATATCGAGCCACTACCACCATTTGAATCAACTTCTTCTTCAAGCGGAGACCTAAACTTCATCTGCAACACCAAAGAATACAATCCTTGATCTGGTATTGCAGATCGTCCAGCCATCATTGATCAACACCAAACACAACTGACTATACTTGCATTCAAAGAATAAATGGTCAACAGTTTCAGATTCCTCACCACACAACTCACAATCTCCAGCAGTGATTACACCAAATCTAACCAATCTGTCTTTAGTAAGTAACCTACCCCTTGCACACAACCAAGCAATGAAAGAGTGTTTAGGCCAATTCATTCTATTCCAAATAACAGGGTACCATTCTACCTTCTCATGCTCACCCACCAACCATCTATATCCTGCATCAGGCCTATAAGCATTTCCATTAGGATCCCAAATGCCTGCCTCATAACCTGGCTTCAACTTCTCTTTCACTTTACATATTTGCCTCTAAGTCCAACTGGTATTAGCATTAGGAATATACTCAAACCAGTCCTGATGTTTCATATAAACATGATGCACCCAACGTATCCAAAGATGATCCTCTTTACATGCCATCCACCAGGTGTATTTGCCTATTAAAGCAGTATTCCAAGCCAAACAATTAAGTATCCCAAGACCTCCTTGCTTCTGATCCTGACAAACTTTCTCCCAAGACACAGCAGGTGCTTTATGGTACTGATCAACACCCTCCCATAAGTAAGTTCTACAAATACTCTCTATCTTCCTGATGATACCCGTAGGTATAATAAAGATCCTAGCCCAGTAGGAGTGTAACTGAGATAGGACAGACTTGACTAGGACTAGCCTACCAGCATAGCTAAGCTTCCTAGACCCCCAACCTCTGATTCTATCCACCATCCTTTCCACCAGTTTGGAGCAATCCCCAATAGAAATTCTCTTATAGGAAATAGGAATGCCAAGATACCTAAAAGGGAAATTGCCCACCCTGAAACCAGACAGCTTCATAATCATCTGTAACTCCTCCCCTCTGATCCCATTACAATAAATTTCTGATTTATCCCTGTTCATCTCCAGACCTGATGCAACAGAAAAAGTAAGAAAAGCTCTCAAAATAACCTGCACAGATTCCTTGTCACCCCTACAAAAAAGCAGCAGATCATCTGCAAAACAAAGGTGACACAATTTGAGTTGCCTGCACATTGGATGGAACCTGAACTCCCTCCTCTCCACAACCACATCCAGAATACGAGAGTAGTACTCCATACAGATTGTGAAAATTAAAGGAGACATAGGGTCCCCCTGTCTAATGCCTCTTTTACCCTCAAAGTACCCAAAAGTATTCCCATTCAGTGCTAGAGTATACATAGGGGTCGAAATGCACTCCATAATTAACACAACCATCTTCTCAGGAAATCCCAAAGCACATAGCATTTGCTCAATGAAAGTCCATTCTATTGAGTCATAAGCTTTCCTCAAATCAACCTTCATAAGACACCTAGGGGAGCATGCCTTTCTGTTATAATTAATAATTATATCAATAATAATAATAATAATAATAATAATAATAATAATAAGTTATAGCAATAATAAATTAGTAAATATTGTATGAGGAAATCCTAGTTATGGTAAGATTAATAATATATGATGATAATAATAATAATAATAATAATAATAATAATAATAATAATAATAATAATAATAATAATAATAATAATAATAATAATAATAATAATAATAATAATAATAATAGCTTGGAACGTATTGTCACCGCGTCGGGGCCGGGTTTTGGGGATTGGCAGTGGCGCCTTGCTACATTCCCTTTTCATCTTGGTGGTCTTGGTGTCTATGCGGCGGGAGATGTTTTATTTTATGCTTTTATTGCGTCCCGCTTGCAGTTTGCTAGTTTGCAGGCTGAGCTCCTCGGCCCTTCTGGTATTGTAGCTGCTGGCCCTGCTTTTGATAATGTCGTGCAGGTGTTTACTGCGACTAAAGGTTCTGGTATATTAGGTCACCCTAGTGAAATTGCTGCCCCCAAACTTATGAAGAAATTGGCAGACATTTATTTCACGACGGTTCTTCTTTGCCTCGTAGTCTGTTTTCTCTTTGACACCACGCTGACTTGCTTTATGGCGTCTCGGCGGAGGTTCTCACTCCTCCGATTGGTTACGTGCGGTTCCTATCTCGGGGTTGGGGCGGAGGCTATGAACGGGAGGACTTACCGTAGTGTCTTTGGGGTATCGTCTGGGGTGTTCCGTTATTCACGGTATCTAGGCCCTGTCCTGCTTGCTCTCGGGTTTTTGCTGGGGATGTTTTTGGGGACCACGCTGTTTCTTGTACTGGTACTGTGGGCGTTAAACATCGGCATAACCTTGTCCGGGACACTCTTTTCGACATCTGCTATAGATCTGGTATTACTGCGGGGAAGGAGGTTGATATCGGTTTGGTTGATGGGCATGATGGCTCTCTTCGTCCTGCGGATTTATTGCTTTATTCTTGGGACAGGGGGCGTGATGTGTGCGTCGACCTGACAGGTTCTTCACCTTTAACTCAGACTGGGTTGGCAGATTTTGTGCCGGGCCGGGTTGTCGTTGATGCTGCTCAGCGAAAGTGTGTTAAGTATGGGGATTTGTGCGCGATAGCAGGTTATGGTTTCCTACCTTTCTCTTTCTCTTCACTTGGGGAGCTGGGTTCGGATGTTGTTGCCTTACTCAAGCGGATCCATAAATTCTCGGTATCTCAGGATGCGGGGGCTCGGGTGGCCGCTTACATTTTTACTAGACTTAGCTTTGCTATTGCTAAGGGTGTGGGAGCCCAGATTGTCTCTCGGCTCCCCACCAATTTCATGTAAACTTTTATTTTCATTTTTTTTTAAAAAAAAAAAAAAAAAATAATAATAATTATAATAATAATAATAATATTGCCAATTCCTATACTAATTAGAATAAGGTAAATTATAATAGTTTCCTAATTGACCTCACTTTCTCTGTAATCTTACACTATAAATACCATGTTAAATCTGAGAAATAAATCACAAATTAAGAGGAGGAGCTTTAGAAGACGGAAGAAGAAGAAGAAGAAATTTACAAAAAATCAATTAATCGACTCGAGGTAATTACTTATCCTAAATCGGTTTTATACTTAATTGTGTAAGCATCTTTAAGACAACCGTGTGACCTCTATAGACCACCATAGGACTCGAAATTTAGACCGAGGGCAACCTTGGACTGCCGAGATTCTGACCTGACCTTATTTGACCGTCGTTGACTTTGCTAGGGTGGTTATTGGGGCAGCTAAAGGTGGCTAGTCAGGGAGGTGTTGCGGGTTTGGTCGTGGGATTTGGGATGGGTAATTGAACCCTTATTTGGCTGATTCTTGACCTGGGCATGGTAGGGTTGTGATGGGGGGAAGTAGTCGGTCATGTTGGTAGTGTTGGTATGGTGGCGGGTGACAGCTGGTGTCGGTGGTGGCGGTAAATAGGGGAGGTAGCTGTGTTCTGGAGGGCTATTTTCAGTGGGATTTTTGGTGGTTGTAGGTGGTTTGGGTTGGGGTGTTTTTGGGTAGCTTCTGTCGAGGGTGGATTGGGGAGTTGGGTGGTGGTTACAGGTGGCAGGTTAGGTGGTGTTTAGGGACGGGTTTTGTGGGTGTGTCGAGTAGGTGGTGTTGGTTGGTTGTTGATGGCGAGTGGAGAAGGGAGTTAGGGCGTGCGTTTCTGGGCTGTCGGGGGTGGTTTGATGGGTGGTTAGGGGATGGTTGGATGGGTCGTGGTGTAGGGAGCAGGTAGGCTGACTGAGTGGTGGTCGTGGTGGCCTGTGGTTTCGGTTTGGAGGGTGTTTATGGGGGTGTGTACACGGTTGAAAAACCGTGTAGATGGTTTTTCTGTGTTCGTTTTTGTGACGGGTTTAAGTGATTAATTTGGGTCAGTCGGGTTTATAATTGAATCGGGTTTTTAGTTATCATACTTTAATAATTATAATAAATAATTAGTTTGAATAATTAAATAAAAGGAATAAATAATTGAATTGAATTGAATTATAATATTTTGATTAGGTGACGGTTGTGAAAAATTATAATCAGGTCGGATTGATTTAATTATTTGGATTTCTTAAAGCTGTTTAATTGGAACCGCTTGCTAGGTAGGGATAAATCCTACTCAACTCTTACTCGATAATATTTGGTTTATTGGATGGCTTATATTAAAGTGCATTGATCGTATGTGAATTGTGTTGGTTGATATACTCGTAATTGTTGGAAGGGAGATTCATATTGTATATGTTGGTTGCTAATATCATAATTATTGGAAGGGTGAGTTATATTGATTTGTGTTGATAATATTGATGAGGTGATTTGAATTGTTATCGTTTATTGAGAATGTGATTATTGTGAAAAGCTGTGCGACAGTTAGTTGTACGTTGTTGAGGGAGTTTGTACACTGGGTGATGGTAATATATACGTTGTGAGGGAGAGGTAGTATTACATGTTGGCGGTACGTTGTTAAGGCAGGGGTATCAAAGTAATGTGAGCACGTTGTTAATGGAGGTGTGCTAAGTAAAAGGAAGGAGCATGTTGTCAGGGGGTTGTGCAATGTAAAAGGAAATTGGATTGTTATCGTATGTTTTTGTTGTTAGTATTTATTCCTACTCAACCTCGCGGTTAACTGTGTATTCGTGAACACCTGCGGTGAACCGTTTTATGGGGAGCAGATTTGACAGGTACTAAAGGTTAGCTGACTGGGGAGCATTGGGAGGAGAGCCCGACTTGGACCATAGTTGAAGTCTAGATCACATAGAACAATTATATCACTTTATTTATTTCTGCTGCGAGATGTAATTATTTTATATTAAGTTTTAGTTATTAAATTGTAATAAACATGTATTCACTAAAGTTTTAATTTAAAGTACTTGGGTTTGTTGTACTTTGTTAATCACTACCTCGGGAAACCGAGATGGTAACGCTCTCATTTAGTTGGGATGTCTAGCTAAAGACTCCTGAATAAATGGGGGTGTTATAAAGTGGTATCAAAGCAAAACGATCCTCAGGCCTAACCAATGGATAATAATGAACTTAGGTTGTGTTTAAATAAAATGAACCCCGGGTAGAAACTGTTAGGAGCCCCTCTTAGTACCGTTAGGAAAGCGCGCCTAATTTATGCCTTCGCCCTTCCAGTTTTGAACCGGGAACCTTGAGGGAATACTTGAGAGTGTAGGGTAATTTTAAATGAATATTATATTTCCCTTAGAAATTTTGTTTGTCTTGGTTGAATTTTGTTGTCATTGATGATTGCGGTTGCGGGGGCATAACCTTGTTTTACGGAGGAGGGATGTGATATGATTTCTTTTAAGCATTGTTATAAACGTGTTGATATGAGGAAGTATGTTGGCATGTATGTAGAAGGTGTGAATATGATTAAAAATGTAAAGTATTAAATGTTGTGTGGAATAGCGAAGAATGCGATTTTGGTTGATTTCACAAGATTTTTACCCTTGATTGTTTGAAAGAAATAGAACTTAGTTGATCAAAAAATATCATTAATCGAGACATCGTGTAAGAAACTTCCCTAAATCAGTAAGACCCCCACACAGGTGCTCCTTAGGTTTCGTGGTCACCGATTCCAGGGTTAAGGCCTCCTTCCGCACAATGTTGCACACCAAAGACGGAAGTGGGAACTGTTCTCAATAAGCAAAGATATAACAGTGGAAGAAAAAGAAGAAGATGTTTTGTATATTGTTGTGTGTGTAAAACTGAGGAGGAAGAAGGTTTTTATAGTAAGCAATAGGCTCCTCCAACAATCAGAAAATCAATGGCATTCATTATGATATTAATGGCCATAAAATCGTGTAATGAATTCGGAATTGATTGCGGAATAAAATCTCAACAGCTAGAAAGGAATCCGAGGAAAAAGTTCAGACAAGTAGCAAAAAGCGACCCCACCACACCGCGCACGTGTCACGAGCTGAGCCGGACGGACGGCGGCGGCGCGCGCGTGGGGAGACTATAGTCTACCCTCTATAGTCTAGTTAACACTTGTTAACTCTCCTCCATATAGAAATAAAACACTCCCTCACTATTCTTCAAATGTGGGACAAATGTTGTTTTACTTAAGCTTTGGAGCAACTAAAACTCCAACAATCTCCCACTTGGTCTAAACTTAAGAAATACGAAAAGGAATATAGGAAAAAGGCTATAATCAGGTGAACGTTGTCTTGAACCTGAAAAATAGAAAGAAATGAGAACAGCTCCCTCGAGTAACATATGGCGCCATAAAAAACCCTGTCTCATGATTGCATTAGAGAATATTCAACATCTATTCTCATAGGAGGCGGCCAACACTCCACAATCACGTAGGTGAGTCCATCAAGTGTGTACTGCACACACCACTCAAACCGTGAGGTATGGAACTCATTAAGGACTACCACCTGTCCAACCTAACCCTGCAGTAAATAAACATGCTAAAAAGGGATAAACTTAATAACCTCCTTTATTCATCAAAATAAAAAGAATACAAGCAAAGCTCGATGATTTCGTTTGATCTCATTGAATCTGGTAATCCAGATTGGGTATCCATCATAAAAGCACTACGTAGGTGGGCTCAATCCCATCTTTTTGGCAGTTTATAAAACTAGTTTCCTGTTTAAGGCCTTTGTCAATGGATCGGCAATGTTACTTTCTGACCTCACATAATCTAAAGATATAACACCAAACTTGATCAAGTTACAAACAATATTATGCCTTAGGCGTATATGTCTACTCTTGCCATTATAAGCCTTATTCTTGGCTACATGAATGGCAGATTGCGAGTCACAATGTAGCGGCACGGATGGAACGGGCTTTGGCCAAAGAGGAATGTCCACTACCAAACTTCTCAACCATTCTTCTTCTCGACCAGCCAATTCGAGAGCTATAAATTCCGATTCCATTGTAGATCTCGCAATACACGTTTGCTTGGATGACCTCCAAGATACATCTGCTTCTGCTAAAGTAAAAACATAACCACTGGTAGAGTGTATATCCTTACTCTCCGAGATTCAGTTAGGATCACAATATCCCTCCAAAACTGGAGGATAACCACAATAAGATAACCCAAAATCAGTTGTACCTTAAAGGTATTTAAGCAAACGAACTAATGCACTCCAATGATCATGACCGGGATTATGAGTATATCTACTCAATCTCTCAACAGAGTATGCAATATCAGAACGAGATGAACACATAAGATACATGACACTACCAAGAATCTTAGCATAACCAGCTTGATCCACACTTTCAGACAGATTCTTTTTTAAGTGTACCCTAGCATCAAAAGGTGTTCTAGCAGGCCAACATCAAAATAACCAAACGTCTTTAAAATTTTCTCAACATAGTGAGCTTGACTAAGACAATAACCTTTACTAGTCTTTAGAACTCTTAAACCAAGAATGACATCAACCTCACCCATGTCTTTCATTTCAAAAGAAGTTTTAAGCATGCTTTCACTAGAATTAATAACATCTAATAAAGTGTCAAAGATAAGTAAATCATCCACATAAAGTGTTATAATAACACTACTACTAGCATTGGATTTCATATAGATACATGTATCAGCATCACTAGCTCTAAAACCAAGAGAAACAATCACACTATGAAACTTTTCATACCATTGTTTCGGTGCCTGCTTAAGTCCATACAAAGATTTAACAGGTTTACAAACTTTATGTTCTTGACCAGGCACTATAAAACCATCAGGTTGATCCATATAAATCTCTTCATCGAGATCACCATTTAAAAACGCAGTTTTCACATCCATCTGATGAGCAAGCAAGTTATACATGGAAGCAATAGCAAACATCACTCTAATGGAAGCAATCTTAGTGACCGGGGAATAGGTGTCAAAATAGTCTAAACAAGACTTTTGGGTGAAACCCTTAGCCACCAACCTGGCTTTGAATTTATCAATAGTCCCACCAGCTTTGAGTTTCTTCCTGAACACCCATTTACACCCTATAGGCTTACAACCATGAGGCAAGTCAACAATCTCCCAAGTATGATTAGACATAATAGACTCAATCTCACTATCAATGGCCTCTTTCCACAAAGAAGCATCAACTGATCTCATAACCTCATCATAGGTCTTAGGATCCTCCTCCACAATATACATGCCAACCAAATCATCATCTAGATATCTACCATCCTCCTCCATAAGAAAACCAGGTCCAAAAGATTTCTCAACTCTAGGTCTCTTACTCCTTCTCGGTTCTATTGGTAATTCACTAGATGTATCAACATGGGTCGGGGAGCTACCATCATTATCCTCATGGGAAGACTCATCAAAGGTCAAGTCCTGCCCTAAAGAAGGTTTCAAAGGAAAAATATCCTCAAAGAAAACAACATCTCTAGATTCAATAATATTACCATAAAAACCCAAACTCGCATCCTTGGTCATGAACCTATATGCAGCACTATTAGAAGCATAACCCAAAAAAAAATCGAGTAAATGGTTTTAGGTCCTATTTTATCTCTTTTAAAAGCAGGTAAGGCAACTTTGGCTAGACAACCCTAAACCTTTAGAAACCTCAAATTAGGTGGATAACCCGTCCAAATCTCATAAGGTGTCACATCAAGTTTCTTATGAGGTACACGGTTTAAAACATGACAGGCAGATAGGATAGTTTTCCCCCACATAAAATCAGATAACCCAGGAGATAGTAACAACATTCATCATATCCTTTAAAGTTCTATTTTTCCTTTGAGCTACACCATTTTGTTCGGCGGTATAAGGGGCGGAAAACTCATGTATAATACCATTTTTCTGACAAAATTCCACCAAAAAATCAGATTTGTATTCTCCACCATGATCAGACCTCACACGCTTAATCTTCCTATCAAGTTGGGTTTCAACCTCAGCCTTATAAATAATAAACATATCCTCAGCCTCATTTTTATTCCTTAACACATAAACCTTAGTATATCTCGAACAATCATCCACAAAGGTTATATAATATCTTTTACCTCCTTTACTTTCACAATTCTTATAATCAGCCAAGTCGGTATGGATAAGTTCTAATAATTCAGTTTGCCTTTTGGTCACTTCCTTAAAAGGTTTCTTAGAGTGCTTTGCTTCCACGCATACTTGACATTTATCCATGTCATAAGAAATCAGATTAGGCAACAAGTTCATTGTTTTCATGCGTTTAATGGATTTAGTGTTAACATATCCAAGTCTAGAATGCCAAATATCAATGGACTCAACGATGTAAGCAGAAGAAGTAGATGCATTCATTTCAACATCAAGAACAAACAGACCACCATTACAAAAACCTTTGCCAACAAACTGACCATTCTTAGACATGACTAACTTATCAGACTCAAAAGTAAGTTTAAGACCAGCCTTATTAAGTAAAGCACCAGAAATTAAGTTTCTACGCATATCAGGCACATAGAGCACATTATCAAGAGCTAAAACTTTGCCATAAGTGAGTTTCAGGTGCACCTTGCCAATGCCGAGGACTGGAACCTTACTGGAGTTGCCAACATATACCACCTCTTTCTCATCAACATCTTTGAGCTCCTTGTAAAGATCCTTGTTGGTGCAGATATGGCATGTAGCTCCTGTGTCAACAATCCATTCCACCAAGCATCCAACCAGATTTATTTCGGACACCATAGCAGCAATTATATCATCACCCTCACTTGAGCCTTCGACAACATTAACTTGTGGCTTGTTATATTTGTAATTTTTGTAGCCACCATGTTGATTGTTGTCTTTCTTTTGGAATTTCTCATCATGTGCATTATTACGATTCCCTTGATTTTGTTGTCTTTCCTCGTAAGCTTTCTTGGCCTTGCACTTGAAAGCGGGATGACCAAGCTTGTCACACCACTAATAATTCCTGTCATTGTCTTTATTGATTTTTCAGCATTTTGTGGTTTGTTTTATTGATCATAGCTCCTCTTGTTTGTACCTGTATTCCTGTATTCAATAACATTAGCCTTAACAGTGTTAGTAGCATTAGTCCTGGCATGATCATGGCTCCTTGTGGCATCCTCAATTTTTATACGACCAATCAGCTCATGCAACTTTATATCTTTTTTCTTATGCCTCAGATGTTTCTTATACTCATCCCAACTAGGAGAAGGCAACTTCTCAATAAGAGCATTAGCCTGCATATACTCGCACAACACCATCCCTTCACCAAGAATTTCAGAAACCATATTTTCATATTCATGTATTTGATCCATTATAGGTTTACCATCTGTAACCTGGAATTTTAACCATCTTGCTACAACATATTTCTTAGTACCGAAATCATCAGTACCATACTTAGTTTCCAAAGCATCCCAAATTCCTTTAGCGGTCTTAGTTTTGCAGTAGATGTCAAACAGATTATCGACCATGTAGTGTAACATGACACCTCTAACCGTGTTATTATCTTTTGCAGCTTTGGGGTCGGGTTTGACAATTTCAGATGAACTAGACTCTTCAGTGGATTGTGGTTCTTGAAATAACACATATTCAATCTCATATTGCGAGAAATAAAACAGAATTTTTTCGGACCATCTTGTATAATTTTTTCCATCTAAAAGTTCCATCTTACTAAGGTCTGGGAAAATTTTGTGTGGCATTGTGAACTGGTTGATAGGAGTACTAGGAGCGGTGGGAACAATTTCTCGATTGATATTAGAATCGTCAGAATTTCCAAATTAGTTTGTCATTGTTTGAAAATGAATAAAACAGTAGACAATAAGAAAGATCAGAAAAGTTCTCTTACTGATTTAGATTGAAAGAAATAGAACTTAGCTGATCAGAAAATATCCTTAATCGAGACGTCGTGTAAGACACTGCCCTAAATCAGTAAGACCCCCACACAGGTGCTCCTTGGGTTTCGTGGTCACCGATTCCAGAGTTAATGCCTCCTTCCGCACAATGTTGCACACCAAATATGGAAGTGGGAACTGTTCTCAATAAGAAAAGATATAACAGAGGAAGAAAAAGAAGAAGATGTTTTGTATATTGTTGTGTGTGTAAAACTGAGGAGGAAGAAGGTTTTTATAGTAAGCAATAGGCTCCTCCAATAGTCGGAAAATCAATGGCATTGATTCTGAGATTAATGGCCATAAAATAGTGTAATGAATTCTGAATTGAATGCGGAATAAAATCTCAACAACTAGAAAGGAATGCGAGGAAAAAGGTCAGACCAGTAGCAAAAAGGGGACCCACCACACCGCGCTCGTGTCACAAGCCGAACCGAGCTGGACGGACGACGGCGGCGGCGCGCGCTTGAGGAGACTATAGTCTACCCTCTATAGTCTAGTTAACACTTGTTAACTCTCCTCCATATATAAATACAACACTCCCCCACTATTCTTCCAATGTGGGACAAATGTTGTCTTACTTAAGTTTTGGAGCAACTAAAACTCCAGCATTGTTTTGGCTGCCATTTACTACCTGTTTAAAATTTTTATACTAGATTTTTATTTATGATATCCTTGTGAGTTAGCTTTCATATGCCACTGGTCTCGTATTCAAATAATATAGGGTTTAGGAGAAATAAATATTTTAGTGGACAGTGGTCGAAATATTCCTGTACAGTGATGTTTTCGCCCCATGTTTTTGTAAAATTTGCCATTTAAAAACTACTTATTGATTAGGCATGATTCCAACTCCAAAGTTTAAAATATTCGTATATATTTCTAAATTGATATGCCACGTTATAAGGAAATATTTTGACAATTTATAGTAATTTTTACAAGTTGACCTAAGTTTATGACAAGTTGCTGTAAAATTTCCGTTTCGACCAAGTAGTTTGTAAAATGCATTATAACTTGGTCTTTTGAGTTTTTGACTTGATTCTTTTCTCATGGTTTACTAACTCTCTGTATTTTCTAAAAAGTATATGTTCTCAATAAGTAATTTTGTTATTATGTATTAATGATTTTTTTAGGAGTTATAACATGTTTTTCTAGCCTTGAAAAGTATAAGTTTTTTTTGTAGTAATTAAGTGAAGTAGATTACCATGTCTAGTAATATGCGGAATGTGTTGCCCTAAGCCATATATATGTTCACCATAATTGCATCCATATTTAAGTTAGATATCATTGCTAAGAAAAGATTAACTAAACAATTATGCGTATTTTGTTATAGATTATTATTTATTCTGGCAATGTATTCGTCGGTAGTTAAGTAAAGTAGTTGAGTTTAAATAAAGATTGGTTCGAATATACTATACAATGTGGTTTTGCTATTTAAAATTAATTATGCCATCAATCGATGTTTTGCTGAGAATAATAGTCGTCTTATGTTACAATGTGTATTATATGTTCTGGTGATAAATGGTCTAAATATTTCCGTTGGTTGTTATCTCGAAGTTCGAGGACGGAGTTTATTTTTAGGGGGGAAGGAATGTAATACTATGGATGTTTTGAATTATTGTTGTGATATCTTGTGATGAGATTTGGCATGATTGATAATCGTAAAATAATTGTGTTGGATGGTGCTTAGTTATGAGGATGTTTATAAGTGTTGTGGTAGTAGTTGTGGGCGAACTTCGGGATGAAGTTCAGTTTAAGAGGGGAAGACTGTAATACTCCGTATTTTGATAATAATTTATGAGAATAATTTATGTAATTTAATAATTGATTAAATGCATTTCTAATAATAAATACAAGTAAGACGTTAATTAAATAATAAATTAATAATTCAAGTCGGGAATTGGGTTTAGCTAATATTTAGCATTGTGCCGTGTGCCATTGATAATTGGACCGAAACTTATTAATTTAGTATGAGTGCGATCGGGATTTGTATCGGGAATTAATAATAATATAATATGGAAATAATAATATATAAAAGTAATAGCAATTATATCAATAATAATAATAAGTTATGGTAATAATAAATTAGTAAATATTGTATGAGGAAATCTTAGTTATGGTAAGATTAATAATATATGATGATGATAATAATAATAATAATAATAATAATAATAATAATAATAATAATAATAATAATAATAATAATAATAATAATAATAATAATAATAATAATAATAATAATAATAATAATAATAATAATAATAATAATAATAATAATAATAATAATAATAATAATAATAATAATAATAATAATAATAATAATAATAATAGTAATATTGGCAATTCCTATACTAATTAGAATAAGGTAAATTATAATAGTTTCCTAATTGACCTCGCTTTCTCTCTAATCTTACACTATAAATACCATGTTAAATCTGAGAAATAAATCACAAATTAAGAGGAGGAGCTTTAGAAGATGGAAGATGAAGAAATTAACAAAAATTAATTAATCGACTCGAGGTAATTACTCATCCTAAATCGGTTTTATACTTAATTGTGCAAGCATCTTTAAGACAACCGTGTGACCTATATAGACCACCATAGGACTCGAAATTTGGATCTAGGGTAACCTTGGACTACCAAGATTCTGACCTGACCTTATTTGACTGTCGTTGACTTTGCTAGGGTGGTTTTTGGGGCGGCTAAAGGTGGCTGGTCAGGGAGGTGTTGCGGGTTTGGTCTTGGGGTTTGGGATGGGTAATTGAACCCTTATTCGGCCGAGTCTTGACCTGGGCATGGTAGGGTTGTGATGGGGGGAGGTAGTCGGTCATGTTGGTGGTGTTGGTATGGTGCCGGGTGGCGGATGGTGTCGGTGGCGGCGGTAAACAGGGGAAAACAGGGGAGGTAGCCGTGTTCTGGAGGGCTATTTTCGGGGGGATTTTTGGTGGTTGTAGGTGGTCTAGGTTGGGGTGTTTTTGGGTGGCTTCTGTCAAGGGTGGATTGGGGAGTTGGGTGGTGGTTACAGGTGGCAGGTTAGGTGGTGTTTAGGGACGGGTTTTGTAGGTGTGTCGAGTAGGTGGTGTTGGTTGGTTGTTGATGGCGAGTGGAGAGGGGAGTTAGGGCGTGCATTTCTGGGCTGCCGGGGGTGATTTGATGGGTGGTTAGGGGTGGTTGGATGGCTCGTGGTGTAGGGAGGAGGTAGGCTGACTGGGTGGTGGTCGTGGTGCCCTGTGGTGTCGGTTTGGAGGGTGTTTATGGGGGGTGTGTACACGATTGAAAAACCGTGTAGATGGGTTTTGTGTGTTCGTTTTTGTGACGGGTTTAAGTGATTAATTTGGGTGAGTCGGGTTTATAATTGAATCGGGTTTTTAGTTATCATAAACCTTTAATAATTATAATAAAAAATTAGTTTGAATAACTGAATAAAAGGAATAAATAAATAAATAATTGAATTGAATTATAATATTTTGATTAGGTGACGGTTGTGAAGAATTATAATCGGGTCGGATTAATTTAATTATTTGGATTTCTTAAAGCTGCTTAATTGGAATCGCTTGCCAGGTAGGGATAAATCCTACTCAACTCTTACTCGATAATATTTGGTTTATTGGATGACTTATATTAAAGTGCATTGATCGTATGTGAATTGTGTTGGTTGATACACTCGTAATTGTTGGAAGGGAGATTCATATTGTATATGTTGGTTGTTAATATCGTAATTGATGGAAGGGTGAGTTATATTGATTTCTGATGATAATATTGATGACGTGATTTGAATTGTTATAGTTGATTGAGAATGTGATTATTGTGAAAAGTTGTGCGACAGTCAGTTGTACATTGTTGAGGGAATTTGTACACTAGATGATGGTAATATGTACGTTGTGAGAGAGGGGTACTATTACATGTTGGCGATACGTTGTTAAGGGAGGGGCACCAAAGTAATGTGAGCACGTTGTTAAGGGAGGTGAGCTAAGTAAAAGGAAGGAGCACGTTGTCAGGGGGTTGTGCAATGAAAAAGGAAATTGGATTGTTATCGTATGTTTTTGTTGTTAATATTTATTCCTACTCAACCTCGCGGTTGACTGTGTATTCATGAACACCTGCGGTGAACCATTTTATGGGGAGCAGATTTGACAGGTACTAAAGGTTAGCTGACTCGGGAGCATTGTGATGAGAGCTCGACTTGGACCATAATTGAAGTCTAGATCACATAGAACAATTATATCACTTTATTTATTTCCGCTGCGAGATGTAATTATTTTATATTATGTTTTAGTTACTTAAATTGTAATAAACATGTATTCACTAAAGTTTTAATTTAAAGTACTTTGGTTTGTTGTACTTTGTTATTCACTACCTCGGGAAATCGAGATGGTAACGCTCTCATTTACTTGGGATGTCTAGCTAAAGACTCCTGAATAAATGGGGGTATACAACAATGTCCCTTACATTGTTATATTCAGATTTGTGGGCACAAGTAAGGTCTCCAACCTTCACTTGTTCTTGAGTTATGATGAGTATTAGGATGATCCTCCAAAATCCCAATGTAGAGATCCTCCTCTTGATTGCACCCACGATTAGCCCTTATCACTACTAAATAATATTTACTAGATATTTATTTAGTAGTCTACCTTAAAATTGATTACTAATACTCATATATTACATTAATAATATTAGTAATATCATTGAACAATTTAGATTATCATTTCTCAAGTTTTACAGAAAGATGAAGTATGTGAGAGAGGTGTATGCATGTAAATAAAAGGAATATGCATAAGTTGAATGAATAGAGAAAAATCCTCTAATGTGAAGGAGGGTGTGCCGGTTTTGGGAGGATGGAGGATCAATATATGGTCTTTCACTTTTTCCTTTTGTTCTTATCTAAACCTTAGGCATGTAAGGCTAGGTAATTAGTGTAATAATGATGTTATTTTAGCTTATTAAAATAAATCATCCACCATCCTCTAAACCCTCTTCATTTCGGTCCATATACATAAAATGGACAACCATTTTATTTTGTCAATTTGTCATTTGTCACACAATATGTCACATGTACTATGTTACATGTTATTAATTAATTTAATGCATATTTATCAAATAAATATCATTTTATAAATTAATTAATTCACATACAATAAACTGACTAGTGATACTTGATCACATTGGGTCATATAATTATAATTCACAACATCTTCTGATTATAATTAAACATTCATTCTTATCTCTATTGTTTCACAAACAATAATCAATTTTAGTAATAAAGTATTTCTATTACTAAAATAAATCTTATTTAATCCAATTACAATAAGATATAAATATTCTCTCTCACAAATGAATTGTTCAATTTTAAGGAATTGATTAACTTGTATCGTCATACAATTAATCAACTTTATTGATAAGAGCATCATCCTTTAGGTGTGACCTTAAGGGATCAACTGATCACCACCGTCAAACGACAGTAATGTCTAACTCTAGTAAGCTGATCATTACTGATAAATGTTGATCAGTTGACTATATAAATGAATCATCCCATTCGTATTCTTAATTTGAGATTTAAATAGGTGATCGCACTATTGGTGAAGACACATACTCCAACAATCTCCCACTTGTCCGAGACAAGTGTGCATCACCAATTCTCTTGTCCTATTACAATCTCCCACTCAATTCAAGGTGTCTCTCAAGTCGTACTTGCATTTGATCATATCTTGAGTGGTTTCCTCGATCTGGAGAGTAACTGTCTGATCCGAATTATCTACTGTAGATACCTTCCGAGCGTGGCCACGCATTTTCAGTTCACTACTCCTCGAGTGTCCTTGAGATTTCAAACAACCCTGACAAGGGGGTGGACAATTCCTATTGCACTATTCCCTTCGTTTAGCCACAGTTCATCATAACCCAAAATATACCCATTTGACCTCAGTTACGACAGTCGTAGAGCATAAATCAAAGCCAATCAGAAATTTGTGTCAACTTGGGCGAATAGTCTCTAATTTAAAGAATTGACTCATAAGAATACTATAGCAGCTCTTGTCACGACCAGGCTTTATGAATTACCAGAACTCTATAAGCGGTCACTGCCCGACAGAGTGTCCCATACAGTCTGCCTATGTGATAGACTAGTCATCCTATATGACTCCATGGCATTTGAACTTGCATCAATCGCATCACACTTCAGTCCCTTCGAAACGTCGCCTCGTTTAAGTAACTATGGGCGAATACTATGTCAATCCAATTCACTTTAATGGGGTTCAATTTATCTCTACAACCCATTTGGATTTAACAAAGTAATGGAAGAGTTTAATAAAACTCAAACGATAATGCGATTATCATATATGAATAGTCAATACACTATTACTACTTCATACCTTTTACAGTAGTTAAAATGCAATAAAAGCTTGGCAAGTGGATATAACATATATCCATACATTCCAACTTTATGAATTTCTATTTCATTCTATTCAATGTTATTTCTAATACGTTGAATTTATCTCTAAGTGTATGTCTAGTCTTCTTACTAGACTTGGGCTCTTGTACTTAAACGATGCTCCCACTGTTATCGTATAACTTGTGATAAAGTCATTTATAGAGGGATTCACTCTTAATCCCTATGTTGCCCAACTTATCACAATTTAATTAGATTCTGTTTGTATAATTTGCAATGGTCGAAACCAAAACATTTCTTTAGTTTCATACTCCCAAGTCAATAAAAACAGCCTAGGATTTCAATAAATCCTTATCGGTTTGGAAACTAAAGTTTGTGCAACCCTTCAACACACAACTTAGTTTATCATCCAAACATATGAACGAATCCTTAGTTCCTCTCAAGAATCTCAAAGATGTTCTTTAAGGCTTTCACAAGACCATCTTATGAATTAACTTATTATTGATTTATTATGCTCCAAGCATATGCTTCATCACGGCGTGTGCATTTAATGGCATACACGATCGTTCTAATGGCGGAAACATTAGCAAATGATTTCATGTAATTAACAACTTAATAGGTTCAGTGAACGACAATGACTCCATCATAGTAATTTCACTTTCATCAACATGAATAACCTACTTCACCTTGTTGATGTTAAACAGAAACGAAAGATCTTATCATCATAAGACTCTCAACTTTATGCCAATATTCTTTCACATAGATTCGGTAATCTAAAATACATCGCACCTTTTTCTAGTCTCCCAATCACTCTTTCATAGAAGAGCGCATTGGTAAATTATTCTCAATAAGTAATATGTTATCAACATATAAGACACGGGAAAATAATACTGGCTCCTACTTAACTTCATGTATAAATATGATTCTTCAACAATGTGAATGAAAGCATTCTCAATTATCACATGAAGGAAAAGTATAATCCTTTGATGCTTACTTATGATCATTCTAGGATCACTTAAGTAAGCTATACATAATATGTTAGGATTCTTAGATCTTTATCTAAGGTTTTGTGTTCCATACACATCCTTCTCTAAATTCCCATTTTAGAAAGGGGGATTTTTAATCTCATTTGCCATTTTTCATCAAAATGAAATGTGGCGATTCCTAACATGATTTATCTTGATTAACATCTTCATGTCAATTCATGCACTTAGGTACTCTAAAGCTCTATTTACTTTAAAGAGACTCTCGCCTTAAAGTAAATCCACTCTTTGGTAACAATCTTTGGATTGTAATGCTATGGCTCGTATGCAACAAGGCCGATTTGGGACAAGATCATAATACCATTGCTTTACATGTCTGCTAAACTCCCACTAAGCTATACTCCCACTCTATCTTAATAGATTATAGTTCCACCACTTTTAAAACGTAACACATTAACTATAAGATATGTTTGTGACGATTCAATCTACTCCCACTCTATCTCTTAGAAATACATCTATCTTCTTAAGAGATATCTTTGTGAGTTACAAACATATATATGGTGGAGTATTTGAAGTTTGTATAGACTGACGTGTTTAGCACATAAAAGACCAGCTATATCATGGCAGCTTGATTCATGTCATATGCTAGTCTGATCCATGTAATTTGTTAAATAGACAGTCTATTTTAGGTATCTCCTGGTTGACCATTCGTTTAGAATAATATGTCCGTTTTGGATTGCAAATTCCCAAAATTGAGTTCGATAACTCACACCGACTCATATAGTTTGATCTTATGGGTAGTGACACTAGGTTATAATCCATATTTAATAAATCAAAATCATTACTTAGATATTTGCCACTACGATCAGATCGTAATGCTTAATTACTTTGTTCAATCGGTTCTCTACGTCATTTAGAAATTCCCTAAATTTTTCAAATGCTTCACTCTATATTTGATTAAGTAAACATACCCATATCTACTTAAATCATCGGTAAAAGTGACGAAATAGTCATAAGTTCCCCTTGCGGTGATGTTCATTGGAACACATACATCAGCATGTATTAGTCCCAACGAACCATGTGCACGTGTCCCTTTACCACTAAAGGGAGTACATATCATTTTGCGAAGGAGACAAGATTCGCATATTCCATATAATTGAAAATCAAATGGTCTAATAAATCTAGTCGACACTAGCCTTTTAATGCATTTCTCATTTATGTGACTTAATCGAAAAAGCCAAATGTACAAATCATTTGGATAACTTTTTATGAGTCTTTTGGATTGTATATTATAGATATCTTCTATTGAGTTGGAAGTGTCTAAAACATGAATACCATTGATAAAAGTGGCTTGGCTCACAGCCAAGTCATATTCAACAAAATACAACAATTGTTTTTGATGGCTAAAGAAAGGAAAAATCCTTCTATGTCTAACATAGAAATGGTAATAATGTTTTTGGACAAAGTTGCTACATAATAACAACTATGTAGATTACAACTCAAAGTCATTAGCTAAAACAAGTACATAAGTCCCTCTCGAAGTGGCGGCTACCCTAGCTCCATTTCCTTGTCGGAGATTTATATCACTCTTGTTTAGCTTTTCCACATTTCCAAGCCCATGTATACGATTACAAAGGTGAACACCACAACCAGTATCCAATACCCATGTTGAGGTGGATGTATAATTTATATCAATAACAACGATTTCGGAAGAAATAGTACCAAGTGGAGTGACAAGTCCAGCTTTGATATCTCCCAAATACTTTGGGCAATTTCGTTTCCAATGGCCCATTACATTACAATAATGACATTCTTCGTAAGATTGGGCACCCTTCTTGGTTTTGGTTGTGGTAGTCTCACTATCCATTTCCAATTCATTATCAGGTTTTGGGTTTCTTACCCATCTTTGCCTTTCCTTTAATAATACCACTACTCCTTTCAGTTGCAAGAATATTCTTGCTAGAACTCCCACTGAATTTAATATTTCTCCTTGTTTCTACAAACAAGGATGCCTTGAGATTAGTGAGATTTTATTCACAAGATTTTCTTACCAAAGAGGTAGGCATAAATATTGGAGTGGGAGGTGTGGAAGTAGCAAAGATTTACATCCTGACCAATGCCAAAGCGTAATTCTCTAATCGTATCATTGTCATACTCGGAGCACTTTTCATCGAATGATTGGAGCCATGAATTAATGGTGATTGGTGTAAGATTATTAGATGAATCCATTGCGAATAAATAACTATAAAAATGGAAATGAAGGAAATAATTAACATCTATCGTTTTAATAATACTTGTAAACATTTTAAACAAGTTTTAAGCATTTATATAGTGACCTCTACCCAACTATTATAAATGATCCCGAGATCCAAATTCATATCAATTCGGGCACGGTGAGCCGATTCATCCCTTATCAATATAATTCGGTGGATTAACTCTTTAATCGATTCTTCTTCTAGAACTCTCGGTCGATAAAATTACTTTAATATTTATCTTTAGCCCGGAACACATGCGGCTACGGTCACGAATACTTCCGTTGAGCTCAATCCAAATTTCGATGCAATAACATTTTATTACCCACTTACCCAACGTAACAAGTTTAGCACCCCGGTGAGCCGAGCCTACTTCCTTATGAAATTGGGACTCATGGTTTCTACTATTTGGTAAGGCTAATTCTCAATTATTATTTAGTGATAGGTCTTGCCAATTAATTATCTATCACGTTTTAAGCGAACTAAAGTGGTGAATTACGATAATTATAATTGACACGGTCGATGACTCGATATGATATGCATGTGTTGTTACGGCGATTTGGCAATGCATGCAACATATTAAAATAAATGCAAAGCAATTATAATAAATTCCTAGTATGGCCTTCCTAAAATAGAAAATCAAATAATCTATTACATATTCGGAAACCAACTCCTTTGGTCCCCTGAATTTTCAAGTGGCACGCTTCCCAAGAACACCGTCTTTGTCGGAACGCCTTTTCGTATGGCACCATCTTGAAGAAACTCCATGATTACAAACAATAATAAAAATACAAAGCTATTCCTATTATACATTTGTAAAATGGAAAAACAAGTAAAAATAAAAGTGATTCGAGATCACATTAAATTACAACCGAATCAATATTCCCTTTTATTACGGGTAATATCGATTAAAACTAAGGCCATCTTAAGATAAAATTACATAATTCAAAATTATATAAATAAACGACATTCAGCAATTGACATATGCAGCATTATAATATGTGTCTATCATGCCAAATCACCCTATTTAACTTTTATCAATTATATAACCCGGTTTTATGGAAATGCGTGATAATAACTTCTTAAAATCACAAATTAATACTTAAATCAAATTTAAGCTCAAGTTAATTATCCTAACACTCTTAAGACTCAAAAATTAGTCATCACTCAATTTTTGACAATAATTCAACTTGATTTAGTTTTATGCTCATTTTTTACCTTAAAATCATAACATTTATGAAATAAATCCAAATTAAATTACAATAATTTCAAAATTTGAATTTTAAATTTTTGAATACTATGAAATATTTCCATGATACTCATAATTTCAAAAAACATGGTTAAAAAATTTTGAATTTATTTCGAGAAAATATTGTTGCAATTTATCGGTTTTATGTCATAAAACATCTAAAGTATCCAAAAATTAATCTAATCAATTTTACAACTTTATATATTATAACTGAGATATTTATTCAACCTAAAATAATTTTCTCATGCCATGTAATTCGTTTTAGCTATTTATGCTAAAATAGTCACTATTTATGCCATTTTTACACTAAAAATTCATAAATCATGCTAAATGAAACCATTTCATTTGAAAATTTACATACAGTGTGTAAATAATTCATGTGACAACATATTAAAATCTCATGGCCTATTTCGAAGTTTAACTATATTTAACCATTTTACCTCCATTCAATCCATTTTTATCTCATAAAAATCATAAATCATGAAATATTAATCACATTAATATGACATTTTAAATATAATACATAGAATATTCATGTGAGGTCATAATAAAAAATCATGGCCAGTAGTGAAGTTTACCTTATTTTAGTGAATAAAAGTTCATTTTACTCATAAAAATGTAAGTATTTCACTAAAAATCATTAAAATGAGCAATAAATTACCATAAATCATAAAAATGACCTAAAAACATTTTAGGACCACAATATATAACATGCATCATGATTTCGTAATTTAATCTAATTAATCACAAATTTTTAGTTTTATATGTTAACATTTTAACTCGGAAAAACAATAACCGATTATGCATGCAACATCATATGATCTGATACCAATTGTTAGGTTCATATACCTATTATTAGACTCTTCTAATAGTGAACTAATTAACTTCTTAATTTGTGTTCTTTAGATCTAGTGCATGCATAACAAAATAAGAGATTAAATAAGAAAACCGGATTCGTTAATATCGACGACGTTTTAGTAAACGTCGACGACGTTTTTTAAAAAAAAGACGCTCACTACCCCTCATCTCTCACTACCCATTCTCCCTATTCTCTCTATTCTCTCTACTCAACAATCAACACTCAACACTCAACTTCCACCAACATTCAACTTCCACCAACATTCAATCCATTCGGCCACCACCACTACCACCCCCCGCCGCTGCTACCACCACGCCGCTTCTACCACCACCGCCCTGCCGCCGACACCACTGCCCTGCCGCCGGTGAGAAGGTAAGTGTTTTTTTTTTGTTAAATTAGTTTAGAAATTGAAACTAATTGAATTAAACTATGAAATTAAATAGTTTTCTTTCCTTTATTGTTATTGTTAATCGATTAAATTGATTGGATTTTGTTTTAGAATTGAATTAGTTAGTAAATTAGGTTATGTGTTAGATTTTTATTAAAATTAATTGAATTAGTTTAGAAATTGTTAGTTTTTTCTATTAAAATTCATGTTAATTAGTTGTTTTAATGTAAATTTTTGTATTGTTATATGTTGTTTGCGAAATATAGTTGATTGGGATTGATTTTTGAGTCGAAATTTGTTGTTGTTAATCGGATTGGAAATGAATTTGAATGGTTTTAAGGCCGAAACCACGGCCAAACGTGGGGAATGCATGTTTGCCGTGGGTGAAACGTGAGAAATCCACGTTCAGCCGTGGGTTGAACGTTGGAATTGGAGGTTTGGCTGCGGTCAAACGTATGATTCTCACGTTTGACTGTGGTCAAACGTTGGGAATTATTGTTTGGCCGTGGTCAAACATCCAATTTTATTGTTTGGCCGCGGTGAAAAAAAAAAAATGTTTGCCCGCGGTAAAAAAAAAAAAAATGTTTGCCCGCGGTAAAAAAAAAAAAAAAATGTTTGCCCGCGGTAAATTAATTTTTTTTTTTAAAAAACCGTGTTTTATGCTATTATTTGCCGATTTTTGTTACTTTATATGATATTTAGTCGATTAACGTGTTTTCTAACAACTTCCAATTTCCTAATGCAGATGGCAGATCGAAATGAGAGAGGAAAGGAAATCATGAACGCTCCGCCTCCGCCTAACATACACGACCGTACCGCTGGGCGTTATGTTACGGGCTCGAAGCGTCGTTTGCGAGTTAAGCAGGCCCACAAGCAGCCACCCCCACTTCGAGAGACGTCTGGTATGGTTATGATGCCTACTCCCGGTCACGTCGTTAGTGAGTCGGAGGAGGCGAGGTCTCGGGAGGTTCTTTGGTAGTTACCAAAGCATGATAGAGATGATGAGCCGTCGGATGACGGTTCCGGGGAGGAGGAGGAGGATGTTGGAGAGTATTTGGTCCAACCGAACCCTGCACCGCCGAGAGTGTTGAGTCTGAAGTTGGGCCGGGATAGGAGTGGACGATATTCGAGTGTTAGAGAGTCCTCTAGCACCGATAGGTCGAGGAGGCCGAGGAAGGATAGTTCTTGGATCTTGAGAGAGCCCGTTCCTGGTGGTCCTAGGAACATTAGCACCCTACGGAGTTTTGGTGGTCACGTTGCGTTCAACAGTTGGTCGGACCCTAACCCGGAGAATATGAGGTCGTGGATCAAGCTCTACGAGAGGCCGAAAGCTGCGAGGGAGATTAGGAACATGGTTCTCACCGAGGGTGTTGCGGCTAGGGTACAAAGCGGGCTTGGGGTTTTGAAGGAGTGTTTTACCACCGGTCTAGATGATAACCTCCTTAGTGCTTTTATCGAGAGGTGGCACCGGATACTAACACTTTCCATATGCCTTTTGGAGAGATTAGTATCATGCTCCATGATGTCCAGCATATTCTTGGGATACCTGTTAGTGGTGATCGGGTTCTTGTGGCCGGTTCGGGCGAGGATGATGACAGTGGTTTGCGGGGCAAGATTGCGAGGTTTTTGGATTTCGAGTCCGATGTTGTACCACCGCTCTACAAGAATGGCGGTATACTAACATCGGAGTTGAGGCAGGTTGTTTACCTAGGGAACGAGCATGACTCGTTACGGGCTTACCTCTTGATGTTACTGGGTCAGACTCTTTTCATGGATAAGAGTGGTGATAGGGTGTCCGCTCAGTTGTTGCCCTTGTTTGATAGTCTTGAGCGGGTTGGTTCATATGCTTGGGGTGCGGCTTGTTTGGCTTACTTGTACCGACAACTAGGGATAGCATCACGCCGAGATAGTCTTTGGTGTTAGTGGGTGTCTACCGTTACTCCAGGCGTGGATATACGAGTACTTTCCCAGGTTCCGACCCGGTGCTGGATTCTTTTTTGAGGACCGTCCTCTTGTTGAGGGTTGGGCCAACTTGCCTCGGAGTAAGGGCGAGTCTCGTACTTTTCAGTTGTATCGTCATACTTTGGACGATCTTAGGGCAGAGCATGTCCGATGGTTGCCTTACGGGAACCGTCCTCGGGAGCTTGCGAGTATCGCTTTACTCGGGTTTTATCGGACATCTTGATATAGTAGAGCCGTACCGCCCGGATCGGTGCATGCGTCGGTTGGGTACCGTCGGGATGTCCGGTCTCGATGCCTATTGCGGTGAATGAGTATCGGCCCGCGAACGCGCCTTACAGGTTGGACTTCGGGCAAGAGCCCGATAGGACATGGATGTCCGAGATATCCATCATACACCTTCGAAACCTGTCAAAGAAAGCATATTTGCCTTTCGAGTGTACTAAGGGATACATGGCTTGGTATGCAGAGCATTCACACCCCTACCTTTATCCCCCCTCACACCGCGTCCATTTTCGGTCTGTCGAGTTTCATGAGGAGCCGGAAGTCGCCCTAGCTGTTAGTCGTAAGTTGAAGAATGTCTTCCAGCAAGATGATGAGGAGACCGAGAGAGAGACTCTAGAGGATTTGTTTACGGGGATGCGTCCTTACTATGCATACGTGTATGATGACTAGTTTCTTTTTATATTCTTATGTTTTTCTATTTCGTTGGATTATGTATGTTTGGATGATGTTTGTATGGTTTTTTTAGTATCTTTGTATGGATAATTTTTATGTTTTATTTTTATTATTTTTTGGAGACGGTATTTAAGTAAATGCAACGATATTTAATTAAATGACTTTAAACATAATTTAATTAAAACATTCATTAATTGAAATACAACGACATTACATAAAGCACTTAAAATATGATTAAAACATAAACCACTTAAAACATAAATTCAAAACTAACAAGAACACCCCATTCCCTAAACCCTAAACCCTAAACCCTAAACCCCATACCCTAAACCCTAAACCCCATACCCTAAACCCTAAACCCTAAACCCCAAACCATAAACGATTATTACTTAAAACATAACATAATTAAATAACTATCGAACTTAATTATCTTCCGATGATGAAGACGACGATTCCTTATCTTCTTCATGGTCATGAACCTCAATTTCTTGAGTTGGGTAGACATATATTCGTCAACAAATCATTCAAGTAGAGATATAGAATTCCTTGGCCCGGCACTCTACCAGCACATAAGTCTGATAGTCTTGGGTAATCGATCACGGTGAGAATGCGCTCAAAATATGTTAAGATGTCACTTTTTAACCTACGAAACTCCCACATCTTCTCGGTTAATGCTTCATCAGAGACAACCTCATCTGTAATTGCTGGAGTTAGCACATCTTCTCGGTTTCATTGTAAAATTATACAAAGGCTACCAATTGGAGGCTCTTCAAGCATGTGCCATACAAACACGGGAACCACGATTCAAGACGCTCAATTAGAATTGGTAAATTTTGAACAATTAGGTCGATTCTTATTTGATAAACTCTGGTTTTTTGTGCATTTGTGAGATCCATTTTAGTATTGTATGTTGTGAATAGAATTGGATGTCGTGATTAGAATTGGATGTTGTGATTAGAATTGGATGTTGTGATTGAAATTGACAAAGAATGGCCTATTTATAAGCTAGTAATTGTAACGGCTATTTATTAATTGTAACGGCTATTTTTGAATTATAACGGTAACATTTGAATTATAACGGTGATTTTGAATTATAACGGTAACATTTGAATTATAACGGTAACATTTGAATTATAACGGTGATTTTGAATTATAACGGTAACATTTGAATTATAACGGTAACATTTGAATTATAACGGTGATTTTGAATTATAACGGTAACATTTGAATTATAACGGTAACATTTGAATTATAACGGTGATTTTGAATTATAACGGTAACATTTGAATTATAACGGTGATTTTGAATTATAACGGTAACATTTGAATTATAACGGTTATTTTTGAATACTCATAACGGTTTTTTCAATGCGAACAACTACTAACTGAGATAACTGTCGCACTATCAGAGACCTGACTTCTACGACGTGTTCTCGGAGTTTCTAACATGAACGCTTGCCAAATCTCAATGTTATGTTGGTACAAAGTCTCTAGGTGAACGACACTGGGATCTCGGAAGGTCAACCAAGCGGGATCAAGTGGCGGCATAGGGAGACTCTCAAGGGGGCTGCTAGAATGCAACCGCATCCAATGGCTATGATGTAGGACAAACCACAAAATACCACACGGTACTCGGCCTTCAACTCGGGTCTTCAATGGCATGATAGTTTTGCAACTTCCTTCCCAAACATTCTTCCCGTCTCGCAGTGTATGACCAATCACACATATCGTCCAGTTGAACATCGTTGCAAAAACTAGCAAATCGTCGCTACACATCCAATGGTCCTGCCCACACCAAATCTGCTGAAAAAACTCAACTCGTCGAAGTGCTAAATCTAACCCTGACATACCGCTGAGTGGTGATAGAAAACCTCCATATAACTCTGCGTAGATAGAGTCGGTCCTCATCTCCCTCGAACACCATTCCCGCATAACTATATAATCTGTCTCTCGGCCTCATTTGGCGTGCGATATTACCGGAATCCACAATGACCGTCATCTCCAACATCCACCCAACCATCGAAGTGGCCCCACAAAACCTCAGGTATACCCCACCGTTTGACCCATGTTGATATAAAGCCAATGGTAAAGTTCCTTCCCAAAGGAGCACCGGGAGTTCCTGATTCGAAATCACCAATTCTTCCTTTCTGCATGCTCAAAACCCGACCTGTTTCTAGTGGTTGAACCTCTTGGACGACCTTTCAGGTGCTCATTAATAGGGGGTGGCAAAATCTCTTGGTCCTCCGGGTGCTGGAAATCACGCAACAAGTCTATGGCCGCCCTTAGTTTAACCGGGTCACTGTGCCTCATATCATTAGCTAATTCATCCCATAAATCACCGTCATTTTTCGGCATTTGTTGAGGAATATCATACACCAATGTCTTCCAAAACACATGAATATCCTCGAGATGGACCCTCCTACCTTTTCCGTGCAAAGATACCAAATTGCATGCACAAGGTAATCCATGAGTCGTTCGCATCACGTGTCGGCATCGATCATTCAATCCGATACCCAAACCAAGGCCTCTAGTAAGTTCTTTCTCCATTAACTCTATGGCCTTAGTAGACACGTTTCCTTGCAATAAAGAGAAAGTACGAGATGTTCTCCTAGGTTTGCTCATTTCATCTTCGAGTTCTTTCTTAATCTTCGAGTGTTGACTTTCAAGCATGCCGTGGATACGGGACCACATGGAGTCAAGTGTGAGATGCTTTGACTTCAACCAAGCCTTCAATAGAGAATGTGCTGACTCAACACGGGAAGTTGCCGTGTTACCAAAATGTAAGACCTCGTTTGTATAGCATAAAACGAACTTCCCTGCGTGTTGACCCCAAGTTGTCCGTACATAATCCTCCATTTGTGGCCACTTACGTTGGAAACACTGCCACTCACGCCGAAACGATTCCTCGGTGGTTGAATTGATCACCCTAAACCAACCATCTTCATCATTTGAGATGACAAATTTCCTCATACTTTCAGTTTTGAATGTTATCAAGGCTCTTGCATTGACGGCTTTGTTCACATGCCATCTACACAGCAAATGCTCAGCCCGGGGAAATACTTGCTCAAGAGCGCTGATTAAACCCAATTCCCGGTCGGTGACAAATACAGCAGGGGACGCAACTCCGGTGGCATCTAAAATCGCAGCTAACTTTCTCAACAGCCACTTGTAATTCACGTCAGACTCGGAAGGAATCATCGCACATGCAATTAAGAAGGACGATCCCGTGGGTGTCACACCAACCATCTCAATGAGTGGATTCTGGTAAATGTTGGTTTTATAAGTCGAATCCATGAGGACCACATAAGGATAAGCCCGGAACAACTTAATCGCTTCAGGATGAGCCATGAAAATGTGAGTCAACGCTTTTGACTCCTCGGAATCAATCTCGTAGAAGTGGACGTATTTCGCTGCCACCGCTAGAGCCAACATTTGCTGAGCGGTGTTTCTTTCACCCATTTCTTCTTTCTTAATTTTCCTTGTTTCATTATACAGTTGAGTGCTTGACGGTTGAGGTTTATCGGGGGATCTCAAATGAAGACCATTTTTAATATCCCTCGGTTGAACCCCGGCCAATGTTTGTTGCCTAACATATGCCTTCTCTTCCGCGTCCAATCCCGCAAAGTGCCGATCCCCGTCCTTATAAACGGCTACGTTGTGGTTGTGTAGTCCACCACCCTCGGAGGTTAGAATGTTCCACACCACCGCCTCTTTATCATTTTTAGACACGAAATTTTGAACGACACGAATACGAAACTTGCATGAACACTTCTGCGACCTCCTTGGCTTTTCAAGATCGTCCGTTTCTTTTGGTTTACCATGTCTTTTACACCGAAAATAACTTGCCAACAACCCGTTCTTTTTCCTATTTTTAGCTCCGTTATTTGCTTTAATCAAAGCAAACCCATTCTCGAATGCGATTTTCTGAGCCCAATTGAAAGCATCGTCACGCGTTTCGAAATCTATAGTGGTCTCGAACAACGGGTTGTAATCAATTGGATTCTCGCCAAAATCCTCCCACGATTCCTGTTACAAGCAATAAGGACTATAGTAAGACAATAAAAAGGATTAATAAACAACATAAGTTGCGTAAAACGAAAGAAAAACATGTAAAAATGAGTAATTCATGCCTAAAACATTGAATTCCAACGAGACTCAATAAACGACCGCGGCAAAACATTACTTTCCATCGATCAACCGCGGACGAACAACGAAAACCAACTTTAATCCGCGGCCAAACAATGAAAATCAACATTTGACCACGGCCAAACAACGAAATCCAACGTTTGACCACGGCCAAACATTGAATTCCAACGTTTGACCACGGCCAAACATTGAAATCCAACGTTGGACCATGGCCAAACGTTGAAATCCAATGTTGGACCATGGCCAAACGTTGGAAATCAATGTTTGGTCCGTGGCAAACGTTGGTTTCCAACGTTTGGACCGTGGTCTCAACGTTGGTTTCCAACTTTGGCCATGGTTCATCTTTCGGGGGACATTTTTCAGATTACGCAACAAATTCTAACATTCGCTACTATTAAGTTAATACGTCAATTAATTCAACTATCGAATAGAATGAACGATGCGCAAAAAAAATTTGAAAAATTAAGCAAATGATTAAGTTGTTTACATACCGTTGAATCGAGATCCGACATATTGTTAATTGTTGTTGTTGTTGTTGTTGTTTTTTGTTTTTTATTTAGTTGAATTTGAGAGAATTTTTTTTAGAGAGATAAAGTCAAAAGGGCATTCATCGTCTTTTTTTATGAAAAACGTCGTCGATATTTACTAAAACGTCGTCGATATAAATCAGCCCCCTAAGAAAATAATGTCCCGTACATTGTTATATTCGGATTTGTGGGCATAAGTAAGGTCTTTTACCTTCACTTGTTCTTGAGCTATGATGAGTATTAGGATGATCCTCCAAAATCCCAATGTAGAGATCCTTCTCTTGATTGCACCCAAGATTAGCCCTTATCACTACTAAATAATATTTACTAGATATTTATTTAGTAGTCTACCTTAAAATTGATTACTAATACTCATATTTTACATTAATAATATTAGTAATATCATTGAACAATTTAGATTATCATTTCTCAAGTTTTAGAGAAAGATGAACTATGTAAGAGAGGTGTATGCATGTAAATAAAAGGAATATGCATAAGTTGAATGAATAGAGAAAAATCCTCTAATGTGAAGGAGGGTGTGGCGGTTTTGGGAGCATGGAGGACCAATATATGGTTTTTCAATTTTTCCTTTTGTTCTTATCTAAACCTTAGGCATGTAAAGCTAGGTAAGTAGTGTCATAATGATGTTATTTTAGCTTAGTAAAATAAATCATCCACCATCCTCTAAACCCTCTTCATTTCGGTCCATATACATAAAATGGACTACCATTTTATTTTGTCAATTTGTCATTTGTCACACAATATGTCACATGTACTATGTTACATGTTATTAATTAATTTAATTCATATTTGTCAAATAAATATCATTTTATAAATTAATTAAATCACATACAACAAATTGACTAGTGATACTTGATCACATAAATAAAATGGGTCATATAATTATAATTCACAACATCTTGTAATTATAATTAACCATTGATTCTTATCTCTATTGTTTCACAAACAATAATCAATTTTAGTAATAAAATATTTCTATTACTAAAATAAATCTTAATTAATCCAATTACAATAAGATATAAATATTCTCTCTCACAAATGAATTGTTCAATTTTAAAGAACTGATTAACTTGTATCGTCATACAATTAATCAACTTTACTGATAAGGGCATCATCCTTTAGGTGTGACCTTAAGGGATCAACTTATCACCACCGTCAAACGACAGTAATGTCTAACTCTAGTAAGCTGATCATTACTGATAAATGTTGATCAGCTGACTATATAAATGAATCATCTCTTTCGTATTCTTAATTTGAGATTTAAACATGTGATCACACTATTGTTGAGGACACATACTCCAACAGTATGAACTAACTCTGGTGAGTCACCGAAAGTCGGTGGACTCCCGAACCTTGCCTTTGTGTTGCAGGAATTTCGTCGTTCTAATTCGACTTGAAATTTCAAACCATAAGGAAACACTCTACCGAGTACGAGTTCACACCCGACAGAGTAACTTCGCACTCGACCGAGTGGGCCCTAACACTCGATCGGCCCACTCGGTCGAGTGGATCATTTCTCAGAAGATGGAAACATGCTGGAAAATAAGGCACTCGACTTAGGGAACTCGGCCACTCGACTGAGTGGAAAGATCCTTCATTTCTTATCTTCTTTACATCTCATTTTCACCTCATTCAAACAACACCAAAATCTCTCTAAAAGTAATTCCAAAACTTCATTTTTGTGATTTGTTACTTGGACTAAGTTTTCCACTCAAAATTTCTGTCTCAAATCTCTCCTAATTAGCATTGTAAGAAGACCGTTCTTATTCTTGTTTCTCCATCTTGAATTTGTTAGATCTACACTAAGATGCTCATGGTTTGTCAATTAATTTTATATTTTTACTTAATTCATAGTAAGAAATAGCTTTCTATATCATTATTGTTGCTATAAATCAAATTCTTGTGTCAAAACGTTTGGTCATCATCAAGGAACACGAAATTTTGATAATGAATTTATATGTGGATTTTGATGTTTGTGGTTGTGTCTAATTGGACAACAAGAGCTTAACCTTTATTTTTATGGATGGATTATGTTTAATATGTGAAAAATTCGTCTTAAAATTTTGTCAAAATTTTTTGAATTTTAGACAAGTCGTGCGCAAATTTTGATTTTTCATGAGTAAAAGTTGGTTTAACTGCCTTATAAGACTATCATCCTAATTTGTAATACGGCATGTGGTCTCAAAATGAAATTTTTCTATCTTGAAATATGGGTGAAACTTTTGAAATCATCCTAAGTTGCCATGAACAACTTTGATTTTGTCTTAAAGATGGTTTGAGAGTGTTGATAAGTTAGGAATTTGATGGTTATTATTATGCTATGAGGTAAATCAAGAAAGTTTCATCTTAAAAATTTAATTAATTTCTAAAAATTTAACACTAATTATGTCAAAAACTTCATTTCGATACTAAATACATGGTTAATTATTAAGTTGGGGAATTGGGAGGGAATTTCATCCATTTTCAAGTTAGTCCCAAGTCTCATCTTTCCCTACTATATCTTGTTGTGTGATTTCTCTTATAGAATGTCAAGAAACACGAGGAGCCACAGTGGGAGAAACAGCCGTCAACCCCAACCCGAACCGGCGGCACCACCCGCCATTACCCATCCAAGATACCCAGAGTTAGAATTTGAGAGCAAACCCTATAGGAATACCGTCTTAGCCCTCACCGAATGGCGTATGAACGCGACTAGGTATGTATCGGAGAATGGCTTAGAAGCCTTGGGGATAGAGGCGCAAGTTCATGATATCTTTAACGTACTTGGAATAGAGGAATTGTTTAACTTAGCGGAAATAAGCTACCGCAACCTTACCTTAGAATTCTTGAGCTCCTTCTTCTACAATCCAAAAGACCATACCGTGAGCTTCCGACTCAAGAACAACTCCTTTAACCTATCTAGTGATATCTTTGCGAAACGGTTCAGTGTAGGAAAAAGGACCACCCTTACTTTTGACAAGGTGGGGAAGGAAATAAAAGCCACAAAATACATTGGCCTTTATACGGGTAACCGAAATAACGACGTTAGTGCCATGAAAATAAACAATGCAGAACACCCGTTTTGAAAATCTTCCTTCGCCTAATGACCAACCTCCTTTATGGGAGAAAGGACCCTAGTAAACTCAATTCTTCAGAAGTATTACTTCTAAGCTCATACCTCAACCCATACTATGAGAGGCATTTTTACTTTAACCCCGTGTCTATAGTATGCTTAGCATTTGAAAGGCTAACCAAGTCTGACAAGTGCTCTTTTAGTTGTGGCACCGTAGTGACTAGGCTAGATAAGAACCTCTTGGGCTATGAAACGGGGGCTATTGATAAACCCATGAGTACAAGAGTGTCATACTTTGACATTGCCTACACGAAGGGCATGTTTTAGGTTGTGAATAGGAAAGACAAAAAGGGATACTCGTGGAGGGTGAACACGGACTTATACATAAAGCACCCGCAAAAGGGAGATTGCCTGAAACCTCTCATATACCCAAACTAGCCCCACCTCGCCCTCCAGCCCAATCCTACCTCGTTCCCGAAAATCTTAATTACACCCTTGATGGTGAAGCGGTACAAAAGGAATCAATCCCGCAACTCTTTTCCGACCCTCCTAGGACTTCTCCACATGCCTCATCGTCCTCTTATGTGCCCATGCCCGCACCGCCCTAGACACTCCACTTCCCCCCCCCCCCCAATCATCTTCCTTCATGCATGAACCTTCGCCACGCCATGACCCTCCCCGACACTCCATGCACATGCCGTCTTTTACCGGAGGGTATTACGAACCACCTCCGGCTTATGGTCATCAATATCCCATGGCGGACCTAATTGAGAGAGTGAACAACTCCTTGGTCCTACGGGACATGCACGAGTTCACATATAACCAGGGGGTAAGGCTAACCGAACGCCCTAGATTTTGGTCCGGGGATGGGAACACTTCCGGGGTGTTCAAGGCCTAGGGTATTCATTCCTCGGATTGGAGTCATAGGATCCCTCACAATGACGGACAATTGCTTGGTCCTTGGGCGGGACCGCATTATACCACCGGGAGTTTATTTAGTGAGAAGCATCAAGGTGGAGGCTACCCAGAGAATGTGTATGGCGATTAACAAGGTAATGTGGATAGTTCGTACCAAGAGGGGATGGGAGGTGTCTCTCACGAGGGTGGGAACAATGTTTTCTATGGAAACGGGAGTGGAGGAGGAGCATCTAGTTGGGCACCGGGACTTATGGAGTATCATGGCCGCTATGTCAACGCAATAGTAGAAGATGCGACGATGGACACCTCGGGCGATACAAGGAGTGAAGAGCTTAACTCGCAGAGGGAGGAGTCACAGGTAAACAACCAAGGAGCCTTGGCTCGGTGGGTGAAGAGGCTTGGCAAGAGGAGGAAGTCCTCTTCTTAGTTTTGTTTGCTTATATGGAAACTTGTGTGACCTTGTGTCGGTTGAGTCTTGAACAATTGGTTTTCTTGTGTTGTAAACTCGACCATAAGGCCAAAACATAGTAGATGTTGTGTGGTAGGATGGTGCCATGATCACCATTGAGACCCCTTTGCAAGTATACTCGACCATAGGAATAGGTAAGCTTAAAAACCATAAATGGCCGGATTTTATGCTATCGGGTGACACTCGACCGAGTGCCGCTTTCACTCGACCGAGTGGCGGTCCACTCGACCGAGTTATATCCCCACTTAACCGAGTAAGTCTCCACCGACTAATAAGTGGTCGATCGAGCTATATTAGCACGTAGGACTTCTTGACACCTTCCGAGGTCAGCTCACCGTCTTTTAAGTGATAGATTCCAAGCTCCGATTCCTTATTCTTCACAAATGCGCGAAAATGAGACAAATTTAGTCTCGATTTATCATCTTTCTGGTCTGTACCTGCAATTTACACAAGACAAACCAAAGTAAACTATTCGGGGGTATTTGTAGCTAGATGCTACATAAATAGTACAGAAATGCGTTTAAAAATGAGGTAAAAACCTTATATAAAATACACGCATCAACACCCCTGGCGAGTATCTTATCCGACTTAAATTAACATATTTTCATGTTAAGGCAAACCTAAAAATTGCTTAGTTAAAATAAAATACAAAATCTGAATGAAACTTAATCAAATATAAATAATAGGAAAATAAATTTAAATATTAAAATTTTCAAACACTTTGATTAATTTAATCAATATTTATTTATTGTTTTACTTACTTTAATAAGAAATTTTAAAATTTTATAAACTTATATGCAAGAAAATAAAAGTTTTTCGTCTAAATTTTTGATTTTTTTACGACATCACAATTACATTTTGCAGGTTTTTCAAAACATTGGTAATTTAAGAAATTTGTTTTAATATATAATTCTGTCTATTGAAGTGGTTAATTTCTTTTAATTTTTTAAGTAAAATATTATAATCTTGAATAACATTCTTAAATGATCGTATCACATTTAAAGACATAACATATAAAATTAAATAAATAAGTTATTTATCATTTATCTTATATAAATCTAAAATAAACATATTGTCAAACTGTTTCATTCAAAATTTGATTTAACATTTTATTTGTAAGATATTTATAGAAAAATTTGAATTTTATATAAAATTGAACTTGGTGAGAAAAAAAGTTTGAGGAAAACATTTTTTAGTAGTGGAAAAGAAACGACAATTAGATTACAAAATTGATTAAGTAAAATGAGTGCGATAAGAAATGAACGAAAACAAATGTTATCCCACAAATCAATTTAAAAAAAACATATTAGAAAAATCACGAAAGTGCCAATTCGCCCCCCCAACTTTGTTCAATAATGAAATTAGGCCCCTTAAGTTTCTATCATAGAAATCAAACTGCTTAACTCTATCAAAAGTGAAATTCAGCCCCTATTTTTATTTTTCACTTTATTCTCAACATCATTTTATATTTACTTTATACAACTAATATAATATACAAAAAAATTTTAATTTATTAATTTACATAATATTATTCATTTAAATAACAATTTTGCATTCATCTATAATAAACAAAATAAAAAATGATTAAATTCATGAACTATTCTTACATTTATAATAAATATTCTAACAACTGTATAATTATAAAAAAATACTCGCCATTACAATTATATATTTTATAAAAGTTATAAAGTTATAAAAAATAAATTTTGTATTTGATTAATTATATTATTAAATGAATTTTGGTGGAATTTCATAAAAAATCAAATAATGGTGTTTAATTTCACTTTTCACTAAAATTAGGAAGTTTGATTGCTACAAATAAAACTTAAGGGGTCTAATTTCACTATTGGATAAAGTTAAGGAGGCAAATTGATAAACAGTACCTATATAAGGGCCCTTTTTCATAATCAATACCAACAAAATCAATGATTAGGAATCAATAACAAAATACTAACTTTATTCTCTGATAGGTACTAAGTCGCTTAAAAATCTAATCTCAACCTACTTGAAAAAGTCCAAAAAGCCATCATTCAAGTACAAATCTTCACTCAACCACTTCCAAAATCCCTCTCTTAGATGAAAACACCTTTAAAGTAGGAAAAAATTAGAGTAAGAAAGAGATTTGGTACCTATCGTAGAAAAAAATTAATATTTTGGTACTGATTACTAATTATTGATTATGTTGGTATTGATTATGAAAAAGATGACCAAAGTTGGTAGTGTTTATTAATTTACCCAAAATTCAATATGGAGAAATTTTTTTCATTGAAAATGAGCGTATTGCTAGGAAAATATAGAAATTATAATAATTTAATGCCACATATGCAAATAATGTGAAAAATTTGAGAAAAGAAACGATAAATCATAACAAAGAGAAATCAGTTTAAGAAAATAAGCGATTTAGTTGACGACAGTGTTTTCCGTGTTTTTTTTTTGGTAAAAGTGACTACTTTTTGGTTAATAGTGACCACTTTGAGGGGAAAAAGACTATTAGTTATAAAAAGTGGTCATTATTTTACCAAAAAATGGTTATATTTTTCATATCATAGGTACGACGATCATACAATAGAGTTTGAGTAAAAAAATATACGAAAAAATGAGTACAAGAAAATGAAAATAAAAATGTCGATAAACTAAAGAAATAAGAAAATGTAGGAAACACGATTAAGTTTACTTTTTGGAAAAAATTGTTCTGCTAACTTGGGCAAAAAAATGACGTCAAAATCATTAGTCGGGAGGGTAACATCGAAAATTTGATTGTTTTGGCCAAAATAATGTTTTCACCGCAAAAAGTCGTAAATCATGTAACATTTTTGTAATTAAATAGTACGAAAGATAAATTTTGAAAGAAAAAAATTAACTTAAATGGATTCAAAGTGCTAATTTTATCAACAAAGTTAACTTTCAATTTCGGTAGCACAACGAAAAAACTCTAGAGTTAAGCGTGCTCTGGTGAGAGTAGTGTTGGGATGGGTAACCTCCTGGGAAGCCTCTATGATGCAGACGAATGCATGACTGGTGAAACCAAAGAACGTTCAAATGAATCCAGTTAACTAGCGAAACCAGTATCGAGATTGTCGCGGTTTCATACATGATAAAATATCGATCGTGAAAAAAAAATTATTTTACTTTTTATTTATTTAATTTTCATATATTTTGTATGCCACGGGAATTATTTTTTCGCCACGATAATTTTTTTTTGGTCACGGGAGATATTAGCCACGAGAGAATTCGTGGCCAAAAATTTAATAATAGCCACGTAATTGTTTTTCCCGTGGCTAACTCTTGGCCACGGCCATTTGCGTCACTGAAGGTATTCCCGTTGCCAAATGATTTAGCCACAGAAATTTAATACTTGCGCTACGAATTTAGCCGTGGCCCAAGTGCTCATTTGTAGTAGTGTGTACTGTGTGTCTGTCTACATGAGATTAACGGTTACAGTTTATAATTTGTCCTCAAGCTTGGTTTTAAATGAGGAGGAACACTTGGCAAGTTGGGATAAGGTCTAGCCTTGGCTAGCTGTTGCTTATTGCCCAAGCTCGGAATTACATCATTTTAAGGTTAACCCACCAATAATTAGATAACCATAGTTAGCTTGCTCTTTCGAAATGACCAACTTGCCTTTCAGATACTTCTCTTACTTCCAACTGCCCCTTTCAAAAAGACTAACTTTCCCTTTGAATACTTATCTCAGTACCAACACCTTTCATTTATTCACTTCATTCTCAACATAATAAAACCCCACACTACATATATATAACAATCACCTTCCATCTCATAATACCCCTCTCTCTTCCTTCTTCTTCAGTTGGATTCTCATTCTTCTGTAATTCCTCTTGCTTCTTCTCTACTTCTTTTTTGTAATTTTTTTTTATTCGAGAAACTAACATGGTAGTTTAGTAACTTTATATTATATTTTAAAATACGAGTATTATTCTAAGCAACCATGCTGATGTCTCGTTTTTCTTCTGTGCATCTACACTTTTTTTAATACACTTCCGTTTTTTTTAAATAAGAATGTAACACTGTTGTGTGTTTTTCAGGTGAAAATGGCGATGGCGGCAAACCAAGTGTGTCTTAATCTTCTTGTGGCCTATTCTAGGCAACTCGGAAGAAGTCGTGCTGATCTCGGGATTGTCAAGAATATGTAAGATAAACTTTATGATTTCCGATAATGAAATCAATCCCAAGAACCAATATAGACTTGGATTAATTCAACCCTAATACAATAATAAAGACGGAATAAAAGACTAGCCTTGGTCCATGTCTTACAGACGCAATAAATTCAATAAAAGAAGTATAAACCAATTGATTCTCCTCCTTAACCCTTTCTTTAATGTTCCTGGATGATGGAGAAGAAACTGTCTTTCACCCTTCTTGGTTTTGATGTACGTATGTTTTGTTTTTGTCAGAATAATTGTTTCTGTATATTATTTCTATCATGTAGATCTACTTATTTATATAATGGGCTACGTATCTTTTCGCAAAAACAAACCCGATCGTACCTTTTCGTGAAACACATCTTATTAAGGTAAGGTAAGAGGGAACAATAATTCCCGGACTTTAATTACATTAATCGAGAGCGATCCATCACGATGTCGTCTTTTATATTAAAGTCTCGTAATATTTAATATGAAATTAAATTTTATTAAAACTCGAAACACATAAGCCACTCGAATATAATTAAATATTATAACATTCTCCCACTTGGCCTTTGTGTTGACTTGATGGTTCAATAACCATAATGTGCACTTTTATGTTAAGCTCACTAATTTTTATATCCTTAATCGAATTAGAACTAATTGGATCATGGCGGTCACACATCATTTATAAGTCGACATGATTTCTTCCATGTATCACAAATCAATTCCAAATCTAGGTCAAACTTTAATTTGAGACGAACACTAATTCTCACACTTAGTCACATGTAATCTAATAACTGTAATGTATACATATACTATAATGATTATCATGTATTTTATACCAGAAACAATGCTATAATTGAATTCTAAATGTCACATTCATTACAAGCATATTAACTTCATAATAACAAGGCCTTTGATACAACACCCATGCACTCTACATGGCCAATGAACGCCTTGGGTGGTAATCCCTTTGTTAATGGATCTGCTACCATCATATCTGTTCTTATATGCTCAAATGACACTCTTTGCTTCTGTACCTCCTCCTTTACCGATAAGAACTTTAATTCCATGTGTTTAGCACCCTTGGAGTACTTATCGTTTTTAGAGAAGAGGACGGTTGCAGAATTATCACAATAAATTCTCAGCGGCTTGACTATACTATTGACAATTCCAAGTCCTGAGATAAAGTTTCGCAACCACAATGCATGAATAGTGGCCTCAAAGCATGCCACAAATCCGGCTTCCATAGTAGAAGTAGCAATGACAGGCTGCTTCCCACTTTTCCATGATACTGCCCATTCAGCTAAAAGGAACAAGTAGCCAAAAGTCGATTTTCTACTATCAACACATCCGGCATAATCTGAATCTGAATAACCAATCATCTCAAGATGATTGGATCTTCTATACGTAAGCATGAGCTCTTTAGTGCCTTGTAAGTACCTAAGGACCTTCTTTGTAGCTTTCCAGTGATCCATCTCGGGATTACCTTGATACCAACCTAGCATTCCAATAGCAAAGCTGATATCGGGTCGAGTACATGTTTGAACATAGTTCAAACTCCAACCACAGATACATGGGGAATTATCTCCATTTCTTTTCGTTCCAGCTCATTACGGGGACATTGCATTTTACTAAATTTGTCGCCTTTATGTATAGGAACTATCCCTGCAGATCATTCATTCATTCTATATCTCTCTAAGACTTTGTCAATGTAAGCTTTCTGAGATAGCCCTAACAATCCTTGTGATCTATCATGGAAAATTTCAATTCCGATCACATAGGATGCCTCACCCATATCTTTCGTTTCAAAGATCTTAGATAGATATTTCTTCACATCATGCAACATGCCTAGATCATTCGCAGCAAGCAAAATATCGTCAACATATAAGACTAAAATAACAAATCTCCTCCCACTGATCTTAATGTAGATACACCGATCAACGGTAATCTCTACAAATCCATATGACGTGATGGTATCATTAAACTTTAAATACCATTGTCTAGAAGCTTGTTTTAGTCCATATATCGACTTTCTCAGCCTACACACCTTATCTTCATTACCCGGGGATGCAAATCCCTCAGGCTGGTCCATATATACTTCTTCCTCGAGCTCACCGTTTAGAGAAACGGTCTTTACATCCATTTGGTGAAGCTCTAGATCATAAACCAAAGCCAAGACAATTCTTAAAGAATCTTTCTTTGACACCGGAGAGAAAGTTTCTTTATAGTCAATGCCATCTTTCTGAGTGAAACCTTTGGCAACAAGTCGAGCCTTATATCTTTCAATGTTACCATTAGAGTCCCGTTTGGTCTTATAAACCCATTTCGACCCAACGGTCTTACAACCCTCTGGTAACACTACTAAGTCCCATACTTTGTTGTCATCCATAGATTTCATCTCCTGTTTCATTGCAATTGACCATTTTTCAGAATTATCACTTTCCATGGCCTTATGGAATGAGACGGGATCCTCACTAATGCTCAAGTCACATTCAACGTTATATGTCTCGTAGTCATCTGGGATGGCTGATCTTCTTTCTCTTATAGATCGCCTTAATTGTTCCTCTGGAACATTGACTACCCTTCTTCGCCTTACAGGTTGCCTTGACTGTTCACGTGACATATTATTCTCCCTTTGAATTGTGACTTGATTATCATTGTTATTGTCATTTTGTGGGTCTTGCACTTCATTTCGTTGTTGTCCCATTATGTCATTTGACTGTGACGGCACGATTGGTACGACAATTTCACGTGCAACTTCAGGAGATCGAAGAAACTTCAACCTGAATTTCTTTAATGTCCACTTTTCGTGGTTCAATGCTCCCACTAGTTTGACCGTTCTCAATGAATCTAGAATTTCCAGTCTCTACTATTCTCGTACTGTGATTAGGACAGTAAAATCTATACCCCTTTGACTTTTTAGGATAGCCAATGAAATAACCACTGACTGTCCTAGGATCTAGCTTCTTTTCATTTGGGTTATACAACCTTACTTCAGCTGGGCAACCCAAAACTCGAAGTTGTCTTAAACTCGGTTTCCTTCCCGTCCACAGTTCATAAGGAGTCTTAGGAACTGCTTTACTAGGAACCTGATTTAAAACATAGGTTGCTTTCTTTAATGCATAAATCCATAGTGAAAGAGGTAAAGAACAATTAATTAACATGCTCCTAACCATTTCCATTAAAGTACAATTCCGCCTTTCAGCAACACCGTTCTGCTGAGGTGTACTGGGCATTGTATACTGTGCACAAATACCCCTATTTTCAAGTAACTTTGCAAATGGACTAGGACATTGTCCATTTTCAGTAAACCTTCCATAAAACTCACCACCGCTATCAGACCTCACAATTTTCACTTTCTTTTCTAGCTGCCTTTCCACTTCATTTATGAATATCTCAAGTACATCCACGGAATGAGCCTTTTCATGCAACAGATAAGTGAAACCATACCGCAAGAAATCATCTATAAAAGTGATAAAGTACTTTTCACCACTCCACGAAGGAGTGTCAAAAGGTCCACATATGTCCGTGTGTATAATCTCTAATAGCTGAGAGCTCCTTGTAGCTGATTTCTTTACTGTATGTTTAGTCTGCTTACCTTTAATGCAGTCTACACACACATTTAAGTCACTAAAATCCAATTGAGGTATAATTTCATCTTTTACCAACCTCGTTAATCGTTCTTTGGATATATGACATAACCTTTGATGCCACAAGTAAGCTGATTGTTCATTCGATTCACTACGTTTAATACCTTGACTCTCAACACAAAACAAGGAATCAGAAAATTTAACATCAAGATTGAACCTATAAATTGAATCAATCAAAGTACCACCACCATAAAAGTATTCATTACGGTACATAGAAAATACACCATGTCCAAACTTGAAATTAAAACCTAAATTATCCAATTTACTTAATGATACAAGATTTCGAGCAGGTACTTAGAGAGAATCTACAAGATCTATATGATAACCAGTGTCTAAGATTAATCTGTAAGTCCCAATGCCCTCAATGCGTGCTTTCATCATGTTTCCCATGGATACAAACTGTTCAGCTCCTCTTATGGGCTAGATCATACGATATCCCTGTTTAATGTTAGAAATATGAGTAGTTGCACCAGAATCTAACCACCAAGTATTATTAGGTACTTCTATAAGATTTGATTCAAAGCAAACTAAACTATAATGTTTACCTTTCTTTTTAAACATGCCTTCCTTTTAGGACAATCCTTCTTAAAGTGTCCCGTTTTCTTGCAAAAGTGACACTTCTATTCTTTGTGGATCTTACTTTCAGGTCCCTTAAAGAAAGACTTTTCCTTCTTACCTTTCTTACTCGTTTTAGTCTTGCTGCTGCTGGCACAATCATGACTTAGGAAATGAACAGCTTTATCCTTCATCTTCTTTAATCTCTCCTCCTCCTGTATAAGCATGGCTTTTAACTCTTGATAGTTCCATTTATCTTTAATGGTATTATAATTCACCTGAAACTGGCCAACCACATAAGGTCGAGAGTTAGTGATAAATTGGACCAAGAAAGTATCACTTATATCCATCCCTAAAGTCTTCAACTTTGCTGCCAGGTTAGACATGTGTGTCACATGATCATGAATCGGTTGAGACCAGACAAACCTTTTAGTGGTAAGCTGACTCATTAAACTACCAACAATTGACTTGTGAGCTAAATCCGACTGTGAACACTCCTTTACTTTGAGCATGAATTCTCTTGCTTTCTCTGTTTTAGGCATAGAAGGCTAAATGTTATCAGCCATTGTCATCCTCATAAGATTTAAAGCCAACCTGTTAGATTTCTCTCAAGCCTGATAACGACACTTTTCGGCTTCGGAGTTATCATCTTTAATGGCTTTTGGTTCCTCATCTGTTAGGATGGCTATGTCCAATTCCATTATACCCAGTGTATACTGGATCTTTAAGGCCCACTCATCATAATTAAGCCCATTGAACTTTACAACAGAATCAGCAGATGCAAACATATTTGGAGATATTGCAACATTTATACATGTTTACCAATTAGTGCTTTGAAAATACTATTATACAGATTCAAATAATATTATATAAACTTTCATACATATATTTAAATGACCTTTGGGCAACACTTAAACACAATTAACCATCATTGAAGTTAATATATATACTTTAACAATTAATTATAACATAAATGAATCAAATAAGAATGCTATCTTTGAATATACATACTATTTGACCCAATTTATGAATAATTAATCCTTTCATATTATCATCCATATTTAGTGACCCACCTTTGGGTGATCTCCCAAAATATAGATGACAAAAATAATTGACCAATCGAACTATAATGTCATTTAACATCCCTTTAATCATGATCAATCACAACTTTTATTTTAAATGTCCAAACATAATATACAACAAGGCCGCTTTGGTGACTAACATGTTATATACAAAAAAAAAGGACATTTAAACTTAATGGTAAATGTATCATCATAATATGTTAATAATTCTTAACATGAATTTACTCATCACTTAATATTATTGCTCTTTATGTTTTATTAACGTAGCTTGTACGTACATGTTATCTTCAATCCGTAATGATAACAAATAATATAATCATGGATCAATGACCATATTCAAAAACGAATTAAGGACCATCACTGCCATTTCATAGCCTTTACTGATAATCCAGAAATTTTATTGCACATGCATTATAGGATTCAACCATTATGTGTAATAAACATGAATAATTGCATACTGCACAAATAAATAGGCCATAATACAAATGAATTAATTAATGGTCTTTAAGGAATCCATATATTGATAACAGAAAGGAATAAATTCTGCGGCGACAAACAGCAACACACAACAAAAATTAAAGAATGCCATGAATAATGCATTTCTAATAATCTACTACCCCCTCTTAAGAAGAGGATCATGCGTAGAACACGATTACTATGCTCATGTGGACAAGCATCAGAGGATTTGGATCACTTATTTTTTGGGTGTGCCTACAGTCTCAGAGTAGTTCAACACCTGCAACAGAAAACTGGTTTACAGTTACCAGTTGTCAGTGTTCTAGACTGTTGTGTACAAGCTACGGGCACCAAGCTGCAGAGAGGAGTGAAAGTAGGAATGGTATTGGGAGCTATATATCATGTATGGCACCATCGAAATAAATGCAGGAATGAGGGGATTCTACTGAGACCACAGGAGGTTGCTGCACACATTGTCGAGGACATGAAGCTGAAAGTCCATGGTAAAGACAGGAGAAAGTTTTCCATTCTAGAAATAGATTGGCTTAAGGATGTTGGATTAATGTAATTGGTTTTAGCTGATATGTACCCTTGGAACTTTTATCTTTGATAAATATATAAATACAACTCACATTTCACCAAAAAAAAAAAAAAAACAAAACAAACTCTTCTTAATAATTAAGCAGCGGAAGCATCATGCCAATTATTTTAATACCGTATAACAACATGACGGAATAAAGCAGGGTATCAAGTGATCACGCATGGTATCAATATATGTATACAATTTTCACTGTCATGATGGCGATCGTGTAGAACATTATACAAATACAATTTAATTTGTATAACTTTTAATGGGTAAATTAATCAAATCTATATTGGCTATGATACCAAATGTAAGATAAACTTTATGATTTCTGATAATGAAATCAATCCCAAGAACCAATATAGCCTGAATTAATTCAACCCTAATACAATTATAAAGACGGAATAAAGGACTAACCTTGGTCCATGTCTTACAGACGCAATCAATTCAATAATAAGAAGTATAAACCAATTGATTCTCCTCCATAACCCTTTCTTTAATGTTCCTGGATGATGGAGAAGAAACTGTCTTTCACCCTTCTTGGTTTTGATGTACGTATATTTTGTTTTTGTCAGAATACTTGTTTTTATATATTATTTCTATCATGTAGATCCACTTATTTATATAATGGGCTACGTACCTTTTCGCAAGACAAACTCGATCGTACCTTTTCGTGAAAGACGTCTTATTAGGGTAAGGTAAGATGGAACAATAATTCCCGGACTTTAATTACATTAATCGAGACCGATCCATCACGGTGTCGTCTTTTATATTAAAGTCTCGTAATATTTAGTATGAACTTAACTTTTATTAAAACCCGAAACACATAGCCCACTCGAATATAATTAAATATTCTAACAGAAGACACAAAAGATACAAAAGGATAAGGCGTTGAAGCGTGGTCAGATTTTCAAGGAAAGTGAGATTGAGTCAGCGATTTTGACATCAATCAAAGATGAGGTTATTGATCTGGAGAGAAAAATTTATAATTTGAAGAATGATATGTTAGGGAGCTTAGACGTTATTTTTGTGACTTCGTATAGGCATCTTGAGATGCTAACAAGGATAAGTCCTTCCTTTTGGAGAGGTACTGTTGTGGAGGTGCCTCTCAATATCGACTCGGTTGAACGTACCAGGATCAACAAGGGGAATAAAACTTTGAATTTCGCTTTTGAGTTGGTTGATGAAGTGGCGTGGTGGCTCTTCCTGTTGCTGCAGCGGTGGCTCTGGGTGCTCTGGTTTAGTGGTCGATATATATATATATATATATATATATATATATATATATATATATATATATATATATAGAGAGAGAGAGAGAGAGAGAGAGAGAAGAGATCATGTAAGTCCACCTTTTTTGGTTGAGTCCATAAGTCCTAATCTAAGCCTTTGGATGAAAAAGATGAAGGGCTGGGATTAGATCTAAAAAAGAGAATGAACGGCTCAGATTATAACATAATATGTGGACTAGATTTAACCTATAAAAAGAAAAACCCTAACTATTTTCCTCACTTTTCTGCCTCCCCCCTTCTCTCTCATCCTCTCTCTCCCTCTCCCTACAAACCCTAAATATCTCCTCTCCCCAACTACCGCCGCCTCCTCTCCGCCCTACACTCGCCACTGCCGCCGCCTCACCAACCGCACACCACCATTATTTTTTTCTCCTTTCTCTTTCTCCTTCTCCGCCGTTCTCCCCTTCACCCACCACACACCACCACGCCGACCCCTTCGCCACTGCCGCCGTTCTCCCCTTCTCCGCCGTTATCCCCTTCGCCACTGCCGCCGCTCACTCCCCTTCTCCTTTCTCTTTTTTTTTTCAGATCTGGAAAAAATAAAGGGTGGTTTGTGGTTGTTTTTTCATTTTTTGATTTTATTGGGATGGTGGTGTCGGTTTTGTTGCAGGTGGGTTTTCTATTTTTTTTTTTTTTTTTTGTCTCTTCTGTGTCGTGTGTCGGAGGGGGATGGGTGGTGGGTGGTGGGTCACAAGTGGTTTGTGGTTGTTTTTTCAGGTGGGTTTTTTTTTTTTTTTTTTTTTTTTTTTTCTCTTCTGTGTCGTGTGTCGGAGGGGGATGGGTGGTGGGTGGTGAGTCACAAGTGGTTTCATGACGGATTGGGTGCTAGTGGTCGTTATTCATTAAAGTTACAACGCTAAATGGCTAAAGTTACGTGTATATGGACTGGAGTTACACTCGTAACACGATAAAATTACATCTATATTGACTAAACTTTCAACCCAGGCTAAAGTTACATTTTTGAAGGACAAAAGTTACACTTGAAAGGAGTAAAGTTACAATAATGATGTATATTAAATCAAGTTTCTACCTACAAACCACCATATAACTAAAGTTACGACTTTAACGACTAAAGTTACACTTAAAAGGGGTAAAGTTATACTCGTAAAAGTATACAAATTCAAATTTAAGCATAGAAATCATCATACGACTAAAATTACACTTAAAACGACTAAAGTTACACTCAAAATGACTAAAGTTACACTTGTAGGGCAGTATAGTTACACTCCTAAAATTATATAAATTCAAATTTATTTATTTAAAATTTCATTTTTATAACATAAATTTAAATTTTTGTGAATAAAATGTCTTGAAAAGGTTAAAGTTACACTCTAAAAGTTAAAGTTACACTAAAAAGTCATTAAATGAATAAAATTACACTCATAATACAGTAGAGTTACACTCAGAAAATATGTGGCTAAGAATAGGACTTAGGGACTCAACCAAAATGAGGGACTTACCTGAACCTATCTCTCTCTCTCTCTCTCTCTCTCTCTCTCTCTCTCTCTCTCTCTCTCTCTCTCTCTCTCTCTCTCTCTCTCTCTCTCTCTCTCTCTATATATATATATATATATATATATATATATATATATATATATATATATATATATATATATATATATATATAGGTTGAGATGAGTCCACAAATTTGGTTGAGTCCATAAGTCCACATCTCTACCATTTGATTTTACAAAATGAATGGTTGAGATTAAAACAATAAAACACTCACCCAACATGCAATTAATGCTTTGTCTCCCATAATTTCAATTACCAATTTTTCTAATCAATTACTTTTCTTTCCTATCAACTAATTTATTAAATTAATATACTATCATCTATATTTCAATTATCAAAATATTATAACGAAAATTCATACCCGCGTAAAATAAAGCGGGTTCGTAAAAGACTCCGTAAATCTTATACGGACTCCGATTAAGGCGAAACAAAATCCTATATTTATTATTTTTTCGAGCCTAACGCAATGGTAATATTTTTGAATACCATTGAGTTTTGGTTAAAGACCTTTGTTTTCTAAAGTACTCCGTATAATAATTGTGGTTTCGACACTATTTAAAATAGGTGACTTTTTTTTACCCAATTACTTAGTATGATGATTTTGGATCTCTATTGTATAGAATTTTGTGGGTTTAAGTAAAATGGGTGTGATTATCATCTGTCATGGATTTTTAATGTCTTTATTGTTAACAATTAAAGAGTAATTGGTTGAATTTTTTCTGATTTTTTTCTTTCCTCAATTTTTTTTGTTATCTGAATATATGAAGTGCTTGTAAATTTTGTATTTTCGTGTGGAAGTGAATTTTGAAAGAAAAAAATGTGAAGAATAAGGTTTTTTAGCATATTGTGATTTATGAGCGGAGGCACATAATTTGAAACACAGTATAAATTTTTTCACCGCATTTTCTTTTATTTGAAACCATAATAATGTACATAGTAATTTTCTTTTATTTAAAACCATAATAATGTACATAGTAATTAATACGTACGGAGTGTTATTTTAAAATCCAATGACATTACACATTTGGAAATTCGAGTATCAATGGGGGTTCGTGGGAGTCGGAAAGTGTTTGGGTTAAATGGGTACTTGGTATTTACCATTGGTGGCTATGTTTGGTGGGGTGAACGTACCATGCCGGAGCTAGTTTAATTAAAGGGCATACTGAAACTTTCTTAGCCTCAAAGTTGTGGACAGGTTGTTAAACTTTTCCACTTTCCTTAGCCTTATTTATCCATCATGGTAAAATTGTGTTTCGAGTATTAGTTATATGCGGACAACGGATTGTTTAGTTATTCAAGTATAATATTATAATTGCACTAATGAACTTTAGACCTATAATAAAAACTCGAAACGAATGTGTTGGTTGGTCACTACTACTTGGTCGTAACCAAGGTGCTAAAGTTGATGAGGGTTTATAATTAGAGATTTAGATCAGGAGAAAATCTTAACGAAACATAGCAATGTAGTCGAATTTACGAGACATGAGGAGGCTTTGGGGGGTTAAAATAAGGTATTGAGTTCCATCTAACATTTCTCCGTTTCGAGCTTTGTCGTTACAGTATTAGTTTGACGCCAGAATGGTGTTAGGAGACTTTCATGAGGGCAGGTTGTTCATTGTCACTTGTCAGTGTGTCACGGCTCAATCTGTACTAGTCTAAGCCATATTGTTCTGGTTAGTGACGGAGTTAGGGGTTAGTAAAACGGTCAACCTCTTAAGACCACCTCCAAGCAAGGTCAATTGGGTTGGGGGGGGGGGGGGAGGTCAATTTGTGGAAGGTCATCTTAATCCAATATTAAGCTAAAGATTAGGGTTATCCAAGGGTTGAAAACGTGAGAAGAGGTCCATTGATGACCTTGACTTGCTCAAATTGACCCAAGGATTGACCTTTCATGTGGCAAATTGTAATTGGTTACAACATTAAAAACATAATTAAAAAAAAAGAAAACTAAATACACAATATGCAAACAGTATTTCATGTTTTTTTCAAATCATGTTTGCTTTTTTTTTCCTTTTAATTATGTATGCATTTATTTTTTTAATTATGTATGCGGTTTTTTTAATTATGTTTGCTGTTTTTTTTTATTGTCAATGAAATCGTCTTTTCAATTTTTAAATTTTAACATTGTTATTTAATAAATTTTTCCAGTAGTGTACCCCATTAAATTAATATTTAACATATTTGACTACTTTTATTTTATGAAAAATACAACAATAACTTGTGTATATTTAGTTAGTAAATAATAATTGAAAAAGTAAGAGAGATGTTTTAGTGGGGTAGAGAATGAGGGAAATGATTGGAAATGATGAAAGTGAAAAATAATTGGATTAATTGACCCAGGTCGTGACCTTCTGCTTGGGAGGGTGAAAATGGGTCAAGTTAATACGGGTTGATTAAAAGAGTAAAAATTCTGATTGACCCGATTAAGTCGACCTTTTGCTTGGGGATGGTCTAAACAACAATGTATTTGAGATTTTTAGTCAAACTTTTGGATTTTTTTGTAGTTTTTCATATTTCATTCCTAATTTGATCTATTACGACAAATCTTGACTATGTGACTAATTATCAGTTGTATTAGTTTTTTTTTTTGGTGTTGATCAGGAGTATCCCTACCGACAGCTGGGGCAATCTCCTTCGGGGTACTGAAGGCAATTTAATGGGTTGACCCCTCCCAAGTTTGGCTTTTTTCAATCAGTTGTATTAGTGATACAATGATATTGTGCATTTGTTGGTGACTTGTGATGTATTTTGTTTCTTTTTGGGTAAGATTAGTGGAAATTAGTTTTAATCTATGCAAAATTGCACGGTATGCTTTTAGAAAAATAATAAAATAATATATTATTAACAAAATGTACACGATATATAATTGGCTGAAATTCATGCTACAGATTCCTCTAAATCCTATCAAGCCGTACACCATACAATTGAGAATCGGCCAAACATATTTTTCAAGTAGTCCAACAATCCAAAACCTCTAATTCCCGGCCTTAAACTAGTGAATAAAAGCTTCTATCAAGTCATACACTCGTACGCCATTCAATTTCAACGACCATTCAACAAATTCATGTATTAATATCGATAATTCAAACAAATACAATAAAAAATAGTATATAAACAAAGCTAAAAACCAAAAGAACCGTAAATTGTGTTCCCAACCTTGCATAATTAATTATTCATTATCTATTTGTCCTCACTACATATCAATTAGCCAATAAGCTTCCACTATTGTAAAAGTGATATGGGTTAATATTGTTCGACGAATTGGGAAATTATATTGAGTAGATGAGCATCATGAAGATGATCTCGTCACTTTTATTTTGAGACTCCTTGTGATAATTTCAATTTAAATTTATATATTAAAATAATATAAATGTCATAATGTTCATTATTTTGGCATCCGAGATTTATGTCTTAAAATAATAATAATAATAATAATAATAATAATAATAATAATAATAATATCACAAATGTTATTTTTGTACTCCGTATGGTAATTTTAGCTTAAAATGATGAATTTCCACAATAATTCTATTTTCGCAACATTACGTTATTTTACAGATTTAATGTCTAGATGAATTATAATTGTTTTTATGGTTTCTTTAACATGAATGCTTTTAGATAGTTTTTAAGTTTTTCCTTTCAAAACGGTTAGGGATGTCATTGGGGCGGGGCGGTGGTGGATATAGGCTTTCCCGTACCCGTACCCACCAAGAAAAACTCGTACCCATCCCCGCCCCACCACCCGTGGTGGGTACAAGTTTCCAAAACCATCCCCGCCCCAACGGGTGGTAATACAAACCCATACTCGCCCCGCTTACCCATTAACCCGCTACACCATAATTTTATTCGATAATTTTTTTTCGTACAAATTGGTTTAATCACTATTAATTTCCATTTTTTTGAATTTATCTTTATAATTTTATTTTTTCACCAAATAAGTTAGTAAAAAACTTTATAAAATAATTATTATTAATATTATATCTTAATTATAACTAAATAAGATTTATAAAATTATCATAATCCTACTAGTTTTTTAAATAATTGGCGGGTAGGTGGGTATTAGGTGGGTAAGATGCAAAATCCATCCCCGCCCCATGACCCATGGCGGGTACAATTTTCGTACCTGCACGCGCCCCACCACCCACCAAAACTCTACCCATCTCCCCCCAACTAGGGCGGGTGCGGGACGGTATCCACTTGTACCCGCCCCGCTGACATCCCTAAAAACGGTCCTTTTAAATAAAATATAACTCAGTTTTAACATTGGTAAAAAAAATTACACTTTTACAACTATATCTCCACTTGTTTAATGTTTTATTAATTATTACTATCAACTAATCCCTCCTATTCCCGATAATTGTCACTATTGAGAGTTGGCACGAGAATTAAGTAATGGAATTTTTTTTTTGTTAAAATGTAAGAAAATGTATTAGAATAGAACCTTCACAATTTACAAGGATCGAGTAAGACCCTTACATAACACGGACCAGCCCGCAAAAGCCGGCCCATCAACTAAAAATATGTCATAAGTAAAACTGGATAGACACCAAATCTACCGAACATCAAATTTCAGGGGAGCAAACCCCTTACCCCTCTTTCTCTCCCAAAACGACGAAACCCAGAAAATCATCCCAGATTATCAATCCAATTCCTAGCATCAGTATCAGTCGAGCTCCTGAGCATGCCATGAAATCGTGTCCTGAGTTCAGCAATCATCGCCTTCACTACAACCTCAGGTCTATCTAGTTTGTACTCAAATTTACAGAGATTCCTTTGCTTCCATACTTGATAGAGGCAGGCATGCAAAGTAGAGGTAATCAGTCCTTTCTTCTCTTTCGATCCATTTTTCTGTAAGCTTCATAGCGGAATGTGTTGCCAAGGTAGACCAGATTTAATTTTTTGTTCCACCAGATCTATTAATTTCTCACTGTACCGAAATTTAAAAAATAAATGTTCAGTATCCTATGTCTCTCTTCCGCATAGATGACAAGTATCCGTCTCAATGATCCCCAATCTCTTTAATTTAGCATTAGTATTCAGATTGTTGTGGTAGTACAGCCACGCCATCATAGCATGTTTGGGTATGATCCATTTGTTCCATACACAGGGATGCCAATGGACTTTGTTTCCTTTTTCTCTTAGGCATTCATACCCTTTCGAAATAGTATATTCGTGCCCTTTTTGTGTGGTCCAATTCTGTTGCTGATAATGAACTTTCAGAAGGTCTTTGATCCTGCAAATTTTCCTCCAATACCAACTAGAATCAGTTGGAGGAATATAGTCTTGCCATTCTGCAGATGTTAAATAGATAATACTCACCCATTTAACCCATAAGTGGTCAGATTTGGCTGTAATCCACCATATCAGCTTTTCAATTGCTGCTTTATTCCAAGTTATGTCATTTTTAAGGCCTAGTCCCCCCTCTTTAGAAGGCTTACAGATTTTGTCCCAAGACACAATGGGAGTTCTCATGTATTCTGTGCCCTCGTCCCATAGAAAGTTTCTGCATATGCTTTCAATCCTTGAAATAACCCCACTAGGGAGGATAAACATGGTAGCCCAGTAATTATGGAAGGTTTTGAGAACAGATTTTATCAAGGTCAATCTACCTGCATAGGAAAACTTCCTGGTGCCTAGCCCACTTATCTTGGCTATAATCTTATCTTGGCAATAATCTTAAGTAATGGAATTAAATAAGGTAAAATATTGTTATTGGGGTAAGGTAATTGGAGAGAGGAAAAGTATTGTGGGTGTCATGATTAAAATAAGTATTGTTGTGGGGTGAGTTGGGGTATTGTTGTGGATGAGGTGATTAAAATAAGTATAATACTTTACTAAAAAGAGAAAGTGGGACATTATTATTAATAAACGATTATAAAAAGTTGGACAATTATGTAGAATAGAAAGAAGCGGTTATTTTGCTCGGCTCATAAGTGAGACGGTCTCACACCTTGTTTCTGTGTCTACTATTTTATGTCACGTACTTATTCTTATGGAAGAGAAATACGTGCGCCACTCGTGCCAAAACACTCGACTTGGTACGAGTCAGGTCTTCGAAATGATATCACTTGAGAATATTTGAGAGAAAATAGCAAATGTACAAGAGTTGCAGTGGAAAGATTAAATATTATTGATAATAATATGAGTTTGTACAATGCTTGAAATGCGAAAATAAAGATTACAATATGTTTGCTGAATGATTACAAATTGGTTGTAAATTGAATGCAAATTTAATGAATGAAAAATGAGGCCTAATGCCTCTTTATATAGGCGCCTAAAAGGGTGGTTGGGGTGAAGGGGTGTGACGCTCGCTCCTCTTAGTAAATGGTGTGAATAAGGGGATAAGTATCTCCTTATTCCTCTTCAAATAGGCGTCCAAATAAAGTGTATGGAGTGAAGGGGTGCGACCTTCACTCCTCTTGGCGTTTGGCGGGAGGCACGAGTGAAGAGGTGCCTCTTGTTCTTCGTCATGGTTGGCGGCAAAGGAGAGAGGGAGTGAACCATTGTGTTCCTTGAGGGTTGGCGCCAAAATGAAGGGGTAGGGGGGTGTATGTGCGTGTAAGAGAGGGAATGTATAAGGATGACAAGGGGGGTGTATTTATGTGTGAGAGAGGGAATGGATAAGTATGGGTATGGATAAGGATGAATAAGGGGGGTATATGTGGATAAGGGACTTGGTTCAAGGCCCTAGGATACATCCCTTGGCATATTCGCACCTACTCGGCATGGTTGGACTTGTGGACTCCGTCGTTGCTTGTCCAGCTAACTTCAACTTGAAATGAGCTGCCTCTACTGAGAGTGAGCTGAGTGAACTTGAGTGAGCTAGTCGTGAGCTGGATTAAACTGTTGTTGAGCTACCCGGAGTTAGTGTAGGCTTCATATATGCGAGTATGCTTTGTGTGAGCTAACATAAGCATCCTTAAGGCATCACGGGAGCTCGAAGTAAGTGAACCGTGACATTCTCCCCCACTTGAACGGTTGACGTCCCTGTCAACCCTTAGTATGGCACGACCATGTCTGTAATTAGTTTCTTTTGGACTCCTTGTGGCCATGCCATGTTGTTGATATTACAGTTTGTTTGAGATTATCCCTTGTTTTTTGTTCACGACCTTCTTGTTGGTCCTCCAAGGGATATATTATTCCTTCGTCTCGATTCTTATGTTGGTGTTTGAACTCGGACCATTGATACACACTTGTACTTTCATTTGACTTGTGCCCGGCATCGTGATCCGCTCATTGTTTCTGTTGGCAATCGGGCAGGCATTTAAAAAGTGATTGCCTCCAGATCCGAAACATCTGCCCTTCTTCGGTCTTTTTTTTATCTTGGGTTTTCCCTTTTCTTGGTCGAGTTTCTTTTTCTCCTTGGGCTTCCCTCCCTTTTGGAGATCTTCCATTCCTTTGGGTTTCTTTCCTTTGGGAATTCTCGTGATCTTGTCTTGGAATTCCTCGGTCGTCTCCCCTTGACATGTGCCCAAAATAAATTCCATTGGTCGAGTCTCTTGTCGTGATAATTCGACAAGAGAGGCTTGTTAGACCTCTTCTACTTTCACGTTGATGTCGAAGGATTGTTGTTCGGCATTGAGAATGAGTAGATCGGGGGTCTATCTCTAAGATCCCATTGTTCGTAATAAATCGACACCAAGTAATACTTCGTCGCTTTCAACATTAGCGATCATAAAATCAGCCACTCCTTGTCAATCTCCGACTTGAACAGGTACATTGTAGGCCATGCGGCATTCTAGATGCTCGAAATCTCCTTCTGGTTTGACGGTAGTCTTGACATAGGAATAGCGAATACAATCTTATGCGGCCCTTTTAATTGTAAGGACGTTGTGTAACGACCTCGGATCTATTGATATTTTGGCCACCACATTTTGAAATTTTCCTTGAGTCGTCCATAGAGAATTGAAGGGTAATACGTCACTTATGTCTATGGCCATCTCCGGTATTGGTATTTCATCAGTGATTTGTCCTTGTGTCGAATTTGGGATGTTTGTTGGTTAGATATGGCATTCCTCGCCTTGAATCTCATTGATTCGCGCTTTGCTTTTCCCAACTCCCTTTGTACCCGAGTCCCCAAATTTGGAGGTCTTGGTAATGGTTGTCTTCTCCATCATTTTGAGAAGTGTTTTCTTCACGGGGCATGTACGTACATAGTGAGGCCCGTTACATAGGAAACAACTATTCTCACATGTATATTTGTTGTTTCTTTTGGGGTTTGTCGATGACCCCGTTCCCGTTGGATCGTCAGTTGCGTATATTGTAGACAAACTGCGATCTCGACTTCTTCCTTTTGGATTGGGTACTAATGGTACCCATATGCGGCCTTCCACCATAAAGGCCTTATTCCCTATAAATGTGACCGGCGCTACCGCCCTGATGAATTCCAGCCCCAAGACACAGGCATGGTCATCCATTGTTACGATGGTAAAGTCCACCATCCCCTCCCAATCCCCTACTTGGATTAGTACATCATAAGCGGTTCCATGGATAGGTATAGATGCGGAGTTCACGGCTTTCATGGTGTCGGTTCCTTGACCGTACTTGATACCCAACCTCTTGGCTACTTCTTTGGTCATGAAGTTGTGAGACGCTCCCGTGTCAAGCAGAGAGACAATAGGCATGTCACTTACCCTTGCTTCAACAAACATTAAGTCATTGTCCTTGGTAGGCATACGACCTTTATTTTGCGAAGGTCCTTTGCGAACACCAGCGTCCCAGTGTGCTCCAGACTTCTTCTTTGATTCCTTGGACATGACATTGAGTAAACGAAGTGTACTCATGATGGCCTTCCCTTCATCGGACTCATCCTTATCCGCGTACGCCTTGGCCATGGCGTTCAATTTCTGCTTGTTTGGACAATTACGGATGAAATGCGGCCCTCCGCATAAGAAACAATCAGGTTGTTTCTTGTTTTCGTTGGACTTCTCCTTGGACTTGCCCCTATCGTCGTCCTTGGAGTTATATGAAGTCCTGCCACCCGTTGGCTTTGAACGATCTGAGGCATATCTTTCTCCATCGTTCCTCCCAGAAATTTTCGAGAAACCCTTCTTTAGTTTACTCAAACTTTCATATAGTGATTCGGCAACCGCAATAGCGTCACTCAAGGTCTTCACACCCCTACGCTTGATTTCTTGTTCGGCCCATTGACGAAGACCATCCTTAAAATAGAGAAGAGATAGTGATTCGGGCATACCGTCAATCTTAAGTAAGAGAGTAATAAATTTCTTGATGTACTCTCGAATAGATCCCGATTGCTTAAAATTTCTTAACTTTCTTGAGGCAAGTTCTCCGGCATTCTTGGGATAGAATTGTTTCTTGAAATATGCCTTGAACTCATCCCATGTATTTATGGTACACGCATCCCTTTGGATGTCGGTTTCTCTTCTTCTCCACCATAGGATTTCATCTTCGGTTAGGTACAAAGTTGCGGTGCTTATTTTCATTTTGTCGTCTTCCACAAGGACATTATGAAAGTAGCGTTCCATACTCCATAGAAAGTTGTCAATTGTCTTGGAGTCCCGATCGCCACTATATTTGGGCGGCTCAGGAATTTTCACCCTTGGGGTGTTTTCCCTGCCCGCTCCCCCACTTTCTCCGTCTTGGAGAGAAATAACCTCGACCTCAAATCGTCAACAACTTGTGCAAGTTCGTTGATCATACCAATTGCTTGTGTAAATTGGGGATTTGGCCTGTCGACTTCCAAAAATGCAAGCCTTTCATTGACTTGTTGCATGGCTTCTCGACACACACCTATATCGCCTTTTATCTTGCCAAAGCGTGTCTCGGTTTCTGCCTTCGTGTTCTTGGACTTCTCGGCCGTTGGGTTTGTGTTTATTTCCGCTCCCGACATTCTTCGATGGTGATATCAAAAATAACTTGAAGAAAATAAAATAATATGTGATTTTGATGTAAACCTTTGTCTTGTAACCACGTTACTTTGATGTAAAACTTGGCTTGGAAAACCTCGTTTATTTGATGTAGATGAAGCATTAATTGGTCGAAAACTGGCTCTGATACCACGTGTCACGTACTTATTCTTCTGAAAGAGAAATACGTGCGCCACTCGTACCAAGACACTCGACTTGGTACGAGTCAGGCCTTCGAAATGATATCACTTGAGAATATTTGAGAGAAAATAGCAAACGTACAAGAGTTGCAGCGGAAAGATTAAATATTATTGATAATAATATGAGTTTGTACAATGCTTGAAATGCAGAAATAAAGATTACAATATGTTTGCTGAATGATTACAAATTGGTTGTAAATTGAATGCAAATTGAATGAATGAAAAATGAGGCATAATGCCTCCTTATATAGGCGCTTAAAAGGGTGGTTGGGGTGAAGGAGTGTGATGCTCGCTCCTCTTAGTAGATGGTGTGAATAAGGGGATAAAAATCTCCTTATTCCTCTTCAAATAGGCGTCCAAATAAAGTGTATGGAGTGAAGGGGTGCGACCTTCACTCCTCTTGGCGTTTGGCGGGAGGCACGAGTGAAGGGGTGCCTCTTGTTCCTCTTCATGGTTGGTGGCAAAGGAGAGAGGGAGTGAACCATTGTGTTCCTTGAGGATTGGCGCCAAAATGAAGGGGTAAGGGGGTGTATGTGTGTGTGAGAGAGGGAATGGATAAGGATGCCAAAGAGGGGGTGTATTTGTGTGTGAGACAGGGAATGGATAAGTATGGGTATGGATAAGGATTAATAAGGGGGATGTATGTGGACAAGGGACTTGGTGCAAGGCCCTAGGACACATCCCTTGGCATATTCGCACCTACTCGGCATGGTTGGACTTGTGGACTCCGTAGTTGCTTACCCAGCTAACCTCAACTTGAAATGAGCTGCCTCTACTGAGAGTGAGCTGAGTGAACTTGAGTGAGTTAGTCGTGAGTTGGAGTAAACTGTTGTTGAGCTGCCCGGAGTTAGTGTAGGCTTCGTATATGCGAGTATGCTTTGTGTGAGCTACCATAAGCATCCTTAAGGAATTACGAAAGCTCGAAATGAGTGAACCGTGACACTTAGCTTCTACGGAGTAACAAATTAGTCTCCTCCTTTCCTAAACTAGTAACACTTGATGCCCTCGATTTTCTAAGGTAACCTTTCACGTTTCCTTGTTAGAGAATGGAGAATGATAAACGGTTAGAGCACCCACAATAGAGAAGATAGTTTTATCCTCTTATTTTTTGTCTTTCTTTCTAATTTTTTGACACCTCATCCCCTCTTTTATCCACCTCATTTCCCACTATCTACATCTTCTTCATTTTTATTACATCTTTTTTCCTCCACAATAGAGAGAATCCTCTTATATTACCTTTTTTTATTATTATATTTATTTTATTTATATTTACTATTATGGGTTACTTATATTGTTTTAATAATTTACAAATTAATAAAATTAATTTTAAAAAAAGTTTGTGCTGCTAAATTAAATAACATATAAAATTCATAAAATAAAATACATAAAATTCATAAAACAAAATACATGAAACTTAACAATAAATTATAATGCATATTTTTAGTTTATGTTCGAGCCTTGAAACATAGTCCATATATGTTCCAACAAATATGAATGTACAATAACAATTAAAAGTATATTGAGTACTTTTTTTCCATAATAAATAAAAATTATAAATTAAAATATTATCCATATGGCAAATAAACATTAGCTTGTGGGCACAAGGGCATATGTCCCATTTCCTCTATTTTCCTCTAAAAGTAGAGGATGCACCCATTTTCCTCTATACAAGAGTACACCCAACATAGTTCCCACAATAGAGAGGATGTTCTCTTAAAGGAGAGAGGGTTAAGAGGAGGCTCAATCTTCTCTATTGTGGGTGCTCTTAGCCTTCCAACGAAAAGCAAGTTTTTTAAAAGCACAAATTCTCATTTGTGACGGCGATATCCGTCACAAGATTGTGACGGATACCGTTTTCTCTCACAAAATGCTCATTGAGAGGTGAGTGGGAAGCAGATGGGGGCTGCCCCACCTTGTCCCCTCTCCCTTTTTGTAAGAGGTCACAAGCTTGTGACGGGATTAGCGCGTCACAGGCAAGACTAGCTGTTTTAAAAGTCATATTAATGTCCTACCTATTTGTGTTTTGTGTAACATTATATTGAAAACAAAGATTATTTCTTTTACGAATTTCCTTGATTGGTTCTGTTATCCAAGACATGAATATTATTAGCTTTAACAATTTTTTTGTCAAATTATGATAATATTACAAGTAAAAGCTTTCCTATGAAACTCAATTATCTCAAAGACTTAATTCCAAAAGATGATTTTATTAAAATTATCTTTATTTAGTGGAATGCATGTTTTTATAGAAATGACTATCTTTAACAATGTTCACATCAATAGCAGTAAAATTATTATTTTGTGTAATAATAGCATTAAGATCTGGAATGAGATTATAGACATAAGGATCTCAACAATCCCGAAAACGACAAATAAACTAGAATCAATTCTAGTATGGAAGAAATCTGGTGGAGAAACCTATAAACAATTTTCTAAAGCTAAAATTTGACGGTTCGAGAATAGAAGGTAATAAAGTTACTTTAGGATATTGTATAAGAGATAATAATGGCAAAGTCGTTTTGTTAGGAGTAAAAAAGTGCGGATCTAATAGTATTTTTGTTGCGGAACCCCTCGCTTTAAAAGTAGGTATTTTAGCCGCTAAACACTTGGGAATCTCAATGCTAATTATGGAGGGTGATAATTTATGTGTTATTAACTCACTTCGTAGTACTTCGCAATTTCCTTGGGAAGTCTATAGTATTATTAAGGATGTGAAATTAGACCTTCATTTGTTCGATGAAGTGATAATTAAACATTACTTTCGTGAAACCAACAAGGTTGATGACTCCATGGCTTCTACTGTACATTCATATCCAACTCTTTCAAGCTGGGTTGAAAGTCAGTGGCTTCAACTTACCTCACTCATTCGAAAGGATGAGATATGTTGGTTCCCAGAGGATCAATTTAGTTTTCTTATCTTATAAAAAATAGCATATATAAAGAAAACGATTAGTCTCTATTAAGCTTAATGTCTATTTTTAATTTAAAACAAGTTAAATTATACTTCCTCCGTCTCGATCAATTGTTGTCCTTTGATTTTGACACAAAGATCAAGGAAAAAGGAGGAGGTCAATTATAAGATGACAAGTGGATCAAATTAAGTGTGGAGGATCAAATTGTTCATCAAATACAATCCTAAAATAGAAAAAAATAACAATTGACCAAGACACCTCAAAATGGAAGAGGATTATAAATGATCGGGATGAAGGGATTACTCGGTATCAATTATTACTCCGTATTACTTGGGTAGTTTTTTTTTTTGAGGGAAACCCACAAGGGCTTAATTCATATTATCACGATCGTACGCAGCCAACAAAACAATGTTCGGAGGAAAATCCTCGACCCAAACACGCGTACCAACAGACCATGGCACCACATGAGCTAGAGCGTGTGCCACCCTATTACAATTACGCTTAACAAAGGAAAACTCTACTTGAATAAAAGAAGAACATAAAACAAAAATCTCGTCGTAAATAAGGAATAAATCACTTCGTCCTCGAACTCGATTCTTCAAATCTTGGACGACTCCGAGACAATCACTTTCCACCTCCACCCTCAACAGACCCCGCCGTCTAGTCTCACTCAACCCCATCAAAACAGCTTCTGCCTCCAACAATTGCGGTTCTCGATCCACCATCTCTTGCCTCGTAGCAGCCCACAAAACACCCCCTCCTCGTCCCTGCACACCGCTCCTAACCCCATCCCCAACCCTTCCATCTTTCTCGCATCAACATTCACTTTACTCCACCCTTGCCTAGGCTTCCTCCATCCTGTCCCTATTGCCACCTCCTCATAAACCTCCCTTCGACCAGCCCCTTCCTCCCTCATCTCCTCCACCAACTCACGCACACGACTTAGAACCGCATCCACACTCCACTGCTTTCCATCAAACACCACTTTATTTCTTGCCTCCCATATAGCCCATAAACCAGTCATGAAAGTCACACTCTCGCTAACACCCAGCTCCCTCACCACCGCTTCCACCCACTCCCTCACCCTCTCAAACCCGACCTCCTTCAATGCCTCAATCCCCAACCCGTCCCAAATCCCCCCAACCCAATTACAACCCCACACCACATGAAGGCTAGTCTCCTTGTTACACGAGCACATCGGGCATTCATCATCAACTTCACTTATCCTTTTAGCAATGTTACCTTTTGTGGCGATGGCGTCATTACAGAATTGCCACACAAATACCTTTATGCGAGGTAGCACAGGTGTTTTCCAAATCTTACCCCAAGTATTACTTGGGTAGTTTTTAGACATTTTACTTTTGTGCTATTTATCTTTCACAAATTTGCATTTAAGAAGGTACCATCCGTCTTAAATTTATGACGGATTAAGTATCATACTACATTACCACTTTTGTATATATTATATTTTCACAAGTTATGTTTTAAATTTAAAACGGATAATGACGTCAGATAATTACCCTTTATCTTTTGGGGGCTCCTAGCATTGTTTTTATGTTATAAAGAGGATAATGTCTACGAACTGTGATTGATGTAAATATAATAATCATTTGTTAGAGAGAATAATCACAAATTCTCATTTAAGTTTAACTTTATGAGATGTCCAAGGCAAGAACATAATGCATTGATCAGATTAATAAAAGTTTTGTCTCGTTTTTGGTAGTGGCCACTAAAGTGTGTTATTTGACCGTTTTATTTTCCGATATAGGAAGAGTTATTAACAACCTACTCTATCTTATTCACTCATTTTTTCCCTCTTTATTTATTTGTGGTACTCGGATTATTTTCCCTCTTTCATATATATTTTGGAAAATTTTGTGTTGTTCAAATTCAATTATATATGCATGTGGGTTAGGGTAGCGTAGATTGTTTTGTGTGGTACAAAATCAATTCCTTATTTCTTGTGCAAAATAAAACAACGCGAAAGTGTTAATTAGGCCCTTTAACTTTATTCAATTGTGAAATTAGGCCTCATAAGTTTTATTTAAAGCAATCAAACCCCTTAAGTTTCACCAAAAGTGAAATTCAACCCCATTTTCATAATCTTCACCAAAATCTTATATTAAAATCACTTTTAATACAATTTATCAAATGTAAAATATTTTGTTTTATAATTTTAGAAATTTTATATTTATATTAAATATTGAGAATTGTTTTAATTTGAATATTATAGTATATAGATAATTTATTATATATGTATGAATATCATATAATTTATAAATAATTTACTAAATATGTATGTAAAAGTGTGTTTCAATGATTAATAAATTATGTAGAAATTTGTAAATTTACAATTAGTAATTTTTAGTTATTTAATAAATTGTTTAATACTAATATAAAATATTTTTAATTAAAATTCTTGTGAAAATTTAAAAAATGAGGTTGAATTTCACTTTTTGTGAAACTTAAGGGGTTTAATTGCTTCAAATAAAACTTACGGAGCCTAATTTTACAATTGAATAGAGTTAAGGGGTTTAATTACCACTTTCGCGCAAAATAAAAAGGGAGAGAAATAAGAGAATAAGAGGGAGTATATGATAAAAAAAATCCTAATCGTCCTACTTGTGACCGACCGTCTTCAGCTTATGATCAATCTCTCAAAGTCATTATCCCATTTGCCCTTTCACTTGATCGTTGTGAAAGGTTTTTTTTTGTTTTTGAAAAGCTAAGAAAATTTCTAAGAGGCCTATTTAAAGAGACGATTTTGTCATGAGAATTTGCGTAAACAATTTACGTTCAAATCCATAGATTTTTTGCCTATGTTGATGTGACAGATTTTTCTAATGTAAAGAGTGCAACTCTTTTCTAATGTCAACAACTTGCAGTTGCCTCGTGTCATGACTCTTGATTTGACATAGCATACATTCGTTGTTGAGATTCTCAGGTATCATTGAGATATGGACTTGGCAAAATCGGAATTACGGGACGACCCGTGAGATATGGACTTTAGACTATTCTAAGGTAAGACCCTTCCGAGGTAAGATCACTGAGTGGATCGTGATCTTATTGAGTCATTTTAATAACACTTTAAATTAGGATTAAGATGATGATTTTGGCGATCTTGAAGTACGTACTCAAAGTTATTTGGTGATCTTCAGTTGAGTTGGTGACCTTGTTGGTGATCCGGTGGTTGACACTCTTCTATTGGTTGTAAATAAAAAAAGGACAACCATCAAAACAAAGGGAAGATGACCTTTGGTTGAGTATGGTGACCCGGTATGTGACACTCTTTTAATGGCTGAAAAGTGGAAAATGATTGGGTTGCTGACCCAGGTCGTGCACTAGTAGAAAAAGTCGCATTGACATCGGTTATTTTGCCCCATTTACATCAGTTTTGTGGCGATGTTTCTAGAGGCGACATAAATAGTATTTTTAACCTTAACATCGGTTTTAATACCCCAATGTTAATGGCATATAATTTACTTCGTTTACTAGGTAAAACCGATGTTAGTAGCATTTAAATTACATCGGTTTAATTTCTATGTAAAACCGATCTTAATGGCACCTAATTTACATCGGTTTTGGTGCAGCACCGATGTAAATATTAACTTTATTTACATCATTAATTGACTAAAACCTGTTGGAGTGAGTGGCCTCCAGAATATTGCGTCTACATAATAAATCTCGTATAAGGAATATCGGGGATTTTTTTTATATGTCAGTTGATTAATGTTTATCGGTAACGCTCGGCTGACTAGAATTTGACATTACAGTCGTGTGACGGCGGTGATCAACTGATCCCTTTAGGTCACACCTATAGGATGACACCCAAAATTGAATAAATCAATTTAATGTATGAGATACAATATAATTACTTCCTTGTATTGATTGACTTTTAATAAGTCGTGTGAATGTATTATTTGATGATGGGTTACGAACTCGGGCCAAGAGAATTTATTATTTAATTATGTGATAATTAATTAATAAATATTAATTAATTATTTTTATACGAACTCGGGCCAAGAGTATGTGTGTATATTGTGAGGCGGAGGTAATTAGCTATTTAAATTTACAAGAGTTTGAAAATTAGCTAATAAGGAATCATAAAGCACGTTTTATATTGATGAAATGGTCTAATAATTAAGTGGTCATTAGTTGTTAGTTTGTATTATTTAAGTGTTAAATAATCAAATTAATATTTAATTATATAAGATTATTAAATATAAGACTTATAAGCATTTGTGAGACAAATGTCGAAAATCAAAATGGACCAACGAAGGTCCATTTGGACCGGTTTTATAAGGCCTTAAAAGACCACCACTTGTCAATATTTTGTGACATATTATACCCGAGATGTTCCTCCCATTTATTTACATTTAAGAGGCCTATATATACCTCACTATACACAATTGCATGGGTTGGAAAATTTTAAGAAAAAAATTCTCCTACTCTCTCTTGTTTGGCTGGTTGCTTTAGAAGAAAAAAAAAATTCTTCATCCTTTTCATCAACACTTGATCAAATAGTTAATCACATAATCATACATTTATCATGGGAATATGTTGTGAATCTTTCAATATTTGGTTTATTAATGTGTGCCCTTAGGGCACACGTTAGAAAAACCAAACAAATAAATACACACATAATTATATACATCAAATATTATTAGTAGTAATAAAAATATAAGGTTGTTTATTATTACCTGGTTAGTAATTATAAGACATTTTGGGTTGATTCTTGGGTGCCACTTAGAGGAGGATTCAAGTTAGAAAATTAAGAAGGATCATCCAAACCTTATTAGCTCAAGAATTACAAAGGTACGAGACCTTTGTAGTGCCCAAATCTTGCCTAATTTGCATAGTGAGGAATTTTCCTTTCCTTATTTTCCTTTTTATTTTTATTTTTATTTGCATGCATGTACATTTTAGACCTCCTAATAAAATTAACATGTAATTTTATTATCACTAAGGTAGTCTTACATGTCCGAAAATACTAACAAGTAGTATCAGAGCAATGTTAAGTACATGCAAGTAACATTTAGACGATTTTACGAGTTTATACGATAAAATTGGTAAAATATGATATTTTGTTGTTAAAACTAGTTTTATCACAAAATATGGTTTTGCATGTATATAATCTGGTCTTGAGTTAATATGGTTTGAAAATTTTATTTTGTAAAATTTAATGGCATTTTATGACATTTTAAGACATAAATAAGGCATAAAATTGAATTAAAATGCATTAATCTTAATTAAGGGTTAATTAACTTATTTTGCATGTTGATTTTATGCATATTTATTTGAAAATAATCATATGCATGTTCTATTTATGAGAAGTAGAAATTTTAAAATTAATGTGATTAATTTAGGTTGTTTATTGATTTTTATTTGATAAAACATGGTAAATAATGGTTATTTTACAAATAAATATTTGTTTTAACTTTGGGGTCGAATTTTTTTTATTTTTATTTTTAGCTCCTGGAAATTGTTTCAAAATGTTCAAAATTTTATATTGAAGTCATTTAATTTTTAGTGATTTAATTTGGAATTAAATCGTAAAATTGTTACTTTATCGATAAAAATTGCAAATTGTTTTAAAACAATTTTATGGCCAAATGTTTCTCATGCATGTCATTTTGGTGTATGACAAGAATGTAAAAAAATTTAAAATTTGATTTTTCTATAAAAGTTTTAATTAAATTGAGTTTTTCATAAAAGTTACAGAGTATGAATTTTTAAGCTATTTTATCTATAAAAAAATAATTTTAAACCCATTGAACCACAAAATAATTAGTGGAAATAATTATTTTGTGGTTAGACCAGATTAGTATGATAAGTACATCATAAAATTATTTTAAGAATTGATTAAGAATTTTTAATGGTAAAAATTCCGTTAAAGCAAGCTCAAATGATCGTTGTTGGCACCTCAAAAAAAAAAATGATCGTTGTTGGTAAGTTAGACGATTTGGCATGACATTTTAAATATTGTGTAATACCCCTCATATTCTAAGGTTATAGGACCGTTGGTGTGTGTCTAAGTATAAGGTAGGCCATGAAAGACTAATAGAGAGCTTGCACAAATGTGTCATACTTGAAAATGTGATCACTTGTTTTATGGGAATCTTCAAACGGTCATATCTAGATTTTTAGAGCTTATATGAGGGTTATTCAACTTGGAGGTGAAAGTTTATTGTCTTAGCTTTCCAACGCATGGTTACAAACTTTATTTCGTTAAGTAACGAAGAAATGACAACTGTTTGAATATCAGTGCGCAAAGCTGAACTCGCTGAGTGATGTTACGCGCTAATCTATTTCTTAATTTCGCACCTTCTGATAATAATTCCTAATATTATAATATTATACTATTCCTATCTCAACTTATTATTATTGTTGTTGTTGTTGTTGTTGTTGTTGTTGTTGTTGTTGTTGTTGTTGTTGTTGTTGTTGTTGTTGTTGTTGTTGTTGTTGTTATTATTATTGTTATTATTGTTGTTATTATTATTGATATTATTACTATTATTATTGCTACTATTATTACTACTATTATTACTATTATTATTATTATTATTATTATTATTATTATTATTATTATTATTATTATTATTATTATTATTATTATAATTTATCTTTTCAACCTACCTTAGATATTTTCATTAGTTTAATTATTAAAAGGACTTTTCTAAAACCTTTATACTTCTCCTACCAATTTTTTTTTTTTTTTTTTTTGGTGAAATGTGAGATGTATATATATATATATATATATATATATATATATATATATATATATATATATATATATATATATATAGAGAGAGAGAGAGAGAGAGAGAGAGAGAGAGAGAGAGAGAGAGAGAGAGAGAGAGAGAGAGAGAGAGAGGAAGGATCAAGTGAGTCCACCAAAAAGAATTGAGTCCCTAAGTCCTCTTAGGAGCCATTGAAAAGATAGGATGGAGGGTTGAGATTGAAGGGGAAAAGGAGGGGATTAAGGCTAAAATGAGAGATTAATGCTAATGTAAAACACACTCTCTCACTACCTCACTAATCAACCCTTAATTTCACTATATAACCTTTCTTTTTCCACCCACTTCTCTCTCCTATCACACAAACACCATTTCTCTCATCTCTCTATAAACCAAAAAATCCAAAAAATTCAAAAAACACAAAAAAAAAGTTCCCTCCTCTCATCCTCACCACCACCGAGGGCACCGACCACACCCACCCTACCCTACCCCGACCGGTCAGCCACCACGCACCACCTCACCCTCTCCTCCGTCGACCACCACACACACGAGCCAACACCACCACCACGCACCATCCTCTCATCCTCACCGTACCACCACCACGCACCACGCACCATCCTCACCCGACCCCACGACAACCTCCACCGCCACCTACCCACGCCCACCAACCGTACCACCACCGACCCACCACCCTCCTCTCATCCTCACCACCACCGACCCACCACCCTCAACACACCACGACATATGCCGCACCACCACCACTCACCCCGACTCCCACACTCCCACCTTCACCCACGAACACCACCACTCACCACCGCCACCTACCACACGCCCACTTTTAGACCCACCACTCCCACCTTCCCACACTCCCACCTTCACCCACTTTCAGATCTGTCACCCACGAACACCACCACTCACCACCGACACCACCACCCACCACAAATACGCACGCCCACCAACACCCCACGACAACCACCACCGCCTCACATCACCCCACGACTGCCGCCACCAACAACACCCACCAAAAACTCCCACAACCGCCACTTCCTCCTTTCTTCTTTTAGATCTGAAAACTAATTTGTTTTTTTAAAAAAAAAAAGTTAATTTCTTTATGTTGTTGTTGATGTTCCAGCATCTTTTTTGATGTGTTGCTTTTTGATGTGTTTTTGTTCTCTTATGTTGTTGATGTTCAACGTCCTTTTTTTTTTTGGGTTTTTTTTTATATTTATATATATATAAAGGTTTTGTTGATTCCAGCGTCTTTTTGATTTTTTGTTCTCTTATGTTGTTGATGTTCAGCGTCCTTTTTTTTTGTTTTTTTTTTTTTTTTTATTTATATATATAAAGGTTTTGTTGATTGGTTTGTTTTGTGTATACGGGTTTGTTTGTGACTTTATTTCATGGTTTGTTTTGTATATATATATACATCATTTTTTAATTATTATTTTCATTTGTTATTGTGGGTGTTAATTTTTTGTTGCATATCTCGTCTTTTTTTCTTTTTTTTCTTTTATAGATCTATAAAGTTATACTATGGTGATTTCAGATCTATTTATTTTTTTGTGTTATTTTAAAGTTACACTCGTTTTTCTTTAAATTTACACTTGTATTTCCTCTCATTTACACTCGCATTTCTTTACATTTACACTCATAAATTTATATTTACACTCATATTTCTTTACATTTACACTCGTATTTCCTCACATTTACACTTGTTTTTATTTAAATTTACACTTGTATCTCCTCACATTTACACTCGTATTTCTCTTAAATTTACACTTGTATCTCCTCACATTTACACTCGTATTTCTTTAAATTTACACTCATATTTCTTAACATTTACAGTCGTATTTCTTAACATTTACACTCATATTTCTTTACATTTACACTTGTATTTCTTTACATTTACACTCGTTAAAATTATATAAATTTGCACTCATATTTTTTGTGGATATGAGTTGGTGGGGAAGGACGATGATGGTGGCGTTTTTTGGTAGTCGGACTAAAGTTTTACTCGTAAAGGACAAAGTTACACTTATAAAGGACCAAATTCACACTCAAAGGACAAAAGTTACACTCTAAAACCTTCAAATTGACTAAAAAAATCAAATTTACACTCTTAAAATGTTACATTTACACTCGTAAAACTTCACATTTACACTTGTAAAATGTTAAAATTATATAAATTCAAAATTTCCGTCACAAAAAATCAAATTTACACTCTTAAAATGTTACATTTACACTCGTAAAACTTCACATTTACACTTGTAAAATGTTAAAATTATATAAATTCAAAATTTTCGTCACAAAAAATCAAATTTACACTCTTAAAATGTTACATTTACACTCGTAAAACTTCACATTTACACTTGTAAAATGTTAAAATTATATAAATTCAAAATTTCCGTCACAAAAAATCAAATTTACACTCTTAAAAATGTTACATTTACACTTGTAAAATGTTAAAATTATATAAATTCAAAATTTCCGTCACAAAAAATCAAATTTACACTCTTAAAATGTTACATTTACACTCGTAAAATTTCACATTTACACTTGTAAAATGTTAAAATTATATAAATTCAAAATTTTCGTCACAAAAAATCAAATTTACACTCTTAAAAATGTTACATTTACACTCGTAAAACTTCACATTTACACTTGTAAAATGTTAAAATTATATAAATTCAAAATTTCCGTCACAAAAAATCAAATTTACACTCTTAAAAATGTTACATTTACACTCGTAAAACTTCACATTTACACTTGTAAAATGTTAAAATTATATAAATTCAAAATTTCCGTCACAAAAAATCAAATGTACACTCTTAAAATGTTACATTTACACTCGTAAAACATCACATTTACACTTGTAAAACTCATACACTCGTAAAACATCACATTTACACTTGTAAAACTCATACAACATTACATTTACACTTCTGAAATCTTAAACTCAAAACTGATTAATTAGGGGCTAGAGAGAGAAAGAAAAATTAATTAATGTATAGAAATTTGATTAGTGGTAAATTTTTTTGGTAATTTTCAATCTCAACCATCCATCTCAATCCAACCATCCACATTTTTTTCCTTTTCTTTTTAAAGGCCTTTAATCAAATTCATCTTAACCTTCCATTTAGTCCATCCAATGGCCCTTAGAGGGACTTATGGACTCAATTTGAGAGGAGGACTCATTAGATCTTACCTATATATATATATATATATATATATATATATATATATATATATATATATATATATCAAAAAATAAAGTTCATGGGCTACATATCAACTAATGCCAATTACATAATTCCAATTTCCTTAAGCCATTCAAGTTCTAAGAAAGTAAGCTTGTTTCTGTCCCTTCCTTGAGCTCTCAGCTTCATGTCATCAACAATGTTAGCAGCAACCTTCTGTGGCTTTAGAAGAATACCATCAATCCTGCACTTATTTCCATGAAGCCATACATGATAAATAGCTCCCAAGATCAGTCCTGCCTGCACCCCTCTCTGCATCTTAGTGCCAGTAGCTTGAATACACCAGTCCAGAACATTGCCAACAGGTAGATTTAGGCCAGTTTTCAGCTGCAGATGTTGGACTATCCTGAAGCTGTAAGAACACCCAAAGAAGAGGTGTTCCAAGTCTTCTGATGCCTTTCCACATAACCAGCAGCTATCATCAATGTCCACCCCATATCTGATCAACTTATCTTTGGTTTTGAAAGCTCCATGAGCAAGAAGCCACCCCATGAATTGATGCTTTGGGACCACCCATTCATTCCATATCACCCCATCCTAGCTAACCTTAGAACGAGCCCCCATGAGCCATTGATAACAGTTGGCAGTAGAGAAACCTACCCCCTGTATATCCCATGTCCCATTTGTGTAGGCAGCAGCCAAATCCTCTTTTATCTCCTACCAATTTATATAAATACCAAACCTATGCCTCAACATCATAATTATTCTTCTTTATAAACTCAATACATATTGCGAGGAGACCTTTTGTGAGACAACTTTAAGACGAAGTTTTCACATTGCACTAATTAAATTGTGTTGGTGAATTTGTGGAGGAAGTTTTTTGATTATTTGATTGCTTGTGAAGATTTGCTAAGGTAGGTTAACTACTCAACTATACTATATTGGTAATTGGAGAATTGTTGAAGGATGGATTATTGTTGTAATTGTTGTTCTGAGCATATCGTCGTAATTGTTGTCTTGAGCATATTGATATCATTGTTGTCTTATGATCATATTATTGTCTTGTTGGTTAGTTGTCTGTTGTTGATTGGTTTGTGAAAGAGAATTGGTAATTTTATGAGATTAGTTGGTCGGTTAGGCACGAGATTGAGCCGTGGTCTTGTACGATTATGATCGGTCAGGCACGGGGATGTGGAAGTGTCGTGGTCCTATACGTATGATGGTCGGACATGCACGGTGGCGTTAGGGTTGGGCCGTGGATCTGAGCAGTACACCGTGTGGTGTCGTGTGTGGAGTGTTTGGTTGAGGCGTGTGATGGATTCCACGATTAAGCCGTGTGCGCTGTGTGACGATCTTGGTTTGAGCCGTGTCCTCATCATGGACTAAGTGAATGGTTTCTTGTTCAACAATTTTGGAATGAGTTGTATGAAGATTCTAGGAATGTGCTCAACATGGGTTTAAATGGAAGATTCACCGAGGTTGATGATAACCAAACTTAGGCTAAGATAGAAGAGATGGCGGTTCATAACTCTCAACATAGTAGGCCAAGAAAAGCTACTAGGAGAGAGAGACATGAAGTTGACTCCGTCACACAATTGAGTGCCGATTTGGGTGCCAAACTAAGTGCCCATATTGACACAATAAACTTGAAATTTGAGAAAGTCATGGCCAAGCTCAATGAAGCTTCTCAATCACCCAAACAACTTGTCAATGCCATGGTGGCAACATCCTCAATCCCAAATGGAGTGTGTGAGAATTGTGGAACTTTGGGACATGATCAACAAGAGTGTAGGGGCACAAGTGAGCAAGTGAATGCTTTTCAAGCATACAAGAACGACACCCCTACTCAAAGGCCATACTTCAACCAAAACCAACCCTCTTACAATAAATCCAATGACTAAGCTATTGATGTTTAAAAAGCGATTCTCCAAATGCAAAAGAGCCAATAAGATTTCTTTGCTCAAATGCAAAGAGATAGCCAAGCCAAATACACTACCATCAACAATATCCTTGCTCACACCAAGATGTTGGTGACTTAATTGTCTCAATTGGCCTCTTCAAGTTCCCAAAGACAAAAAGGACAATTACCTCCTCAAAGTAATCCTCCTACAAGACATGAGACTATAAATGTCATCCACTTGAGGAGTGGTACAAGATATAAAGGACCCAAGATGCCAATTGAAGACAATATCATTAAAGAAGATGTTGTCAAGCAAAGTGATGTGGTTGAACCATTGAAAAGGAATCCTAAGCTCGTAGAGCCAACTACCAATGACTCACAAAAACGATAAATGAAGAGAAGGCCAAAGAAGTTGAGAAAGAGCCTATTGTGATTAGACTTCCGTTCCCAAGTCGCCAAGCCAAGCCCAAGATTGATGAGAAACTTGGAAAGTTCATGAGATTGTGAAGAACTTAGAGATTTCTATACCATTCACGGAGCTAATAGACCATGTCCCGGCCTATACAAAATACATGAAAGATATCCTTACCAAGAAGAAGTCCATAAGGAAGTTGAAAACCATTGCTTCACAAAGATTAGTAGTGCAATTCTTCAAGGGAATTACCCACCTAAGCTCAAGGATCCGGGAAGCTTTTCCATTCCATGTACCATTATGACACCACGATCAACAAGGTACTATGTGATCTAGGTGCTAGTGTGAGTGTCATGCCATATTCAGTATGTGAAAGGCTAAGAGTGGGAGAAATCACGTGCACTAACATGACCTTAAAAATGGTGGACCGGACAACAAAGAAACCACTAGGGGTATGGGAAGATGTACCCGTGAAAGTTGGAAAGTTTTTCATACCGATGGACTTTGTTATTGTTGACATGGAGGAAGATTCCAAAATTCCAATCATTCTAGGAAGACCATTCCTACACACCGCTGGAGCGGTGATTGATGTAAAGCACGGGATACTCACCCTTGAAGTTGGTGATGAAACAATCACCTTTAATCTTGATAAAACTATGAGAGCTCCCAACTTGTTTGAGCCATGCTTTATGGTTGATCACTATACTTGGGAAGGTGACAAGAATAAGATGGAATATCCATTTAAATAACATGGGAAAGATGGGAATCTCAAAGAGAAGGGCAAAGAAAACGCCGCCCAATTGGAAGAAAGATATTGATGATGTTGATATAGCTCGATTCGGAAAGCATGAAATGTTTCACAACAAGAATGAGAGCTTGAAAAGCCCATGACAAGTATATATGAAGGCCTCTTTGTCCATGACAACAAATAAGAAGAGTTTCTCTTGCCAACTCATGATCCACCCAACATAGGGAAAGAAGCAAAAGAAGTATGCGGTCTATGGGATGACGAGTTTGAAGGACTTGTTAACACTACTACAAATACAGGGAACTACAACGGCCCTTTAACAACGCTTATTCACGAAAATCATCATAAGACGTTGTAGAATGGATGGCGCGAATTTTACCAAACTTAGTTACAACGGTTCTGTGTTGTTAACCGTTGTTATTGGTTTTAACAACGGGTCATACTTTCAAAACCGTTGTTAATATAAAAACTAATAACAACGGTTGAATCTGTAATACATTTGAACCGTTGTTAATAATTTGGCGCAAAATTAGTGAAAAGTAATTACAACGGTTTGTTTAGAACCCGTTGTTATTAGGTTGTAACAACAGTTGTAGACTGAATAACCGTTGTTATTAATGTAATGCAAATCTTAAGAACAACAGATTGCTTTATTCTGCTATACGCTACAAAACACAAACACAAGCTAATACTGCTACTATACACAAATATCATCTTCCATTCCTCCCTGATCGTCTCTCTGTCTTCATCTCCGTCACTGTTGTCACCGTCTTCTCTCCCTCATCGTGTTTATCAATTAGGTATATATGTTTCTTAGCAACGCTTATAGATATAGGATTGTATGTTCAATTTCCTGGCCTATGAATGTCGATTATTTTTGAATTTGTGAATTTTTTGGGTTATTATCTAATTTGTTGATAATTTAGCTTAATTGCTTTCCTGAATTTCGTTTATTTGTTTGTCTATTATTGAATTTTCTGAATTAGTTGCCTATATATTACGAATGTAGAAAAATGACTCGAACTTGGATGATTGATGCAAATATGAGTGACCGCAACTATAAGGATGGTTTAGCTAAATTTTATGAAGTCGTTTCGAACAATTTGAAAGGTTCTTCTAGTATTGCATGTCTTTGTGAAAGATGTGGTAATATTAGCTATATGGCTTTTCCGGACGTTAAAATACACCTAGAAAAGTGGAGATTTAGTCGATCCTATACACGTTGGATTTTTCATGGGGAACCATTAGAGGACGAGAATAGCTCTGAAGAAGATGATGTTGAGGTACACGAAAGGCTAACTGATGATCCTGAGTTTACCGAGTTTTTTGAGTTGGAAGAGTTGGAAGCAGAGAAGTTGAATGTTGGGTCTATAGATAATGAAGAGAATGATGACGAGTCGAATGCTTTTAAAGATGTAGGTGATGACACTATTAATTGGGATGACCTTAACAACATGTATGAGAAGTTGTGTGAGTCTGAAGCACCTCTGTATCCTGGTTGTAAGTTCATAAAAATGTCGGCTGTGGTGAAGTTGTATAATATCAAGGGGGCAAATGGGGTAAGTGACACGTGTTTCACTAGTTTTTTAGCCTTGATAAAGGAGTTGCTTCCAGATGGTAATGTTCTACCTGTTAAAACATATGAGGCAAAAAAACTAATAAGAGGAGTGGGTATGAAATATGAGAAAATACATGCATGTCCAAATGATTGCATATTGTATCAGAAATTATATCAAAACTTAACCAATTGCCCTAAATATTTGGAGTGGCGTTATAAGGATAAGGAAGGGATCCCGGCTAAGGTGTTGTGGTATTTTCCAGTGATACCAAGATTCATAAGGATTTATGAGAATCCCGATAATTCAAAAATGTTAACTTGGCATGAAACAGGAAGAATAAATGATGGAAAGCTAAGACACCCAGCAGATGGTATGCAATGGAAATCGTTCGACGCTAAGTATCCTGAGTTCGGCAATGAACCTAGAAACTTACGTCTAGCGCTGTCCACTGATGGAATGAACCCACACGGAAATATGAGTAGCCAACATAGTACTTGGCCAGTAGTGTTGGCTATTTATAACTTACCTCCATATGTGTGCATGAAAATAAAGTATTTGATGTTGTCGTTGTTAATTTCCGGCCCTAAACAACCTGGAAATGATATAGATGTCTATTTGGAACCTCTTCTAGATGATTTGCGAATGTTGTGGTATAGTGGGATAGAAGTATTTGATGCATATAAGAACGAAACTTTCAATTTGAGAGAGATGTTATTGTGTACAATATCTGACTATCCGGCTTATGGCGACCTTTCTGGGCACACAGTTCATGGGAAAGAGGCTTGTCCATTGTGTGGGGAGGATATCGAGTCTGAATACTTGAAGGCTTCTCGTAAGTATGTGTATATGGGAAATAAGAGGTTCTTGTATCATGACCATTGTTATCGCAAGATGCAGAAAGCATTCAATGGAAGACAAGAACTTCGTCAACCTCCTAGAATTTTGAGTGGGCATGAAGTTTATCAGAAAGTAAAGCATATTGAGATAGATTATGGGAAGAAGAGCGGCTCTAAATTGTCTACTCGTGGGTATAAGAAAAGATCCATATTTTTTGATAAACTTCCATATTGGCCCGACCTGGAGGTCAGGCATTCCCTCGATTTCATGCACATTTAGAAAAATGTCTGTGATAATATTATCAATACCCTTCTGAATGTTCTCGGTAAAAAAAAGGATAACGCCGCAGCTAGGGAAGATATGAAAATGATGGGTATTAGGCTAGAGTTGGCACCACAGAAGAGAGGTAATCGTACATTTTTACCGCCAGCAGCTTATACCCTTTCACGGAATGAGAAAAAAGAGTTCTGTGCATGCTTGAATGGAATTAAAGTGCCACATGGTTATTCGTCGAACATCAAAAGCCTAGTGTCGATGCAAGACCTAAAACTCACCGGGTTAAAGTCACATGATTGTCACACTTTGATGCAACAATTACTACACGTGGCTATTCGTTCCATTTTACCTGAAAAGTAAGATATGCTATAACTAGATTCTGTCTCTTCTTCCAGTCCATATGCGAGAAAGTCATCGATCCCGGTGACGCGGATTCATTGCAGGACCTCGTTGTAACCTCTCTTTGTCAGTTGGAAATGTATTTTCCACCCTCTTTCTTCACTATCATGATTCATCTGACCATTCACTTGGTTAGGGAGATTTTGTACCTTGGGCCCGTGTACTTGAGATACCAGTATCCTTTCGAAAGATTGATGAAAGTCTACAAGGACTATACATCTAATCGGTATCGTCCGGAAGGTTGTATTGCTGAGCGCGCTATTTTAGACAAAGTTCTTTCATATTGTTACGCTCATCTCTCCCCTGAGAAGTTGATTGGCTTTCCTAAGAATCATCATAGTGACTTGATGACCGGAAAAGGTATTAGGGGTCGGGTTGAAAAAATTGTGACACGTGAAATGCTGCATTTAGCACATACGTATGTGCTAAACAATGAAGATGAGGTGCAACCTTATATTCAACAACACAAAGATGAGCTCAAATACGATCACCCAAACAAGACCGAGAAGTGGATTGCAAACAAGCATACGAAGACGTTTGCAGAGTGGTTTAGGAATATTGTCTTAGAGTGTACGAATCAAACTGGTGATGACATCTCTCCTAGGTTACTATGTCTTGGTTTAGGTCCAAAAGCCAGGGTCACCTTTTACAGCAGTTTTGCCATTAATAGATATACTTTTTACACCCGCGAGCAAGATGAGTTGAGCACAATGCAAAATAGTGGTGTGAGTTCTGAATTTGAGGCAATGCACTTTGCTACTTCAATAGATAAAAAGTCTATTTGGGGAAAATGCCTTTATTATGGTGTTATTCAAGAAATATTGATACTAGATTACATTGATTTCACAATGCCTTTGTTTCGATGTAACTGGGTTGATAACAACATCCATTATGTCCGAAAGGATAAGATGGGATTTACGTTGGTCAATCTGGGTAAGGTTGGCAATAATAAGGATGATCCTTTCATAATGGCATCCCAAGCTAAACAAGTGTTTTATGTCACCGATCCTATGGATAAGAAGTGGTCTGTTTTACTGTCTATAAGGAGTAGAAGGAGTAGTCCATCCGATAATGGTGATGATGATCAGGATGTCGTTTTTGAGGGAATGGATCACTCTACCACTGTATCTTATTTCGACGATGTTGACACTAATCATGAGGACACTGAAAGCATCTATATGCGTGATGACCATGGTGAAGGTATTTGGGTTAACGAAGAAACTATGACATTCAAGAAACGTCCCCGATCCTGAGATGGTCCATAATGTAAGTTATTACTTCCTCTGTTCTCATATGATCTACCCACTGTATCTTATAATGAAATAGTAGCTTTTATTATCATTTTTAAATATATATGTAGATACCCGTATCCGTCGATATTGGAATTTATAGAGAACCCGACAAACACCCGATGATGATAGGACACATGTATTCTTTAGTTGTCATTGTCATTATTTGGAGCTCGTTTTACGATGTAGAATGGGCGTCGTCGATGAAGTATTTTATTAATTTAAATGATATTTAAATTATTGTTTTTTTAAGTGAGTTCATTTTATTAATTTAAATGATATTTAAATTAAAGTCTTTTTTAAGGTGATTTCAATTTAATTTATTTTATTTTGAATTTATTTTTCCAAGTTTATTTTATTGAAAATAAAATAAATAATTGATTTGAAAAATCATTTTATGAGTATATTTGATTTGAAAAATCATTTATTTTAATGTGTTAATCGATTTGAAAAATCGATTTAAAAATCGAAAAAAACTCGTTTTGAACAAGCGTTTTGGAGCTCGATTATAGCTCGGTTTTTGAGCCCGTTTTCTTTACAAGTTGGCACGAATATCGAGTACACTAATCAACCTAAGCCACTACCCATCCAACCCCAGTTCGAACCCCATAACCACGGCCCAAACCATGCCCCAAATCACCCCCAACCAGCCCGCAAAACATGAAACAGCCCCCCTGTTTTGCAGCTCAATCCCGAGTCCAAAACCCGTTCCAAACACCACCAAAACCCGTGCCCATTAACCCTAACCTATACCCTAATATCCTACCCATATTACCTTACCTTAATCCCCAAGAAAACCCCCCATACGAACCCTAGAAAACCCCCCAAAAGCTGCTGGACAGCAGCTATGCTCAGCCGAGCCCGTCTGCCTCTTCTCCCTTTTACCCTACTTTAACTCCTTATAAATACCCACCCTTTACCATACATTCATTCCTCTAAGTTCTCCATACATCCTACCTTCACTCACAAGCTTTAAACCTCAGAAAAAAAACCCTAATTGCCTCTCAAAAACCCTCCACAAAACCGACATCCAAACTGAAACAGTTTGTGTGTCCTCTTCGAAAAACAGTTCGTTCCTCCTTCAAACCTCCATCAAAACTAGAGTTTCTTGTTCCTAATTAATCATACAACATCCATATACACATTAGACAAAGATTTACGAGCCAAATTGCCCTTGAGAGTACACGAATTCCCTCGAAAAACAGAGTGTTATACACTATGTTTTCGCGGCTTTTTCCTGTCTGTCCAGTTCTGTTTGTGCTCGTTTTTCGTGCCCAATAACTCAAAACGATCAGGGGTTGCTTTAAGATCTCTGTTCTCCTCTCTTTCTAGTTTTCAAAACATCTTTTAAATTGAATTTTCATCGTGAAACGAGAGAGAAATCGCTGTTTGAAAGTTGCTGTCCAGATTCGATAAAAACGTGTTGTTTGCTTTGTTTCTTCGTCGACGACGGCCTCTCGATATAAAATCTACCATCGATTACGACCCAAGACGGTGTCAACGATACATGTAGGTCGAGGGTGCATCAAATCCTCTTCTTTCTTCCTTTTATTTCGTTTTTTATGTTTGTTTTTTTAGTTTGTTTTTGTTTGTTTATCGTTTTTTTGTTTATCGATTGTTCTAATTAACTACGAAACTAGTTTAGTCCGAGTATGAGTTAAAGTACCACCATGAACACCCGCGTTGACTTGAGATGGGAAAGAAACCGCTACATCAGTCGGTCGTACACCCCCGTCTCATTTACATATCCTCGTGTTCAAGGTAGGGCATTAATAAAACGAATTCTAACTTCGCTCTTCGCTTTTGACCCCTCTTTTGTTTCGTGTGATTCGACCCACCTTAGGACCCGTCACATGTTAGAATGACCTCTGATTTTTAACATATAACTCATTTAGATGACATTAGATTAATTTAATAACCTAATTAGACACTTTAGGGTACATCGACATAGCTTTAAAAATCAACTAACAATTCTGTAAATAATTGAATGCATCTCTCTCTTTCACATGATTTCTCGCTAGTATAAGAGTGCGTGACTATCACCTTCTTATTAACACTAGATGAGTTAATTTAATTAGCGAACTTGACCTGATTTGACCCCTTTTAGGCCGTGCAGAATACACCTTTGCGCGACATCCTCTCAATCGATCAACGTCGTTTCTAACTTGTTTTCTAACTCGTTTCCTAACCCGTTTCGCAATCATCTATCTAACCTAATGAATCTAACCTAAGAATTAGGGTATGCTAGATCGTGTGGGCCGTGTTTGGCCATGTCCTTGTAGTCCCTTTTCTCGTTTTTTTTTTCATCTTTATCTCGTTATTTCGTATCTTGTAATTACTTTGTTTATCGAGTCGTGTTTGTTAGTTTGGTTGTAATTTTCAAGTTAGCTTTCTTTTATCGAGTCAAAACCTTTTCTAAAAACCTTAGTCTTGTTTGGTTAGATGGTTGTGCCCCAATGCAAGTAAGAGCGTAGTAAATCGCATGTTGTTTAAAGCAACATGGCCCGATTTATGCTAATGCATGCTTTGGTGTGTGACCCAATGTCTAATTCGATGAGATTAACTGAAAGCACACATTACGAGGAGTGACCCAAGGCCGTGAGTCATGTAAGCCGTGGGCCACCCCTTTGTGCACGTTTTTCTAGGCCGAATGGCCGTGTAATGCGTCATGTACGATTTTGTGTATAGCGTTGTATTTTAGATCGAGTTGTATCTTTAATTTATCGTTGTGTCGGCATGAAATGCCTGGGTTGTAATAGGATAGATCCCAACGGCTCCCCCATTCCCATCAAGCCTTGTTTGTTTCGTTTATATGTTGTTAAATCAATCAACCCACATGCTAAATTACAACTTTGACAAAGTTAGTTTAGTTGCATCTAAAACGACATAGAAACTTCACATGTTAGGGTTTTAAAACGATGTTTGCATATCATATATCATAGTAGCTATGACCTTGTTTGAAATCCGACACTTGACTTAGTAGAGGCCGTTATCGACGGGCGGGGTTAGGTGTCCTTATGGGCTTCCTAACACGTACCCTCACCCCTTACTCTAGATCTATGGTTTGTGGATCCGTCTAAATACCATTGGATTACGAGAGTCATTCAAATCGAGTGATATAGGGCACAAGTCTTTATCTTTAATCACTCGTAGTCGATTGGCTTTATGCTTTTCGATGAAAGGTGTAAAGTTGACTTGAACGGTTCCAAGTTCCCATAAAACTTGGTGGCGACTCTAATTTGTCTTAATTCGATTCGAAAGAACCTCGAGTCGATTATGCCTAGTGTGGATCCCGCGGACGCAGTTCCCGAGGGCCTTGTCCACAATATATATATATATATATCTTCCTTTTAGTTTTTTTAAATAACTATCTCCACTGAACAGATTAGTAGAAGGAACTGCATATTTAATACAAACGTACTGGAAAACTTACAAGACCACAGGGTTACACATTATCTTTATTTAAGTTGCCTTTTCATACAGGCCCACGACACTGCTTATGATAGACGGATACAGACACACACAGTTTGACACTCAACAAATAACACACGACGTTGCTTGGAAGTTTCAGCCACAACCTGGTTGTAGACACGGACACATTTTGTAGGGGTTTTAGGGGTACATTGCTTGGAAAACAGCCACAACCTGGTTGTAGGCATCGACGCTTTCTGACCTGGCCGACTACTGCCCATCAATGATGGTCGCATACGGCACTTGGACATAGTCCACGGTATTCTTCAGAAGCTCAGCATCCGAGTCTGTGGCTACCCAGAGGTATGATTCGAGTGTTGACCTATTCGGAGCATTCCAGTCGTTCCTGCCATGGCCTCTGAGTTGAAACATCATGTCATGCTTAAATGCTGATTCTGCATGTACAGGTGATGTTCCAAACTGAATGAGTAGACTCCTTTTGAATCCCCATGGCCCCCATTGTGGCTTAACTTTGCTGACCGAGTATCCCAGCTCAATAAGCTTATTCCTCAAAGGATTAAAGCTCTTGGCGGCAAATTTTCCATTGTCTATATCTATGTGGCATGGGGCATTCATCAGGACACAATGATATGTACGACCTTTATTTTGAGTCATTTTCAGACCAGTAATTTGATGGTTTAATTTATTTGTGAGTTGTGGGGAGCTAATAGGATGCCTCTTTTCTGAATTTATAGCAAGTTTAAGATGTGTTGTATGTCTTTAGCTTTTGGTAGCTTTAAAAAGCCAATAGAACCAATGGTCATTGTTAAATAAAGATTCCCAAATTTGCATGGCATGATAAATCCTGTAGATATGCAGTATGCATGCATGCTGGTGTTGTCTTATTTTCTTGATCTTATTATTAGATGTGGATGCTATTGTTGAAATTGCTGAATAATGTTGCAGTATATAGTGCTTATGCTGTTACAGTATGTATTGTTACAGGTTTGGACTGTAATGGAATTACAATAATTTTTAAAAAAAGGTTCAACAATAACAACGGTTATATTTAAATTACCCGTTGTTAATACTTTCAACAACGGTTATATTTACATCACCCGTTGTTATTTCTATCAACAACGGTTATAGTTACACTACCCGTTGTTATTACTTTCAACAACGGGTGTAGTACTCCTACCCGTTGTCATTGATTTTGTAGACATATTTCATTTTGGCGCAAATTTGGTGAAAATATATTACATCGGGTATATTTTAACCGTTGTAATAAAGTTATGACAACGGTTGACTTTTATTGACCCGTTGTTATTAACATATAACAACGATTTTGTTTTGAGGACCCGTTGTCAATAGTTTGTCTTAATAAAAAACTAATTTACAAACACATACAGCATACCACACAAACACACACAACATCAGTTCAACCGTTGGTATCCTGAGTTTATTATTCTCTCTCCCCCGCTTTCTACATTCTCGTTGCCGGTCGTCGCCCAGTTTCTGACGCCCAGATTCTGTTGCCTTCCCTTATCATCATGCTCGTTCTCTTTATCATCATCAGGTATGTTCACTTTTATTTTGTGTTTCGTCATTAGGGTTTTAAGACGATCATCTGTGAGATTTGATTTATTTTGTGTTTCGTCATTAGGGTTACAGATTGATAGAGGACAACCTCGTAAGTAGCATGCATTCCCCTGTGAGATTTGATTTTTTTAATCACACTTGGACTTAATACACATTTACATGTATAACTGTTACCATGTTAATGTGTAGGTGGCAAAGGGAGTGACCGACTTGGATCGGCATGTAACTTATAAAGAAGGGAACACGCCTAAAGGATCCCGGTCGCGTGACAAATATGATGAGGAAGTGTTGGCCAACATAGTAAGCATTATTTTATTAAGACGAGTTCATTACTAACTTTATTATTTTAGTCACAAATATAATTTGAAGTTTATTTAATATATTATAGGACAAGGTATTGAAGGAGGTAGAAGAAGGGAAATTCACTCCCAATGGTCGTGATGACGTTCTTGCTAGAGCGATCGACCGACCCAAACATCCAGGTCGATTGAGGGGCGTCCCGTTACAGGTTAGAGTAACGAAATATTATGGGACAACTGCCCCGAAAAAGAAGAAAAGGAAGACTAAGGCTGAGAAGGCTGACATGGTACCATTTATTCTATTATTTTCATTTAAGTTCAATTCACATGTTATTGTTGGGATAAAAATTGCTGAAACATTATATTCTTGGCATGCAGGTTCAGTTAATGGCATCCGTACTACTAAAGATGAATGCTGGAAGCAAGCTTTCCGAAGAAGAAGTGAAGATGATGGAGGATGTCATTAAAGGGAGTAATAAGGTACAACAGATTGGTCAAGAGGCCGAGAACACTACTACCTTGGCAATACATGAGAAGGAAGTATCGGTCAACGAGATTCAAAAAGATCAGGTACCTAATGCTTCTGAAGTTGTAATAACTAAAGCTGATCAGGTACCTAATACTTCCTTATTTTTCTTTTCTTTTTTTTTGGGTAAGATCAGGGGGTGTGTTCCCTGCCAGCTCTAATGCTATAACTTCTGACATCGTACCATTGGTTAATTTTATTAGGTAAATAATGGGTCTGAAAAGGAGATGCAACTTGAGAAGACGGCTGATGGAAAACAGCATACATCCCCTTCAAGTCGGTTCTTGTTTTTGATAAGGTATGCATGAAGTGTTTAATTAGTTAAATTTATATGAATTCTATTAAATTTTGGGATATAATAATGTATGTGTATTCTTCAGGCCGTAAACAAGAGGCCAGTTATTCTTGCTGACCCTAAATTCGAGAAACCAATTGTGCGTGTTGGCCGGGCTCTTGTAGAAGTGCCCACCAAATCAGTAGCGGAAACTGTAGTGGTTGTTCATGGAGAAAAACTTTTGCCGAATCATAGAAAAGTGGAGATAACTGAAGTCTTTCCAGGCCATGAAAACTTTCAACTGCCCGTCCCAGTTCGTGACGACATTACCATTCTGGGAGACGCAGTTGGAAGTTTAATCCAATGGCCTGAATCTCACGTCTTCCTGGCTCGTTCGTCTCCGCCTCAGCCGAAAGCAGTTGGGGTTAGAAAAAATACCTTTATATGTTAAATTTTTAATTGTTGAATGTTTTTATATGTTAAATTTATATGTTATTTTTGTTGTAGGGAACAAAAAAGCCGGCTAAGGCGGATAAGTCTAAGTCCACAGACATGCCAACTGCCTCGTCGAGACAACAACTTGATGAGGTATTTAATTAACTTCTCCATTTTTTTTGAAAATCTCCCTTTATTTATATTTTTTCTGTATTTCTAAAAAGCATGGAATTTTTTGTAGGGAACAAAAAAGCCGGCTAAGGCGGATAAGCCTAATTCCCCGGATATGCCAACTACCTCGTCCAGACAACAACTTGATGAGGTATTTAATTAACTTCTCCATTTCTTTAAAAACCTCCCTTTATTTATATTTTTTCTGTATTTCTAAAAAGCATGGAAATTTTGTGTAGGGGACAAAAAAGACGGATAAGCCTAAGTCCCCAGTCATACCTGCTATTACTACCTCATCATTGAAAGAGCAGATTGATGAGGTATTTAGTTAAGTACTCTTTTATTTCTATTACTCCAACTAGCTAGCTAGGATATGTTACCTTTGGATTTTTTATTATTTTAATTATCTACATGTGTAGGCTGGTGGTAGTAGCACAAAATCAAAGAATCATTATTTCCCTAAACTGAAACATGTTAGGAGTTTAAACTCCACAAAATATTCTAGGAAGGATTACATGCTAAAAGTAAGAACGGTGACGATGAGGAAACTGCATGAGGAGGCTTGCAATCGCATAGAAAACGAGCAATTGATAATTATTCCGCTCGAGGAGCATATTCTAGGGGTTGAGCGCGAAGCAATTATGTCATGGGAGATGCTAGCCATTTGGGCTGGCCTAGACGAGATTGATGTCGAACACCTATTTGTTTGGATGAAGTAAGTTTCTTAATAAATAATTTCATATTCTAATATTCTGACTACTAGATAGTGTTTTAAATACCGGAATTAATGCCGTAATAATGTAGGATATTGAAATTGAGAGTGATCCCCAAGAACAAGATTCCATGTGATCAATACAGATTCCTGTGCCCCTATGTTTTATCTATGTTTATCACGTTTTTTTCGTTCGAAGATCGGGTAGATTATATTGCTCAGCAATTGGCGACAACCAAGAAGCTGGTTTTTGCCCCTTATAATGAAAACGGGTAATAAACAAATTAATATTACGTTTCCCCCTACAATTGCATTTTCATAACTAATATATGTTGTTGGACCTTTAGTCCTTATTAATTGTTTTGATAATGACAGTAATGATTTGTATGTGGACTTAATATATAAACATATGCGTGTAATTGTGTGCTTAAGTTTTAATTTAGAAAGGAACAATTACAAGACGCAAGCTTGAAGTTTGGACCAAGGAGGTACAACTTCAAATACATTTGATCGATGCATTCAAGCAAGATCAAGATTGGAAATCAACCACGAGACTCAAGATGAGAGACTTGTGAAGAGACGATTCGTGTATTGAAGATCTACTGAAGATTAGTTAGTATAGGTCGTCATCCGGTAATGGTTTTACTTTGTTTGATTTAAAGGTTAGTGAAGTTATGACCTAATAGACATAACTTCATTGCTAGACAAAAATGATGCGTTAATTTTTGGAAAATATATTTTTAATGGTTTATAAAAATAAGAGAGTATTTATTTGGTTGGAATTAATTAATTAGAATTTAAGTTAAATAAACTATTGGTTTGTAATACGATATTTATATCGTCATGCAACCTAGGGCTTTAACTAAATTCTATCTCGATTTGTTGCGGGCTAAAGAAGCAAGTAATGGACCGATGGAGGCCTAGAGGCCGGCCAAACCCTAGTGGCCGAACCCTAGGTGGGCCGAACACTAGGAGGCCGAAACCCTAGGGTGGCCGAATCCCTAGGGAGGCCAAACTCCTTCCTTTGCTTCTTACTTGTTCATCAAGTCATTTGTTTCCAGAACATTCCTATGCCCTAATTCCAGAACATTCCAAACCCTAATCCTCTCTACTATAAATACTCTCATTCATTCAACATTAATTGTTGACACACACATCTACAAATTTCAAGAGAGAAAAATATTTTAAGCAAAATCATTTGAGCTTTAATTCTTATTTTCCAAATTTGCTTATACAAAAATTACGCATCAAATTTGTCAATCACTCGAAGAAAAATCGTTATAGGATATTAAATACACAAGGAAAGTATACTCACTCGCATAACGTGAGATTAGTATTTGTCGTTGTATTTTTCTTATTAACGTAAGAGCAACCTAGAGTATTTAGCGATACTCAATCTGAGTTATAATCATATAGTTGATTATACGAGTGGATTGGTAATTTTTGTAATCCGGAGAAAGGTACTAAAAATTATTAATCGAGAATAGTGGACGTAGGTTTCGACTTGTGAAACTGAACCACTTCAAAATCCTGTGTGTCTCTCTTTCTCTCTCTCTTTATTATTGTTATTTCGATTTTGCACTTATTGTTAATAATTTAATTAGTTGATTTTAATCAATAAAATCAAGTAATTAATGTATATCATATATTTCGAAAAAGCGGTCATCGTTTTTAATACTCAATTCACCCCCCCTCTTTCGTATTCGATCAATAGACTCCACAATTGGTATTAGAGCCTCGTGCTCTTGATAGCCTAACAGCTAGAGTTGATCATTTTTTTGTAGTCTATTTATCGTCTTTTTTTTGCATTTATTTTTTATCAAATGGATTCCAAACACCTAAAGTGTCCTATATTCAGTGGGAAGAACTATGGTTTATGGAAAAATATGATGACCCACTTCATTAAGGGAAACGACTGGGAGTGTTGGTTGATTATCAAGAATGGTCCTAATAAGATCTTACTTGCAACCAGTAATGGCACTACCGTCGAAAAGAAAGAAGAAGACTATATTGAGGCGGATTATAAAAAGGCTGAGAAGAATTCAAAAGCAATAAGCTTATTGCAAAACGGTATGATTGCCACCGATTCGATCGTTTCTCAACCAGTTCATCGCCAAGGAAATATGGGATGGTCTAGAATTAGCCTATGAGGGAACCCTTTGTTGTCAAAAAGCAACGTATGGCATTACTAATGCGAAAATACGAGCTGTTTGCCATGGAGCAAAACGAGTCAGTTGATAGCATGTCCTCTCGCTTCTCTAGCATCATCAATGAGCTAAAGAATTTAGGAAAAACTTTTGACTCCGAGGAAATTGCTAGAAAAATACTCAGAAGTATGTCTCGCAGATGGAGACATAAAGTATCTGTCATAGAAAATTGTAAGGACCTAACTTCATTATCCTATCAGGAGCTACTCGGAACCTTAATGGCTCACGAGATTACTCTTAATCAGGATGAGGAGGAAGTTGGCACAAGCAAAAAGATGGCCTTACAAGCTGAGTCTAGCAAGAGTAATGATTCTTCAGATATTGAAGATGAAACCGTTTTGTTTGTTAAACGTTTTAAGAAAAAGGCTTTCTTTCAAAATCAAAATAAAACAAATAACAAATCAAAACAAACTCCCAAGAAAAATTTTGAGTCAAAAGGGTCTTTCTCTAATCGTGGATGCTTCAAATGTGGTGAAAATCATCACATGATCAAAGATTGCCCTACATGGAAGAAAATTAAAGACAAAAATCTACGTGACAAAACAAAGAAGGAATTCAGGCAAGTTATGATGGCATATTGTTGGGGAGACTTGGACTTTGAAGATGGCGAATCCGAAGATGAAGAAGAAAATGCCAACGTTTGTCTAAGTAACGTAAGTCTTGACCTATTCTCCGAAAGCGACAATGAAAGTAATGCTTCAAATGCTGAGAAATGTCTTGTTGGAAATTGATTGATTCGAGGAGGATGAAGAGGTAAATTATCTTGACCTTAAAAAGCGTGTTAGGAAACTTTCTAAGGATAATTTACTTAAGTGTTGTGAACATTCCCTTGATCATTGTCATGAACAAAGTCTAGAGTTAAAAGACCTTAAGGAACAGATTTTAGATATTCTTGAGGAAAACCAACCACGAAAGCCAACGCTAAAAAGCTCAAATCTAAAGTTATGGTGCTCGGCTATAACTTGAGACATGACAAATCTTTGAGAAGAACGCTCTTGAATCAAAAGTTAAGGCTAGTGATTCCATAACTTCAGAGCTCAAACTTAACATTAAGAATCTTCAAGCTAAAGTTACGGCTAGTGATGCCATAACTTCAGAGCTTAAACTCAACATTAAGCATCTTCAAGCTAAAGTTACTGACTAGTGATGCTATAACTTCCGAAAGTGAAGAAAGTCAATGAGATTTTAAAAGATGAGCTTAATGGCAAAGATAGTGTGGTTTAGAACACAAGAGAGAAATTGTATTTCTCTCTAAGCAATTGGATGAAACTAGCAATAGCATGTCCAAACTTAAGGAACAACATGAAATTGAGAAACGTGTCTTAAATGAACGTTTTGATAAATTTCGTGATAACTTTGAAAAAGGTAGCTCTTCCAAGGATTCAAATGAAGATCATTCAAAATGTGAAAAAGAAATTGAGTCCTTGAAAGAATTACTTTTACATGCTCGAAAAGTTCATGATAAGTGGGAAGGAAGCACAAAGGTTTTAAACTTCCTTACTGAATAATCTGATAACAACATGAAGATGGGACTTGGTCATGAATGCTATAGTCGAAGAGACCATGATAAATGCAAATCAAATCCTTCTGAAAATGATTTCAGAAAAAGAAAATACGTTAATCTTCCAGAATACTTGATTTGCAATTACTGTGGCTCTACTGGACATATACAAGTCAATTGTGTCAAACTTGCTTGGGATAAGAAAAAGAATGTTGAAACTGCTAAGACTTGTGATTTCATAGTAGAAGATGATGTCTCTACTATAGATGAACCTAACGACAGCGAAGAGCGCAATAATGAGTTTAGATGGACTTATGATATGGCTTTTGATTACTCATCTGTTCCTTCAAAATCAAACAAAATGAATGAGAATCGAAAGCATACATTCAAGCCCAAAGTTCAAAACCCTAAATAAACCTAGAGCGTCTCATGAAGGTACTAGACCTAGAACTACTTTTGTTAGAGCAAAACCTAAAGTACCTTATGTTCCGATTGTTAGACAACAACCAAGACAACCCAATGTCAAAGCCAAAAGAATAATAAGACAAGTATGGGTTAGAAAGAATCAAATATATAGAATTACTAACCATAAAGGACCCAACTTAGCTTGGGTACCTAAAAGTTGTATTTGATTCATTTGCAGGAAGAAGTGAAAGAAAATAATTTATGGTATCTCGACAGTGGATGCTCGAGACACATGACAGGAGACATAAGTCTTTTTCTTTCACTAGAGCCCTTCTTTGGTGGCAAGGTTACCTTTGGAGATAACAAGAAGGGTATGATTATTGGAGTAGGAAAAATTGGAATTTCAACCTCTCACTCAATCGATAAAGTATATATGTCGATGATTACTCAAGGAAGAAGATGATCCAGATGAGCCCGATTTCTTTCTAGCAAGAAATGAGCCCCTAAATGAAGAGGAAGATATTCAAGGTATCAATGATGAACTAGAAAATTCTGCAAACAATCCTAAGAGAAGTGATGAGTCCATAGTTAATGATACTATCGACCCTTCCTTGGATAAAGAAAGAGATCTTGAAGTTATACCTAATGATGTTGTAACTTCCGATCCAAATCATGATATTTCTAATGAAGTTAGTGATGCTTCTGAAGAAAATCCCGAGTCCAACTCAGAGGGAACAAATCATGATTCTTCGTCTGTAGATGATGCTAGTCCATCAAATGATAATGAGCCTAGAGTTCTCAAAAAGTGGAAACATCAAAGCTCCCACCCTTTGGACAAAATCCTAGGGGATCTAGAGCAAGGCATTAAAACTAGAAGGTCCTTGAATAATTTCTGCTCGTTCTTTTCGTTTCTATCGACCATTGAACCTACCAATATTAAAGAAGCTCTTGCTGAACCTTATTGGATAACCGCTATGCAAGATGAGCTTCAACAATTCGAACGCAATAAAGTATGGCACTTAGTGCCACGACCTAGTGATCGAACTGTTATTGGTACTAGATGGGTGTTTAGAAACAAATTGGACGATACAAGACTTATTACAAGAAACAAGGCACGACTAGTTGTCCAAGGCTACAATCAACAGGAAGGGATCGATTATGACGAGACCTTTGCACCTGTAGCGAGACTTGAGGCTATACGTCTCATTATTGCCTTTGCGGCTCATAAAGGAATGAAACTGTTTCAAATGGACGTTAAGACAGCTTTTCTTAATGGTTAATTGGAGGAAGAAGTTTATGTAGAACAACCTCCCGGATTTTTAGACAGCAAGTTTCAAAACCACGTTTATAAATTAGACAAAGCTTTATATGGTTTGAAACAAGCTCCAAGGGCATGGTATGACAGATTATCCAAGTTTTTGTTACAAATTAATTTTACAAGAGGATCTGTCGATAAAACCTTGTTCCTAAAATCCGAGGGTTCTAATTTACTTGTTGTGCAAATTTATGTAGACGATATTATATTCGGTTCTACAAATGAAAAATTGTGAAATATTTTTCTGATCTAATGCCTTTTGAGTTTGAAATGAGCATGATGGGAGAATTGAAGTACTTTTTAGGCTTACAAATTCAACAAACAAAGGATGGTTTAAAGATACACCAACAGAAATATATCAAGGAACTAATCCGAAAGTTCGGTATGGAAAATGCAAAATCATACGATACACCTATGGTACCTGAAAAGAAGATGACTATAGATGAACATGGTAAGTGTGTCGATGAGACTACATATCGAGGTATGATTGGTTCACTCTTATATTTAAGCGCAAGTCGCCCCGATATAATGTTTAGCGTATGTGTATCGTGCTCGATTTCAATCGTGCCCTAAAGAATCACATATGATTGCAGTTAAACGTATCTTGAGATATTTAATTGGTACATCTAATTTATACTTATGGTATCCACTTGAGTGTAATTTCGATCTAGTAGGATATTCGGATGCAGATTATGCGGGATGTTCTTTAGATAGGAAAAGCACTTACGGGTATGCAACGTTTGTTGGACCTTGTATTATCACATGGGGATCAAAGAAGCAAAATTCGGTTGCAATGTCTCTTTGAAGCCGAGTATGTATCTCATGGACTGGTATGTTCTCAACTACTTTGGTTAAAGCAACAACTATGTGATTATGGTATAAATGTAGGTCGTATACCTATTATGTGTGACAATACGAGTGCTATAGTAATTTCTAAGAACCCTGCCCAGCACTCGAGGACCAAACATATAGATATTCGACACCATTTTCTACGGGATCATGTAGAAAAAGGCAACATTTCACTTGAATTTTGTAGTACTGAAAGGCAATGGGCTGATATCTTGACTAAGGCATTAGCTAGAAAACGCTTTGAGTTATTGAGACTTGAGATTGGTTTAATTAGTGATAATTAAATCCGTCATAATTATGTCTGGGAACCTGAATGACTGGCTAGGAAGATAAGATTGTACGATTGTGTCCGTATATTTTTGTTGCAAGTTTAGTTATGTTAAATAATATTTATTTTACGTGTTATATCTTGCTTATGTGTATGGTAGTATTTTATATTCTGCATAATCACATTTCCTTACAAAAATCGACAAAATCTACAATAAATTGCCTAATATAATAAAGATATTTCTATCTTATTATATTCCTACACAAATCCTGCCTAAACTCCAATACAAAAAGATTCCTTCCTAATCTTATATCAAATAGGAAATAATGCCAAAAAAGAAAAAAGGAAACGCACGAAAAAAAAAAAAAAAAAAGTGCCGTGAAAAAAAGAGGGCACGAAAAAAAAAAAAAAGAGGAAAGATGCCGAAAAAAAAAAGGCATTAAAGAAATAAGGAAATTGGTATTATTTTCTATCTTTTAAGGAATCCTATTCTTACCTAAACTCAAATTCCTTATGCTATATATACCCCTTTAATCTCACCATAATTCTCATCAATTATAATCCTCTAAACCCTAATTACCTTTATTATCTTTTATTTTCATAATGACTAATCAACCTACAACCCGTTTTCAATCAAAGAAACATGTCGTTATTAGAAAGAAGGTAAGTCAATCACCGCCTCGCACTCGCTCCACCTCACCGGCCGAACCCCCTCGCTCCCCACGGTCCTTTGCCGACCAACCCTCCAACCTCACCAAGCGAAGAAAATTGTTCAAGGGTAAGGGAAAGATGGTTTCGGAAATTGAGGTAAGTACAAAGACTGAGAAGTATAAACTTCTAGATGGTTCTTCACGTATTCTTTACGCACAGCATATGGATGATTACACCAACAATGGACTGAATAATCTTAGACTAACTCAAGTAGAAAGAAGAGATGTCAATCAAGTTGCTCAATATCGCATTCACGCAGGACGAGTATATTCGATTGATTGGTTAAAGAAATACAAAGCACTTGGGTTTTTCAGAAATTTTCTCAAGGATCAAGGATGGGAAAATATTGTTGCTGTAAGTGGTCCTGTCTTTCCTATTGAGGTATATCAATTTTATGCTTCTGTTCATCTTAAGGAAGGAAATTTGTTTGCTGTGGTCAATGAGACTTCCATAAAAGTCTCACTTGGTGATTTCTGCGACTTGGCTCGAGTTCCTGAAGGAGGAATCGAAGTCAATCCAAGCGTAGAATGGGGAGGTATCTTACCTGAAAAAAGGTTGATAGTGAAACGGTATTTCAAACAAGATGCAACTTCGTCTGAGACTATCTTGACTGCAAAGTTGTCGCCTAAATTAAGGTTCTTTTTGAACTTTCTTTGGAATACTATTGTTCCTCGAAAAGAAGGTAGAGATAAATTCGGGGCACATGAGATGATTATTATGAAGGCTTGGCTTGAAGGAGAAAAGGTTAGTCTACCCTTACTTGTGTTTCATAAAATTATACAAGCTAGTGTAACGGCTAAGATGGATGATTTCGCTTCTACTTTAAGTTTGCCTTATGGGAATTGGATATCTCGAATTTTGGAGAAGAAAGGAGTTATTGGGAAAAATAGTTATGGAGTTATCACTAATGACGAGATGAGCGATCTTTATCTATCTTATATGAAGCTCGTTATTAATGGCAACGAATTAGGTTTTGAGACAAAAGGAGAAAAAGGAGAAAAAGAAGGAAAAAGCAATGTGAGTTTTGATATGTTGGATTCTAAGATGGATTCAAACTTTACTTCTATTCTTGGACGGATTAATGAACAAGACAAGAAATTGGAAGAATTGTTTGACCTAATTAAAGAGGAAAGGAGAATTGATACTAGTGGACCAAGTGAAGTCAGCCCGGCTCACCTCAAGACCGTGTTGTCACGGTTTGAAACACGCCTCGACAGTGTCTGTAAGGCCGCCGTACGAACTCACTCTGAGTCTGTTCAAATAAAGGAAGGTATGGCTAGTTTGGTTAAATTTGGTGATGATCTTTTGCAATCTGGGAAGGAGATGAGGTCTGAGATGCAAACTATATATGAAGCAGTTAAAGCAATGACTTTGAGGACTGGTAACTTCGATACTCGATTAACCGGTCAAGCTGCACTTCTCGACCATTGTCATGCGCGACTCGAGGACTTGGAATACCGCACCCGACCACGGTCCAACCCGCCAAGCCCGCGCTACCCTTGACCTTCTTGTCCTAATCCATTCACCTTAACCTTATCTTTTTAATTCCTTTGCTCACAATAAAAATCCATTCTTATGGATATTAGCTTTTTCATTTCCGCATTATTCCTTGTGTGATTTCAGTTTATAATATTATTATGCTAATTAAGAACTAGATTGCGTTTAATATAATATGATTTTCATGATTATTTCTTGTTTCATAATATATTATTCTGGTCGTTTTATGTTTGTTCTTATCTTTTCAATGATGCCAAGAGGGGGAATTGTTTTTATGATTTGCGACCGTCTCAAAGTTAATTCTCTCATGGCGTTCTGTAGTTATAACTTTGAAGAGATCTTTAGTTTCTACGCTCAACCGTTCTATAATTTGGGAAGTATTATGTTGAGGGGGAACTAGACTTAGACACAAATCATAGGAGACTTGTCATCATCAAAAAGGGGGAATTTTTTGGACCTTTAGTCCTTATTAATTATTTTGATAATGACAGTAATGATTTGTATGTGGACTTAATATATAAACATATGCGTGTAATTGTGTGCTTAAGTTTTAATTTAGAAAGGAACAATTACAAGACGCAAGCTTGAAGTTTGGACCAAGGAGGTACAACTTCAAATACATTTGATCGATGCATTCAAGCAAGATCAAGATTGGAAATCAACCACGAGACTCAAGATGAGAGACTTGTGAAGAGACGATTCGTGTACTGAAGATCTACTGAAGATTAGTTAGTATAGGTCGTCATCCGGTAATGGTTTTACTTTGTTTGATTTAAAGGTTAGTGAAGTTATGACCTAATAGACATAACTTCATTGCTAGACAAAAATGATGCGTTAATTTTTGGAAAATATATTTTTAATGGTTTATAAAAATAAGAGAGTATTTATTTGGTTGGAATTAATTAATTAGAATTTAAGTTAAATAAACTATTGGTTTGTAATACGATATTTATATTGTCATGCAACCTAGGGCTTTAACTAAATTCTATCTCGATTTGTTGCGGGCTAAAGAAGCAAGTAATGAACCGATGGAGGCCTAGAGGCCGGCCAAACCCTAGTGGCCGAACCCTAGGTGGGCCGAACACTAGGAGGCCGAAACCCTAGGGTGGCCGAATCCCTAGGGAGGCCAAACTCCTTCCTTTGCTTCTTACTTGTTCATCAAGTCATTTGTTTCCAGAACATTCCTATGCCCTAATTCCAGAACATTCCAAACCCTAATCCTCTCTACTATAAATACTCTCATTCATTCAACATTAATTGTTGACACACACATCTACAAATTTCAAGAGAGAAAAATATTTTAAGCAAAATCATTTGAGCTTTAATTCTTATTTTCCAAATTTGCTTATACAAAAATTACGCATCAAATTTGTCAATCAGTCGAAGAAAAATCGTTATAGGATATTAAATACACAAGGATAGTATACTCACTCGCATAACGTGAGATTAGTATTTGTCGTTGTATTTTTCTTATTAACGTAAGAGCAACCTAGAGTATTTAGCGATACTCAATCTGAGTTATAATCATATAGTTGATTATACGAGTGGATTGGTAATTTTTGTAATCCGGAGAAAGGTACTAAAAATTATTAATCGAGAATAGTGGACGTAGGTTTCGACTTGTGAAACTGAACCACTTCAAAATCCTGTGTGTCTCTCTTTCTCTCTCTCTTTATTATTGTTATTTCGATTTTGCACTTATTGTTAATAATTTAATTAGTTGATTTTAATCAATAAAATCAAGTAATTAATTTATATCATATATTTCGAAAAAGCGGTCATCGTTTTTAATACTCAATTCACCCCCCCTCTCTTTCGTATTCGATCAATAGACTCCACATATGTACTTGTTAATAATAATGATGTCTCTTGATGTAGGACTCATTGGGTGCTAGCAGCCATCATGTCGACGAAGAAGAAAGTTTTTTGGTTGGACTCTATACATAATCCACCAAGCGAAACTTTTAAGCGCTTGATTATTAAGTAAGTTTATAATACTGATTTATTTATAATAACATTTTCAATTTTTATTTATAGCAAAAAGCTCATTTTTGCCCCTAAAAAAATGAGTTTCTGCTTCCTTTTTTTTTTTAAAAAAAAGGGCCTTTGAGAAGAAAAGAGCTAACGAGCAGGATCAACCCACGAAAGATTCTGATGATGGCCCTACTTTTATTACGATAACAGGGGTACATGCTCAAATACAAGACCTTAAGTGCAAAAATCTGTGTTTAATACTAATACAATACCTAAAGTTCAAGATTCTGATGTGAGCCTTCTCTCGTCTGTTTGTTTTTATGTAATAATAGGTCCCTCGCCAGCCGGATAGCATACAATGTGGATACTACGTTTGTCGGTTCATGTTGGAGATTATTATGCGAAGATATATCTTTATTCCAGAAAAGGTTAGTAATTTAATAACGTGTTTATTACTTTTTTTAAATTAGAGCTGATGTTGTCTTGCTTGCTGCTATACCATGATGTTGCTATGCTGAATGATGTATGTTGTTACAATAATGTCTTGTCTTTGTTTTTTCCGCAGTATGTAATCAACGGGTCACAAGACCTTCAGCAGTACAAATGGCAACATATAGACGAGGTAAGGGACATGTTGGGGAAATACGTCTTAGAACATAGCAATGCTATGATACTCAGAGCTTAGATCATCTTATTAGTAAATTATTATTTGAAGTTAGGGAATGATTAGTTCATGTAAATTTAACTCCTTGTAAGTATATATATATATATACATATATATATATATATACATATATATATATATACATATATATATATATACATACATATATATACACATATATATATATATACACATATATATATATATGTGTATATATATGTATGTATATATATATATATGTGTATATATATGTATGTATATATATATATATGTGTATATATATGTATGTATATATATATATATATATATATATATATATATATATATATATATATATATATATATATATATATATATATATGATCTTCTTTATTGTGGTTGAATTGAATCTATTGAGTTCGATGAACCCATTTGTGATTTATCTTTAGTCTTTGATATATGGTCTTTGCCGATATATGCAGGTTTTTGAATGGCATGAAACAAATTTAATTTTTAAAAATATTAGGAGTTCGTAATAAAAACGGTTACTAAAACAAAAACCGTTGTAAATACCTTTCACAAATACCCGCCATAATATTCAACAACAGGTTTTAAAATAAGAATCGTTGTAAATACCTTTCACAAATACCCACGCATAATATTCCACAACAGGTTTTAAACGAAGAACCGTTGTTACTACAAATTTCAACAACGAGTTTTTAGCGTATACCCGTTGTTAAAAGTCTTCACAATTTTGGTGGAAAAGTTACAACAACGGTTATTTATATGATAACCGTTGTTATATTATTCCCACCAAATTTTTGAAACACTTTCCACAACGGCTTACACGCAACAAAAACGGCTTTTAACCTTGGTGAATACTTTCGACAACGGTTTACGTAAATAACCTAACCCGTTGTTATAGACTGTATCTGTAGTAGTGTAACCCTTACATTAGGAATGCTATGACTCTAGACCAAGGCTTTATGGATACTTGTCATATCTTTGACTCGGACTACTACATGAATGAAGACAACAATGTGCCAAGTTCTATGCAAGACCTTTATCATGACAATGAACAAGCATTCGACTACTTCTTCAAGGCGTTGAGCAACATCAACAACGTCCTTGCTCTACCCCCTTGACACCTCTCAAAATAAGGAGAGCTTGGTGGAGTCCTCCCTAAACCACCATTTGTAAATATTCTAACCTCTTAACTTGCATTTCTTTTAACTTGTACATTACTCAATTTTTGCATTGCATTTTATATGCTTTGTCTGTAGAATTTGTGTAACATGAGAGCAAGTGTGGGAGAGATTTTAATGTGTTTTGAATGTATAGTGTTTGATGATCAAGTATGGGGAAGTGATTGCCTAGGCTAGCCAAGCCTTTGTAGTACAACCTCATGACAAGGAATAGGAAATGAAGAAATAAATATTGCAGGAAAGGGATCCCCACGGGCAGACCTGAGCGCATGGGGCCTGAAGCAAGGAAGAAAAGAAAAAAAAAATGGACTGATAGAGAATCCGCCCGAGCTGCCTTCAGGACGGGCGTCTTTGCTCGCGAACCGCTCTAGGTAAGCTCAGAACGGGCATCCCCATGGCTTAAAAAAAATCCTGATTAGAAATCCGCCCGTCCCCATTATGAGACGCCCGTCCCGCCCTGCTCTTATAGCATAACATGAGATTTTCTACTCTTCATTCTTCATTTTTCATCTTATTCAAACACAAACACAACAAAATCCCTCACTACAAACATCAACCCCATCATCCAAAAACACTAATTTCTCAACCAAATTCATCCAAATCAATTGTAAACTTGCTAATAATAAAAACAAATCACTCCTTTGTCAACAAAAACACCTTCTAACATTAGAATCTCTATAAAATCAATCAAAATTTCTAGGGTTAGGGTGAAATCCGAAAACCCCCAATTTGATTGAAATTTGAAGAAGAAGGGAGCATTCAAGAATATTCATAGTTTGTTGACAGAAGTTTAAAGGAGCAATTAACAATAGCAAGGACAAAGAGCAACACTAAAGCAATCAAAGCCCCAACTTTATCTAAGAGGCAAAAAGTTTTTGCTTCTAATGCTCTAGTGATGGTAAAACAACCGAGGGTCCAAGCAAGGGAAGTGGTTGAGGTCGTGGAAGAAGTTACTACAACTTTACCTGAGATTGAGCAACTAAAAGATTATCCGGAGGTATCTTTTATTTCCAATGATCATAGAAAAGGTTTTGAATCCCTTTCTAGGAAGAAAATTATCGCAACTAAGTTTGTTTGCCATGATACCTTGGATAAGTTGGGAGTGCTAGACCAAACATGGGAATTTTTCGAGTCCATGGGGTTAGCTACCCTTTTTGACATGAATGAATTGACATACCTTTCCTTGACCTTAGAATTCATTATTTCTTTGAAGGAGTATAAGATTGAGACCCGAAAATATGTCGAATTCCGTCTTTATAATAAGAGTAGGAGGATGTTTAAGAATGAGTTCAGAAAGGTTTTTAGAATTGAGGACCTTCGGGATTTCGATAAGAAACCCCACAACTTTGATGCCAAGCCACTTTGGAAGGCGATTTTCGGGAGGAAGTTGACTAAATATAGAGAGTGTAATGCCTTGTATATCCATCATCCGGGTATACGGTATTGGCATAGGTCCATTTCCAACACCTTGATCGCTAGGAAAGAAGCTACACATATGAACGTGCTCGACCTAGCCTACTTAGATTCCAAGATGAATGCCCAAGGGAAGAAAAAGAATGAATACAATATCCTTAAATTGTTGATTAAGAGATGGTTAGACCTCAAGGAGGAAGGTAAAGAGATAGTGGGTTTCATTGTGAATGGAGGCCTGATAACAAGTTTGTAAGTCTTAATTCATTTTCAACGGCTCTCTCTCTCTCTCTCTCGCTCTCTCTCACTCTCTCTCTAACCCTAATATTTATCTATCTCTCTCACCTATCACCCACCTCTCCATACACTCTCATCTAGCCTAGACACTAACCATGGACGGGGATTAGTTTATATGTGGATTATTCAAGTACGGATGTCATTATAGTCGACTTCGGTCCGTGTCTTAAGGTAAGTCGTTCTCTCGTTGTTGTCTTTCATTAGATCGTTGGGGGTAGCCTTGTAATGGGATGTGGTTACTAATTATAGGATTCGTCTCAGAGTCTTGCCTGACTAGTTGTTGGATGCATTTTCATGGATTATTGATAAGGTAGGGTTTCCCTACTCGATTTACTGTTTAATTGTTATAAGATTATGTGGTAATTGTTGTACAGTTGATTATCCGCTGATCGTTGGTGTATTGGAGTTGGTGTTGGTGTTGTGATGGTTGATGATGATGTTCGGGAGGTACGTCCTCGGCTGAGTGGAGTCACTTGCGGGAGTGGCTTCACGCCCTAGTTTCGCCCTCTGTGGAACCCGCCACAGAAGGAAACGTGCAGATTAATGAACAGGGTTATCGGTCTTGATGAGCGGGGGCTTAGGTGGGGATTAGTTGCGGTCCCCCACTGGCGGTGAGGATTATCTATTGCGATAGACAATCTGGCAGGGCTACACACTTTGGTGTGTATTCAGTTACGATATGTGATTGGGAGTTGGAGGTTGATGATGATCAACTGTTTGCCTTTTCGTACTTATCTTATTTTGTTATATACTAAACTGACTCCGTGTTGTGTTTTTAAAACTATGGTGATCCATTCGGGAATGGTGAGCAGTTGGTTGTCAGGTACAGTTGGTCTTGTTGCTTGCGGGCTTAAAAAGAAATCGAGTCACCACGCTACCAGAATAGAAGTCTTTTTTCAATCAGGCTTAGTAGTCTTTATAGTTATCCCTGTTTTATCTTGCCACGTTGTTCTCCGTTTTAAAGACTTAAAGTTATTTAATAAATGTTCTTTCATTGTTTTTTGATCTACTACCTCGGGCAACCGAGATGGTAACACCTTCATATACTGGGGTGGTCTTTGGTAAGGCACCTTAGTATACAGGGGTGTTACAATCGTGACGGGGCTCCCCCACTTGGTCTTACCAAGTTCAATGGATCAAACGAAGTCACGAGGATCTCATGTTGTAATACTTCTACCATTTCTATTTTAATAAAAGTTTTCTGTCATGTGAGGGAGGTTGAGCTAAGCTCTTAATAAGTCCATAGTCCTTGTTTAGGGTGGTTTGTGATAGTCAAAGCCGATGGACTTACCTATGTGAATGTAAGGGAAATGCCCTACCCCTGTGAGGTCTTTAGGCTTTAGGACCTTTAGAGCATTCACGAGATCCCAGGCATGCGAGGGGCACCTTTTATGACATTTCGTGAGGACGAACACATATTCGAATGCAGGTTTGTGCGCAGTTATCCGTTATAAACCACCGTGGAGAGTCCAATGCCGAGAGGAACTCAATACAGCTGTAGAAAGTAATTGTATGCACTGAGTGACATTTCAATTCCTCAGGAACATTGTCATCTTAAGACTTATGTTCCGTTACCTTAATCAACTATTTCTCTTTTTCTTCTCTTGAATCACGTGGGGGATTGTTGGAAGTGTTGCTTCAAAAGAAGCGTTTATTTATCCGACATTGATATAATAAATTAAGAGGTTGTGGTTTATAAGTGATCACTTGTATTACTACTAATATGTGTAGTAGTGGAGGGGCCGGTCTATGTTAAAGCACTCGCGGTGTGGTCGAGCGACCTCTTTTTTGGAAGTGTGATCACCTATTTTCCATATTCATCGGCATAATTTTCCAAAATAGATTATTCATTCTTTTATGTTGATTATTGTATTTCCTATACAAATGGTGTTGATTACTAAAATCAATTTACGAGCCAATAATAAATATGGTTCTAGTTTTTCCCTTTCCTCTCCTATAAATACCATCTATCAACATCATTTCAAAACACAGAACACATTCTCACATCTACTCCTTCCCTAATACTTATCATTCATAGCTGATTTTGGCAACGTTCTGTTAGTAATTCTCAATCTATGTTTTTGTCGTACACTTTAGACTTGGAAGTCATATAACCCTGGGAAGTTGGTTGCTAAGAGGCCGTGTGTATCAAGTGGGGCAAATTCAACTTTAGGGCAGTGATTCTATCACGCCACGACATCTTTCTCTTCAAGTTCTATAAGTTTATCTGTTCATTGTTCGTCTTATAGTCATACCGCCTACATAGTCATCGATGAATCCGAACTTATTTTTAGCTTTTAAGGCCATAGTCATGGATCTACTCCATGTTGAATAGTTATCATCGGTTAAAATTTGGGTAACCAGGCAAGTATTTGGAGTTTCAGAAGGATGGACATGATATGGATTTTGTGTTTCTAGGGCAATGTAATTCTTAGGGGTGGGGGTTTGTTTCAGTGTTTGTCATCTTGTTCAGTGATACCATATAAGAAGAATAAGAATGAGAATGGTGATTTTGTATTACTGTGTCTTATTACACTATAATACATGAGTATATACATGGGTGGATTAGCTATGAATTAGGCAATAATAAATGTACACTCTAAAGTAAATAATGGTTGTCAAGAATACAATATTGACATCAAATAAAAAGATACATAATTCTATATTTACACAAGGAGATATGATAGTGATTGAGTGTTGCCATTCTTCAAAAGGTTGTTGCCATGTTTATAAATAGTGCACAATATACTCCATAATTATAGCCTTAAATTGATGATTCTTTATCACATTAATTGATTGACCAATATAACATTCATAATATTAACATAGACTGTGGAATTTGAAATGTGATTTTCATATTGATAGGTAAGTAAGACTAAGTAATGTTTGTAGAGGATTTTTCTTAATCATGTAATGCTAGGCTGAATATATCAGTTCTTAATTATTCATGTTGTGTATGATTCATGTTATATGAAGTATGATGTATTCACTTCGTCCCCGTCATATTTTTACTTTTAGTTTTGGCATAAAGACATGAAAAATGAAGGTGAACATTTATAGATGTAGATACCACATTTCTGCACCTCCCACAAGCCACCCGGTGATGATTGGGCCGCATGTTTGGTACGCGGAATGATTTATGACAGTTCGTAAGTTTATCGTCAAGTGATAGCTCAAATACTTGTGTATACCCCTTGGTAGTCATCTACGCGCCATTACGGTCGTTTTAACAGTAATTAGAGTTCATTTGGAGTCCGGGTCAAAAACCGCTTCATTTTCTAATAAACCGTTTAAAATGCCCAGTAAGAATGTCCTAGAATATTACAGATATTTTTTATTCCATAATTTAGATTTACATCTTTTGGCAAATATATCTCAAAAATCTTATAAGGAAGTTGAGATCTACCGCAATTTCATAAAATAAACGCGGAAATCTTTCTTCCGCAGGAAAAAACCTCTGGGGAAAGGACGCAGCACCCGCTGCGCCTCTTCGAAGGATCGCGGCAGCTGCTGCGCCTCTTCCCCAGCTCTTTTCTGCGTATTTTCAAATTTTTCCGTGATTTGTTTCCAAAGTTTGAAGTCATTCCATAACTCTTTATATTTTCTAGTATAAATAGGGACCTCTGTCCCATATTTTTCACGCGAGTGTCCGCCCTTCTCTTCTCCCTTTGTATTCTAAGACCGTGCTCTTAGCTTTTGACGTCTACATGCTTGATCAATCGACCACGTAAGCTCAGATCATTCTGAGTACCAGTCACGTTGCATGACCGACCAATTTGACCACTACACATCAATCAATTTAATCTAAATCCTCTCACGAGGGCACTTTTCTTCATACATTCGAGTCGAGCAATCACTAAAACGTTAACTTAGTTAATCTCGTTTCGTCAAACATGTAAGCCCGAGGGTGTAAATCCCATCTTTATTACTGTATTTTATTTTTGTATCAATTAATGTAAGATTTACATCAAAAGTATGCTTAAAACCGATTTCTAAAACCCTTTTTTACGGATTAATAGTGACCAGACGTCAAGAAGAAACGCAGCAACTGCTGCGCCTCTTCCCGAGGCTGCCGCAGTTCCTGCTTTTCTTCTTCTTCCTCTGTTCATTGTTGGTTTCATCTTTTCTCGTTTTTTTCTTATTTTATTTCGTACATAGTAATTCTAATACAAGTTCTATTTCACTTTTAACAATTAATATGTTTTATTTACGGTTTAAATCCCTTATAATCAATATTTGCGGGTTTTCACCATTAGATCTTTCCCAAAGGAACTCGATTCGTTCATATCAAGTTTCTGAGATTCGCCTTTGTACATATTTTTCACCATTTATTTCCAGTTTATTGTGTCTTCAATTCGTTTCCGTCTTCATAATTCGACATAATTTAATATAATTATTTTGATTAGTCTAATTTGTCTTAACTCGTTTCAACTTGTGTTTTATCGCTTTTATGACAATTTCATATGTAATTAACATGCTAAATCACTTTCACCCGAGTCAAATATCGATAATCAATCATTAAAATTACCAACGAACGTAAACAACCCGCAGTTCTGACTTCACATCCAGAATTCAACTCAGGAACAGACGCAGTGAACACTGTGCCTCTTCCAAGAGACGCAGCATTGCTGCACCTGTTCCGGGGTGACTTATGTCCCTGAAATCCGTTCTTGCATTGGCCTATTTTCTTATTTACGTAATTAATCAACTATTAATCGTATTATCACCACTAATCTGTTTATTTTCTAGCTTTATTTTCTTTTATTTTCTTTTTCTTTTCTCAAATCATCCGTCTTAAGTATATTTTTGACGTAAATCATGTAACCCATTGTAAATCATTGTAATTTTCATTATCGTTAGTTATTTATTGTATTGGATGATTTATTTATTCGTTCTCACATGTAATTAATTTTAAACCCTACTTCGACAATAATGAGTGCTAAATTACATGTTCACCGACTTAGTTTAATTCACATGCTAGAATCAAAATGATGGATGTTGCATTGCATGCATATAATCGACAGCATATCAACTATGAACGATTTCCCTAATCATTAGTAGAAGCCGCTATCGAGACAGGCGGGATTAGGTGTTCAGTAAAAGGACTTCCTAGTACATAACCTCACCCCTTACACCAGATCTCTGTGAACATCTGTATTCATTGGCATCCACGAGAGTCATTCAAGACATAGAATGCTAAGGGTAACGAGTTCTTAGTGTTCATGTCACTACTTTGTGTCTTGACATGACATGAGGTATTCGAACGGTTCCAATTTCCCATAAAAATTGGTGGCGACTCCACAAATACAAACGCTTGTTCCCAAGCGCCCCCGTGGGCCCGTGTCCACAGTTTGGCGACTCTTCTGGGGAGAATACACTTAAGTGTTGCCAAGGGTGAAACTTGAAGAAGGTTAGGGAATACTTTATACGAGACAGTTGTCGATTTTCATTACTCGACCATCTTAGGTCGTGATTCGGCCTTCCTAGGCCCAACCCAACCCATTCGACCAATCGTCCCGTCTGGACGATCCAAATTCTTATTTGGGCCTAAAGATAGATAGCGATTGACGTCAACCATACCGTGGTGCATACTCATGTTTGTATCAAGGGCTTTCACTACTCGAGGAAATGGACTAACCGACCTTACTCATGTTTGGCACAGACCTCTCCACAGAACAGGGTTTGATTGCTTGGTATGGCAACCCACCTTTTAAGCCAAAACCCTTCTAAATGCACTCAGCATACCGTTATAATGCTTGTATGTATGCTTGTATCATATGTGATCACCATTTTGTAAACAAAACCATGACAAAATTTCTGTAAAATAAAAAACATTTTAACATGTAAATATCTTCAAAAATGGCAGAAATTAGCGCAAAATGAGCCGAAACTCTGTTCAAATCTCTAGTCAAAATTCGGGCCTCAAAACCCATTTCGAAACCTCACTTCAAGTCAGCACTTCTACAACTACACTACAGTTGCCTAGGACAAACATTTTAAAACTTTGTCATTTTCAAACCACACTTAACACAAGTGGCACACTCCCACTTCACAAGTATAGTATTTTCTTTGAGTAAGTGTGCTAGAATGGTCGATCGTGTTTTGATTCGTCGTCAATCTCTTATCCAGTTTCCAAGATGCCTGAAACAAGTACCACAAGTGCCAGTGGTCAACCCCAAAATAGTAATGATCAAATTCTAGCCGCGCTCACACGTCTCCAAGCAAGCCAAGACCAAGCTTATGATCGCCTCAACGCCATTGAAGGCCGAATTATTGCTGTGGAAACTAGACTCCCTCCTGTAGAAAGCGATATTCCTAGTGAGGTCGTGCATGATAACCTTCCACCCTTTGTTGGGCCACAAGAAATAAACCCTCCAATAGGTCCTACTGTAGCTGAAAGGCAACTCCAATACTTGGAGGAGCAACTAATGTACCTTAAGGGAGATAACATCTACGGGGAGAATAATCGCAAGTATGAGGCCGTGAACGCTCAATTACAAACCAACTTCAACATGACTGATATCCCAAAGTTCAAGGGGCATGAAAACCCTTCGAACCACATTCGTGCCTTCAAAGACTACATGTCTATCAAAGGCATCAAACCTGAGATGTTCTTAAGGATATTTCCTTAATCTCTCGACACCATTTCTAAGCAATAGTACTACTCTTAGGAACATAAGAAGATTGCCACTTAGGATGATGCCGCAATTGAATTCACTAAGCAATACGCAGATAATTCTGAGATCCAAGTCAATATGCGTACTTTAGAAGTTCTTACCTAAAATGAAAAATAAGGCTTCACCGACTTTCTAAGTAGGTGGAGGAAGACTAGCACGCTACTAGTTGAACGTCCAGATGAAGCTACCCTCTTGGAAACATTCGTGGATAATTTGAGGCCTATTTATGCAAACCACTTGAGGTACCAAAATATAAAGACCTTTAAAGGATAGCTGATGAATAAAGCAATGATAGGCAGACTGGTGAATAAAGCAATAATAGGTAAACTGGTGAACTGGATAGCTGAGGGAAAGGATTCTATTTGGGTTAAGTGGATGCAGCATAATCATTTAAAAGGGAAGGATTGGATCCAGTATAGACCTATTGCCAATACTAGCTGGGTTTGGAGGAGGATATGCAGTGTGACACAAGACTTGGCAGCTGCATATATCAATAGAAGTTGGGATATTCAAGGGGAAGGTTTTTCTACAGCCAGATGTTATGACTGGCTCAAGGGTAGCAGAGCTAAGGTTAGCTGGTCCAGAGTGTTATGGAATGCTTGGGAAGTGCCAAAGCATCAATTTATGGGATGGCTACTTGCTCATGGAGCGTTTAGAACCGAAGATAAACTGGTCAATTATGGGATGGACATTGATGATTGTTGTTACTTGTCTGGACAGGCAACAGAAAGTCCTTCCCACCTTTTCTTTGGCTGTGCTTACAGTAAGAAGGTTGTGCATTGTATAAACCAGTATACTAGAATTTCTTTCCCAGTTGATAATGTGTTAGACTGGTGCATGCATCAAAGCTACGGGCTCAAAAATGCAGCAACGAATATAAGCAGGAATAGTTATGGGAGCAGTGTACCATGTTTGGCATCAAAGGAACCAGTGCAGAAATGAAGGAGTTCTGATGAGGCCTGAGAAAGTTGCTGAGCAGGTTCTTGATAACATGAAGATGCGAGTTCGAGGAAGATATACTCAGTCTTTGGTCTTACCAGACTTAGAATGGTTAAAGCAATATGGTTTCTTGTAGTAGTTGATTGAATGCAATGTCCTATGTATCCTGATTTTTGATTTTTTGATATATATATATATATATATATATATATATATATATATATATATATATATATATACACATATATATATATATATATACACACACACACCCTCACATTCCACCAAAAAAAATAAAAAAATAAATAAAGACCTTCAAAGATCTAACTGTGCTAGGGACAAGAATTAAAGATGACATCCGTAAAGTACTCTTGTCCAAAACGGTGGGTCGTGGATATCAAGGCTCAACGAGTCATTCTAATGGTTCTTCTAGCAAGACCGATGAGGTTAACCTTGTCAAATCATCGAAGAAGAATAATCCACAAATGTAGTTCACAAACATTGGCGATACATACTCCAATGCTCTTAAAAGGTTGATGAAACAAGGTAAGCTCCAACCCATAGGACCTACACCTGGCCCAGAAAAGAAGTCCAAGTTCTGGGATGAGAATGCATACTGCGAATATCATCAAGGCAAAGGACACGACACAGAGAAATGTTTCAAGCTAAAACATGTCCTTCAGGATATGATCGAAGATGGTCGTTTACCTATACCTCCTGGAGGTAAGCCTAACAATACTCAGAATCTTCTCAGAGTTCTGATGATTACAGATGAAGAATCTACCTTGGATTGTTCTTACCTCGTTTCTCCAATCGAAGATGAGATTCATGCATTAGAAGATGAGGGGAGTTATTCCACCATTTCGCCTGCCATCGCCGATTTTATTGCACGGGCGAAGAGCGTGCATAGGCAAGTTTCAGAACTGGAAGAAATAGTAGCATCCCTCCGCAATCCAAGCACTATACCCAAGGAAAGCGTGCCACTAAATCTATCTAGTCGATAAAATAATCAATTTAGAAGACGAGATCATCAGATTGAGAGAGCTTACTATCGTCAACGGAATATGGGTCGATGATCCTGAAGATAAATACCTCACCGAACACTATCTAGTCAAGGTTAGTGAGGATATAGTCAAAGCTAGCGAAGATCAAGATATAGACCACCTTACTCGTTCAGGGCATCCATATCATAATATTTCTCAGAATGGTCCTATAGCTAATGGTCCAGTTACTAACACCAATGTCATCACGCCAAAAGATGGCGAAGATACATCCACTGACCACTTGCTGAAACAACTGCAGAAGACAAAGGCTGATCTTTCAGTCTGGAAACTAGTTGCGAGTTCGTTTCTCCATCGTCAAGCTTTGCTGCAAGCCTTGGCTAAATTGAATGTAGCACACAACTCTACACCTGATGACATAGTCAACTTGGTCTTCCAAGATTCAGTTAAATTAAGTAACCCAGTTACTTTTTCAGATGAGGATTTGCCTCCTTTCGGCGCCAGTCATAACCTCGCTCTATACATTACCATCATATGCTTAAAGAAGAATGTACCAATGACTTTGGTAGATGATGGATCTGTAGTAAATGTCATATCACTAAAGACAACATATAAACTGGGCATGAAAAAATCAGATTGGACTCCTTCCAACCAAGGTGTTCGAGCATACGATAGAACACGACGTAAAGTAGTAGGGCTAATCAACCTCATAATAGCCACATGGCCAATTGAGCGAAATGTTAATTTTAAAATAGTGGATATCAAATCATCATTCAACATAATTCTAGGAAGGCCTTAGATTCACGCTTCCAAAGCAGTAACATCCACCTTACACCAGAAGATTAAGATTTCACTAGATGGCAAAATAGTGACAATCACTTCGTCACCCATAAAGGCTGTAGTAGAGAAACTGTCGAGCAACCAAGTAATCACAGATCCAGTATACGAGCTTGGGGCTTTCAGAGCATAAACCTTGTCGAAAGCGAACTGGCACTTTTATACTTCAACCCATACTCCAATTTAGTGGTCAACCACATACTCAAGTCTCTGGGATACTTCCCGGGAATTCCATTGAATCCTGCCAAGAAGAATACCTTTGTACCTTACAAAGAAGGAAACTCTCAAAGGATACCACTAGGATTGGGATACAAACCCACCAAAGAAGAAGCTCTGGAAATGCTCACTCAATTTCAGAATCGTAAGAACCAAAGAATCCAAATGCGATCTTACCTCCCTACCCTAAATGGATACTTCGTTAGAGAGGGGAGTCAAGAGTACTTCCACGGGTTTCCCGAACCTTGGCACTACAAGGGAATGCAACTAGCTGGAATCGAGGTCTTCCACAATTGCTACTTCATTCCTCCAGAAATGGTTCCTACCGTCAAAACTCGTCAAACACATTGTTTAGACGAACAGGCTGTTAGCCTTTTGTTTGGAGAGGACCGATTCGTTAGAGCGGCACAGGATGAGATCATTACCATGATACTTCAAGATAACCACTTCAACCCCCCAACATTAATCACCGAAGCCGATTCAAATCAGCAGAAAGGATGGAGGAAGTCTATCAAGTGGACTAATAACCAAGGAAAGCTCTTCAAAGTCACCACTGGAGAAGGAGAGATGTTCAAGGGAGAACCTGAAAACAACGAATTCGAGTCAGAGTCGGAGTCGAAGTCGGAATCGGAGTCTGAGTCTAGAGAAGTCCCTAGAGTGTCTCCTCCTGTCGTCACTCCCAATCCCTTTGTTTCTCCTAGTATAGCATCAAGTAGTAACAGTAGCTTGGGAAATGTCCCAACGGCTATCCCTTTACTGCCACTGATAACTGAACAGATGCCTTCTTCGTTTCAGCTCTTTTCAAAATTTAATATGAATAATTCAGATTCTGCTTACTCTTTGTGTTATTCTGAATGCAATTAAATTTATGATGATAACAAGGATGATCCTGACCCAGACTCAATTGACTTACCTCCCTACATAGTTAAACAAATATTACAAGAGGGGTAAGGGGCACCAGTTATAGAGAACACCGAACCCATCAATGTAGGAACCGAACTAGAACCCCAAGAACTTAGGATATGCACGACCCTAAACCCAACTGAAAGGGCCAATTTCATCGACCTCCTACACGAGTTCAAGGACGTTTTCGCTTGGTCCTACAAAGACATGCAGGGAATCGACAGGGATATCGCAGAACATCGAATTCAAATCAAACCAGGTTTCAAACTCGTAAACCAGAAGTTTCGCCGAATGAGGACCGAATGGGCTCTTAAAATCAAAGAATAAGTCGTTAAGCAATTCAAAGCCAAGTTTAAAAAGTTTTCGAGTATTCAGTCTGGGTGGCTAACATAGTCCCTTTACCCAAAAAGGATGGGCGAATCCGAGTTTGTGTTGATTTCAGAGACTTGAACAAGGCAAGTCCCAAAGACGACTTTCCTCTACCGCACATCGACATACTGGTAGATAATACGCGTTGTTATCCTTCATGGATGGATATGCAGGGTATAATCAGATCAATATGGCCATAGAAGACATGCATAACACAGCCTTCGTCACTCAATAGGGTACCTATGTTATACGGTTATGCCATTTGGGCTAATCAATGCTGGAGCTACATTTCAACGCACCGCGACCACTCTTCTACATGACATGATGCATAAAGAAGTAGAAGTATACGTTGATGATATATTGTCAAGTACAAGGACGGAAAAGGGCACATTGATAACCTTCACAAGTACTTCCTAAGATTGTGCAAATACAACTTGAGGCTCAATCCTCAGAAGTGTGCGTTCGGGGTAACATCGGGAAAGCTCCTGGGCTACATAGTCAGTCAAAGAAGAATAGAAATTGATCCATCTAAGATCAAGGCTCTAATTGAAATGCCACAACCCCAGACAGAGAAAGAGGTTAGACGATTTCTGGGCAAGGTACAGTATATAAGCCGATTCATATCGAAGCTTACTATGATCTGCAAACCCATTTTCAAAAAACTCATGAAAACAGATCACACCATATGGGACGATGACTGTCAGAAGTCATTTGACAAGATTAAGGAGATATTAGCCAAGCCACCAGTGCTGATGCCTCCCCAACGAGATCAACCTCTTGGTTTATATCTCACCGTGACCGAAACAGCCATGGGGTCTATGCTCGCACAAACTATTGGGAAAGAAGAAAGAGCTATCAACTACCTTAGTAAGAAGTTCTTGGAGTATGAGTGCAAGTACACACCTCTCGAAAAGACATGCCTCGCTCTTATGTGGGCAACAAAGAAGCTACGCTATTACATGCTTAGCTACTCTGTCAAGGCGTATTCTAAGATGGATCCTGTCAAATACCTTTTCGTGAAACCTGTTTTCAATGGTCGATTGGAAAGACGGACCTTAATGCTCTCAGCGTTGGATCTCAAATATGTACCTCTGAAAGTTATAAAAGGACGCGCCGTTGCCGAGTTCTTTGCAGACAATCGTATCAACGACACCCAAGCAATAAGCATGTGGTCGTTTCTAGACGAGGACATACTACAAACTAGCATAGAATCTTGGGATCTTTATTTTGATGGAGCATCAAATCTAAGAGGATTTGGGATATGAGTGTTGCTCATTTCTCCTGAAAGTGAGCATACACCACTCTCTGTCAAACTTGACTTCGAGGTGACAAATAAAGCAACAGAATATGAAGCTTATCTCATTGGTCTACAAGCAGCAGTAAGTTTAGGCATCAAGAACCATAGAGTCCACGAAGACTCATCCTTGATTATCAACCAAATTACGGGATCTTGGAAAATTCGAAGTGAAAGTCTAACACCCTATCAGGCTAGAATAGATCAAGTTGCCCAATTCTTCGATTAGGTCACTTATCTTTGATTAATATGCCAGATAACATGGTAGAAATGCCTTTATGCATCGAACAACGGTCAGAACCAGCCTATGTACATCAAATTACAGATGAGGAAGAAAATCCAGGGGAACCTTGGTTTCAAGCCATTCTAAACTTCAAGCTCAATGGTACATATCCACAAGATATGGACAAGAGGGGATAACATGCCATTCGCCTACTAGCCTCTCAATACCTCCTCATGCAGGGAGAATTATACGAAAGAATGCCTCTTGGCGTAGTCTAGCGTTGCCTCGATCATTCGCAGGCATAAAAAGTGATGGAAGAAGTTCACGGTGGAGAATGTGGTCCTTACATGAGTGGACCCATGATGGCAGAGAAAATCACGCGTCTGGGATATTAGTGGACCATGATGGAGTCGGATTGTATCAAATACGTCAGACATTGCCATAACTGCCAAATCTTCGGGAATGTGCAACACGTCCCTCCTTCACTGCTTTACACCATGACATCTCCTTAGCCGTTTTCTGCTTGGGGAATTGACATCATCGAGAAAATCACTTCAGCCAGAACAGGAGGTCTTTATTTCATTTTGGTAGCTATCGACTATTTTACCAAGTGGGTCGAAGCAGCATCTTACACTAGTCTCACCTTCAAGAACGTGGCAAAGTTCATACAAACCAATATCATCTGTCGATATGGTTGCCCGCATGAGATCATCAGTGACAATGGATCACATTTCCAGGCTGAGACCGAGCAATTGTTAGTCAAATAAAAAATCAAGCACCACCACTCTTCGCCTTACAGACCTCAAACTAATGGCGCGGACGAGGAAGCTAACAAGAACGTCGTTATGGGTTTATCGCACATCAGTCAGGACGCCCACTGGGGCTACTCCTTTCTACTTGACTTATGGCATGAAAGCCGTGCAACCAATTGAACTAGAAATCCTGTTTCTATGCATTCTACTTGAAAGTCAAATTTCCGAAGCTGATTGGAAGAGGGATAGATATGAAGAACTCATCGTCTTGGATGAATGAAGGTTGCGCGCATTACATAATGTGCAAACATATCAGGCACATATCAAACAAGCCTTCAATAAACGGGTTAAACCCAGGAACATAAAAGAAGGAGACTTAGTGCTCAAATCAGTCAGAGCTCTACTAACTGTCGACCCGCGTGGAAAGTTTAAACCCAACTGGGCCGGGCCTTTCTTAGTCAAATCCATACTCTCGGTAGGTGCGGTTAGGATCACATACCTAGATGGGAATGAATTTGCTAACTCAACTAACCTTAACCAACTGAAACGGTATTATGCCTAGTGTAGGACAAGAAACGCGCCTCGCGTAACACCCACGTGCCGCTCATGCGACACGAAATAAAAATGGCCCTTGGCCCGCTGAAAGAAAGCTTATGTCACTATGCTCTTGCGTTTTGGCATTTCGACATCCTCACGTTATCTAATAATTTGAATTGTATTTTAGGAGTAAGTAGAGCTCTTGCTTATTTTCTAAGTTCATTACAAGCTCTTGCTTCATACAATTATTCTTTTACATTTATTCAAACTACGTGCAAGGGTTTGATTTCATTTCTTACTGAATACGTAGAAAATCCTTCACAGGATACAACCCATTTATTTTAAAATGTAAATAGAAGGAAATTTGCATTTGCATTTGAAATTCGACAAGAATAATAAAAGAAAATCACAATGGTTTCTTAACTAATTAATCTTTTATTCATTTTGTTCCATAAATAATACTAGTATGCCAAATAATATAAACTGCTGAAAATAAATGCTAGGCTAGGATTCTAAAAACCCCGCCGTTTATTACAAATAATAATAATAATAATAATAAATAGTAATACGACTAAGGCTATTCTTCCATCTTCCCTTTTTCTTTGTCATTTTGGTCATACTTTTTGTCTCGACCGCGAGTCAGGCGCTCTTGTGTTATCTCTGACCTAATCACCAAAGGTATCTCTCGCGGTGTAGACTTGCCATTTCGATCCACCACCATTTCTACGCCAGGAGTGGTCTTCGGTTTCTTCGACGGATGAACGACTCGGAACCCGGCCTCTTCCTCCTCTTCGGTCAAGTACTTCTGGTTCTCCTTTACAACCTCGTGGATCTTGTAGTCAACAGGTCGTGCTTCCTCAATTTCTCACGCTCCTCAGAAGTAGCAGCCTTCCTCAATTGCAAGTACGAGTCAGATACCCATAAGGAGCTAATAGGAGTAGGTATGAACCACACGTTCCTCTGAGCCCATTTGAGGGCCCACTCTCGACGAGTCTCGGTAGTGTGTGCCAATGCAGTCTGAGGAATGGTGTCAAGCTTCGGGATCTTCTACCTAAGGCCCACTTGCCTCATCAACCCCTCAAGATAGATACAGATCATGAACTCCAAGCCGGGAATGCGAACTCACCGCGTCGGATCTAAAGATGAAACTCCAGTGACTGACCTGAGATGCCACCATGGCACAATCCACCAGATCAAGGGACCTTCTTCATTCTTCAGCTTATTTTCCCAATAATTGCAAACCCGAGTGAAGTCCACCATATAGAGCCTAGTTCTCATTGCAATCGATCGAGCATGATATCCTGGCACATTAACTGGGGGCTCGATTAACCGCAACCTCTCCATTAGCCAAACCTACGAAGGATGATGGGAATTAGTGGCCGTAGTTCAACCAAAAAAAATGATGAAAAAAAAGGAACAAAAAAAATAGTTGAAAAGAAGGAAAACGGGTTCTTACTTGTAGAATGATGGGACTTCCCAAATAAGGAAGTTCGCGATTGGCCTTTCTGTTGTCCAACCCCAGAATGATCGCTCCTAAACAAAGGCACGGTGGGCTCTTGCGCAGCTCCATTTGTTCCACTAGGGTCAAGAAACGTGGGTGCTCTCTCATCTCTTTGTCAACATGTCCTCGGAGGTCATAGCAATGCAAAAGACAAAAACCGAACGCCCTGCGTCTCGCGACATAAGAAATAAAAGGGTCTTCCCTATCTATGAATCGGTCAATGAAGTCAAACATGCGGACTCCTTTTGAGGTAACAAGACGATGAACGTCAGCTTAGGTCAGTCCGATCAAGTCTCTGAATTTACTCTTATACCCTTGAGAGCTAAGTGGAACAATGGGTGCATTCTCCGGATCCCATCCCCTTATAACAGCTATTTTTTCAGGGAAAGGACAAATATCGCCTCCAGGGAAGGCAAACACATGGAAATTAGGGTCCCAATAGTCAAGGCAAGCATCCAAGAACGGCTTCACGATCTTCACTAATTTGAGACTCAAAATTGATCCCAAACTAAAAGCACCCATATCATATTTCTCCATACTTGTGAACTCATTTGTCCACTCCTTGAGACGATTCTCAAAAGCATCCATGATTTTGAATTTTTTTTATGAAGACAAGAGAGTTTTTATGAGATAGACGGAATAAAGATGGGAGAATTGTGTGTATTCAAGCTTCCTCGAAGTCTATATTTATACTAAACGCAATTTCCTAATTTCGGTTGAAGAACTGACCAACTGGGGAAATGGCGCAGCACCTGCTGCGCCTCTTCGAAAAGTTGCAGCTCTTGCTGCGCCTCATCCCCAGGCCATCTTCTGTGATTTTCAGCTTTGGATCTTTCCTAATTTGTTTTTGCTATAATTTCCTATTCCTATAGGTTATTATGTTGGTAATTCCGTCAAATTACCAAACTTTTATATTTCCCAATTCTTTTCGGGTTTGTTTTTCGAGACGAAATCGACATTTTCGCCAGACAAGCACACTTACCCATTGTATTTTATTTTCTTTTTTTAAGGGGAATCATTTCACTCCCCATTTCACACTTATAAATTCCTTTTTAAGTTTTTCTTAGAGGGTAGCCCTCCCTACTGTCTGGTCATTTCTGAGCATTTTTTTGCATCATTTTTGCTCATTTACGGGCACTTTTTTGTTTTTTCTCATTTTGCGCTAATTTATGTCGCGTATACATTATGTGTTCTACGTGTAAATTCTATGTAAATTTCGGCAGCATGACGGCTTAAACCGTCATCTACCAAACCTGTTTTTTAAACTAACCTGCAGGAACAACAAACGACCAGCAGCAAAGGCACTCAGGCCATCATATATACAACCAAAACACGATATGCACATCAAACTGGGGGTTGTCGCCCAAAACAAGTCCAAAATGAAGTCCAAAAGGTACAAAGTATATACAAGATAACAACAAAAACAAGAAGGGCAACTACTCCTGACCGCCATCTAGCTCAGCCACGGTCACCTCGAGGGCAGCAATCTTAGCATCTCGAACCTCCAACTCCCTCAACAGGCGAGTTGTCTCCTCTCGGGACTGCGCCAGCACGCGCTCTAAGTCATCCTCCCGCTGCAAGTAATAAAGAAATGCCTCATTTCAATCAACCATTTCAAAAGAAGTACGAGAAATGGCAATAAAATTTGAACTAAAATAAAGGAAAAGAGAGGTTCATACATGTCGTCCTCAGCCGCCTACAAGTGCCTCGACGGCCGTGGCCCGCAGCCAATTGGCCATCCTCCATAGCACCACGAGCCGAGATGGCGCCACCTGCATTTCAATAAACAAAAGGTTTTAAAAAAAGAACGAATTCATTCTTATGCAATAAACAAATGTATTTTTACAAAGACAGCGAAAGACAGCCGAAGCTGGGGGGATACCCTCCTTATCAAGTGCTGCCACCCCTCCAGGGCAGTATCCGTCACCTCTCGCCAAAGTCACGGATCTCCGAGATCGTCGTCATCCCCGCAGCATTTGTATACTCAAGTGTCTCCGGGTACGCTGGGGGCTCGACGCCTGCCACCTTGATCTCCTGCAAGTTCAAACGAGATTCTTTATTCGACTATCGTTCGTCGGTTTGGCAAAATAATTCAAAAGGTAAAATATTTACCACGATCGACCAGTACGCCAGCCTCTGGCGAACAAACGAAGAGTACTCCTCACCAGGAAGGAGAAGAGCATTCCCCGCCAACGTCCGCCAAGTCAGCCTCTCTCTCGGCGTCAGAGGGCTCCTTAAACATCGTCCGTGGAGGGTCGATGGGAACCGTGAAAGCGTCACGAGAGTAGTGACAACGTAATGGAGTCCTAAATGTTTTATAACATTCGGTGCCAGGTCGTGGATAGGACATCTATTGTGTACCTAGAGTCAATTCTTTTGACTATCAACTGTCTCTTGAGATTAAGGCAGTTTTTGGGTGACTTTGGTTTCTTTCTCACGGTCTACCGTAACTGGGGCTAAGTAGATTTTTTCTGGGTCATTTCATATTGTGCTTACATCTGCAAGATTTAAGTTGAGGAAAATATCCATCCGTTATCAGGTATAGTTATTTCTCAGGGCCACTCGAGAAGTTGTAACTGAAATGCATGACCATGCTCGAATGTTGATTTGTTTATTAGTTAAGTTACTCTCTAGTCGGGAAAACCACTCTTGATACTGATCGCTTGTAAAATACGACCTTTGTGAATTCGGATTTGCAAATTGTTTTACATTGAGTGGGAGAAATTTTAAAGGATATGAGAATCGGTTATCGCACATACACATGTGAGGAGAAGTGGGAGTTTGTTGGAGCTGGTGTCCTCCACAAATTAGTGTGATAACATTTGTAAATCTCTTACAGGTTCACAAGGGTATACTTCGTATATTTAATCAGTTGATTAACGTTTACCTAATAACAGTTGGCTTGCTAGAAAGTTTGACGTTATTATCATACAGATGGCGGTGATCAACTGGTCCCTAAAGGTCACACCTATAGGACGTATTTGAGAAATGTGGTTATAGAAATATAATTACATTGATGCCCAAAATGACTAAAAAGTTAGTCAATGTGTTGATGAGATAATTATTTAATGAAAATTAAATAATATTAAGTTGAGACGAATTAACTGTCAATTCGTAAAATAAATATAATAAGTTATATTTAATTAAATATATATAAGGTTAGTTTGAAAGAATTAATCTGTTAATTCGTAGTTAAATATAATCAGTTGTATTTAATATCAACAAGTTGAATGTGTCATAGTGGTAATAGTGAGGGTACACAAGCCAAGAGGTCATGGGTTCGATCCTCACTAGATGACAATTTAACACACTATATATATTTTTGGAAAGACCAAAAATAAGGAAATTCATTTCCCACAAGTGGTATCAGAGCATTTGGCTACGATTTTAATTTTGATGATTTTCATAAAATTTGTATGTAAACTATAAGATTTTCGAGAAGAAAAAAATTAGGGTTTCGTTTTTTTTTTGGATTGAAATTTTTTTATGCCGTTTTGTTGTGCGGTTTTTTTTTCCGTTTGATGATAGTTTTTCCATTCTATTTTTCATATTATAGTTTATAATCAGTTAAAATTATCATATGAAGAATTGGTTGTTTTTGATTTAATGCAGATTAAGTTAAAATCAAATGGAATCGTCATGTTTATGACTAAAAGATTGTTTTTGCTATATTGTTTTTGGCATATAAATTAATCATGTTTATTATTTCATATGCTAATCATGTTCTAATAGCAAAGGTAAACAATTGATCATCAAATCTTGTTTTAGGGCATAATTGCCGCAAAAAGAAAAAAAAAGGGAGGCCGTTTTTTTTTTGGATTTACCGAAAAAAAAAAATTTTATGTTAATTTTTTTTATGGTAAACCGTGAAAAAGAAAAAAAAAATTTAGGAAAGTTTTTTTTTTGCCTTTTGCCGAAAAAATAGAGGAAATTTTTTTTGGAAATTTTTTTTTTCCCTTGTTTTTCCTATTTACCGAATTAGAATAGGAAAGGAGTTGTTTTTTTTTTTTTTTTTTTCCAGCCGTGACAAAAAAAAAAAAAAAAAAGAAAAACCTTTTTTTTTTGGCCGAGACAAATTTAGAGAATTGGATTTTATTTTTCTTTATTTTGGCCAATTAGTTATTGTAAATCGGTTCACAATTTAATGATACCGAGTTATTTTAAAGCAGTTTAAAATTTTTGACGGATAGAATTCATATTACAAGTATAATATGGATTAAGTATGAAATTAATGTGATTAAATTGTGGAATTGTCACTTAATTTAATTTAAATAGGTGGTTTGGATAAATTAATCAACATAATTAATTTATTGTATTATGTATGTTTAATTTATTTTTAGTTGATGCTTTTAATTATGTTGAATGAATCGAATGAATGAATTTTATTTACGTATTTAATTTTGCAATCGGTTGTAATTTGTAATACTTAGTGTGGCCTTAGTCAATTATGTTTTCGTAATGAAGGAAACATAATTTTTATGTAATTATGAGATCTTGAATCTCCTTTATTTTAGTTTTGGGTTTTGAAATTAGAATGTAATTAATAGGTCAATTATGTAATTTTAATTATTGTAATTTCAAAGAAGACTTAAGATGAAGATTCAAGCTCACTCCCGCTACATGGATCAAGATGGAACATCAAGACAAGCTTCTCGGGTCCAAGGATGGATTCCAAACTTGTATTTATTGTTCATTTTGATAGGATAGGCCACACTAGGACTTTTCCTGTTTTTTTTACGTTTTTCATTTTATTGCTTTTCATTCACATGCTAGTAATTGCATCATATTCCGCCTAAAACCAAACCACCTACTACTAAAATGCATGAAAATTGACTCATATAGGTTGTATGTTAGTTTTCATGGACATGCAGATGTCACAATCTTTAAGCCATCACCTTAGTTTAAATCATTCTCGCATGCTAGATTATAGTTCACTTAAAATGAATTAAAAAGTTGATGGGATCTTCCTCTAAAACGGAAATTGAGATTAGTCTTTATAAGGGCAAACATCTATGAATCCCTTCTTCGTCGGTAGGCCTAATATGACCCCTTCTACGTTGGGTAAGTAGTTGTGTTGACTTAGTTTACCTCAACATTGTAGTCCGAAGAGTTTCTCGTGATTATGATGGACTAAAGATAGTATTTACAGAAATTTATCGACCAAGAATTCTAACGGTCGAATTAGCTAACAGGTTAGCTTATCAATTTAAAGAGATTTGAGTCTTGGGGTCATTTATATAATTCTTGAGGGAGGTCAATTGTATAATCGTTTTTTGAGTCTTCGCGTTATGACATGAGTTCATTAGACTTAAAATAAAAACGATGCATGCTTATTATTTTATTCTTCTTTCGCAGTGTAGAACACGATTATTATCAATAATACTGTTACAACAAATGGCTGGAAATAACGCAATCCCAATGCCTAGTGCCACACTAGATCGTTCGTCCTGGCTTAAAATGTTCATGGACCAAATGAATCAGTCCACTCGACTGAAGAATGATGGGTCCAATTTTGCCACTGCTGACGGTAAGCTCAGGAATTTAACTGAGCCAATACCGGTCAACCCAGGCCCAAATGCAGGAGTCAACGAGTCACTCGCCTATAGTGATTTCGTTATGGAAGCGGGTGCGATAAAGAACGTACTCATCTTTGCAATGGAAACCAATTTGCAGAGACGCTTCATTGCCCAAGGTGCAAACAAGATTTTCACCACGCTCACTAACGAGTTCTCAAAGGCACCGAGAATCGTTACATATGAGCATAACTGTTGCTTCTTTGATGCGAAACTCCAGAAGGGCCAACCGGTTAGCCCTCACATTCTTCACATGATTGAGAATGTCGAGAAACTGGAGTCACTGAATTGTAGAATCAGTGAGAGCATTGTCATTGACCGAATGCTTCATTCTCTTCACGATGGTTTTGCCCTTTTCAGGGCGAACTACTACATGAATGACTTGAAAAAGAGTCCTCATGAGCTACACTCCCTTCTCGTAGAGACCGAGAAGGATATGAAATTGAGTGGGAGCATGAAGCAGGATGTTCTCACAATTCACAACAAAGGTAAAGGTAAGGGCAAGGCTCATGGCGACCTAGCTATAGGTAAGCCAAAGTTTAAGAAGCCAGGAAACGGTAAGAGTGTGCCTGGTGAGACTAGTGGCTCACAGGGCAAGACAAAGAGCAAGGGCGGTGACATAGAGTGCCACCATTGTCACAAGACTGGACATTGGAGGAGGAACTGTCCCGTCTACCGTGAGGACATCAAAGCAGGCCGTGTCGCTCCTGTTGGTATGTCATCTTATATTCATATGATTGAGATTAACCATGCAAGTTTCGGAACTTGGGTACTAGATACTGGTTGTGGTTCTCATCTGTGTAATCATTTTCAGGGCCTAAAGAACATCATACCTCTCGAAAAAGGTGATGTGGACCTGCGAGTCGGGAATGGAGCACGAGTTGTCTTTTGCGCCTCGAAGGGGACATATGTAATCCAACTCCCTAGTGGTTTTGAGTTATCTTTAAATAACTGTTACTATGTACCCAGTTTATCTAAGAACATTATTTCTGTTTCCGTACTTGCTAAAGACGGTTTTACATTTTCAATAAAGGATAATAGTTGTGTTTTCTCTTTTAATGAAATGATTTATGGCAAAGCAGTTTCCATGAATGGAATTTATATCTTAGATCAAACCACAGAAGTATTACACATGAATAATAAGAAATTAAAGGTTGGTGACAAAGATCAAACCTATCTATGACATTGTCGAATGGGACACATAAATGAGAAACGCGTAAAGAAACTCGTCGATAATGGGACTATTCCCTCATTCGGATTTTCTGCATATGGCACGTGTGAATCATGTCTCATTGGAAAGATGACTCGAATTTCCTTCAAAGGTGTTGGAATACGTGCTAGTGACCTATTAGGACTCATACATACGGACGTATGTGGACCTATGTCAATTACCGCTAGAGATGGCTATAGATATTTTATCACTTTCACGGACGATTTGAGTAGATACGGATATGTCTACTTAATGAAGCATAAAAGTGAGTCCTTTGAGAAATTCAAGGAATACCAGAATAGGGGCAGAACCAACTGGGTCGAAAGATTAAAGCACTCCGTTCAGATCGGGGTGGCGAATATCTTTCAAATGAGTTTGATCAACACCTGAAAAACTGTGGAATCGCTCTACAGTTAACTCCACCTGGAACACCTCAATTAAATGGAGTGTCCGAACGGAGAAATCGAACCTTACTTGATATGGTTCGATCCATGATGAATCACACCATAGTGCCTGATTCATTATGGGGTACGCTCTTTTGTCAGCTGCTCTTATACTTAACCGAAGTCCGTCTAAAGCTGTCGACAAGACTCCATATGAAATGTGGAAGGGAACGGTACCTAACTTGTCCTTTATTCGGGTTTGGGGATGCGAGGCTTATGTCAAGTGGAGACACGATGATAAGCTCGACCCACGATCGGTCAAGACATACTTTAGAGGTTATCCAAAAGGAACATTTGGTCATTACTTCTATTCGCCAACCGAACATCGAGTATTTGTTGCGGCTAGTGCGACGTTCTTAGAGAAAGAATTTCTCGAGAACAAGTCGAGTAATAGAACCTTCGAGCTATCGGAGATTCCAGAACCAACAACCGAGGAACAGATGGAGGAAGCCGTACCTCCAACTGATGATACGGTTAATATTACTGAGGAACCTAGGAGGTCGGGTAGAGACTCTCATCCTCCGGACAGATACATTGGTATGGTCAAGGAGAATGATGTTTTACTTCTAGAAAGTAATGAACCCGCAACCTATAAAGGTGCTATAACATTCCGACTCAAAGCTATGGCTCGAAGCCATGCAATCCGAGATGGACTCCATGTATGAGAATAACGTATGGGATCTAGTTGATTTACCTAATAAGGTAAAACCTCTACAGTGCAAATGGCTTTACAAAATAAAGCGTTCTGTAGACGCGCAACCAGATATCTATAAGGCACGACTTGTGGCAAAAGGTTTCACTCAAGTGCAAGGATTGCATTATGATGAGATTTTTGCACCTGTAGTCATGCTACGTTCCATTCGGATAATCTTAGCGATTGCCGCATTTCATGATTATGAGATTTGGCAAATGGATGTGAAAACCGCCTTCTTAAACGGTTATTTGGAGGAAGAGTTGTACATGGTGCAACCCGAAGGTTTCATAGATCCTAAACATCCTAAGAAAGTATGCAAGCTTAAGCGTTCCATTTATGGACTTAAGTAAGCTTCTCGGAGTTGGAATCATCGTTTCGACCAAGTGATAAAAGAGTATGGTTTCACTCGATCGGTCGAAGAACCATGCTTATATATCAAGTCGAGTGGTAGCAAGATTGTATTCTTGATATTGTATGTCGATGACATACTCTTGATTGGGAATGACATTCCTCTCCTTTCTTCGGTTAAAGAATGGTTGAAGAACCATTTCCAGATGAAAAATCTGGGTGAGGCACAGCGTATTTTGGGAATCCGTATCTACCGAGATAGATCACGACGGACGTTATCACTTAGTCGAGTCTTATCTAGATAAGGTTCTTGAGAGGTTCAGCATGACCAACTCCAAGAAGGAGAACCTTCCTATGACGACTGGGATGCAGTTGAGCAAGTCTAAGTCACCCACGACGCCTGAAGGTATTGAGCGCATGAGTCGTGTTCCTTATGCTTCTGCAATAGGATCGATCATGTATGCCATGATATACACACGTCCAGACGTGGCATATTCATTGAGTATGACGAGTCGGTACCAAAAGACTCAGGTGAAACACTTTGGATAGCAGTCAAAAATATCCTCAAGTACCTACGGAGGACTAAGGATTGGGTATTGACTTATGGAGGCGATACTAAGCTATGCGCAACCGGTTACGCAGATGCTAGCTTCCAAACGGATCGAGACGATTCAAAATCTCAGTCCGGGTTCGTCTTCACTCTTAATGGTCTTTGCGGTCGGTGGAAGAGTTCCACACGAGTGTTGTAGCAGATTCTACTATCGAACTGAGTACTATGCCGCTTCGGAGGCGGCAAAGGAAGCGATATGGATGCGTCAATTCTTACAAGGGCTTTCGGTAGTTCCTAGTTCGAATGACCCGATCACCATCTATTGTGACAATAGAGGTGCCATCTTCCAGGCTAAGGAGCCAAAGTCTAGCAACAAATCTAGACATGTACTACGGAAGGCTCACCTGATCCGTGATTACGTGGAGCAAGAAGAGATAGTGATTGACAAGATTGCGACGGATGATAACATCGCAGATCCTCTCACCAAACCGTTGAATTATGATAAGCATGTAGGGCATGTTAATTCCATGGGAATTAAACATGTTCCTAAGTTGTAGTACTTGATTATGGATTTGATACATTATCTTTTTCATATATTATTTATAACTTCATCGTTTTATATATATAATATTTTGTTTTTCATGTGGATTGTACTGACAACATTTAACGCCACAAAGTGAACTGAATTACATTATATTTGTTTTTGTCCGTAATCGCCAATGTGAGCTGATAACTCCGGATATTATATTGTGTAGTCGATTGATGGTGGGTTCAACGAGCCATAAGTTAAACGGTTGACTAATCGATCAAGGATACGAGATTATGATGATACCTCGTAGGACAATTTTTATTTGTGACAACGTAATGGAGTCCTAAATGTTTTATAACATTCGGTGCCAGGTCGTGGATAGGACATCTATTGTGTACCTAGAGTCGATTCTTTTGACTATCAACTGTCTCTTGAGATTAAGGAATTTTTTGGTGACTTTGGTTTCTTTCTCACGGTCTACCGTAACTGGGGCTAAGTAGATTTTTTCTGGGTCATTTCATACTGTGCTTACATCTGCAAGATTTAAGTTGAGGAAAATATCCATCCCTTATCAGGTATAGTTATTTCTCAGGGCCACTCGAGGAGTTGTAACTGAAATGCATGGCCATGCTCGAATGTTGATTCGTTTATAAGTTAAGTTACTCTCTAGTCGGGAAAACCACTCTTGATACTGATCGCTTGTAAAATACGACCTTTGTGAATTCGGATTTGCAAATTGTTTTACATTGAGTGGGAGAAATTTTAAAGGATATGAGAATCGGTTATCGCACATACACTTGTGAGGAGAAGTGGGAGTTTGTTGGAGCTGGTGTCCTCCACAAATTAGTGTGATAACATTTGTAAATCTCTTACAGGTTCACAAGGGTATACTTCGTATATTTAATCAGTTGATTAACGTTTACCTAATAACGGTTGGCTTGTTAGAAAGTTTGACGTTATTATCATACAGATGGCGGTGATCAACTGGTCCCTAAAGGTCACACCTATAGGACGTATTTGAGAAATGTGGTTATAGAAATATAATTACATTGATGCCCAAAATGACTAAAAAGTTAGTCAATGTGTTGATGAGATAATTATTTATTGAAAATTAAATAATATTAAGTTGAGACGAATTAACTGTCAATTCGTAAAATAAATATAATAAGTTATATTTAATTAAATATATATAAGGTTAGTTTGAAAGAATTAATCTGTTAATTCGTAGTTAAATATAATCAGTTGTATTTAATATCAACAAGTTGAATGTGTCATAGTGGTAATAGTGAGGTTACACAAGCCAAGAGGTCATGGGTTCGATCCTCACTAGATGACAATTTAACACACTTTATATATTTTTGGAAAGACCAAAAATAAGGAAATTCTATTCCTTATTTCGGTCAATGTTGGCCGAAAATTAGGAGAGATATTTATTTCCTAATTGATTTCGGATTTTGGTCTATATAAAAAGAAAGGTAGAGAATTATTTCTGACCTAATTCTTTTTATGACCGAGCCTCCTCTTTCTCATCACAAACACAAAGACAATAAAATTTTACAGAAAATTTTACATTGATTTCTAGCATAATCAAAGGGTATATCTTAGATCGTCATGGGTGCAACTAATAGGCGAATATCAATTTTGATATTGTTCTTAGGCCAATTTTGCAAGGACCCGAGGTTAATTCTAAATCTTTTTACTTATGCTTATGTATTTTATTTTATGACAATAGATCATCTTTATTATATCGTTATAATCCTTCATGTTAAAGGGAAGTATATAGATTATTTCCCACATGCTCTTGGTCGATAGACCAGCGTACGATTGTCAGAAGCTACTGTACAGCGTGGGTTGGTCGATCGACTGGTCGTTGTGGTCGATCGACCAAACCGTGTTTTTGACGTGAATTAAAAGGACGAGAATTAGAAAGCCCATTGTAATTAGGTTTTAGGAATAAAGTTACGTATGACTATCTATATAACGTAACTCCTCCCTACTGCAAAAAAATCATCGAATTTTAGGGAAACAATTAGGGTTCATCACACAAAGGTTGAACTTTTATTTAGTTTAGTTTAACTTTCGTCAATAAAGTTTACTTTCCGCATTTGGTTTTGGTCTTTCCTGTTCAACTCTTCTTACGGTATTCTTCTGTTCCTTTGTTTAGTTTGTTGCTTTAATTCCTCATAGTTTAGAATTGCTAGTGTAGCTTTCCCAAAGCCAAATTATCGTTTCATGATATTTATTTATTTAGTTAATTTAAGTATGAATTCAATGGCTTTATTAGTTAATGTTATTGTTTTTATTATCACCATCATGAGTAGCTAAATCCTTTGTGCTAAGATGTACGGGATCTGTAGGTTAGATGGCTTTGACATAGGCAACCTGTTGTCGAGCTTTGGTCGATCGACTGACATACATGGTCCATCGACCAGAGCGTGTTAGATTTGCTTCTACTTAATTAGTTTAATTCTTATATTTGACGAATCGAGGGCACGCAACTAGTTGAATGCTTAGGAATTGACCGACCCGACAAGATCGAAAGATGGGGAGGAAAATAGACTACTTAATTAAGACGACTAAAGTAATAAGATCGAGAGATAAGTTAATTTAGATTTTGAGTTTCATTAATCAAGAACGAAAGTTAGTATTAGTGAGATTAGGGACCCGTAGCTTAGGCCGAAAGGTTGCTACCTGTTAAATTGGACCGAGAGGACTTTTTATTTTCCCATCTAACATGCTTAAGACAGTTTACCTAGAGTTGTCGTCGTCGAAACTACATTGAACCGACCATCTTAGCATCCTTTTAATATTTTAATTTCACCCATTTCTTTATTTTATTGCCCATTAGTTAATAGATCATTCAAATCAATACCCCCCAAAAAACTGTTACCTTAGACTAAAATTAGACAGCTATTAATTGCATCGCCTCCTTGCGGTTCGACCCTGACTGCCGCTATCTATAGTAGTAGTTTGGATTATAAATTTATCTTTGATACTCCACGATGGTATCAAATTTTGGCGCTGTTGCCGGGGAGGCAATTGTTTAATTTTTAGTTGTTTTTATTTTAGTCTTTTTCTTAGTTTAAGGGACATCTGTTCCTTAAACTCTTCTCATGTTCTACTTGTAGTTTCCTCTTATGCGCAGGTCACAGAGTGGTGAATTGAGACCATTAGATCCTGAGATCGAAAGGACTTTGCGTGAATTGAGATGATCATCTAGAGTATTGCCAACAGAGGAAGAGCTGAGTACTCTGTCCAGTTACTACGAGAACGAGCTATTTGAGGAGGATCCACCTTCGTCTCCTGTTTCTACTTCCTCAGCTGAGACCGTTACATCTCCAGATATGGCTGAAGAAGTAAGTATAGCCAGTCACTCCGAACCAAAAGCCGAAAATCTCTATAAGGGATTCGCGTTGCCAGCCGGGACGGAAAGGAAATTCGAACCGAAACCGTCTTACATTAACTTGGTTGAGAGAAACCAATTTGGGGGAGCTGCAAATGAAGATGCGGCTAAACATATGGAGACATTCATTGACTACTGTTGTTCCATACCCCCACCAGCAGGTGTGACCCAGGATCAGGTAAAGGAGACAATGTTCATATTCTCGCTTCGTGATGCTGCTAGGGAATGGTACCAAGATCTGGATCGAGCTGCTAACGGGATTACTGATTGGAATTCGTTGGCTCTAGCATTTTATAAGAATTATTTCTCTGCGTCGAAGACCAATACGATTAGAGCTCAGATCACAAGCTTTAAACAGGGTCCTGATGAAGATTTTCATGAGGCATGGGTCCGTTTCAAGATACTGGTGCGAACTATTCCGCACCATGGGTTTGAGAAATGGTTTCTGCGCAACCAATTCTATAATGGTCTTTATGATGATCAAAGAGCTATCCTAGATGCTGCAGCTAATGGGAGATTTCAAGAAAATAGCGGTGAGACAAAGGGGTGGAAAATCATCGATGACCTGGCCACCCATAAAGCTGAGCATGGGCATTCTAGAGGAAATCAGAGAAGATCAGCAGAATCTCCTGCTGTAGCTGCAATAGAAGCCCTTACTGCGAGATTCGACAAGATAGATTTTGGGCGATTCCAAAAAGGAGGGATATAGAAAGTTAATGCAGTTTCAGACGGTCCCTTTACATGCAAAAGATGTGGAGGAGAGGGACATGTTTCAGAATTTTGTACCAGTTCGAATGAAACATGTGCTGCCTTTCAACATTATAGGCAGATTGGTACTTATCCCGATCCCTCCAATGTCCACCCCAATTTGAGGTGGACTAACCAAAATGTCCTTAATCCGGGTCCGCCACCGCAGCAGCAGCAACAGCAAAGCTATGTGCCCCCTCATAAGAAGCAGCAGTATCAAAAGCCTCCCTATGTGCCTTAACAGCAGCAATTTCAAGGTTCTGACATTTCTGAGTTGAAAAACATGGTTCAGAATTTGTCGGGTTTGCTGCAAAAGGAGTCTCTAGCTAGAGAGACTTCTACAAAAAATGTTGGAGAGTCAAATTGCCCAATTGGCAAGCAAAAGTGCAACTCGAGCTCCGGGGCATTTACCGTCGCAACCAGATCAAAAAGAGACCCTAAATGCGATCACTTTGAGGAGTGGGTCTACCCTTGATGGGCCCGCTATGGTCGAAGATGTTACTGAAAAAGATGAGGCGGAACCGAGCAAGAAAAAGGCTGGAATGAATAGTAGCAAGAAAAAGACGATTAGCAGGTATGTCAGTCGATCGACTGACACGCCTAGTCGATCGACTAGCTCGCGTAACAGTACAGCTTCTGGTCCTGAGGAAGTCAGTCGATCGACCGACCTACATGGTCGATCGACTGAAGATACTGCTGATCGTGAACCTTTTCGTCCTCCAATGCCAGATAACTTGAGGGACCACTTATTTCGGGGTACGACGACTCCGAAATTATTGAGGCAAGATCCAAAAGCTAATGGGTCAGTTCCGATTCCAAAGTATGACCCCCTGACGGTCAATGTTTCATTCCTGAGACGGTCTGAAGAAGGTTCGAGCTACAACAAGGACAAGGTAGTAGATTTTCAGCCTAAGTCCACTGATGCCGGTATGAGAGATCTAGAGGAGAGGGCTAAGTTGCTTCTTACAGCCCCTTATCCAGAGAGATTGGTGCCGACAAAGGAACAGGTATCGTTTAACAAATTTGAAAATGTTATTCGTAGTTTAAATGTGCAAGTTCCTTTCTTAGAATTAGTTAATCAAGTGCCTGCTTACACGAAATTTATGAAGCAGCTATTGTCTAAAAAGAAGTCACTTGATACTGTGCAATCTGTCGCACTAACTGAGGAGTCATGTTCTTATTTGACTCATACTGCACCTCATAAGCTAAAAGACCCAGATAGTTTTTCAGTCCCATGTAATATTGGCACCTTTTCTATCGAGAAGGCCTTGTGTGACCTAGGGGCCAGTATTAGTGTTATGCCTTTGAGTCTTGCTAAGAAATGAAATTGACTAGGTTTGCAGTTACTAACATGACAGTATAGATGGCTGATCGTTCTGCGGTCCAGCCTATAGGAGTCTTAGAGGATATTCCTGTGCAAATAGGAAAGTTCTTTTTCCCAGTTGACTTCGTTGTACTAGATATACCCGAGGATGCTCACATTTCTATCATTTTGGGTAGACCATTTCCGCACACTGCTGGTGCAGTTATAGATGTTGGCTCAGGGACATTGACCTTTAAAGTAGGGAAACAGTCCATTGTTTTTGCCCAGACCGCTAAGAAGAAAGATCATATGTGGCCAGTCACTTGTAATACAATTTCTGAGAAGAAATCTTATTTTATGCTTTCTGACATGCCTACTTTGGCACCTATGCCTACTCCTGTTGTGACATCTCCGCTCCAGATTGGGAGCAAATTGGAGGAAGATTCTTCTGTTTTAGATATTGCAGGAAATGGTTTGGGGAATTTAGAGCCGCATGTTGCTCCAGCTGTGAAGGAGCCAATCGTTCAAAGAGGCGGTCTAGGATGTCTTAGCTATGGCACTGATGAGGAGCCTGATGAGGAGCCAGTCAAGGTGACGGAGTCCGATTTGGATTTTGATGAGCCAGACGAGGTCATTGATTGGGAAGATGTTAGAGATATTGATCCGTTGAGTTCTGCGGATGTTGGAATCGATATGGGTGCAGCTGAGAAGATGAGCACTGTAGAGGCTACTTATTATAGCCAGAAGCCAGGCAAGTGGGCTATTCCGTGGCCATTCTTGATCAACTATTAGTTGATTAAGACTTTTCTAAAAAGACATTTTATTGCTTTTGTTAGACTTTTTATTGCTTTGGTTGGCGCGAGACTTCGCTTTAATAAGTTTGCCTAGGATTTAAAGACTTTAGACTGTTACTTTGGGTTTTGCGCAATTTTGGGCGCGTTATTATGTGTATTTGCAGGTTCATAAACCATATTGGCTCAATTTATTGAGCTAATTCGAAGAAATCAGAAACTTACAGCAGGTTTTCTCAGTCGATCGACTGGCTGCTATGGTCGATCGACTGAGCCGCGAGACCAGGGGCTTCTGTTCCTGTCAGCCTGGTCGATCGACTGGCCTGTATGGTCGATCGACCGTGCCCCGATGCTCTACCTGCTCACGACTATTCCCCTGCTGTGTTTGGTCGATTTGCGGAGTTAAGGGAGTCTTTTCTCCACTTTATTCTCCGATTCATTTCTGTTTTCTTCCGTTTCCTTATTTTGCACATAATTTTGCGTTTCGTAAATTGTTTTCTCGGAATTAGGCGTGGTACTTTTGTTTCTTTTCGGGTACCTATGGTAGCACTGCTAGCTACTGAAACCTTCTAGCTCACGCTGGTTTGGGGAGGTTTCCTTTTGCTCCGCTTAAAGTCTTGTGAGTTTCCGAGTTTAACTTCATGTCTTGTTTAGTTATAATAACGCAAATTCCCGTTTCCCTTTTATTTCATTACATTATTTTGCACAATGGGGACATTGTGTGATTTGGTTTGGGGAAGGGTTGCGCATTGCATTCATATGTTCTATTGCATTTCTGTTTCACGTTTATTGCACTTCAGTTTGCATTTGTTATTTCATTTCCTATATATATACAAAAACTCAAAAAAATTCAATAATTCAAAAATTCAAAAAAATGCACGTTTATATTAGCATGTAGGTCTAGTCGGAACGGTAGTATTTCATTGATGACATTGCATTTTCAGCTGTTTATGCCTAAGCCGTGCTTAATTGACATGTTATTAGTAGAATCATATGCATAGTCTACGAGTTTTCGTTAAATTTGTTGCTGAACTTTAAACTTGACTTAGATTTTTGGCAAACTATATCATTTTCTGAGGTTTAGAGCTTATAACTGGTGTCATCCATGACCAGTTTATCTAGGATTGTGAGTAGTACTCCTTATGAGACGTGTTACATCAATATGCATAAATATGAACTTTATCTGCTTAATACCTGTATGCATTCGGGTTCGTGGTTAGTTGACACATGTGGAAGAGGCCCCCCCTTTTGTTCATTTTGCCCATAAGCTCCACACTGCCAAAAATAGCCTTTTTGTCCCGTTACTACATCCTACATTTAGCCTGCCCTTGTCAAGCTAGTAGTTTATGTTCTTGGGATTGTTATTTCATTTTTGGTAGCTAATGCTCTTTATGAGAACTTGGTGAAATGATTGAAGGGAAAGAAAAAAAAAAGAAAAAAAAAGGAAATTCGTGTTGTACTGTAGAAGGTCAGTCGATCGACTGGAAACAATGGTCGATCGACTGAACCCCGTGGAAAAATTCGAGAAGGAAAAAAATCATATGCGGTAAAGTGAAAGATATTAGGTTGATGATTTATAGTCCCATGTTATATTTGTATTTTATGGGGAGTTGACAATTTTATGGTGATTAGTGAGTTTTTGTGCTACAATCTGCACTGCTTTACTAATCTTGAGCAAGAAGTTGGAATGATTTATTAATTTGGTTCCCTTAGTTACTAGCTTGGCTTTTAACTCTATTTTTATCCAAATTTGCCTTAACCCCTTCCTGCCCGTACCTCACATATCCAAATTGTGCCTCGGCATGTGTCATGGTCTTTTATGGTTGGAATGCATATGTACGGTTGTAGAGATTATTTTCATATTAGACTGCAGGCATGTTCTTATAGGTCGTAGTTAGATGAGAGTCATTACAAAATTACTTCTTTCTATATTTTACATATATTCACCTGTGCCTACGTGTGATATGAGCGACCCGTGAGAGTCCATAATGATAAGTCTCTATAAGTTGACGGTTCAGCGGTTTTTGACGACTACATAACTCGTTTGCATGATTCATAATGCTAATTGATTGTTAGTTTTTAGCATTAAATTGGTTTAGGCTTTATAGTTGCATTTCGCTCTGAGATTGAACTCGTTCTATTAGGTTTTAGGATCGAGTCTAGTTCTTGCTTGGGGACAAGCAAGGGTTTGGTTTGGGGAAGTTTGATGCGTGTCATTTATATGATGTTTTACACCCCATTTTACACGCATTTCAGAGCACATCAAACTGGGGGCTCTCGCCCAAAACAAGTCCAAAATGAAGTCCAAAAGGTACAAAGTATATACAAGATAACAACAAAAAACAAGAAGGGCAACTACTCCTGACCGTCATCTAGCTCAGCCACGGTCACCTCGAGGGCAGCAATCTTAGCATTTCGAACCTCCAACCCCCTCAACAGGCGAGTTGTCTCCTCTCGGGACTGCCCAGCACGCGCTCTAAGTCATGCTCCCGCTGTAGGTAATAAAGAAATGCCTCATTTCAATCAACCATTTCAAAACAAGTACGAGAAATGGCAATAAAATTTGAACTAAAATAAAGGAAAAGAGAGGTTCATACCTGTCGTCCTCAGCCGCCTACTAGTGCCTCGACGGCCGTGGCCTGCAGCCGATTGGCCATCCTCCATAGCACCACGAGCCGAGACGGCGCCACCTGCATTTCAATAAACAAAAGGTTTTCAAAAAAGAACGAATTCATTCTTATGCAATAAACAAATGTATTCTTACAAAGATAGCGAAAGACAGCCGAAGCTGGGGGCATACCCTCCTTATCAAGTGCTGCCACCCCTCCAGGGCAGCATCCGTCACCTCCTTGCCGAAGTCACGGATCTCCGAGATCGTCGTCATCCCCGCAACATTAGTGTACTCAAGTGTCTTCGGGTACGCTGGGGGCTCGACGCCTGCCACCTTGATCTCCTGCAAGTTCAAACGAGATTCTTTATTCGACGATCGTTCGTCGGTTTGGCAAAATAATTCAAAAAGTAAAATACTTACCACGATCGACCAGTACGCCAACCTCTGGCGAACAAACGAAGAGTACTCCTCACCAGGAAGGAGAAGAGCATCACCGCCAACGTCCGCCAAGTCAGCCTCTCTCTCGGCGTCAGAGGGCTCCTTAAACATCGTCCGTGGAGGATTGATGGGAACCGTGAAAGCGTCACAAGAGTAGTGACGAGTCAAACGCTCGTCCAGGTACCACACTGGTGCCATGGACATCCTCAGCAGTAACCGACTCGAGCTCCTGGGTCGAAGGACCTCATCCACGAAGGCCGAAGTGCCAGGGTAGTCCACCCAAGGTCTGGGCACCCACTAAAACAAGAAAGCGAAGGGTCATTCCTATGATCGGCTCTAAGCGGTAAAGAGGTCATTCTTATGATCACTTCTAAAAGTAATAAATAAATAAAGGAAAAGTGATTGAAGATACTTACGTCACTCAACTTCAGGGCATTGACATCCCGTCGACAAACGTCGTAAGAAGAACGCTGGCTCTTCCTGCGACACACCACCCAGTCCCTCACAACTGGGCACGCCCTCGGCTCCAGATCCGTCCTCTTGGGCACGAAGCCCGGAAAGTAGGAGTACTGATGCGTGTCATTTATATGATGCTTTACACCCCATTTTACACGCATTTCAGAGCTCAATATGTAGTTTATGCTACTATTTTCCCTATTTCCGTCTACTTTTGTGTTTTTGTGTAATATTACAGAAATGTGAATAATCCAGCGGGAAATGAGCAAAATCCGTCCCCGAGTACTAGGCATATTATTTGGCATGAAGTATTTAACTCGGGATGCGAACTTGGTGCGCGTATCGAGGCTCGAAAGACGAATTCACGAAGCTTTTGGAGCTAAGTACCTGTTGAAGTGGTCGATAGACCTATGCTCTTGGTCGATAGACCACCGTACGATTGTCAGAAGCTGCTGTACAGCGTGGGTTGGTCGATCGACTGGTCCTTGTGGTCGATTGACCAAACCGTGTTTTTAACGTGAATTAAAAGGACGAGAATTAGAAAGCTCATTGTAATTAGGTTTTAGAAATAAAGTTATGTATGACTATCTATATAACGTAACTCCTCCCTACTGTAAAAAAATCATCGAATTTTAGGGAAACAATTAGGGTTCATCACACAAAGGTTGAACTTTTAATTAGTTTAGTTTAACTTTCGTCAATAAAGTTTACTTTCCGCATTTGGTTTTGGTCTTTCCTGTTCAACTCTTCTTACGGTATTCTTCTGTTCCTTTGTTCAGTTTGTTGCTTTAATTCCTCATAGTTTAGAATTGCTAGTGTAGATTTCCCAAAGCCAAATTATATTTTCATGATATTTATTTATTTAGTTGATTTAAGTATGAATTCAATGGCTTTATTAGTTAATTTTATTGTTGTTATTATCACTATCATGAGTAGCTAAATCCTTTGTGCTAAGATGTAGGTTAGACGGCTTTGACATAGGCAACCTATTGCCGGGCTTTGGTCGATCGACTGACATACATGGTCGATCGACCAGAGCGTGTTAGATTTGCTTCGACTTAATTAGTTTAATTTCTATATTTGACGAATCGAGTGCACGCGACTATTTGAATGCTTAGGAATTGACCGACCCGACAAGATCGAAAGATGGGGAGGACTTTTTATTTTCCCGTCTAACATGCTTAAAAATCGAGTGCACGCGACTATTTGAATGCTTAGGAATAGACTACTTAATTAAGACGACTAAATTAATACGATCGAGAGATAAGTTAATTTAGATTTTGAGTTTGATTAATCAAGAATGAAAGTTAGTATTAGTGAGATTAGGGACCCGTTGCTTAGGCCGAAAGGTTGCTACCTGTTAAATTGAACCGAGAGGACTTTTTATTTTCCCGTCTAACATGCTTAAGACAGTTTACCTAGAGTTTCCGTCGTCGAAACTACAGTGAACCGACCATCCTAGAATCCTTTTAATATTTTAATTTCATCCATTTCTTTATTTTATTGCCCATTAGTTAATAGATCATTCAAATCAATACCCCCCAAAAAACCGTTACCTTAGACTAAAATTAGACAGCTATTAATTGCATCGCCTCCTTGTGGTTCGACCCTGACTGCCGCTATCTATAGTAGTAGTTTGGATTATAAATTTATCTTTGATACTCCACGACGGTATCAAGTACACCCACGCCTGCAAAACAAGACAATTGATAATGATCTTTCATGATTCGATAGAATTAAAATAAATACATGAATAAGTAATGATCTTTCATAATGCAAAAAAGAGGTTCATACCTCCAACAGCAGCTCAGGACCGACCGTAGCAGGAGAAGTCCCATTTTCCAGCAGCTTAGGACGAACCATGACCCTCATGTAGTGAGTGAGGACCGCAAAGTCAGGAGTAACCCAGTCTCAACGACCTAGGTCACTCAAGTCAGAAAGGAACAGAAGAAGCTTCGTCGACATCCTCTCCCCCTTCTCTCCGAGGTAAAGCGAAGACAAGAACCACAGATGAGCTCTCTGCTCTGAAGTACAAGCCGAAGGAGCCACCTTCATCCCGTCCATCATCACCGTCGCCGGGGTCCTACCCACAAAGTTGTCCCTGACGTAAGTGCTCGACACTAGCCCGGGAACGCTGGCAGCACCCTGTGCCAGGTTCCAGCCGATCAGCCTCCTCGCCTCGGCCGAGTCTACTCTCATGGCCGTCGACGGCCACACCACCGTATCCTCTCCACACGGCAGACCAGAGATCATGCCGTAGTCCTCCAAAGTGACCCCGACCTCCCCAAAAGGCATGTGAAAGGCCGAGGTCGTGTCAAAGTACCGATCAAGGAAAGCTCGAATCAGGCAAAGATTAGCCCGAAGCTTTCTTTCATTGATCTCCCTCCACGCACCCACTAAGGCTCCAAAGGCTCCCAACTCGATGATGGCCCTCTCCTCCTCCGCCAGTCTCCCGTAGGCCTCTATCATCGTCGTATAACCAGAGAAATGCTGCAAGTTTCTGGCCTCCTGTATTGATTCAAGGAAAACGCAATCTTTAGCACAAAACCAACGAGAAATAAAATTACAAGTGAATAAGGAAGGTAATAAGGAAATGACGAGTTTGAAGCCTACCAAGTTCCTCGCCGTCCTGTAAGACAGGTGGCTCTCTGCTGCCCAAATGAGATGTCTACCATCCCATTTCTCAGCCCACTCAGGCGCCCCTACCAGCTGACGGCCACCACGCCCTACGTTGGCCCGCTGCGGGACCTTCTTAACCTCCTCCTGTACAGCCTCCTCGAACACCCCCTCAAGGGTGAGAGAAGGGTTAAACTCAAATTCTACATCCATGGGAGCCCTCCCCAACGTAGAAGGAACGTCACCTGCAAAATCGAAGTAAGTTAGGTTGCGTCAAGTGACGACAAGCCTTGGTGAGGTTGTTTCAAGCCTTTTTGAGCCCTGAAAATGGCCTTTTCTCGCCATCTTTGGCCATTTATTTTGAAACCCGATCACTCATGTGGTAAATTGGGTAAAGTCAAGTCTAATTTCAAGCCTAGTCACGGGTTTGAGTCGAAATTTTGGCAGCATTTCGCTATAATAGCGATTATGCCTAGGAAAAGTGTCCTGAATACACTGTCGCAAACCAAAAATCTGACATGGTAGGAAGTTTACCTATTATACAAGGGTTCCAAAAAACCAAATTTCGCCAAAAATGGGTAATCCTAAAGACATTTTCGAAACAACTGAGAAACCGTCTCAAAATCGCTCAAATGTTCAATACTTGGCGAAAATTCAAAAAGAATACATGGTTATGTTCCTAAAATTGTCTATCATCCATTTCTATTGTCAATTTTACAAGACAAATCTATTTTGGGGGGGGGGGGGAGCCCCAAATTTTCGAAAATTTGGGTGTAAAAACCCTAATTTTTTCAAATCAAAACCGAACAAATACACGAATTAAAGCAAAGATAAGATATATACCTCTATTAGTCATGATTAATGGAGTTGATTGATCAAATTTTGACGAAATAAAGTTGGAATTTGAGAGAGTTTAAGAACAATTTGTGTTTTGTTATTATGAATAAAACACGACTTCTGTCGAGTTTTTACTCAGACAGGGATGAACTCGGGAAAAAACGTAGCATCTGCTGCGCCTCTTCCAAGAGTCGCAGCTCATGGTGCGCATCTTTCCCAGCTCCTTTCCAGATCAATTTTCAAAAGTTCGTTATAAGTTGGTTACTTGTGGGCCCATCTTTGGTGCGACTCTTCTCCAACACCATATATCATATATTTGGTCTATTGGACATTTACTTTTGCCCGGGCCCGTATTTTCAAGCAGACTATGAACCGTCGCAGTATTTTATCTCCAAGCAGACTGAGAACTATCGCAGTATTTTATCTTCGAGCAGACTTTGAACGTTGCAGTATTGCATCAAGACTTCGCTTGCAGCAACGAGCGGATTTCGTCCTTTTCATCCACCGAGAGTTCATGACAGCCGATTGTACTTTTCGAGAGACGGAGTTTGTTTGGAAGTCGACACCAGCAGATTCCCCAAAACTGATTCAATCCGGACAATATCATCAACATGTTTCCACCAGCAAGAGTTCGCTTGAAGACCGACGCAAGCAGATTCCCCCAGCAATTTCTACCGAAGTCTGATGTCCTCAATGTCATTCTATTTCAAGAAAGAAGTCTCGGGTATGATTTCTTTTCATGGCTGGCGAGCTTCCGTACGTAGTCTAATGGACTTTAAACGATCCTTCCCGATAGTCGACAGACTGTAAAATGTTCCCGACGACAGGTCCTTGACTCAGACCCCTTGAGCCGCCTCGCGTCTGCATAGTCGTCAGGTTGTAATCTTCGATTGACCTGATGGCTAACTTTGACTTTCGCCTTGTCCAAGCCTCAGTCAAAGTGGGGGCTCTGTAGATACCTCATTTCTGCACCTCCCGCAAGCCACCCGAAGATGATTGAGCCGCATGTTTGGTACGCGGAACGATTTATGATAGTTCGTAAGTTTATCGTCAAGTGATAGCCCAAATACTTGTGTCTACCCCTTGGTCATCATCTACGCGCCACTGCGGTCATTTTGACGTTTTCTAGAGTTCATTTGGAGTCTGGGTCAAAAACCGCTTCATTTTCTAATAAACCGTTTAAAATGTCGAGTAAGAATGTCCTAGAATATTCCAGATATTTTTTATTCCATAATTTAATTTTACATCTTTTGGCAAAGTATTTCTCGAAAATCTTATAATGAAGTTGAGATCTACCGCAATTCCATAAAAGAAACGCGGAAATCTTTCTTCCGTAGGAGGAAACCTCTGGGGAAATGATGCATCACCTCCTACGCCTCTTCGAAGTATCGCAGTAGCTGCTGCGCGTTTTCGAAGGATCGCAGCAGCTGCTGCGCCTCTTCCCCTGCTCTTTCTGCGTATTTTCAGATTTTTCCGTGATTTATTTCCAAAGTTTGAGTCATTCCATAACTCTTCATATTTTCTAGTATAAATAGAGACCTCTGTCCCACATATTTTTCACGTGAGTGTCCGCCCTTCTCTTCTCCCTTTGCATTCTAAGACCATCCTCTAAGCTTTTGACGTCTACGTGCTTGATCAATCGACCACGTAAGATCACATCATTCTGAGTACCAGTCACGTTGCATGATCGACGAATTTGACCACTACACATCAATCAATTTAATCTAAATTCTCTCACGAGGGCACTTTCTTCATACATTCGAGGCGAGCAATCACTAAAACGTTCACTTAGTTAATCTCGTTTCGTCAAACATGTATGTCTGAGGGTGTAAATCCCATCTTTATTACTGTATTTTATTTTTGTACCAGTTAATGTAAGATTTACGTCAAAAGTATGCTTAAAACCGATTTCTAAAACCTTTTTTACGGATTAATACTGACCAGACGTCTAGAAGAAACGCAGCAACTGTTGCGCCTCTTCCTAAGGCTGCCTCAGTTCCTGCTTTTCTTCTTCTTCCTCTGTTCATCATTTGTTTCGTATTTTCTCGTTTTTTTCTTATTTTATTTCGTACATAGTAATTCTAATACAATTTCTATTTCACTTTTAACAATTAATATGTTTTATTTACGGTTTAAATCCCTTATAATCAATATTTGCGGGTTTTTACCATTAAATAAAACCCGGATTTTGGGGACTCGATTCGTTCATATCAAGTTTCTGAGATTCGCCTTTGTACATATTTTCCACCATTTATTTCCAGTTTATCGTGTCTTCCATTCGTTTCTGTCTTCATAATTCGACATAAGTTAATATAATTAGTTTGATTAGTCTAATTTGTCTTAACCTGTTTCAATTTGTGTTTTATCTCTTTTACGATAATTTCATATGTAATTAACATGCTAAATCAATTTCACCCGAGTCAAATATCGATAATCAATCATTAAAATTACCAACGAACGTAAACAACCCACTGTTCTGACTTCACAACCAGAATTCACCTCAGGAACAGACGCAGTGACCACTGCGCCTCTTCCAAGAGACGCAGAATTGCTGCGCCTATTCCGGGGTGACTTATGTCCTTGAAATTCGTTCTTGCATTGAGCTATTTTCTTATTTAAGTAATTAATCAACTATTAATCGTATTATCACCACTAATCTGTTTATTTTCTAGCTTTATTTTATTTTATTATCCTTTTCTTTTCTCAAATCATCCGTCTCAAGTATATTTTTGACGTAAATCATGTAACCCATTGTAAATCATTGTAATTTTCATTATCGTTATTTATTTATTGTATTAGATGATTTATTTATTCGTTCTCAGATGTAATTAATTCTAAACCCTACTTCGACAATAATGAGTGCTAAATTACATGTTCACCGACTTAGTTTAATTCATGTGCTAGGATCAAAACGATGGATGTTGCATTGCATGTATATAATCGACAGCATATAACCTATGAACGATTTCCCTAATCATTAGTAGAGGCCTCTATCGAGGCGGGCGGGATTAGGTGTTCAATAAAAGGACATCCTAATACGTACCCTCACCCCTTACTCCAGATCTCTGTGAAGATCCGTGTTCATTGGCATCCACGAGAGTCATTCTAGACATAGAATGCTAAGGGTAACGAGTTCTTAGTATTCATGTCACTACTTTGTGCCTTGACATGACATGAGGTATTCGAACGGTTCCAATTTTCCATAAAAATTGGTGGCGACTCCACAAATGCAAATGCTTATTCCCAAGCGCCCCCGTGGGCCCGTGTCCACAAAAGATAGTGTGACAAATGGACAAGAAAATTTGTGGATAATCAAATTACTTTTACTCTAAAATGGAGTAGCTAAACAAATGACCGGGAAGAAGGAATACAGCTTAACACTAAGAGATTATTATAAAGTCATTAGAGCCGTTAAAATTAACAATAGGTCTTCTAAGAATCAATCTCTCACTACATTAATGATAGACAACCAATAAATAACTAAATAAAAAATAATTATAACTACCTATTATGATATATGGAGGTCTCTTACTAACATTAATGAGGGACCGTCACTCTTGAGAATTTGTGTAAAATTAAAGCGCAGGCGAGATTGCTTGCTATAAACTTCGTAATCGATACAAATATAACATTTGCTCAAAAACAAATAAAGTTTGAGGTAATAAGCTCAGAAACAATACACATTTTCTCAAAAACAAATAAAATCTGGTTTAGTACATCGATGCGTGTTCTTTTTCTCCTTTACTTGTGAGATGTCATGTCATCTTTGTTGAAGTTGTATAATGCCATGTTAACTATCACTTAGAAGATTAATATATAATATGACTTGTCCTCCCATGTGAAACAAATTTCATCTAATAGTCCCCTTATATACTAATTATTGCTTCGTATATTAAGAGATACCGAGTACTCCATCGAGATACCCCCAAACTCGAGACAAGCCAAAACCCACATCGAAATTCCTAACCAGAACAATTGATGCAACTAATATTAGACTTGAAATAGGCTTCTTATGTAATCTTATGTCCAATGATTACAAAATTCAAAAGATTTCTTAGGTTTTAGCCTTTAGATAATAAAAGGATAATAGATGGAAAGTTAATGAAAAAATATATGTGAAACAGTAAAATTCGTAGATGAAAAAGTAATTCCGTTATTTTAATCGAATATAAAAGTTGCCTGAAATTAAGACGGTCTTAAACATGTGTAGATACCCAGTATCTGCACCTTCCAAAAACCACCCGATGATGATCGGACTATAACGTGTTTTTGATATGCGTGCGTGGATTGGCTATACATGAGAGGGTTTAATGCATTACTCAAATATGAAAAATGATTTCAAAAGTTTTCTAACTTCATTTGCATTAAACCAACACTATTTAGAGTTAAAACCGTCTTCGGACCCGAAACCGACTCAGAAACCCGCAACTCGAGTCAACCTGAGTCAACCCAAATCCCGAATGTCGAAAATCATGCCATGAATGTTTTTATCATGTCATTTCCATTAAAATGACCCTAACTATAGTCAAAACCGACACCGAGCCAAAAACAGAGTCAAAATTCAAATCCCGACTCACACGGGTCAAACCCGAGTCAAGCACACAAAACACCTACCTTAAGGAACACCCAAAATCATCTTATTAGGTGCCCATATTGTTACACGACATCCTATTTGATTACCACGGATCAAACCAACCAAACAATGGATGGAGAATTGGCCACGTCCAAATTGAAAAGGACGGGACACTCCTTTCCATAGCAGGCATGCTTGCGCCTCTTGGGGGTGTCTCCTTAGCCTCCAAGAAAACTCAACCGACCTACCACTCCACATTTCTCTATAAATACCCACCATCACACACCACAATACTTATGCGAGTGTCCGCCTCTTCACCTCTCTCTTAAACTTCTAGCCCCGACTTCCTAAGTCACAAAATCGACACGTGTTTAAGACCTACCGATCGTAAACACACGCCTTACACAATTTGTTTGGTATCGTTCGACCGACCCATTTGACCAACTCAATTCATCAATAAACATGTTTTAATTAACATATTTTCAACATATTTTCAAAACCAAATCCTTTTTTAAGGAACTCTTTTAAACTTTTTTGATCGCGAGTAGTCACAACGAGAAAACCGTCTCTAAAGTCCTCTACCACGCAAACATCAATACACGTAAGTTTGAGGGTGAAAATATATCACTTATTTCATGTCTCTACTGTTTTTATAAGTTTATGAGCATGAACAATGCATAACACGATTCAAACACAGGTTAGACGAACCGAAACCGAGTTTTGGCCTGAAACATAAGCTCATTTCTATATAAGGAGGCTCGCGCCTCTTGTGGGTGTCTAGGTCAGACTCAAATGTGTTTGAGTTCGTCTTTCCTTCCACACTTTCTTTTATTTTTACTTCTTTCCTTTTACGGTTTTTACCATATCAAATGTTTCAAATCATTTTTATGACAAACTTTTTAGCCATAAATTATAATCACCCTTGGTTCCATATACCATGACGGTTTAATCCGTGACTGGGTGATATTAATTGGTTAATTACATTTTAAAGTAAATTATTTTCTTTTATTTACCATTTTAATTCCTTTTTATGATAAACATATTTTGACCATTACAAAAATCATCCTTGGTCCTTTATACCATGACGGTTTATTCCGTGACTCGATGATATTATTGGTTAATTACAAATTAAAGAGTATTTTAACCCCCTTTTATTTTACTTAGCATCTTTCTCATTTATTTACATTTGCAAACATATTAATCATAATTCATAATCATCCTTGGTTCTTTATACCATGTCGGTTTAATCCGAGTACGATGACAAACTTAACTAATTACAAATAAATGAACTTAACATAATTAGTTCAAATCAAGCATTTTTGTTTTACACATTTTACTATGCTTTTCAAACTTGCAAATCCGACAACGAATATTACTAACATAACAGTAATTATTCCGAGTCATGCAAATCATACATGCAAATCATTAATCACAAAAAATGGTTTTAAACAACCAGGAGACGCCCCTTGGGTCGTTTGGGTCGTCGTCTGACTCACGCCCCAAGAGGCCGTCTGCTTTCTTATTTAAAAACCTGGGCAGAGCCCTTTGCCTCGCCGCATGGCTCGCGCCTCAAAGGGGTTGCCTAGCACCGTTCTGTTTCGTTTTAGCACTCATCGAGGACGATCCCGATTACGGTGAATCCGAATACATGACGGATCAGATTGACAAGCTTACATTTTATTCTTTATCTTTTAAACACACCTTTTTTCAAATAAATGGATCGTGTTAAGCATCATAACCCGAATTTGGTAAATGGATGTTTAATTTCCGTTTTCACATGCAAATCAATCTAAATCCAACTTTGACATCAATTTCATGCTATGTGGATAAACAGATCGACTTAGCAAACTTTCACATGTTAGGTTAAACTTTTGGATGCGCATTCATGCATTTAAACCGTTTTATCAACTTTCGCACTTAAACAACCACAATCGATCAGTAGAGGCCGCTAACGCGGGCGGGATTGGGTGTCCGATTAAAGGGCTTCCTAATACATACCCTCACCCCTTACTCAGAACCTTTGGATAGTTGATGGCCTTATCCAGGGCGTACGAGAGTCATTTTAGGCATAGAATGCTAAAAGAGGGACAAGTCCATATCTTTAGTACCTATGTCAAAGACTGCTTTTTGCCTTGATTGACCTAGGTATAAAGTGGATTCGAATGGGTTCCAAGCATCCCAACAATGCTTGGTGGCGACTCCGAACATCTCAAACATCATTTCCAGACCTTTGTCGAGTTGAAACCTACCGATCTAAAACGATCCGGTCGAAAGCATTTTTACGCCACCGAGCTTGGCTTTCAAAAGACCGCTGCATGTCCACAATTTGGCTTGGCGTGCAGGTGGCCTGTGACTACGGACCAATAGGCGGCATCGCGCCCGCAGACCGGCTTGTGGCCCATGTCCACAACATGACTTGGCGAAGATTTTTACCAAGCCGACGTTTAAATAAGTCAAGTACTAGTATCAGTGTCCGGCTTCGCCCAGGCTACCTTTACTTACCATTAAATTTTTTTTCATTAAATAATTAAAGTTACTTAAAGTTACATAACCCATAGATTTATTATTAATATATTTTTGTATGACATATCCTAAAATTACGATGAAACAAATTTTGAGACAAATTCACTACTTCCGCGTTAATATTTTACTCTTATTAATGAAACAATTATAATAACATTTCACTACATGCCCTTAATCATTGTTACTTTCACTACTCCCGCTGTAAATATTGTTACTTTCACTACTGCCGCGTTAATATTGATTATTTCACAACTCCCGCCGTAATTATTGTGACTTTCACTATTGCCGCATTAATATTTATTATTTCACTACTCCTGTTGTTGTTTCTACCACTTTCACTAATGTCGCTGATAATATTGACACTTTTTTACTATTCAAATGAGTCATTACTATCATATAACTATATCCAATGTTACTACACTACTACAGATACAGGCTATAACAACGGTTAAAAACCGTTGTTATATAAAAAAGCGGACGTTGTTAAAGCGTCCGTTGTAAAAGGTTTTAACAACGGTTGTTTTTCTTAAGGAACCCGCTGTTAAAACTATTAACAACGGTTTTAAGTATAAAAACCCGTTGTGGAAAGTGTGACTCAATTTTGGTGGGAAAGTTATAACAACGGTTGTAATATACAAAACCGTTGTTATAACTAAAGACAACGGGTTGTTTCTCAATAACCGTTGTTGTTTGTTTTTAAAAAATAAAAAAAATTAAATTAAATATTACTAGATGCATGCATAATTACGGCCCGTTATAATTCTGATGCATGCATTATTACTGCCATCCCTGTGCATATGAATGGACAATATGGAATGAGAAGGGTTATAATAAGATTTGAAGCAGCAGAGAGAGATATGATGATGATTATGGCACAACTTCCTAACATATATTAATTAAAAAACAACTCAAACCACATATTACTTAGTATAAATACATGCATTATCTCAACTACCATTCCATTATCTCACTATATCCAAACCCTAACTGCTAAAACAAACTCCAAACCCTAATTAATCTTTTAAACAAACTCTAAACTTCATCAACAAAATGAATGATATCATCCTTAAGACTCTTACTATGATCGAGAACAACAACAGTTTCATCCGCCGGTTGCTCCACATTGAGGACAGTTTCAGGAGCTACCTTGTGGATGCTCGATATGTACTCAAGGACGCCAAAAAAGATGGCTTGACAGAGCAGGAGTTGTTGCAGCTATATGACGATATAACAACTGCTGAACGGAACCTCCAAATAGCTAAGGAGGAGAGGACGGATATCATAGAAGAGAATACGACTCTCTATGAAAATATAAGAATTGCATTTTTATTAATGTAATTTATATATATATATATATATATATATATATTAATTAATTAATTAATTAATTAAGTTTATCATGCATTCCTCTCTATCATCTTGCTTCTTCTTTGTTTTATTTTATTTAATTTGTTTTACTAGCTAATTAAGCGAATAATACTTAGAGAAATAACATAATGATCGATCAAAACACATACATGCAAATGAAATAATTAGAAAAAGAAAATAATGACGATGAAAGACAATGAACCAACAGTGACGGCGAGATTTGCCTGATAATTAGATAAAGTAAGAGACGATGAAATCAACAGTGACGGCGAGATGATAAAGCGACGATGAGAAAGAGAGAAAGAGACGATGAGAAAGTGTGTGTTTTGTGTTTGTGTTTGTGTTTGTGTATATGAAAAGGTGTATCGAGGTATGGTAGGTTTAGTCTTATATCTTACCACTAGTCGTCCTAATATTCTTTATAATGTGTGTTTGTGTGCTCGGTTTCAGTCAAATCCTAAAGAATCACATTTAACAACTGTAAAGCGTATTCTTCGGTATTTGATTGGATCTCGGGATTTATATCTATTGTATCCTATGGATTGCAATTTCACTCTCACGGGGTATTCAGATGCAGATTATGTAAGTTGCTCAGTTAAGAGAAAGAGTACATCTGGTATTGCCACTTTTATAGGACTGTGTCTTATCTATTAGGCTTCCAAGAAACCAAATACGGTTGCTCTATCTACTACCGAGAGTGAATATGTCGCTGCTGCTCAATGTTGTGCTCAAATATTATGGATAAGACAACAGTTGAGGGATTACGGTATGATCATTAATTGTGTTCCTATTATTTGTGATAACACTAGTGCAATTAATATTTCAAAAAATCCCGTTCAGCACTCGAGTACAAAACATATTGACATTCGTCATCATTTTCTTCGTGATAACGTAGAAAAAGGGAACATAAGCTTAAAAGTTTGTAAAACGGGAGATCAGTTGTCCGATATTTTTACTAAACCTTTGCCTAGAGAACAATTTGAGAAAATTCGGTTGGAATTGGGTCTTCTGAATGATAGCTCGTAGTCATTTTTGTCCTAACATTAATTTCCCAATGATTGACTAATTTGGAGAAATCGTGATTATGTGTTGGTAATTTGTTCTAGGTCATTGAGGTTGAGGTGCAATCTGCTTACTCCAGTCGTTTCTGTGTCTCATACAGATTAGTAGCGAGTTGACCACTGTGGAATATTAATGTATCTATCTTATGCATATCTTTATGGCAAAATAAATCCCTCTTAAATCCTTCTTAAATACTTCCTCCAACCGACCCACCTCATAAAACCTCACCTAATACCCTCATAACTCTCCATCTACCTCTCTGTCATCAAATAAACCACAAAAATCAACCATAAACCCTAACCTATTTGACGGCAGCCATGCCCAAGAGGAAAACCCAATCCACCACCGCCAAAGCAACGACCATCCCCAAAAACACTACCACCACGAGATCCAAAGCTACATTCACCAAAACCGACAAAAATCCTCCCTCCTCCGACATCCCCGAAACCCCTATTGAACTCGAAACCACTCCTTTACCAGAAAAGAACACCATACCCATCAACACCTCTCCCAAATCCAAAATCTCAACATCAAAACCCATTCCTTCACCCTCCACTATATCCACCCGCTCGAAAAAATCGCATGCAATTCAAATTAAGCCGCCAGTCATGGAAGTCGATAAGCCGTCCACTGCTCAACCGAATTCAGGGAAGAACAACACCGTAGTGATAAAAGCTGCACGAACTCGAAAGGGGGTAAGAAAAGGGGTTCAAATAAATGAACCCACGGAGTGAGAAAACCGAGAAGAAGCCCCGGTTGTGTCGAGTTAAGGGAAGAGAAAAGTAGTTGAGGAAGAGGATATTTGTGATGAAGATTGGGATGATAGCTTTGATGATGATGTGTTTAAAGGTGATTTCAAAGCAAAGGGCCAATCTTTAAAACGCAAGCGGGCTAAAGCTGATTCGGATGATGATGACGACATCCATGGTGTATCCGCTACTCTTTGCGCCTCGGTTGATAAAGACCGATTTATTGAAATTCTGAAATGCGTGAGGCTGTCGGAGACGGTGTTGCAGCAATGTATTTAACTATGTGAGCATACTAATTTTCCGGGTCGCTATTATCCGCAACATTGGCTACAATCTAAGCAAGCCTTTAATTTTTTCCTGGAAATACTTAAAGCTCAAAACTGGGTTGGTATGTTTTTGTTTATACTGTGGTTTTTGTTCCTGAAATCCTTCAATTCTACCAGTCTGTCACCGTTCATCCATCTGGTTAATTTTTGACCACGGTGGTAAATTAGAAGTCTTTTATGGTTAGTACTGGCGAGGTCGCTCGAATGTTTAACATTTCCAATAAGGGTCTTGAACTGTCTGATCCGTATGATTGGCCTCCTATAGAAAGACTTGGTCAAATCTATCCTTACCCCACTCCTGGGTCAAATACATCTCCGCATTGTCAATGATAAGCTAGTTGGGTTGAGTAGAGATGGCTACGCAGGGGCGGGTTGCAGTTCTGGTGGTCTTCGAGGTGTCACGGCCCAGTTGAGGGCTCTCTACGACATCCTGGCTGGTCGCTTAGGGACAATTGCAGACGACGTTGAGCTTATCAAATCTGTCCTTACCCCACTCCTGTCACTACCTGACCTTCTCGAGCGTCTTATAGCTTGTCTTCCCCCTTGTGGACGCGGGCCCACGGGGGCGAAAAGCGAACAAGCTTTTCTGTGCATTTGTGGAGTCGCCACCAATTTATTGTGGAAAATTGGAAACCGTTCGAATACCTCATGCCATGTCAAGACACAAAGTAGTGACATGAACACCAAGAACTCGTTACCCTTAGCATTCTATGTCTAGAATGACTCTCGTGGATGCCAATGAACACGAATGTTCACAGAGATCTGGAGTAAGGGGTGAGGGTACATATTAGGAAGCTCTTTTGATCGAACACCTAATCCCGCCCGCCTCGATAGCGGCCTCTACTAATGATTAGGGAAATTGTCTATACTCAATATGTTGAAGGTTATATGCATGCAATGCAACATCCATTGGATTTATCCTAGCATGTGAATTAATACTAAGTCGCTAAACACGTAATTTAACATGCATTAATGTGAAAGTAGAAATTAAATGTTGATTACATGTGAGAGCATACAAACAATACGATAAAAGAAATAAAATAAATATAAAATAAAGAAAATTACAATAATTACAATGGGTTCTTGATGTATGTCGAAAATACATTTAAAACGGATGGTTTTAGAAAAGAAAGAATGGATAAATAAACGAACATATTAAGGGTGATAATACGATTAATATTTAATTAAATACGTAATTAATAAACTAGGTCAAGGCAAGAACGGGAGTTCAGAAACAGAACTCAACCAGGAACAGGCGCAGCAGAGCTGCGTCCCTTGGAAGAGGCGCAGCAGTTGTTGCGTTTGTTCCTTGGCTTAGTTCTTGCTGTGAAGCCGGAATTGCAAATTGTTAATGTTCGTTGGTGATTTTAAATGTTTGATTATATTATTTAACTCGGATAGAAGTGATTTAATGTGTTATTTACACGTGAATGAGTCATAAAAAACGATAAAACATGGATAAAACTAATTAGAATGAATTATTTACAAGATTAATCATGAGAATTAATAATACAAATTAATCAAACTAAATTAATTATTAAACAGGTTATTAATGGCGAACTAATGATGGTGACGATAAACAACAAATGAAAATATACCAAAGGATGAATTCCATAGACTCAATATGGATGAATCGAACCTCTAAAAATCCAGATTGATTTTAATGACGAAAACCCGCAAATATGAATTATAAGGGATTTAAGTCGGGATTTGTATTATTAATTCTCATGTTAAAATTATCATACTCAAATTATCATGTTAATGAACAATGAACAAACGAAAACGAAACAAAAACAATAGGATGAACAAAAGACGAAGGAAGAAGAAGGGAAGCAGGAACTGCGGCAGCCTCACGAAGAGGCTCAGCAGGTGCTCCGTCCTTTCGAAGAGGCGCAACAGTTGCTGCGTCCTTTCTCGACAGTTGTCTTTTGATAATCCGTAAAAAGGGTTTAAAAATAAGGTTTTACAAATCGGTTTTAAGAGTATTTTCGACATAAATCTTACATTAATGATTACAATAATAAAGAACAATAATAAAAGAAGGATTTACACCCTCAGACTTACATGTTTGACGAAACGAGAAGAACTAAGTTAACGTTTAGTGATGCTCGACTCGAATGTACAACGAAAGTGCCCTCTAAGAGGAATTAAACAGATTAATTAAAGTTGATTGAGTGTAGTTGGTCAAATTGGTCGGTCATGCAAAATGAGGCTAGTACTCAGAAAGATCCGAGCTTACGTGGTTGAAAGTTCAAGCACGTAGACGTCAAAAAGTAAGAACGTGGTCTAGAATGCAAAGGGAGAAGAGAAGGGCGGACACTCGCGTGAGAAATATGTGAGACCGAAGGTCTCTATTTATACTAATCACACGACGAAAATTAGGGTTTTCGGAGAAACTTTGAAACTGAATCTCGAAAAGATACGAAAAATACGCAGAAAGGACTGAGGAAGAGGCGCAGCAAGCACTGCGTCTCTTGGAAGAGGTGCAGCACCTGCTGCGTCTTTTCCTCAGTGGTTTCCTCCTGCGGAAGAAAGATTTCCGTGTTTCTATTATGAATAGCGGATTAATCTTATTTCCTTAACATTTTATATGATTATTCCGGGATATTTTTTACCAAAGATTAAAAGATTGGAAAAAATATGGAATAGAAATATCCGGAACATTCCAGAATATTCCGACTCGGCATTTTAAACGGTTATTAGAAAATGAAGATGTTTTTTGTCCCGGACTCCAAATGTACTCTAATTACTGTCAAAACGACCGTATCAGCGCGTAGACGAAGACTATGAGGTAGACACAAGTGTTTGAGCGATCGCTTGACGATAAAATTATGAACTGTCACAAATCATTACGTGTACCAAACATGCGGCCCAATCATCACCGGGTGGTTTGCGGGTGGTGCAGAAATGAGGTATCTACAGTGCCCCCACTTTAACTGACGCTTGGACAAGGCGAAAGTCAAAGTATAGCTATCAGGTCAATCGAAGATTACAACCTGACGACTATGGCGACGCGAAGCGACTCAAGGGGTCTGACCAAAGACCTGTCGTCGGGAACATTTTAGAGTCTGTCGACTATCGGGGAGGGTCGTTTAAAGTCCATTAGACTACGTAAGGAGGCTCGCCAGCCATAAGAAGAGACCATACCTGAAATTCCTTGAAACTCCTTACTCTGTCGGACTCCAAGGGGAAACAAAACGCGATAATGAAAGAGGCAGCAGGACGTCGGTAGAAACTGTTAGGAGAAATCTGCTTGGGTCGGCTTTCAAACAAACTTCGGAAGAGCTTGGGATCGATGTTAATCTCCACGTGATGAGAGGGACAATTGTCTGTCCGTATACTCTCGTTGGGGAACATAATCGAGAACTGATCTCCATGTCTCATAAGGGACAATTGGCTGTCCGCGTACTCTCACTGGGGGAACAGAATAAAGGTGTGTCCAAACACCTGTTAGAAAATATCCGCTCATTGTGGCAAGCAAAGCCTTGGTAAAAAATATTGCAACAGTTTGCAGTTGACTTGGAAATGCGGGTCCGGGCGAAAAATAAATGTCAAATGGACCAAATATACGATATGGTATCAAGGAAGAGGCGCACCAAGATGGGCCCACAAATAACGAACTTATAACGAATCTTCAAAAATTCATTTGGAGGGAAACTGAGGAAGAGGCGCAGCAAGAGCTGCGTCTCTTGGAAGAGGCGCAGCACCTGCTGCATCTTTTCCTGAGTGCGGCTTTTCTGAGTAAAAACTCGATAAAACACAGGATTCATTTCATAATTTCGAAACATAAAATCTCTATTACTCTCTCAAATTCCAACCATTTTTCGCCAAAATTTGATCAAAAGCTTGCATTTGCCATGACTAATCGAGGTATGTGTATTATTTTTGCATTAATCTTCCGTATTTAATAAAATTGGATCAACAAATTAGGGTTTTCAACCCTAAAAAGTCGAAAATTTGGGGTTTTTCCCCCAAATGATTTTGCCTTGCAAAATTGACTTTGCAAATGGATAATTGGTAGTATAAGGATCATAACCATGTATTTATATTGAATTTTCGTTGAGTTTTAAGCATTTGAGTGAAATTGTGACGGTCTCATAGCTGAACCGTATATTGCTTCGAAAATAGCCTTAGGATTGCCCATTTGTGATGAAACTTTGTATTTGGAATCCTTGCATGATGGGTAAATGATGTGACCATTATTTGCGCACATTTAGTCCCCTAATTGAGCCTATTTTGCATACTATTATAACATTCTATGGCCATTTTATCCGTCAAAACCTTCCTATTTGCTTTTCTATCGCATTTCATATGTTTTGTAGAAAAGGAGATAATAAGGCGGAAATTCCCGCCTTTTCGTGCATATTTGGAAGCTTATTGATGATATTAGATGGACTAGTATGAAGAGGAGGCAAGAATGATGACCAATGATGTAGGAATAAAGAGTATAAAGAAGGGTCATAAGGTTTAAAGCAAGGAGGAAAAGCAAGGAAGGCATTGCATGAAGAAATCGCTCGAAACCCGAACCAAGAGTTGCTCCTTTGGCTCTGAAAATATGCTAGATGGAACGGCGTCGAAAAAACAAGCGATCTAGGCTTTTGAATCACTCCAATAGGAGTCCGGATGAGAAAATGACGTCTGTTTTACAATCCGAGCTCAAACAAAGAAGCTGTACAGGAATCCGCGCGTCCCGCGCTGAAGACGCTCGGATTGCCCTACAAGACGCTCGGATTGCCCTACAATCCGCTCGGATTGCCCTACAATCCGCTCGGATTCCCTCACTACAATCCGAGCGTCTTGCTCCCAATCCGCTCGGATTCCCCATGCCCAGTCCGAGCGTCTTGTTCCTTGATCCGCTCGGATCGTCCATCCAGCATCCGCCGTCCCGACTCCCCCCGCACGGATCACAAGACAAAGACTGATTTCGTTCTTCAAGCTACGAAATGGAGAAGCCCTTCTCTCGGATAATCCCGGAGGCTCCTTGCTCAACTTAAAAAGTGTAATTACTAGTTTAGCCCTTAGTTAACCCTAATGCATCCTCCCTAATTTTCACTATAAATACCCCATTTGTAATAATCAAACCATCAAGTTTTATTAGATTAGAATCAAGTTTTATGAGATTAGAATCAAGTTTTATTAGATTAGAAATTCCTCTTAGATTAGATTAGGAGTAGATTAGAATAGATTAATCTCAATCTTTCCACACAAATTACACATTAATCTCTCCTTAATTATTGTTCAAGTTTATTATTCAAGTTTATTATTGGGTAATTGAAGATTATTGGGTTATTATTGGGAGATTGACAACCTTCCATCAATCATCAATTTCTTCTATTATTCTTTGCATTATTATTTTGGAATCTCCATAGGTATAATTCTCTTAATCCTTGTTTTAATTATTGTTAATCTTTCTTACTTGTTCATCATGTTTGGCTTTGTTAGTATGATTGACAACCTTATTAACATGTTAAACTTGATCATTAGTGAGTAGTTACTTAGCTAGGATTAATGGGTAATTAGGGAAACCAACATGGGGAATGATTCATGCTTAAATTAATATGCTTTCATGGTTTATTTGCTTGCTTGTTTTGATCTCAACTCATGCACATGTTATGTTTGATGAAATGCTAAGCCTATGAATCCTTGCATTTACTACCATCTCTTATCTTTTCAATGAGACTTGTAAGACATAAACCAACTCGAGTCTCATTAGACCATGCATGTTGTTGAGTAGGGAAGACTAAGTCGACTTGTAGGTGTTGTACAATCTAATCGATTCGGCTCCGGGACCCAAACTTTCCTAGGATTGTAAGATATAACCCAACTCAATCCATCACAACAATAATTGCTTGCTTATAATTTGAGAACATGTTTGTATGATCAATTCCCATGATTCCCCTATGACCCCATGATATCCTAGCATTTTTAATCAATTGTTTACATCTTTCCTTTTGTTGCTTGTTTATTGCTTTTATTAGATTAGAATCATCAACCCATTATAATTGTGACAACCCCAAGCATAACCATAATTAGATTGAATAATTTGAGTAACCACCGTCCCATGGATCGACCTCGACTTACCACTAGCTAGTTGTATGTTGAGTTTTATAAATGTGTTTGATTGGATGAGCGACGACATCACCCACATCAAAATGGCGCCGTTGCCGGGGACGGTGTTGTTTATTTGAATTGTTCTTTTGTCTAGTTTTAGTTGTGCTTCTTTTTCTTGAGTTTTATTGTACTTGTTCTATTTCACATGCTCAACATGTCTACATTCAATTTTTGGCAATATGAAAATGAGTCATTTGATAAATATGTTGCAAGATTTGAAGATTATATGACTCATGCTTGGCATCATGGTTTTACTATTTCAAATTATGAAGCATGTTCTGTTGTTTATAATGGCATGAACCTTGAAACCCGCAACTTGGCATTTCACTTGAGTGGTGGTAGGATATGTGAGATGAGTTGTGAGGAATTTTGGGAATTTGTTGAGTTCATGACCATTCATTGTCTTAAGCAAATTATACATGACATCTTTGAGAGTGCCAAGGAAGGTATGGAAGTGATAAAGGCCACATTTCAAAAATTCATTGAGGAAAACTATGATGAAATAGAGATTTCTGAGGATGAGAAACCTTCCTATAACCTTGAGTCAACCCACTTTGTCCACAAAATTACCCCACCTTGGGAAGATGGAGTGCTAGATGAGGAGAGTGATGATGAGGAGGAGTACATTCTTGATTGTGAAACTAATGCTTGGATGCCGTCATCCTACTCTTCTTGTGTTTTAATGAAATCAACCTCCATGGAATTTGATGATTATGGGCAAAGTGAGAATGATATGGATGTGAGCTTGAGAGAAAACTCACCCTTTGAGGATGACATATTTGAGGGAGACAATTGTGTTGAACTTGGTGAGCCTTGTTACGACAACCCCTTTGATAATGGACCCTGTTGGGATGAGGAGTATGATGAGGACATTTGGGAACCCCAAATAGACACCCTTAAAATCACCTTGGATGATAATGAGAGTACTTGCATTGAATGTGGTGATTTTGACTATTTGGAGGATGAGTTGAGTGAATTGCCAACCAACTACCCATTTCATGTTCCTTCCATCCATCATTTTTCTTATGATTTTTGTCATAATATTCTTGACATGCTTGTTCGGTCTTTTACTTGGGCATTATTTCATTGCACAATCTTGTGTTGCTATGCATGCTTATTCATGTCCCACTCCCAAGAATTTGACCGACTTCTACGTGCTTTGAGTGCTAGTGATGATTTTCCATGAAATTGTTTATTAATAATCTTTGGTTTGATGGAGTTCCTTAATAACCATAAATTTGTATATATGCATTTAGTATAGTTTGCATTGTAATATATCTCACATGATTCATGTAGTTATTTGCATATAGACTATAATTCATGCATAGTCACTAATGGTCAAACCTATTCATTTCTACACTAGAAATAATGTTTAAATCGGTTTGGGGAGGTTTGATCATAAGTGACTTAAGCATTAACATGCATCATATACTATAGTTTAGATTGCATTCATTTGTTATATATGTCATATAGAATTGCATTTAGTTAGAGCATGCATTCATTCATATCATATCATTGCATTTGTTCTTTATTTCTCTAAAAAAAAAAAAAAAAAAAAAAAAAAAAAAATCCAAAAACATGTTTTTCTTTTTTTATTCCTACTCCTACATGTACATTGAGGACAATGTCCAAAATAAAGTGGGGGATGGGAATTTATATTCCAAAAATTCATAAAAATTGAAAATTTTCGAAAAATCACAAAAATATGTTCTTTATTTTCATAAAAACAAAAACCATAAAAATTTGAAAAATTTAAAAATCCAAAAACTTGTTCATTTCCTTTGTAGTGTAGTCTTGTATATATTGTGTTTGTTTTATCCTTGTTCACTTTGATTGACTACGCCACATCCGAGACATGAGGATATTGAAGACCGCATGGTATGATCTTTCCAATCTCCTTTTTCCTCTTTATGTTAATGACTATGTGGCTTTATTTTGATTGATGCGGTAAAAGCAATGTGAACTTAAGATTGCATTTAGTTTATATGGCATATTAGTTGGTAGAATCATTTGCATTAGGATGTATAAATGTTAGTTGCATCATGGCATATAGTTGCATGGTTAGAAAAACTTTGAGAAACCGTCTACTTGGGAAGCTTGACTAGTGTATATAGGCCCTAGTAGATGCTTTTTATTCTTAAGACTTTGCTTGTTAGAATACTTGTAAAACACCCTAGGATGTGTCATGCTAGTATCCTTTGACCCATGGATTAAGGCCTAGTCAAGAGTACCTTGTGGTGTGATAACTCCTTGGCTACCGTTTATTCCAAGGTGACCCTTGAAACCATGCATACTTCTATCATTCATCCATGTTCTACCACATTTTTGTCAACAAAAGGGAATGGGCACAAAAAGAAATCAATTTGAGTTCAATGAAATGAAAAGTGAGAAAAAGTTTGCAAATTGCATCAAATGAAAAGAGGAGCAAAAATAGATTCCTAAGCTTCAAATACAAGGCACCCTCGTTACTAATTGGGGTGACTTTGAAAATGTTCAAAAGAAATGCAAAAAAATTGTCAAGTATTGAAATGCCAAAAATCAAAAAGAAATGGCAAAGAAAGTGTTCTCAAAAAGTCAAATGCCAAAGAAACTTGGGGGGAAAAACAAAAATGAAAGCAAACTCCCAAAGTAAAACTCAAATTCTATCGATCCCTTTTCCATCGTTTCCATTTTTATGCATGGTAGAGAGGGGACGACCCTTCTTCTTGTCTAGGCAAGAGGGGGAATTCCGCGATCCTCCAGTGTTTCTAACACCATAGGGAGTCCACTCTTGACAAAAGCATTTAACGATTGAGGACAAAGGTACCCTAGCTTGACACCTTTTGGAGGTGATTTATTGGTATCCTTCTAGGCTTAGTAGTTTGAACAAATTGCATCTATGAAGGATTGTGTACCCTTGAATTGCTTCCCTTGTAGATAATTTCCGCCACTTAGATGAGGAAAGTGGCTATTCTTTTTGTAGATGCATCCATTATGTGTTTTTGTGTGCTTAATGTTTGGATGTGTCGCCATTTTGGCAAGCCCCACCTTGCCTTGCAAGAAGGCATCTTACCTCATGGTTGTCTTGTTGTGAGTTGAAGGGGCGGAGTGAGACCCGCTAATTGTCTCATATCGGCTATGTTATTAGGTTAGTTTAAATAAAGGTCTAGTTTTAGTCACCTCTTTACTCGGGACGAGTAAAGGTTCGGTTTGGGGATATTTGATGTGACCATTATTTGCGCACATTTAGTCCCCTAATTGAGCCTATTTTGCATACTATTATAACATTCTATGGCCATTTTATCCGTCAAAACCTTCCTATTTGCTTTTCTATCGCATTTCATATGTTTTGTAGAAAAGGAGATAATAAGGCGGAAATTCCCGCCTTTTCGTGCATATTTGGAAGCTTATTGATGATATTAGATGGACTAGTATGAAGAGGAGGCAAGAATGATGACCAATGATGTAGGAATAAAGAGTATAAAGAAGGGTCATAAGGTTTAAAGCAAGGAGGAAAAGCAAGGAAGGCATTGCATGAAGAAATCGCTCGAAACCCGAACCAAGAGTTGCTCCTTTGGCTCTGAAAATATGCTAGATGGAACGGCGTCGAAAAAACAAGCGATCTAGGCTTTTGAATCACTCCAATAGGAGTCCGGATGAGAAAATGACGTCTGTTTTACAATCCGAGCTCAAACAAAGAAGTCATGACAGAATCCGCGCGTCCGCGCTGAAGACGCTCGGATTGCCCTACAAGACGCTCGGATTGCCCTACAATCCGCTCGGATTGCCCTACAATCCGCTCGGATTCCCTCACTACAATCCGAGCGTCTTGCTCCCAATCCGCTCGGATTCCCCATGCCCAGTCCGAGCGTCTTGTTCCTTGATCCGCTCGGATCGTCCATCCCAGATCCGGCCGTCCTGACTCCCAGCCGCACGGATCACAAAGACAAAGACACGATTTCGTTCTTCAAGCTACGAAATGGAGAAGCCCTTCTCTCGGATAATCCCGGAGGCTCCTTGCTCAACTTAAAAAGTGTAATTACTAGTTTAGCCCTTAGTTAACCCTAATGCATCCTCCCTAATTTTCACTATAAATACCCCATTTGTAATAATCAAACCATCAAGTTTTATTAGATTAGAATCAAGTTTTATGAGATTAGAATCAAGTTTTATTAGATTAGAAATTCCTCTTAGATTAGATTAGGAGTAGATTAGAATAGATTAATCTCAATCTTTCCACACAAATTACACATTAATCTCTCCTTAATTATTGTTCAAGTTTATTATTCAAGTTTATTATTGGGTAATTGAAGATTATTGGGTTATTATTGGGAGATTGACAACCTTCCATCAATCATCAATTTCTTCTATTATTCTTTGCATTATTATTTTGGAATCTCCATAGGTATAATTCTCTTAATCCTTGTTTTAATTATTGTTAATCTTTCTTACTTGTTCATCATGTTTGGCTTTGTTAGTATGATTGACAACCTTATTAACATGTTAAACTTGATCATTAGTGAGTAGTTACTTAGCTAGGATTAATGGGTAATTAGGGGAAACCAACATGGGGAATGATTCATGCTTAAATTAATATGCTTTCATGGTTTATTTGCTTGCTTGTTTTGATCTCAACTCATGCACATGTTATGTTTGATGAAATGCTAAGCCTATGAATCCTTGCATTTACTACCATCTCTTATCTTTTCAATGAGACTTGTAAGACATAAACCAACTCGAGTCTCATTAGACCATGCATGTTGTTGAGTAGGGAAGACTAAGTCGACTTGTAGGTGTTGTACAATCTAATCGATTCGGCTCCGGGACCCAAACTTTCCTAGGATTGTAAGATATAACCCAACTCAATCCATCACAACAATAATTGCTTGCTTATAATTTGAGAACATGTTTGTATGATCAATTCCCATGATTCCCCTATGACCCCATGATATCCTAGCATTTTTAATCAATTGTTTACATCTTTCCTTTTGTTGCTTGTTTATTGCTTTTATTAGATTAGAATCATCAACCCATTATAATTGTGACAACCCCAAGCATAACCATAATTAGATTGAATAATTTGAGTAACCACCGTCCCATGGATCGACCTCGACTTACCACTAGCTAGTTGTATGTTGAGTTTTATAAATGTGTTTGATTGGATGAGCGACGACATCACCCACATCAGTAAACTTCCTACCATTTTGGAATTTTGATTTGTGACGGCTTTTTCAGGACACTTTTCTAGGGCATAATCGTCGTTATAATGAAATGCTGTCGAAATTCCGACTCGAACACATGACTAGGCTTCAACTTAGGCTTGACTTGACCCAAATTACCACATGAGCGGACGGGTTTGTGGGAAAATGACCAAAGATGGCGAGAAAAAAGCGATTTCGGAGCTTTGAAAACTCGAAAATCCCTTAACTAAGGCTTGTCGTCACTTGACGCGGCCTAAATTCACTTTAATTTTGCAGGTGACGAGGCTTCTACGTCTGGGAGAGCTCCTATGGATATGGATACCGCTCTTGACCCTTCTCATATGCTTGAGGAGGCGTTAGAGCAGGCTTTTATTGCTGCGATGACAGCTGCTGAGGACGAGGTCATCGAGGAGGAGGCTGTTGAGGAGGAGGAGGCCTCGAGGCGGGCTAACGTCGGATGAGGTGGTCGTCAGCTGAGAAAAGCACCAGAGTGGGCTGAGACTTGGGACAGCAGAAACCTCCTTTGGGCTGCAGAGGGTCACCTGTCCTTCAGGACGCTGAAGAGCTTGGTAACTTGAACTCATCACTCTTTCATTCATCTTCTTTCATTTCTATTTGCTATTTCTTTTCCCTTTCACTCGAACTAAAGATAGCTCTTGCTTCGAATCAAAATAGGAGGTCGGGAACATCAGATCGTTCTCGGGTTACACGACGATGATGGGGGCCTACGAGAGACTGTTAGCAGAGGAGCGGGCCATCATAGAGTGAGGAGCGTTTGGTGCCTTGGTACAGGCTTGGAGGGACATCACGAAGAGGAAGCTTCGGGCTAACCTTAGCCTGGTTCGAGCTTTCCTGGACCGGTTCTGGGACACGACCTCCACCTTTCACATGCCTTTCGGTGAGGTTGGGGTCACGCTGGAGGACCACGATATGATTTCTGGCTTGCCGTACGAGACTGAGGTGGTAGTGTGGTCGGAGACAGCCATGAGGGTAGACTCGGCTGAGGCTAGGTGATTGATCGGCTGGAACTTGATGCCGAAGGCTGCCGCGGTACCCGGGTTGGTGCCTAGTACCTACGTTCAGGATTATTTTGCTGGGAAGACACCGACGTCGGTGGTGATTGATGGGAGAGAGATGGCTCCTCCTCCCTGTACTGCTGAGCAGAGAGTCCGTTTGTGGCTCTGGTGGTTCTTGTCTTCGGTCTACCTCGGAGACAAGGGAGAGAGGCTGTCGACGAAGCTCCTTCCCTTTCTTTCTGACCTGGGTGACCTAGGTCATTGGGACTGGGTCACTGCTGACTTGGCGATCCTCATTCGCTATATGAGGGCCATGGTTCGTCCGGAGCTGATAGAGAACGGGACTTCTCCTGCTATCGTTGGTCCGGGACTGTTGCTAGAGGTATAAACCTCCCTTTCATTTCATAAAAGACCATTTCCTTCCTTATCGAATCACGAAAGATCGTTATTGACTATCTTGTTTTACAGGCGTGGGTGTACTCCTACTTTCCGAGTCTCGCGCCCAAGAGGACAGAGCCGGTGGAGAGGGCCTATCCTGTCGTGAGGGATTGGGTGATGTGTCGCACGAAGAGCCAGCGTTCCTTTCACGACGTCTGTCGACGGGACGTGAACGCTCTACAGATGGACGGCGTAAGTACCTTTGAGCCACCTTTCTTTGTTTGCTTTTTCATTGCTTTATTTCAGAACCAATCATAAGAATGAGTTCTTGTTTGCTTTCCATAGTGGGTGCCCAGGCCTTGGGTGGACTACGCTGGTGCTCCTCCTTTTGTGGCTGAGGTCCTTCGACCTAGGAGCTCGAGCCGGTTGCTTTTGAGGACGTCGATGGGTCCTGTGTGGTACTTGGGCGAGCGTTTGGCTCGTCAGTGCTCCCGCTATGTCTTGACGGTTCCCATCGATCCTCCTCGGATGATGTCCAGGGAGCCTTCCGATGCTGAGAGGGAGGCTGACTTAGCTGACGTCGGTGGCGACACCCTCCTCCTTCCTGGCGAGGACTACTCGGCGTTCCTCTACGGGAGGTTGGCGTACTGGCCGGTCGTGGTAAGTGTTTTACTCTTCTTTTGATTATTTTGAAAACACGATGAATGATCGATGATCATTGGAACTTATTTGACTTTGCAGGAGGTCGAGGTGGCGGGCATCGAGCCCCCAGAGTACCCCGAGACCCTCAAGTACAACGACGCGACAGGGATGACGACGATCTCCGAGCTGCGTGACTTTGGCGTGACGGTGACGGATGCTGGCTTAGACGAGTGGCAGCATCTGATTCGGAGGGTGCGTCCCCTAACTTGTATAATTTTGTGTAAGAACACATTTGTTTGAATCTGACCAATCATTGAGAATCTTTTTTTTTATTGAAATGCAAGTTGCGCCATCCTGGTTTGTGCCTTTGTGGAGGGTAGCCAACCGGCTGCGGGCTACTGCCATCGAGGCACTTGTTGGCGGTCGAGGACGTCAGGTATGAACCTTCCGTTTATTTCATTTTTGAATTTTATTTATTGCTTTATTGCTTGAAATGATTGACATGAGCCAATTTTGCGTTTACAGGGAGAGAGCGACCTGGAGCGAGAGCTAGTTCAGTCCCGGGAGAAGACAGCTCGCCTGTTGAGGAAACTAGAGGTCCGCGACGCCGAGATTGCTGCTCTCGAGGTGAGAGTTGCTGAGCTAGGTAGTGACCAGTATTAGTTTGTTTGTTGTTTTTGTTGGCTGTATTTTATACATTTTGTACATTTTTAGGACTTTCGGACTTTGTTTCGGGCTCGAGCCCCCTGGTGTACATATTCCCTTTTTGGTTGTATATATGATAGCCTGAGTGCCTTTGCTGCTGGGTTGCTTTGTTTGTACCTGCAAGTTAGCTTTGAACAGGTTTGGTAGATGACGGTTTATGCCACCATGCTGCCGAAATTTGCACAGAAAATCGCATAGAATATACATTTGTACATATGGCCTAAATCAGCGCAAGACAATGACTCGAAAATGCAAAAAATTTACTGAAAATGACCGGACGGTAGGGAGGGTTACCCCCTAAAAAAAAGAAAAAAATAGAAACATGTAAGTTTGAAATATAATATGGAATGGGAGTTAAATGATTCCCCGAAAAAAAAATTAAAAGGGAATGTATAAGTTAGAAAATGAATATTGAAATTGGTGAAATGATTCCCCAAAGAAGAAAATTAGAAAGAAATTTGACGGATTCGCCAAAATAATAACCCGTATGAATGGGAAATTATTCTTTGAGGAATTAGGAAAGATCCAACGCGGAAAATCACAGAAAGAAGGCTGAGGAAGAGGCGCAGCAGGAGCTGTGTCCCTTTGAAGAGCGCGCAAGAATGCGCGCCTATTCCCTGATGTGTGTCGTCCGATGATTTTAGGAAACAACTTTTAGTATAAATATAGACGTCGAGGGAGGTTTTATTCACATAATTCTTCCGTCTTTCTCTCGTCTTATTACATAAAAGCTCTCAAAATAAGCATACATCATGAATACTCTTGAAATCCGTCTGAAAGAGTGGACAAATGAGTTTTATAATGTGGAGAAACACGATATGGGTGCCTATAATTTTGGATAGATCTTGAGTTTGAAGCTGGTCAAGGTAGTCAAACCGTTCCTAGATGCTTGTCTTGATTATTGGGACCCGAACAATCACGTATTTGCCTTTCCCGGAGGCGATATTTGCCCATTTCCTGAAGAGATTGCTGCAATCGGTGGTTGGGACCCGGAACATTTGTCTGCTATTCCCTCTACTTCCCAAGGATATAAGAATAAGTTCAGAGATTTGCTTGGGTTGACAAGAGCTGAGGTTGACCGTCTTGTGACCTCAAAAGGAGTTCGAATGTTGGACTTCATTGATCGATTCATAAACAGGGCAGATCCCACCATTTCTTATGTTGCAAGGCGAAGGGCATTCGGGTTTTGCCTACTACATGTATATGTCCTTCAAGGACATGTTGATGAGGATTTGAGAGGTGATCCTCGTTATCTGAGCCTGATTGAGCAAATGGAGTTGTGCAGGAGTCCAGCTTGCCTGTTTTAGGAGAGATCCTACTGGGGTTGGATAACCGAAAAGCCAACCGCGACCTTCCTTATTTGGGAAGTCCCATCATTTTGCAGGTAAAAGAAAAGAACTTTTTTTTTTCTTTTTTTGATTCGTTTTTTTGTTCTTTTTCTTTTTTTTCGTTTCTTCTTCTTTCGTTTGTTTTTTTTGTTCGTTTTTCGTTTTTTTTATTCTAATACCTCCTTTTTTGGTAGGTCTGGCTTATGGAGCGTCTTTGATTGATCGAGCCCCCAGTTAATGTTCCTGCTTATCATGCTCGCTCAATTGCAATGAGGACTAGGCTCTACATGGTGGACTTCACTCGAATCTGCAACTACTGGGAGAACAAACTGAAGAGTGATTATGGTCCCCTGATTAGATAGATCGTACCATAGTGGCATCTAAAATATGTCACTGGAGTATCGTCCTTGGATCCTACCCGATCGGTGCGCATTCCTGGCTTGGAGTTTATGATATGCATCTTCCCGGAGAGGTTGATGGGGCAGGTTGGATTGAAGCAGAAGATTCCGAGGCTTGATACTGTCCCGCAGACTGCTATGGCGCTTACCACTGAGAGCCGAAGAGAATGGGCCATCAAATGGGCTCAAAGAAACGTGTGGTTCCTGAATTCTTCTGTTAATGCTCTATGGATGTCTGATTCCTATTTGCGGTGGAGGAAAGCTACTACTCCGGAGGAGCGCGAGAGATTGAGGAAGCGCGAGCCTGTTGACTACAAGGCTCGTGATGTAGAAAAGGAGAAAGAGAAGCATCTGACTGAGGGAGAGGAAGAAGTCGGGTTTTGAGTTGTTCAACCTTCGAAGAAACCGAAGACTTCTCCTGCCGTAGAGAAGGTGGTTGACAAGAATGGCAAGGCTATACCACGAGAGAGACCGTTGGTGATTAGGTCTGAGGTGGCGCAGGAGCGTCCGGCTCGAGGTCGAGACAAGAAATATGATAAAAATGACAAAGGCAAAGAGAAAATGGAAGAATAGCATAAGTCTTTATTATTATTATTATTATTATTGTGTGTAATAAGAAGTTGGGGTTTTTAAAATCCTAGCCTATTTTTTCTTTAGCTTTATTTCTATTATGTAGCGTATTATTATTATTTAATAGAAATGAAATAAAAGAGGTTGATTGGTTATGAAACCGTTGTGCTTTTCTATTATTATTCTTGTCGAATTCCAAATGCATATGCAAATGTCCTTCTATTTACATTTAAAATAATGGGTCGTATCCTGTGAAGGATTGCCTACGTATTCATTTAAAAAGTGAAATCAAACCCTTGCGCGTAGTTCAAGTAAATGTAAAAGAATAATTGTTCTAAGCAAGAGCTTGTAGTGAACTAGAAAATAAGCATGAGCTTTTTACTTACTCCTAAAGTGTGATTCGGTTTATTTGATGATATGAGGATGACAAATTGTCAGAATACAAGAGCAAGGTGACATTAGCTTTATTTTAGCTTGGCCAGGGGCCGTTTATTCCGTGCCACAAGAGCGACACGTGGGGTTAGGCGAGGCGCGGTTTTTTTTATTATTCTAGGCATAATAACGTTTCAATTGATCAAGGTTTGTTGGGTTGGCAAATTCATTCCCATCTAAGTCTGTTATTCTAACCGCACCCCCTGGAAGTATGGACCTGACTATAAATGGTTCGTCCCAGTTGGGTTTGAATTTTCCTCGTGGATCGACAGGTAAAAGAGCTCTAATTGATTTCAGGACCAAGTCTCCTTCTTTGATGTTCCTTGGCTTAACCCTTTTGTTGAAGGCTCGTTTGATATGTGCCTGATACGTTTGCACATTATGTAATGCACGCAATCTTCGTTCATCCAGGAGGATGAGTTCTTCATATCTATCCCTCTTCCAATCGGCTTCTGGGATTTGACTTTCGAGTAAAATACGCAAGGATGGTATTTCTAGCTCGACTGGTTGTCGTCTTCCATGCCGTAGGTCAAATAGAAAGGGGTGGCCCCAGTGGGTGTCCTAACAGATGTACGGTATCCCCATAAAGCAAAAGGTATATTTCTTGGCCAATCTCGATAGTTGTCAATTATTTTCTTGAGGATTGTGACAACATTCTTGTTTGCCGCCTCTACCGCGCCATTAGTTTGTGGTCTATATGGCTAGGAGTGGTGATGCCTAATTTTGTACTTGGCTAACAATTGCTCAGTCTCAGCCTGGAATTGTGACCCATTGTCACTAATGATCTCATGTGGGCAACCGTATCGACAGATAATGTTGGTATGTATGAACTTTGCCACGTTTTTGGCTGTGAGACTAGTGTAAGAAGTCGCTTCTACCCATTTGGTGAAATAATCGATTGCTACTAGAATGAAATAGTGACCTCCTGTTCCGGCTGGGGTGATCTTTCCGATGATGTCAATTCCCCAAGCAGAAAATGGCCAAGGAGATGTCATTGTATAGTGTAATGAAGGAGGGACATGTTGCACATTCCCGAAGATTTAACAGTTGTGGCAATGTCTTACATATTTGATGCAATCGGATTCCATTGTGGTCCAATAATATCCCAAACATGTTATTTTCTTTGCCATCATGGGTCCACTCATGTGAGGGCCACATTCTCCATCATGGACTTCTTCCATCACTTTCCGTGCCTGTGAATGATCAAGGCAACGTAGGATTCCACCAAGAGGTGTTCTTTTGTATAACTCTCCTTGCATGAGGACGTATTGGGAAGCTAGCAAGCATATAGAACGTTGTCCCCTCTTGTCCATATCCGGTGGATAGGTGCCGTTGAGTTTGAAGTTTAGGATTGCTTGGGACCAAGGTTCCTCCGTGATTTCTTCTTCATCTGTGATTTGGTGCACATAAGCCGGTTCTGACCGTCGTTCGATGCATAAAGGCATTTCTACCATGTTATCCAGCATATTAATCAAAGATGCAAGTTTTGCAAGAGCATCTGCAAATTGATTTTCCTCTCGAGGTAGATGTAGGTATGTTACTTGATCGAAGAATTGGGCTACTTGGTCTATTCTTGCTTGATACGGTGCTAAGCTTTCACTTCGAATTTTCCAAGATCCCGTAATTTGGTTGATGATCAAAGATGAATCCCTATGTACTCGAAGATTCTTGATGCCTAAACCTACTGCTGATTGTAATCCGATGAGACAAGCTTCGTATTCTGCCACGTTATTTGTCACCTCGAAGTCGAGTTTGATAAATATTGGTGTATGCTCGCCTTCAGGAGAAATGAGCAACACTCATATTCCAAATCCTCTCAAGTTTGATGCTCCATCAAAGTAAAGCTCCCAGGAGTCTACATCGGTTTGGAGTATGTCCTCATCCGGAAATGACCAGGTGTCTATTGTTTGTGCATCATTGATGGGATTTTCTGCGAAGAATTCGGCAACGGCGCGCCTTTTTATGACTTTCAGAGGTACATACTTGAGATCGAACTCCGAGAGCATAAAAGTCCATCTCGCTAGGCGTCCATTGAGAACGGGTTTCTCGAAGAGGTATTTGACAGGATCCATTTTGGAGTATACTTTGACGGAATAGCTAAGCATATAATGGCGTAGCTTCTTCGTTGCCCACACAAGAGCGAGGCATGTCTTCTCGAGTGGTGTGTATTTGCACTCGTACTCCAAGAACTTCTTACTAAGGTAGTAGATAACTCTTTCTTCTTTTCCTACGGTTTGGGCTAGCATGGCGCCCATGGTCATTTTTTCGATTCCGTGAGATATAAACCAAGAGGTTGATCTCGTTGAGGTGGCATGAGCACTGGTGGTTTGGCTAGTATCTCCTTGATTCGGTCGAATGCCTTCTGACAGTCATCATTCCACATGGTGTGATCTGTTTTCTTTAGCTTTTTGAAGATAGGTTCACAGATCATGGTGAGTTTTGATATGAATCGACTTATGTATTGCACTTTACCTAGGAATCCTCTAAGTTCTTTCTCTGTTTGAGGTTACGGCATTTCGATTAGAGCCTTGATCTTGGAAGGGTCTATTTCTATTCCTCGTTGGCTAACAACGTATCCCAGGAGTTTACCAGATGTTACCCTGAATGCGCATTTCTGAGGGTTGAGTCTCATGTTGTACTTTCGTAGCCTTGAGAAGAATTTGCGAAGATTCGCAATGTGCCCTTCTCTATCCTTTTACTTGACAATCATATCATCTACGTATACCTCAACTTCTTTATGCATCATGTCATGTAAGAGTGTAGTTGCGGTGCGTTGGTATGTAGCTCCGGCATTGATTAACCGAAACGGCATAACCGTGTAGCAATAGGTGCCCCCATTGAGTGACGAAGGCGGCCTTATGCATATCTTCTACGGCCATCTTGATCTAGTTATATCCTGCGTATCCATCCATGAAGGACAATAGCGCGTGATCTGCTGTGCTATCCACCAATAGGTCGATATGTGGTAGAGGAAAGTCATCCTTGGAACTTGCCTTGTTTAAGTCTCTAAAATCAACACAAACCCGGATTCTCCCATCCTTTTTGGGTACGGGTACTATGTTAGCTACCCAGTCTGAGAACTCGGAAACTTTGATGAACCCGGCTTTGAATTGTTTATCGACTTCTTCTTTGATCTTAAGAGCCCATTCTGTCCTCATTCGACGAAGCTTCTGTTTTACGGGTTTGAAACCTGGTTTAATCGGGATTCTATGCTTTGCAATGTCCTTGTCGATCCCTGGCATGTCTTTGTAGCACCAAGCAAAAACGTCTTTGAACTCGTGTAGGAGGTCTATGAAACTGGCCCTTTCGGTAGAGCTCAAGGTCGTCCCTATCCTAAGTTCTTGGGGTTCTAGTTCGGTTCCTACATTGGTGGGTTCAGTGTTTTCTATTACTGGTCCCCATTCCCCCTCTTGTTGTAATACCCCGTATTTTATATAATCGATTAAACGGATATTATTATATACTAGTTATTATACATTTTATATTGGTTGCATCGTAATATCGTGAATGTTATTAAGTCGGGTTTATATCGTATATGTTGAGTCGGGCTACATCACATTTTGTCTTTTGGGTCAAGAATCGTATCACCCATTTACCCATCTACATTTACCCAATGACCATACCCGTTTAACCCATTTGCCTTACCCGGAACATGTAACCACCATTTACCCTAAACCTAATCTAAGAGCCGCTCTCCCTCTCCCCTCTTTTCATTTTATCATTCATAAAACCATTTATAAACCTATAGAAAGGGAGAGGAAGAAGAATTGTCGAGCCTTTCATTTGATTGAAGATTTCTCATCGATTCCAACCTAATTCGATTTCCCTGTTTGTAAGTCGATTTCATTCCATTGTTTATACTGTTTTAAATTGTTCGTCTTCAAAAGGTTTGAAAAGAGAGTCCTATTTATTTGATGTCTAGTTTATGCATATAAAATCTCGTAGTCAAATTCTTTATGGTTTGTCCTAGGTGATTTATTTATGAACATGTCGCTGAAAAGTCCGCGAATCTGATTTGGTTGTGGAAAATGATTTGAAACCCTAATTTTTATGTCGATTCAGTTATGAGGCTTCTTCATACATCATCTTTGTATAGTCTAGATGATAATAGGATTTGGAATTACTGCAAAATAATGTTTTAAACTCGTTTTATGAATCAATACTTTTTATGCGACGGTTTCTGTCAGTCTTTGGAAATCAGTCTGAAAACCCTTGATAAGTTTGGAATTTGAGAAAAACACGTTAGATATAATTTGCAGCTAAGACTCATGGGGTTCCAATACAATTGTCCTTGTATCAATTTGATTTTTTTGGAATTAGTTATGTATTTTATTCCGAGTCTGTCATGTTCTGGAAAATCAGGAAAAATCGTGTTTGTTCTTTAAGTTGATATTCCTATTAAGTTATGATGAGTCTAGGTTATGTGCATGATTATTTGATTGAGTAGGTGGTAATTATACATAATTATGTTATGTAGGTGATGGATATGTGAAGGATCATAATTGATTACTTGTGTGCTTGGATTGCGAAAAGGTAGGGAAATACACTTGACTTATTATCGTTGTTGTTGAATTGTGTTGACTTGTTTGTGTTTCATATGACCAAACTGTGAACGTTGACTTGATTCGTGATTGTTGATTCATGTTATGATTCATATCCTGGAATGTGCTTGACTGAATTGATCGTATTGAGTATATTATCACAACATTCGGTAACCGGCATGATTGGATATGTTCGTTATTATCACAACTCGTGGTTGGATATGTTCGTTATTATATTGTCATAAAATGCTAAAGAGAGTCTTGCAATTGTATGGGCGTGATATGAAGGAAACTGTTTGATGTAACACGACATTTGACATAGCTATATTCTCGAGTCGTTGCTATCAATTATATTCTAATGAAGATGGCTTATGATAACTATGTTGGCAATTATAATGGGATAACCCTTTGATGATTCACATGATATGCGTTGGTTTAAATGATAGTCGTTATAGTTACGTTTAATTGAGCCTACGAGTTGCCTAATTATTCAAATCGCGCAAATCAGAGAAGTTGTTCGAGTTGCTAATCTTTTATCATAAATAATGTTCTACAAAGTATATGATGGCAAATGTATATGTTTAAGCTATTTATGCGATATCTTTTGTTTTTCTTTGAAAATGAGTTATACTAAGTTCTTTGGACACAATTGAATGATATGGTTGCTAAAATGTTAAACACATGTGTGATATGGGAGTAATGTTGTTGTTGTCATGGATCATATGTTGTACTTTTATTGGGAAATATGTTTTCAGAATTGATATCGTACAAACAATTTTGATAATTTAAAATATATGAATTATGAGTATGTTGTTGGTTGTTTAAATTCATCGGCCTAATTCGTGACCTAAACCAGTGAGTGAGTAAATGGTTGTATGGACATGTCAATAAGATCCTGTGATTGTGGTGGATAGTAGTGGTAGATCTATTTTCTGTGATATGTTTACAAATGTGAGAAGTTTCTTAAATCGTCTTGTTATTTTTTTTACCCTTCTATATGATGGTGAAAATTTTATGTGTGATAACATTCTGATTTAGCTTTTCAATTCTTTTAGTTCCATGCTAATATGAATTATATTTTGAGAGAAATAAATATTTTAGTTGACAGTGGTCAGATTGTTACTACACGGTTCTGTTTCGACCCATGTCTTCAAAAAAAAAAAAAAAAAAAAAAAAAAAAAAAAAAAAAAAAAAAAACGTGTTTATTGTTTATGCATAATTCCAACTCCACTGTTTAGAAGATTCATTCGCGTTTTCAAAATGATAAGCCACGTAAAATCTTAACGAGTCTTTATTTAATAGTAATTTTTGCAAGTTGCCCCATTTTTGTCTAATTGTGTAAAGTTTTGTTCCAACCAACTGAGTTGTAAAATTTGTTATAAATAAATTCCTTAAGCTTTGCAATTGATTCTCTTTCCTATGATTAGTTAATTCATTATATTTCTTAAAAACGATAATAGCTCGCAAAATAGCTAAGCGGTTATTTAATTATGAATTTTGAAAGTTGTTGCATGATGTTTGATTGTTGAAATTGTAAGTTATGTGAGTTTCATATAAAAGTTTAATCAAATATGAATTATGTGATGTAACCATGTAATACTCGATATGAATTTGTAGCATGAACGGTAGGCATATGATATGAGTATGAACCTTGTTATATGATAATATAATCTTATTTGTTTCGGTGGGTTTTATGTAAAGTAGTCTCAATTATACAAACGCTATTACATTGCTTGAATTTTGCCTAGTGTCTTTCTCTAAACCTGATTTACAGAAATATGGATTTTACTTCTATGATATGATTACTGATATGAAATATTTTAATTCGTCAAGTATGAACTATGAGTTAGTTGATTGTCTACATTGATGTAAACGTGTTAAATTGGTGTCAAAGCATCCAAGTATTTGTTACCTTGATTTTGTGTAATGCGTAGCATGAAATGGACAAGTGTGTTTTGTTGCTTGAAAGGTCGGATGCTAGTTGCCAGTATAGAGTAATTAGCTTATCAGATGATTTGTGTCTATTGTTTTGATAATCTTCTTAAACATTGGACGTGGAATTTTATAATGGGGTTACGGGGACGTAACCATGTTTTAAGGAGGATAGGATTGTAAAATCTTGATGGTTGACGATCCGGCTAAGCAAAGTATGTTATGATTGGTGATCGAGAATTGACCATGCATGGAGTCTATTTGTTTTAATTTGTTATTATTCGGTCAATGTTGTGATTCTTTAAGTGCCACATACTTCTGTCGTATGTTCAACTTTGGGGACAAAGTTTCTTAAGGGGGATAGAATATAACACTTCGCGTTTTAGAGCTTATGTATATGTACTACTTGTGTTTGTCTTATGCTTGTGGATGTTTGGTTATCATTACGGGGTGGCGAACTTCGGGACGAAGTTCATTTTAAGGGGGGAAGACTGTAATACCCCGTATTTTATATAATCGATTAAACGGATATTATTATATACTAGTTATTATACATTTTATATTGGTTGCATCCTAATATCGTGAATGTTATTAAGTCGGGTTTATATCGTATATGTTGAGTCGGGCTACATCACATTTTGTCTTTTGGGTCAAGAATCGTATCACCCATTTACCCATCTACATTTACCCAACGACCATACCCGTTTAACCCATTTGCCTTACCCGGAACATGTAACCACCATTTACCCTAAACCTAATCTAAGAGCCGCTCTCCCTCTCCCCTCTTTTCATTTTATCATTCATAAAACCATTTCTAAACCTAGAGAAAGGGAGAGGAAGAAGAATTGTCGAGCCTTTCATTTGATTGAAGATTTCTCATCGATTCCAACCTAATTCGATTTCCCTGTTTGTAAGTCGATTTCATTCCATTGTTTATACTATTTTAAAGTGTTCGTCTTCAAAAGGTTTGAAAAGAGAGTCCTGTTTATTTGATGTCTAGTTTATGCATATAAAATCTCGTAGTCAAATTCTTTATGGTTTGTCCTAGGTGATTTATTTATGAACATGTCACTGAAAAGTCCGCGAATCTGATTTGGTTGTGGAAAATGATTTGAAACCCTAATTTTTATGTCGATTAAGTTATGAGGCTTCTTCATACATCATCTTTGTATAGTCTAGATGATAATAGGATTTGGAATTACTGCAAAATAATGTTTTAAACTCGTTTTATGAATCAATACTTTTTATGCGACGGTTTCTGTCAGTCTTTCGTAATCAGTCTTAAAACCCTTGATAAGTTTGGAATTTGAGAAAAACACGTTAGATATAATTTGTAGCTAAGACTCATGGGGTTCCAATCCAATTGGCCTTGTATCAATTTGATTTTTATGGAATTAGTTATGTATTGTATTCCGAGTCTGTCATGTGCTGGAAAATCAGGAAAAATCGTGTTTGTTCTTTAAGTTGATATTCCTATTAAGTTATGATGAGTCTAGGTTATGTGCATGATTATTTGATTGAGTAGGTGGTAATTATACATAATTATGTTATGTAGGTGATGGATATGTGAAGGATCATAATTGATTGCTTGTGTGCTTGGATTGCGAAAAGGTAGGGAAATACACTTGACTTATTATCGTTGTTGTTGAATTGTGTTGACTTGTTTGTGTTTCATATGACCAAACTGTGAACGTTGACTTGATTCGTGATTGTTGATTCATGTTATGATTCATATCCTGGAATGTGCTTGACTGAATTGATCGTATTGAGTATATTATCACAACATTCGGTAACCGGCAAGATTCTATGATTTACCAGTTCAATGATATACATATTGTGTTGCATTAATTTCTTGAGCATTCATATGCATTGGAGATGGAGGATGTTGTGGGGATGTGGTGTGGTGATGATGATGTTTTGATAAGGCCCAGGCGGGTTCTGCAGGACTTGCCCTGGTGTTCTCGGTGGAAATGGCGGATCGGCTACGGTCGATATATAGTCTACCGGGGATCGGTATGGCTGGGTTGTACGGGTTATGAGATATGAGTTGAGATGGAGGTGGAGGTGACGGAGGAGCATGCATATTGTTTTAGCAGGATTTTCCTGGAGGGATCCGGCTTAGTTATATAGTGATCAGGGTATCTAGTTCTATAAGATTAGAATGGTATGAATAAATGACAAAGAAAGAAATGAGTATAAAGAATAACGTTTTTATTGTTTTGATATATCGGACACAATGTTGAAAGAATATTCAAATGCTCAAGAGTAAAAAAGATAAAGTATAGATAAAATTAAGTAATAATGAATATCCTTTACAATTGCTAAATTCTCCTATTTATAGTTCTACCCATGATCTGCCCAACGTTACAATGAGTAACGTTATAATGAGCAACCTCCTCCCTAATTGTAGGAGCTGTTGCCGGAATTATAGGGCATGCCTCCTATTAGCTCGCTTGACCCGTTCTTAATTCAACCAGTCCTTAGCTTTTTCTCTTCTTTCCGTCCAGATTCATAGATTAAATAGTTTTAGGTTTGGACTTGGTCTTCCTTAAGAATAGGGCACGGTTATCTGGCTTACTCAATCGCATTTCTTGTTTATCTGCTTAATCCAGGCTATTTTTAGTACTCCGCCAAGCTATGATTTACTGACTATCAGGCTTCTTTTCCAGGATTTAGTAGTCTTCTTGCCATAATATTCTTCAGCAGTTAAACAGTAGTCAGATTTGTCCGGTTCTTGTCTTGATCAATCAGCCTTGTTGAGTCAGGCCAGGTTATGGTCAGACCAGGCTAAACTGGGCCTAACAATTGCCCCTTGACATTTTACCCGTGCTGGATCCGGCCAGGGGTGAGATGTCAAATTTACCGGGTTAACCAATAAAGAGACTTACACTTAATCAATGACTCTTAGACTCCTATTTACCGTTGAACACTGCAACGGCTACGTGACATCATCTTGTGATTTTGCAATTCCTAGGTTTTTCATGCCGTTATTCACTTCTCTATAAATACGGTATTTTAGGGCAAGATTATCTTTCACCAAATTTCCTCCACTTTCTTTGCTAAATATTCTTCTAAAATTCTTCTGAAATTCTTCTGAAATTCCTCCCTTCTTCTCAGTAATCTTGTTCTGTTACTTTGCATATTCTCGACAATTTCAATAAATCAAACAATCTAAAAATATGGGAGCCAAAAAACGCCCTGCTTCCCAGAGAGCTGCTGCTGCTACTGTTGAGCCTGAACCCACAGATATTCAAGAGGAGGAGGTAAGGGAAATTGATCCTCCTGCTCGGGCTGTGGCTTTCAAGTATCAGGATTCTGTATTCACTGCTCTTCAATCTCTTGATTCTTCTTTCCCTGAGGAGAATTTGCTAAAAACGAACTATGACAAGATTTTAAGGGAGAGGAAAATAATTCCTGAATCTACCGAAGTGTGGATCCCGAATCTGCCGGTTGGCCGGGCCAATCGGGTCTCACTGGTTGGTTTCGTATTTTTGAATGGGCGTTCAAAGCAGCCGTAAGTTGCCTTTTACTCCTTTGATGATTGATACCATTCGTGCTATGGAGGTATCACCTTTTCAGATTATGCCAATGGTTTGGAAACTTATCCACTCTATTGAAAATTTATGTGCTAAACATAATCTTGTAATTACTATTAACGATATTAAAGGAGTTTATCATATGAAAAATCCTGTTGATGGTCGTTTTAATTTGAGAATAAAATCGAAAATGTCTCCATTAATTACTAACCTGGATTCTGGAGATGATAATAATTGGGCAAAGACTTTCCTGTTTGTCCGGACCGAGACTTTGGGATCAGGCTTTGATTACCTGAGATATCCTCCCTTGGAGAGTGGTAGGTTCCTTGTACCTTTTTATTTTGCGATATATCATATGAATTTGATGGGTTTCGATTCTTACCTGTGTAATTTTGGTGGTTTTTGTAGCTCCTGATTGGAGTTGTGATCCTCTGGATGAGGAGGCTATTTCCAGGATAGATGCTTTCCTTGCTATTCCGAGGAGGAAAGAACACAGCCGGCCGGTTTGGGCGGGGAGTTGTTGCCCCGGTATATGAAGACCAAGCCGATCGGGGTCGAGTACCCAAAGGCAAGCCTAGTTCTCTTGCTCTTTCCGTACGTCTTACGCGACTTTTATTTTGTTGTTGTCTTCTTGTCGCTTTTTGGTTTGATATTTACGTATATTTTTTATGTATCCAGTGTTTAGGTCTTCTCGCTAGGTGGCTAGCTTTTACGCCAAGGATTTGAAGGTGGGGTGGCTAGGATTCTTTGAACAGTCCAAGAGCCAGGAAACTAGTGGGAGTGACAAGACTTTGGATATCCGATTTCGATGTCCGGCCTCCTCAAGATCCGCCCAGGATAGTGTCACCAGAGGTCATACAAGCTCAAAAAAGAAAGAGGGAGGATGATATTCTGGAAGAGGAGGAAGGAGGAAAACAGCCTATCCCGGCTTAGCCACTTAGGAGTATAAGGCAGGTGCCTGCTAGGATTGATGACATGGATGATGCCCGGGCTCGGATAGATGAGTTTTCTGCAAGGATGAGCGACCAACTGTTGTCTGCTAGTACCCTTGATTCATCTACCAGGGTGGTTTCTATTCTGACTTCTCTTGTAACAAGGGCTGCTGAACTCGCTTCCCAGGCTAGAGAGGTTAGTTGTAGAGGGATCTGTTTTTTATAGTTTATATGCTTTTTGTTTTACCTTGTATTTGCCTAATTGATTTTGTATGTACGCAGGGGTTGGATGCTGGGCTGGCTACTGCTTGTCAGCTTAGGGACGCCCAGGCCAAGGTTACCAGCTTGGAGGAAAAGCTGGATAGGCTAAACCATGACCTGCACTCATCCAGGGGAAATGAAGTGGTGCTCCAATCTCAGTTGGCGGCAGCCAAGGAGTCAACCAGGGCTGCTATAGTTTGTGAGGTGGCTGCGAAAAATGCTGAGAAGGTGTCGGTGGAGTTGGAGGCCGAGAAGCGGGCAATGCAGGATCAGTTGAAAAAGAATGAAGAGCTTGCTGCTGAAAAGGAGTTAGTGGAGGCGAGGTTGGCTGATGCAGCTCAGTATTTCTTCGGAAAAGGTCGGGTTGATGCTATGAGGGACCCAGAATCTGATCGGGCTGATTGGAATCCGGACCGAGATGAGACAGCTCTGGATGCTCAGTATCCTGACTTGGCCAACATGGGTCAAGAAGAAGAAGTGGATTCTCCTCCTTCCAAGGCAAAGTCTGGTGATCAGGAGATGGTGGATGGTTGTGAGTCGGTCCTTTGGCTCAAAAGTAGCTTAGTTTTGTTTTTCTTTTGGGTTTTGGTCTATCCAGGGGGAATGTCCCTGGAATGAATATTTAGAGTGTATCGAAACTTTTTGGCTCATCCGGGGGGGATGTCCCTGGAATGGATGGTTATTAGGTAGGGCCAATTATTTTGGGTGAATAAATATTTGGTCTTTGTTTTGCTTCTTTTTGTGTTTTGACAAAGTACTTCTGTGATGTTAGACGTGTACTGGATCTGGCCAGTTTTTTTTTTTTTGACTGGATCAGGCCAGTTATTCGACTAGATCGAGCGATTATTCGACCTGGTCAAAGCGATTATTCGATCGATCAGCGATTATTCGATCGGATCGAGCGATTTAATGTGTTATGGGTGGGGTTGTTGCACATGCGGAGGGCTTATGTCCCTTGCCTGTCTGGAGGGCTTATGACCCATTTATGTCATACTGATCCAGGAATAGATTTTCCAGGTTTGTATGTTATGTTGAGCTCAATATTTAAAGGCCTATTTTGCAACTGAATTTTGGATATCAGTTGGATATTTGGTGGGGTGGCCCCCAATCTTTAAGATTTGTTTTTAAATAAGATGCAATATGTAAAACAAGTGTTGAAGATTTCACTAAGTAATTATGAGAGTATAGGTAAGTACTTGGGCACATAATTTGAAGAAATCATATACGGCATTTATTCATATAATTGCAAGTATCATACATGTAGTTTTCAGGCAAGAAGTGTTTAAAGTAAAAAGTTATACCTGGATTGTGCAAATATATTCTATATGTGAAATAGTTTTAAGTGTGTAATATTCCAAGCTCTTGGGATCATTTCTCCAAAATCCGGGGTTTGTAGTCTATAAGCTCCCCGGCCGACTATTGAATCAATCGGATAGGGGCCTTCCCAGGTTGGGGCCAATTTGCCAGCATTCTTCTCTTTTGTATTTTGGAATACTTTTCTGAGAACGAGGTCTCCTACCCTGAACACCCTGGCTTTGACAGTCTTGTTGTAGCTTCTCGCAACTCTTTCTTTGGTGGTATTCGCTAATCGATGCTTCTTTGCATCTCTTAGCTCTTCTGTTAAGTCAGTGTCCTCCATTAGAGGTATGTTGTTTGTTGTTGTGTTCAGGCTACATCTGGCTGATGGAATGTCCACCTCGGCCCAGTATTCGCTTCACATCCATAGACCAAGGAGTAGGGGTTTGGCCGGTGGATGTTTTAGGCGTGGTTCCATTGCCCAAAGGACCAGGGGAAGCTCTTGACCCATCTACCTTTTCTTCTTTCCAGCTTTTTCTTTATGCGGTGATCACCACTTTGTTCTTGGATTCGCCTGACCATTGGCTTTTGGATATCCTGGCGTGGATGTTACTAGATTGATGTTCCATTGGGCACGGAAAGGTCATTGTTCTTTTTCCCACAAATTGTGTGCCATTGTCGCATACTATTTCGGAGGGGATGCCATATCTACATATGATATTATGTTTGATGAATGCTATGACATCTTTCTCCTTGACTTGCCTGTATGATTCAACTTCTATCCATTTGGAGAAGTAATCAGTCATTGCGAGCATGAAAACTTTCTGTCCGGGTGCTTGAGGTAGTTTTCCTACTATATCCATGCCCCACTTCATAAATGGCCAGGGTGCGGATATGGAATGTAGTTCCTCGGATGGCTGATGGATATATGGTCCGTGAATCTGACAAGCTTTGCATTTAGAGTGAAATCCAGGCAATCGGCTCTTAAGGTGGGCCAATAATATCGTTTCGAGTACTTTGCTTGCCAGGCTTCTTCCACCTTTGTGATTTCCACAAGATCCTTCATGGATTTCGATAATATCGCTCGACTTCCTGTGGTTCCAGGCATCCGAGGTAAGGTCCGACTGCGATTTCTTAAAAAGCACGTTGTCAATAATAGTATACGAAGCGACTTTTATTTTCGGTGCTCGGCATCTTGCTTATTTAAGGGTAGGATTCCCTGTTGTAGCCAGTCATAGTAAGGTTTCGTCCAAGAATTAGCAATGTAGATTGGGAAACTTTCATCTTGTTTGTTTATTGCAGGTTCTAATAAATGCACAATGGGTATTTTGTCAAAATCAAGGGGACTAAAGTTGGACCCTAGGCCGGCTAAGGCATCGGCCTGGGTATTTAAGTCCCTGGAAATTTGGTCAATATTAAAGTTTTTAAACTTTGATTTTAGCATTTGAACAACATCTAGATAAAGCATCATTTTGGGGTCTTTTGCAGTATATATGCCATTTACCTGGTTGGAGACGAGAAGGGAATCAGTGCGTACCTTTAAATTTTGCACACCAAGATCAATACATACCTTTAATCCGGCTATCAGGGCTTCATATTCTCCCTCATTGTTGGTAGCCTCAAATGCACAACTTATAGCCTGTACTATCTTATCCCCCTGTGGTGATTTTAGTACTACACCTAGGCTTGTGCCCCTTGTGTTGGCTGCTCCATCGACAAATAGGGTCCATTCTAGGTCTGTTTGGTCGTTTGGTGGTTTATTTACTTCTTTTATTAGGTCGGGTTCTAGGGTCGGACTAAAATCAGCCACAAAATCTGCTAGTGCTTGTGATTTAATCTTGTCCTTGGTTCAAACGTTATATTGTATGTGCTTATTTGGGTGACCATTTGCACATTCGTCCAGGACAATTCGGTCTCCTAAGTACGGACTTAATAGGAAGATTTGTTCTAACTATTATAGGGTGACTTTCAAAATATGGTCTTAATTTTGTGCAACTCATTATTAAAGCTAAAACATATTTTTCTAGTAATCCATACCTGATTTCTGCATCCAGTAGACTTTTACTTACATAGTAGACAGTGGTGTCTTGTTGTCCGTCTCGCTTCTTTGACCAGGACTCGCACCGACAAAGAGTTTTTGTGGACTCGACAGGTATCTTGTCGAGGGTTCATCTTTGACTGGTTTTGCCAGTAAAGGGGGGGAGGATAGATATATTTTCAAGTCTTCAAAGGCAGCCTGATGATCAGGGGTCCATTGGAAGTCTTTGTTTTTCCTTAGCAGGTTATAAAACGATTTGCATCTTTCTGATGATCTTGAAATGAAACTGTTCAGGGTGCTATCCTTCCGTCGTTTTTGTATATCTTTGACTGTCTTTGGTGGTTCTAGCTCCAGGATAGCTTTGATCTGCTCAGGGCTGGCTTCTATTCCTCTCTTTGTCACCATGTAGCCCAAGAATTTGCTCTTTGAGACTCGAAGTGGCATTTTTGTGGGTTGAGCTTCATATTGAATTTTTCCAATATTTGAAAGGCTACTTCCAGGTCTTTGACATGGTCTTCTGCCTTTTTTGATTTGACTACCATGTCATCTATATAGACTTCCATGGTGTCTCCTATCTGATCTTTGAACATCATGTTGACTAGCCTTTGGTAGGTTGCACCTGCATTTTTTAATCCAAAGGGCATAGCAGTATAACAATATATACCTCTTTCGGTGATGAAAGTGTGCTTTCTGGTCTGCTGGATGCATTTTTATTTGATTGAATCCATTTGGAGGCATCCATGAATGTCAACATTTCGTGGCTGCGCAGTGGCATCTACCATTGCATCGATGTGTGGTAGGGGAAATGGATCTTTTGGGCAGGCTTTGTTTAAGTCAGTGTAATCTACGCAGACTCTCCATTTGCCATTTTTCTTTTGGACAACTACCACGTTTGCAAGCCAGTCAGGGTACATCACTTCCCTGATCATTCCCATGTCCAGTAGCTTGTCAACTTCTTGGTTGATAATTTCGTGCCTTTCTGCAGCAAATTTTCTTCTCTTTTTTCATACAGGCTTAAAGGATTTGTCAATGTTCAACTTATGAGTAATAACATCAGCATCTATGCCAGTCATATCAAAATGTGACCAAGCAAAACAAGACATTTTAGTTTTAAGAAAGTCGACAGATTTGGTCCGATTGAGTCGGGTGCATCGACCCTACAAGTACTTTCTGTCGGGGAATTCCGGGTCTAATATGACTTCTCCTGTTTCCATCTGTGTTTGTGCTATGTATTCTTCCCTGACAGGTGACTTTAATTGCTATGCAAGAGACTTACCTGACTTTGAGGGTTTCAAAGCCTGAGTGTAACATTCCTGAGCAGTCCTTTGTTCTCTCTCGATGGTGGTTATCCCCATTCGTTGGAATTTTCACGCATTGATGGTATGTTGATGGGATTGCTTTGACATTGTGGATCCATGGTCCGCCCAGGATTACATTATACGAGGATAGGCAATCCATTACTCCAAATCTCTCATATGAAGCCACGCCTTCCACATAGGTAGGCAGCCGATTTCTCCCAGGGTGTTTTTTGTTTCTCCACTGAATCCAACCAGGACGCTGGATTTCTTTATGATCTTGCTTTCGTCTATCTTCATAGCTTTAAGGACGTCAAGCATCACCAGGTTGATTGAGCTTCCTCCATCTATCAGGATTCTTGATACTTTGGCTGTGCCGATTTGCATTGTGATTACCAGGCTGTCATGGTGTAGACCTGATATTCCTTGCAGATCCGAGTCATCAAAGGTGATAGCAGGCAATGACACGGGCTTGGGAGGAGGTTGAAGTCTGGATTCCCTGGATATCCTCTTGGTCGCAGAGTGGTCGGACCACGATTTCGATCCTCCATTTATGAATTTGACTTCATAGATGGGAGGAGGAGGAGGAGGATCTCTGCTGCTTCCTGGGTCTCTCTTATTTTGTCCTTCATCTTTATTCTTTGGTCTTTGGATTATATCTTTCAAGTAGCCTTTCTTTAGAAGATATGCCACTTGTTTCGAGTGAATGCATTCTTCTGTGGTGTGTCCGATGTCCTGATGGAAGTCACACCATCTTGTTGGATCCTTCCTGGGGTTGTCGGACTTCTTTGGCCATCTGACTGTATCTCCCAGGTTTTCCAGGCGTTTGATTAATCCTGCAGTATTAATGGAGAAGTTATATTCAGGAATAGTTGGGAGGCTAGAGAGGTTACCTTTATGCTCTTGTGTCATATTGACTTCGGATCGTTCAGGCCTGGAATAGGGTGCCGATCTAGGATTGCCTCCTTTCTCGGTATGAACTTTTCTGTTGGTGTGTCCATAGCCTTGCTTTCCTCCGGATGAGTTCGTCCTGAAGTTGAGATCTTCTTCTAATCTGACATGCTCTAAGGCGATGGATTGGACAGTGGCAAAGGTTGGACATGCTTTCTTGGTTAGATCTGCATAGATGTCACTGTCAAGCAGGACTCCTTGTCTGAATGCTTCTACTGCTGTTTCTTCATCGCATCTGGGAATGGCCACCTTTTCTTTGACAAATCGGCCGGGAATTCCTTGAGAGATTCTTCAGGAAGTCGCTTTATCTGAACAGGTTGCTTGGTCTCTTGGCCATATCTCTCGCTACTTGCGAATTGTTGATTGAAGGCATTGATCAAGTGCACGCAAAATTCTTGATACCTCCATTTGGGAGATTGATGAACCATTGTAATCTTTGCCCGATCAGGGTTGTGCCAAAGCCTTTGCACATACAGACTTGCCTGAGTTCACTGGGTATTGAGGCAGCCAACATTTTTTGTTTGAATATGGCAACATGATTTTGTGAATCAGAAGTTCCATCATAGGTTCTCATGGATGGGACAGTAAATTTCTTGGGTAGATCAATCTTTGCAATTTCATCTGCAAAGGGTGAATCCGCAAAGTCATCAACTTCTACTTGACCACGGTCCGGTACTCCGGGTATATTTTCTATTTTGTTGTGGAGTTTTTGGATTTCCTGAAGCATAGCCATCATTATTGCGGCTTCAGTTTTGTTTGTCTCATCATTGGGAATAGTTGGAGTGCCGGATAATGTATCCTTCTCCGGGGTTCCAAAATTAGAGAAGTCTATGTTTTTGATGATGGATGAGAATGGGGTTCTGGTTGAATCTGGTCTTGGAGCCCGAAGCCCGATTTTCCAATTTCTTCTTGGCTAGACTCGATTCCTTGACCTATTGATTTGCTTCACTGAGCCGCTTTCTCTTGGATTGTTTCCAATTCCTTGATTTTGGCCAGAGCAGCCGTTAATTGTTGTTCAGCGGTGAGTTCCACCATTTTTGTGTGTGAATATTAATTGAAAGATAATAAGGAGAATTTTATTGGTTTGAAGAACTAGATGCCCCACGGTGGGCGCCAATTGTTTTAGCAGGATTTTCCTGGAGGGATCCGGCTTAGTTATATAGTGATCAGGGTATCTAGTTCTATAAGATTAGAATGGTATGAATAAATGACAAAGAAAGAAATGAGTATAAAGAATAACGTTTTTATTGTTTTGATATACCGGACACAATGTTGAAAGAATATTCAAATGCTCAAGAGTAAAAAAGATAAAGTATAGATAAAATTAAGTAATAATGAATATCCTTTACAATTGCTAAATTCTCCTATTTATAGTTCTACCCATGATCTGCCCAACGTTACAATGAGTAACGTTATAATGAGCAACCTCCTCCCTAATTGTAGGAGCTGTTGCCGGAATTATAGGGCATGCCTCCTATTAGCTCGCTTGACCCGTTCTTAATTCAACCAGTCCTTAGCTTTTTCTCTTCTTTCCGTCCAGATTCATAGATTAAATAGTTTTAGGTTTGGACTTGGTCTTCCTTAAGAATAGGGCACGGTTATCTGGCTTACTCAATCGCATTTCTTGTTTATCTGCTTAATCCAGGCTATTTTTAGTACTCCGCCAAGCTATGATTTACTGACTATCAGGCTTCTTTTCCAGGATTTAGTAGTCTTCTTGCCATAATATTCTTCAGCAGTTAAACAGTAGTCAGATTTGTCCGGTTCTTGTCTTGATCAATCAGCCTTGTTGAGTCAGGCCAGGTTATGGTCAGACCAGGCTAAACTGGGCCTAACACATATCATATTTTGTTGTTTCATTGTATTCCCTACTCAACCTCGTGGTTGACCCTGTGTATTCGTGAACACCTGTGATGATCCAAATATTGGGGAGCAGACTTGACAGGTTTATGAGATGGGATGGGAGCTTGATGGGCGTGAGACACTGGATCATAAGTCTTAGTAGCTAGATCATCATTTAGAAGACTTTCACTTTCATTTATGTTAGTTCTTTGTAATTTGATGTAAAAGGGGTTTTGTAAAAATTAAGTTAAAGAAATTATATAATTCGCCTTGGAGTTTAATTTGTTATTCACTACCTCGGGAAACCGAGATGTAACAGTTCGGTTTATTAGGGAATGTCTTGCTAAAGGCTCCTTCATAAATCGGGGTGTTACACTTGTAGTATTTTTTTGGCTATGTAGGGAGGTATTTCGATAGAGTCTGGGTCTGGGTCATCCTCATTATCATCGTAAACAGAATACATTCAGAATAACACGAAGAGTAAGCAGAACCTGATTTATTCATATTAAAATTTGAGAAAAGTTGAAACAAAAAAGCCATATGTTCTGTAGTCAGTGGCGGTAAAGGGACAGCTGTTGGGACATTTCCCGAACTACTGTTACTACTTGATGCTAAGCTAGGAGAAAGGGAGTGACGACAGGAGGAGACTCTCTAGGGACTTCTCTAGACTCTAACTCTGACTCCGACTCAGACTCTGACTCGAATTCATCGTCTTCTGGCTCTCCTTTGAACATCTCTCCTTCTTCGGTGGTGAGCTTGAAGAGTCTTCCTTAATTGTTTGTCCACTTGATCGACTTTCTCCATCCTTTCTGCTGGTTTGAATTGGTTTCTGTGATCAATGTGGTAGGGTTGAAGTGATCGTCTTGAAGTATCATGGTAATGATCTCGTCCTGAGAGGCTCTAACAAACCGATCTTCCCCAAATAAAAGGCTAACAGCTTGTTCGTGTAAGCAAGGAGCTTGACGAGCCTTGACGTTAGGAACCGTTTCTGGAGGAATGAAGTATCAATCGTGGAAGATCTCGATTCCAGCTAACTTCCTTTCGAGATAGTGTTAAGGTTCGGGAAATCCATGAAAGAGTTCTTGACTTCCCTCCCTAACGAAGTATCCATTTAGGGTAGGGAGGTAGGGTCTATGGATTGAAGCTTACCTTGTTTCATCAATCTCTTTAGAGCATTGGAGTATGTATCCCCAATATTTGTGAACTTTCTTGGTGGGGTACTCTTCTTAGATGGCTCGAGAAGGTTAACTTCATCAGTCTTGCTAGTAGAGCCGTAAGAACGACTTGTTGAGCCTTGATATCCACGAACTACCGTTTTGGACAAGAGCCCTTAACGGATGTCATCCTCGATCCTTGTTCCTAGCACAGTTAAGTCTTTGAAGGTCTTAATGTTTTGGTACCTCAAATGACTTGCATAGATGGGCTTTAAATTGTCCACGAACTTCTCCACGAGGGTAGCTTCATCTGGACGTTCAACAAGTTGGGTACTAGTCTTCCTCCACCTACTTAGGAAGTCGGTGAAACCTTCTTTGTCATTTTGGGTAAGAACCTCTAAAGTGCGCATATTGACTTGGATTTCGGCATTATCCGCATATTGCTTAGCAAACTCAATTGCGGCATCGTCCCAGGTAGCAATCTTCTTGTGCTCTAGAGAATAGAACCATTGTCTCGGGATGGTGTCAATAGATGAAGGAAAGATCCTTAAGAACATCTCGGGTTTAATGCCTTTGATAGACATGTAATCCTTGAAAGCACGGATATGGTTCAAAGGGTTTTCATACCCCTTGAATTTAGGGATATCCGTCATGTTGAAGTTGGTTGGCAACTTGGAACTCACGGCCTCATATTTGCGATTATTCTCTCTATAGATATCATCCCCTTTGAGATACATCAACTGTTCCTCCAAATATTGGAGTCATTTCTCAGCTGCAGTCATACCTACGGGAGGATTGACCTCATGTGCTCCCATAAAAGGATTTTCATTCCCGAAGTTATTCACAAATTCATCAGACTCTTCACTTTCTCGAGGAGGTAACCTCGTTTCCACAGCAAATATTCGACCCTCGATTGTGTCGAGGCGATCATACACTTGGTCTTGAGTGACTTGGAGACAAGCTAGTGCGGCTAGGATTTGATCATTAACATTCTGGGGTTGGTTGTTGCTCACGTCGCTTGTGTCAGGCATCTTGGAAACTGGATAAGAGATCGACGACGAATCAAAACACGATCGACCATTCTAGCACACTTACTCAAAAAACGTTTTGACTTGTGAAGTAGGTGTGCCACTTGTGTCAAGTGAGCTTTGAAGAAATGACAAAGTTTGAAAATGTTGGTCCTAGTCAACTTTAGTGTAGTTGTAGGAGTGGACTCGAAATGAGGTTTTGAAATGGGCTTTGAGGCCCGAATTTTGACTCGACAATTGGACAGAGTTTTGACTGGTTTTGCGCTAATATTAGGCCCATTTTCGAAATTTTTACATTTTGAAAGAGATTTTTATTTTTACAAAAATCGTCATGGTTTTGTTTAGAAATGGTGATCACATATGGTCCAAGCATTTATACAGGCATTATAACGGGATGCTGAGTGTATTTAAAAGGGTTTTGGCTTAAAGGGTGGGTTGCCATACCGAACAATCAAACCCGGGGTCTGTGGAGAGGCTCGTACCAAACAAAAGTAAGGCCAATTCCTAGTCCATTTCGTCGAGTAGTGAAAGTCCTTGATACAAACAAGAGTAAGTACCATGGTATGGATGAGGTCAATAGCTATCCATCCTTAGGCCCAAATAAGAATTTAGACCGTGTAGACGGGACGATTGGTCGAATGGGCTGGGTTGGGCCTAGGAATGCCGAATAAACGATCTAGGAAGACCGATTTATGAAAACCAGCAACTGTCTTGTACAAACTATTCCCTAACCTTGTTCAAGTTTCACCCTTGGCTACACGTAAGTGTATTATCCCCAGCGGAGTTGCCAAACTATGGACGCGGGCCCACGGGGGCGAAAAGCGAGCAAGCTTTTCTGTGCATATGTGGAGTCGCCGCCAATTTATTGTGGAAAATTGGAAACCGTTCGAATACCTCGTGCCATGTCAAGACACAAAGTAGTGACATGAACACCAAGAACTCGTTACCCTTAGCATTCTATGTCTAGAATGACTCTCGTGGATGCCAATGAACACGGGTGTTCACAGAGATCTAGATTAAGGGGTGAGGGTACATATTAGGAAGCTCTTTTGATCGAACACCTAATCCCGCCCGCCTCGATAGCGGCCTCTACTAATGATTAGGGAAATTGTCTATACTCAATATGTTGAAGGTTATATGCATGCAATGCAACATCCATTGGATTTATCCTAGCATGTGAATTAATACTAAGTCGCTAAACACGTAATTTAACATGCATTAATGTGAAAGTAGAAATTAAATGTTGATTACATGTGAGAGCATACAAAAAATACGATAAAAGAAATAAAATAAATATAAAATAAAGAAAATTACAATAATTACAATGGGTTCTTGATGTATGTCGAAAATACATTTAAAACGGATGGTTGTAGAAAAGAAAGAATGGATAAATAAACGAACAAATTAAGGGTGATAATACGATTAATAGTTAATTAAATACGTAATTAATAAACTAGGTCAAGGCAAGAACGGGAGTTCATAAACAAAACTCAACCAGGAACAGGCGCAGCAGAGCTGCGTCCCTTGGAAGAGGCGCAGCAGTTGCTGCGTCTGTTCCTTGGCTCAGTTCTGGCTGTGAAGCCGGAATTGCAAATTGTTAATGTTCGTTGGTGATTTTAAATGCTTAATTATACTATTTGACTCAGATAGAAGTGATTTAATGTGTTATTTACATGTGAATGAGTCATAAAAAACGATAAAACATGGATAAAACTAATTAGAATGAATTATTTACAAGATTAATCATGAGAATTAATAATACAAATTAATCAAACTAAATTAATTGTTAAACAGGTTATTAATGGTGAACTAATGATGGTGACGATAAACAATAGATGAAAATATACCAAAGGATGAATTCCAGAGACTCAATATGGATGAATCGAACCTCTAAAAATCCAGATTGATTTTAATGACGAAAACCCGCAAATATGAATTATAAGGGATTTAAGTCGGGATTTGAAAGATGATAAATTAATAATTATTAACATGTTAAAATTATCATACTCAAATTATCGTGTTAATGAACAATGAACAAACGAAAACGAAACAAAAACAATAGGATGAACAAAAGACGAAGGAAGAAGAAGGGAAGCAGGAACTGCGGCAGCCTCACGAAGAGGCGCAGCAGGTGCTGCGTCCCTTCGAAGAGGCGCAGCAGTTGCTGCGTCCTTTCTCGACGGTTGTCTTCTGATAATCCGTAAAAAGGATTTAAAAATAAGGTTTCACAAATCGGTTTTAAGAGTATTTTCGACATAAATCTTACATTAAGAATTACAATAATAAAAGAAGGATTTACAATTTTACACCCTCAGACTTACATGTTTGACGAAACGAGAAGAACTAAGTTTACGTTTAGTGATGCTCGACTCGAATGTACGACGAAAGTGCCCTCTAAGAGGAATTAAACAGATTGATTAAAGTTGATTGAGTGGAGTTGGTCAAATTGGTCGGTCATGCAAAACGAGGCTGGTACTCAAAAATATTCGAGCTTACATGGTCGAAAGTTCAAGCACGTAGACGTCAAAAAGTAAGAACGTGGTCTAGAATGCAAAGGGAGAAGAGAAGGGCGGACACTCGCGCGAGAAATATGTGAGACCGAAGGTCTCTATTTATACTAATCACATGATGGAAATTAGGGTTTTCGGAGAAACTTTGGAAGTGAATCTCGAAAAGATACGAAAAATACGCAGAAAAGGACTGAGGAAGATGCGCAGCAAGCACTGCGTCTCTTGGAAGAGGCGCAGCACCTGCTGTGTCTTTTCCTCAGTGGTTTCCTCCCGCGGAAGAAAGATTTCCGTGTTTCTATTATGGAATAGCGGATTAATCTTATTTCCTTAACATTTTATATGATTATTCCGGGATATATTTTACCAAAGATTAAAAGATTGGAAAAAATATGGAATAGAAATATCCGGAACATTCCAGAACATTCTGACTCGGCATTTTAAACGGTTATTAGAAAATGAAGACGGTTTTTGACCCGGACTCCAAATGTACTCTAATTACTGTCAAAACGACCGTATCGGCGCGTAGACGACGACTATGAGGTAGACACAAGTGTTTGAGCGATCACTTGACGATAAACTTACGAACTGTCACAATTCGTTCCGTGTACCATACATGCGGCGCAATCATCACCGGGTGGCTTGCGGGAGGTGCAGAAATGAGGTAACTACACCCCTCCATCTTGATTTGCCCTGACCTTACCCTTTTATTTTGCTTGTGCTTTCTTATGATAAGTCTGTACGTTTAATACTCTTTCTAATGGTCGGTACTAGCTATGATGATGTCTATTTTGACTGTGTCCAGTAGTTGCATTAAGGCCTCCCTGACTATGGTAATTTGTGCTGACATTTTTTTGATCGTTCCTCTCCTTTTGATGATGTCAAGAGAGAGAAAAATTTAGGACTTATAGTACTTAGTAGCTATCTGTTTAGACCGTTAATTGTGACGGCCTTTCTCACTGCGTTCTAATGAACTTTGGTTTAGCTTTTAAACTGATCGTATTGTTTCCTATTTCTACTCTTATTGTCTTGGATGTTCTCGAAGATTGCAGGAGTATTCCGATATTGAGGGGGAACTTTTTCAAAGGGACTTGCCATCATCAAAAGGGGAATTTGTTGCACCTATTATATTGATGATGACAAGTCCTTCATTTTTATATCCTCGCTAAATTAATGGTATGTGTTAGATGTATGTATGGCAGGCCCACAAATACATTTGCTCGGAAGAGAAGACGGATGAAGCATTGGATGGGTCTTAGATTGTGTCTAGAAAAACTGTAAGAATTACAACTTGGGCTTACTTTCATTCGATCCAATAAATCACGGCTTATCACGTTTGATAAAATGATTTCGATATAAAATATTTTCTTGCCAAAATAACTTGATTGGAATATTCTGTTAAAGAAACTTCTCAAATTTTATGTTAAATAATATTTTATATAATTTGGTGATTGGCTTTTGAAAGCCAACTATCTCTTACGTAAAAGAAGGAATGGAAGATTTTATTTTTAAAAAATTTAGTTGCCTAACAAAGTGGGATTTGATTTGCTTATAAACTTCCAATTTTGGGGATTTAGGCCCTGTTTGGTAAACAGCGGATTAATTTCAGCATAAGCAGATTGCAAAAGCAGATTATAAATGGCAGATTTTATCAGAAGGTTTGACTAGCATATTATAATTAGCAGAATTGATTTGAGTGTTTGGTAATTGGCAGATTACGATTAGTAGATTGTTAGTTTTCTTTGTAAAATGGAGAAAAATTTCCTATTTTACAATATGCTAACCAATATCTTTGTAAGGTAAAGATATTGACCCCAAATATCTTTGTTTCAATATCTTTGTTTACCAAACACTAAAATTAGCATATTGATTGGTCAAACATGCTAAAAGTCTTGACTATGCTAAAATTTGGCCAATATGTTGTTTACCAAACAGCGCCTTAGGCTCTGTTTGATAAATGGCATATTGGCCAAATTTCAGCATATTAAAGTGGTTTAGCATGTTTGACTTATAAATATGCGATTTGGGGCGTTTGGTTAATGGCATATTGAAATAGCATATTGGGGTCTAATATGCTATTTTGTAATATGCTGCTCCTACCAGCATATTGGGTTAGCGGATTAGAAAAAAAATTGTCTTACTCACGCCCTTAAAAAATACTAACCTTCCTTTTATATATTTAATAAATAATTTGATCATATCCTTATTTGTCATTTTACAAAGGATCTTAACCATCCGCTAATCTAAAACTGTCAATTACCAAACACCTCTAAGACAATTCTGCTAAAGGAAAATGAGATAGCGCCACCCCGTGGTACTCAAAATGAGTGCCACCGAGGGCGTTATGGTAAATTACATATAAATTTTCATCCCCCTCCTCGAAAATTTGAATTTAAAATGATTAACAATAAAGGGTATTTTAGGAAATTCAATTTATAAATATGTTTTCAGAATAATTCAAATAACCTTGATACACGATCTTGCCACTTTCCATGAAATTTGTATGATGTTGATTAAATTTCCATGGTGATTTGATCGCTACTGCCAAAAATTAAAAGCAAAATTATGTTACGGAGTATGCGTTTTCGCAAGTGATATTTAGAACTTAACGATGCACTTGCGGAAATTTTGCGGAAATTTCCATGGTGTGTACTCAACATTAATTAGGATACATCAAATGTATGTTACAGAGCATGATGATGATGAACTTAACGATGCCGATGAATGTGCTGCTAATCTGGGAGTACATACCAAATCAATCCAAAATTTCCTTCTTATGATGTATCCTAATTAATGTTGAGTATTGAAACAATCAATCAATTAGTGTTAAAAGCAATCCACAATTTGCATCAAATTAGTATACATGTGGCTGTATTAATATCAAAGTAGTTGAAATCGATATCTTCGTTAAATCTAAAAGATAAGATAATTCTCCTTATGATATTACAATTTTACCCATATGTGTTTGGCGCTAAAATGAAAAGTCATTTTAATATTTTTTCATTATTCCATTTTTTAATTAGGGTGGCGCCGAGATTCGATGCCACCGGGTGGCGCCCTATCGCTATCATTCTGCTAAAAAAATATGCTAGTCAAACCTGTTAAGTCATTCTGCTAGTCAAATCTGCTTTTTAAATCTGCTTCTACTAATATTAATCCGTTGTTTACCAAACAGAGCCTTAGCAAGTTTTCCATGCTAAAGTTGTAACTTGACATAATTTAAGTTCTGAAAGTAGTAACTCTGTTATCTAGATGTCTTATTTACTTGATTTTAGCATTGAAATTGTAACTTCATGCCTCGATTATGTCTTAAAGTTATTCATTCACCGGTACAAATTGTGTGAAACAATATTAATGATCAGCTTCTGCGAGACAACAGCCTTCTTACATGATTATTCTGATCTTTTCCTCTTTCGTCTCAGGAAAATAAAAGTGGATTTTTTTGTATGCCCAAGTGTTGGTTATTCTATTTGTCTTTAGAGCTGTCGAAGTTGTTTGCGTAGCCTTACTTTGTAGATTTCTATGGCCACTCTAATCCCAGCTGAGACAGTAAATTTTGTTTTACCTTTTTGTTAATTCATCCCTTTTAGATGTGTTAACATCAGATGATCAGAATTTGAAGTGTTATTGATGCAAATTTTTTGTTGTGAATAAAAGTATTTAGTTTCGATGCCTTACTTAAGTCTTCGTGAGCATGGTATTAAAATGCTCTACGTATGTAAAGGAATTGCATGTCACTGTTGCGTTATTTCCCATTATGTAGTTCCCTATATAAATGCTGGTATTATGGTTGCATTAAACATATGGAAACATGTTTATTTGCAATGAAAAATGCATTTACGAAAAGAAGAGTGAATAAAAGGGTGGTGAGAGAAACGGTGGGGTTTCAGCCGAACAAATATGTTCTTTGATACCCTGATAGAGGAATTAAATATTAATTTGATTATAATTGCGTTCATTCATAATTTAAATATTACATATTTCAAATTATTGGGTTTTATTTATCATTTCCCTTAAAATATATACAAAATGAGGAATTACAAAACAGTAAATAATACAAGAGGCACTTGTTTTCTAGAATATTGAGCAATATGTAATTGACTTAGTATACTCGACTAATACGAGTATACAAAATATACCAAGGATCTCAATGATATTTATTTCTAATACTAAAAAGGTGCTATGTTTCGTTTGATGGTGAGTACTAGGAAATCTTCCTAAGATTCTAAGACTAATCAAAACTAATTTTCATATGACTAACAATTTAGACTGGGAAAAAGTCCGATATGTCCTCCGCCCATTTTTTTTCCAAAACTATTGTTGTAGCTATGACTTTTGTCATTGCCGGACTAGCAATACCAGCCTTTTGCAGAAGTTGGTTGATAGCATGTCCCTTTTAAATTGGTAGGATATGTATGTAAGCTGGATTCATCTTAGATCAGGCAGAACAGTTGTTTAAACAAAGCCAGTAAGTCTTAAATAATGTATTACGTATTTAAATTACTCAAATTATTGTGTTGGTTTTCGAAGAAATACATTGTCATACAAGTGGTCTTTCTTTTTCAATTATTAAATTATATATACTTAAATCTTTATCTAACCTATTTAGCAGTGTTTAATTGTTGTACTTGAGTATGTTTCACTCCTAACACATACGAAATCAAACTGATGAGATCTCAATGACCTCACTAGCTTGATGGTGAACTCTTGGATCTAATTTATACTCTTGGATAAGATTTAATTGTCATACTCTTGGATCTCAACGACATCACAAGAGTTTGTCATTCCCTAGGCATTCTGCTTCTTGTCTCACGCTTTGACCCGTTTTTATTGTTTAAGACGAAATGTCCGTCTTAAACAAGAATTTGTGATCTATAATAGGTGCAGCTTTGAATCGCACTTTAATTATTATCTGTCAGATAATGTAATCCCTTGCGTTGGGACTTCTCATATTATTAGTATATATAGGATGTACAGGATATTGTTAACTATAATAGCAAAGATTATGCAAGCTAATTAGGAGATATTTAAGGAGCTAACTAAGGTAAAAATATATACAATCTTTGACTATCTAACACGCCCCCGCAGTTGAAGCGGGAGGGGAAATGACGCTTAAACTGGTCCGGAAACGAGTGAACAAATGACGGGGAAGAACCTTGGTGAAAATATCGGCATATTGATACTCGGAAGGCACATGAGGAACACGAACTTCACCAACCCGTACTTTCTCGCGAACAAAATGAATATCGAGCTCTACATGCTTGCTTCGCTGATGTTGGACCGGATTACCCGAAAGGTAGACCGCGGATATATTATCACAAAAAACGAACGTGGAGCTTTTGATAGGAACATGTAACTCAAGAAGTAAATTTCGTAACCAGCTAGTTTCTGCAACTGCATTGGCAACTCCTCTATACTCCGCCTCAGCACTAGAGCGGGAGATAGTTGCTTGTCTCTTGGAAGACCAAGAAATGAGGTTGTCACCGAGAAATACACAGTACCCAGACGTTGAACGGCGAGAGTCAGGACAACCTGCCCAATCGGCATCGGAGTAGGCCGTGAGCTTAATGGAACGTGATGGGCGAATGATAAGGCCATGATGGATAGTGCCCTGTAAGTAACGAATGATCCGTTTCAAAAAATATAAATAAGAAGCACGGGGATCATGCATGGATAAGCAAACCTGCTGGACGGCATAGGTGATGTCGGGTCGGGTTATAGTAAGGTATTGTAGTGCTCCAGCAAGGCTTCGGTAAAGAGAGGGATCGTCAACCGGAGGACCACAAGCTGCACACAATTTGGAACCAGGGTCAACGGGAGTTGTGTAGGCTTGCACGAACTCATTTTGGCACGATTTATAATGTCTTGGGTATATTGACGTTGCGATAAGAATAACCCATTGGAAGACCGAGTAACTGTGATTCCCAAAAAATGATGTAAATTACCCAAGTCGGTCATTGCAAATTCTTTTGACAACCGATCAATAATAGAGTGAAGGAGAGTGTCACTCGAAGCAGTAAGTACGATGTCGTCAATATAGAGTAACAAATAGGCCGTGGTAGTAGGTGTTTTATAAATTAATAAAGAAGAATCGCATACACTACTTTGAAAGCCTTGAGACAAAATGAATGTTGCGAACCTGGGATACCATGCCCGCGGCGCTTGTTTAAGGCCATATAGCGATTTTCGAAGTTTGCAAACATGAGTGGGTACGGATGGGTCAACGAAACCCGGGGGTTGATGCATATATACCGTTTCTTCCAAGTGACCATGAAGGAAAGCATTTTTAACGTCTAATTGGTGAAGAGGCCAGTTCTTGGAGACGGCAAGAGTGAGTACAGTACGGATAGTAGTAGGTTTGACAACCGGGCTAAAAGTCTCCTCACGGTCAACTCCCATTTGCTGGGTTTTTCCATTAACAACAAGCCGTGCCTTATAACAATGAAGGGTGCCATCGGCATGAAATTTGTGGCGAAAAAGCCAAAGACATCGAATAACCGAGGCATCATGGAGTCGGGGAACCAAATCCCAAGTATGATTATCCCGTAACGCAGTAAATTCGTCATTCTTAGCCTTATTCCAGTTACGGTCGCGAAGGGCAAGGGCAGGGGATTTAGGTAAGGGAGAGATAGAGGCCGAGGCAATGAGACCTTTGGGTTCGAAAATTCCATTTTTGGCACGGGTCTGCATAAGATGCGTAGGGGGAGGTGGAGGGGGGTGGTGAGGGTGGTGGGGAGGGAGAGGGTCGAGCGGAAGCAGTGGTAGTGGGTGAGGAAGGGACGGTTGAATGATTGGATGTGGGGGGGCAGGAGAGGCAGTGGCAGGGGAGGTGGGAGTTGATGTGGCAGGGGAGGTTGGAGTGGACGAGGTAGTGGAGGTTTGGAACGATGGAGAAGGAGAGGCAGGTGGTGGTTGGGTGGGGGATGTAGTAGGGGACGAAGTAGGGGAGGCTGGGGTGGGTGTAGAGGTGGATGGTCGAGTGGAGGGGTTAGTGATGGAGTCGAACAGGAGAAGGTTAGGGGTGTCGATAATGGAGTCAAGGAAAGTGTAGGATTGGGTTTGGGCATGTTGGTTTTCAGCGAATGGGAAACGATTTTCATCGAAAATGACATGGCGAGACACGATAATTTTTCCAGTGACAAGATTAAGACATTGATAACCCCGTTGATTTGGAGGATATCCAAGAAATACACACATGATGGAGCGATGAGCTAGCTTATGAGGTTGAGTAGCGGAGAGGTTTGGATAACAAGCACATCCAAAAACACGAAGATGATCATAAGACGAGTGTCGGAGATAAAGGGCGGATGTGAGTGTGAGGTAATTAAGAGTGGAAGTGAGTAATATATTGTGTAAAAGGGTGGCAGCATGAAGGGCATCCACCCAGTGAGACGGAGGAGTGGAGCTGTGTTGAAGGAGGACACGGGTTATATCATTGAGACGAGATATCATTCGCTCGGACATTCCATTTTTGGAAGACGTATGTGGGCACGAAAATCGGAAGACGGGGCCATGTTTTTGGGCGAAGGCTTTGAAGGAGTTATTGTCAAACTCACGACCCATATCGCATTGAAAAGACTTGATTTTGCGATTAAATTGTGTAGATATGAATGCATTAAATTGAAGAAATTTCTCGAATACTTGAGATTTGAAGTGTAAAGGATATATCCAAACAAATTGTGTAAAATTGTCTATCAAAACCATATAATATTTATGACCCGATTTACTTGTAATAGGCGAAGTCCAGAGGTCACTATGAATTATGTCGAATGGGGCAATGGTTTGAGACAAAGAATCATAAAATGGCAATATTTTATTTTTACTAATAGAACATGACGAACAAGAATGAAAATCCGAACGAGAATTACAAGAAATATGTTTGCGAGATTTTAATAAAGATAAAATGTTGGACCCAGGATGACCGAGACGTGAATGCCAAACATCTTGACCATGAACAAGAAAGGCTTGCGGTTGACTCGAGGAAGGACTGGACGGACTCGTGGATAGAAGGGACGACACATGCAGGATAGAGCTCGCCATTACTGTCACTCCGCAAAATCAGTTTCCCAGTAGGAATATCCTTCACAGAAAAACCAAATGGGTCAAATTCGACACTAACATTATTGTCACGAGTAAATTGTCTTACGGATATCGGGTTTTTAATAATTTGGGGAGTGTGTAAGACATGTCGAAGGTGTAAGGAGCGGGAATTGGTTGGAATAAGGGTCGTTCCCGAACTCGTAACTGGAATACAGCTACCATTGCCAACATATATTGAACGAATATTACTAGTGTTAAATGGAGCAATAAGCATACCTGGGTCGGAAGTGAGATGAGAGGTAGCGCCCTTATCCATATAACATGGTTTAGGAGGGGCCTGAACCGAGAGTGCTTGAAATTGGTGATTCAAATCAGTAAGTTGTGGTGTCTCTGTATCTGCAACAAACGCATGTCCTTGAGCTCGGGACGGTTGTTTACCACGGTAAGAGGGACGGTGAGGGTATGGTTGGGTGGGCCAGGGCTGGAACCAGCCATGGTATGTAGGGTAGGGGCAACGCGGTCGTGACCATGGTGAGGGCCAGGCTGATGGGGGTCCCAATGGCGTCATGGGTTGACCAGACGGGTGGGTCGAGGGTTGATAAATAGTGGTTTGTTGAGGGGATTGTTGGGATCGGGATTGGTTGGTATTGTTGTTATTGGTACAGCGATGGGAACGGTTGCTGGAGTGACAAGGGGGACCAGAGTTGGTGGCCTTGGGCGGTGGGTCCGTCCATGAATCAGCGGCAGGGGCAGAGGGAGCCACCAAAGCGGTGGCAGAATCGTCACTGGCACTTTGACGATGGAGTTCAAGCTCGAGCATACTTCGAGTGGTTTCGAAATTTGGAGTTGTCTGATTTATGTAGGATGCGACGGTGTCGTATTCTTTTGGTAGGCCACGAACCAATTGAATAACGAGACAAGGATCAGTGACAGCGGCGTCGATATCTTTGAGCATACCGGCAAGTTTACGGAGGCGTTGGCAGTACGCCTTAAGTGAAGGCATATTAGCGAGACGGAGCGTGTTGAATTCCTGCTCGAGAGTAGCAGCACGGGACCCCTTGTTATTGAAAATGTTCTCGACACGGAGCCATGCTTGACGGGCCGTAGATTCATCTTCAATAACACGAGGGAGAAGATCATCGTTAAGGGTTCCATATATCCATTGCAACACATGAGCATCGATCTCACACCATGACTCATAGGAAGCATCGGTCTTGCTAGGGGCGAGAGTACCGTCAATATGGGACAAGACCTTATGACCACGGGCATGGAGTTAGAAGAGGCGAACCCACGATGCGTAAGTGACTTTGGTGCCATCGAGGACACGCACTTTGTGTTGAATATTGGATACGGTGAACACGGGATGCAAACCGGTTTTAGAAGAGGAGGAGATTTCTGAATCTTTGGTCATGCTGAATTTGTGCGTGAGGCTTTGTGATTTCGAAAAATCGATCAAGGCGGCACAGGTCAGGAAGGAAGGATATATCGAAATAAAACCCTAGACACTGATACCATGTCAGATAATGTAATCCCTTGCGTTGGGACTCCTCATATTATGAGTATATATAGGATGTACAAGATATTGTTAATTATAATTATAAAGATAATGCAAGCTAATTAGGAGATATTTAAGGAGATAACTAAGGTAAAAATATATACAATCTTTGACTATCTAAAATTATCAAATTATTGCATGCACCTCATCGAAGGAAACAAAGTCCATCTGACAGTTGTCTTATAGTAACCTTTTAGTCTCCTTACTGCGATATTTTCAACTGCAATTTTTTACATTACCTGTTCAAATAAATATTTTTTATACAGAGTCATTGTTACTCGTATAATCATATATACAATATAAGTCAATGTTGGTCAAAGTATGTAAAAAACTTGTAACTGATTTACATAGTGGTTAGTTAGTTGGTTAGGTTGTTACATATTGTGTATATAAGCCAACAAACCCCTCATGTATGAATCAGATTTTCATAACAACAGAATCAATAATATTCTCTCTATAATCTCTCTAATATTTTCTCTCATTCATCTATATTCATCTTCATATCATCATCATCATTCTTCACCTCCATTAATGGTGAATTTGATGGTTTATATGGTATCAGCTTAATAAAGATCCTATAATTTTCGCTTTCGCACAAAAACAATTAGAATTTTTCTTGTTTTCTCTTCTAATCATGCCTGAAGATACATTATATTCTCCATTAGACGATCCTTTGTTTCTTTCTCAGACGGATCAACCTGGTTTGGTTCTGTCTTCTTTTATCTTTGATGGTTCGAATTTTGTTCAATGGCAGCGAGAAATCATCTGCGCACTTCTCTCAAAGAACAAAGCTGGATTTATTGTTGGATAGTGTTCTTGTCCTCCTACCATAGATAGGAAGCACAATTCTTGGGTAAGGTGTGATATCCTTGTTTCATGTTGGATTAAGAATTCAATTGCAAAACCCATAGTTACCAATTTGCAGTATGCTGCGTCTGCTAAATCTCTTTGATCTGATATCCTTGAGCGTTATGGTCAGTTAAATGTCTTGGATTTGTACGTCTTAAGAAGGAGTTAAGTAACATTTCACAAGATACATCTTCCCTTCTTGATTACTATGGTAAGATCAAGAATTTATGGGAGAATATTGACACCATGGACCCAATTCCTCAATGTACATGTGGTGCTATGAACAACTGCACTTGTCAATTGTTTAAACGTCTATTAGATAGGGAGACACAGACTAAGTTGATTCAGTTGTTAATGGGGTTGAACTCTGGTTTTGAACAGTTACAGACTCATATTTTGACCCTAGATCCATTGCCACCCATCAATAAAGCATTGGGTATGCTGCAAAAGATTGAGCGTCAGAAGTTAATTAATGATGTAACTTCTGATGTTGTTGTGGAATCAGTTGCATATACAGCTAAGAAACGTACTCAATCTTATTACTCTAAAGATGAGAGTAGCAAGAAACGCCTCAAGGATGATGAATCTGGTAATCCTGAGGATGAGAAGACTTGTGCGTTTTGTGGGAGGTCTGGTCATACTATTAATGAGTGTTGGAGACGCAAAACCTGTACTTTTTGTAATGTGAAAGGGCACATCAAGGAAAGATGTTACAAGTTTAAGGCTTTTAATGCCAACAAGGGTAAAACCAGTGCTGATGCAGGCTCCTCTAAAGCTGTTAACAATGTTGAAGTCTTTTATTCTGATCAAGACTGTCAATATCAATATTTGGCTCCATTTCCTGTTACACAGCCTGTAATGCATGGTTATTCTGCTGGTAATTCACCAATGGTGCATACTGGAAATAATCAGGTGTCAACCAATGCTCATGTCAATTCTGATTTTGATCAATGAATTGTCAATTCTGTTATGGCTAAGGTTTTGCAAGCATTAAATGATAAGACTGAACCCTCACAGTCCACTTTGCAATCTTCAGTCAACTTTGATGGTATGTATTATTCTTCTCATGCTTGTGCTGTGAATAATTCCAGTTCTGACTTGAACTGGATTGTGGATACAGGGGCATCAGACCATATGACCTCTAATTTATCATTGCTACATAATATAGTCTGGTTGCCTCATCCTGTATATGTGGGTTTGCCTGATGGGATTATTAAAGTAGTTTACAAATCAGGCAGTGCTAGAATCACAGACAGAATCACTTTAAAGAATGTGTTATTCATTCTAGATTTTAAGCAAAATTTATTGTCTGTTGGGAAGTTAATTTCCTCTGCTAGCTTACTTGTGTTGTTTTTGGATGCCCATTGTGTATTTCAGGACCCTACAAGTAAGGACATAGTTGCTTTGACTAGGAGCTATGGAGATCTATACTGGCTCAGAAGTACTAGTCCTAGTATATCAGCAGCTAGTTGTAGTTTGGATAATAAGCATGTTTTTGTAAATAGCAATAAGACATTGAATAAATTTCAGAATGTAAGCCTATTACATGCTAGATTGTGCCATTCATCTCTAGATAAAATGAGGCATGTACTTAATGAATCCTTTAAAGGAATAAAGAAGTTTACTTGTGATACTTGTGTGCTTGCCAAACATCATACTTTGCCTTTTCCTAAAAGTTTGTCTTATGCTGATGAATGTTTTAAGTTGGTACACATGGATGTGTGGAGAACTTATAAGATTCCTACCTTGACTGGTGCTAGATCATTTTAACCATATTAGATTATCAGCCTAGGTTAACCTGGACATTTTTTATGCATAATAAGACCCAGGTACCAGGTTTAGTGAAGGGATTTAATTCATATGTTGCTACACAATTTGGTAAACTTGTTAAGGTCATAATGTAACACTACGGATTTCCTTTGGAGCCTACTCGACCGAGTAGAGCCTACTCGGCCGAGTAGTGCTCTTTGTGAGAGTTATTTCGGTTCTGCCGAGGAACACTCGGCCGAGTATAGTGAATACTCGACCGAGTGTAGACCACTCGGCCGAGTGTCGTCACACTCGACCGAGTGTCCGGTCTGGCGAAGTCATATTTTGACGGTTTGATTAGGGTATGATTAGGTTATTTTATATTTTCCGCGTCAGTTTTCTAATATCAGTTTTCAAGCGTTATCACTTCTACGTTACCCTAATCACATCCAAATCATCCCCTAATCCTTTCCTTGAGCATTTCGTAGCATCTTTGTGTGGATACTTGCGTAACTCTTGCGTATAAGGTTTTGTTGCACTGTTGGTAAGTTCTACCTTTGTATTTGTTGCATCTTTTTGGGTTGTTATACATTTATGTGGAGGGGGATGTTGGGAATTGTTCAAAGTGTAATTGTGTTGTATGATCTTTGTATAGGAGAAGACTTCGTAGAGGAGCCTTTTTGATTGTCCGTGTTGCTTCTCTTTGTGATTGCTAAGGTAGGGTTTCCCTACTCGATTCTTTGTGCTTTACCCGACATGTTATTGTATTTATCGTTGTCTATTGATCATCGTAATGTGGAGATTGTTGTGACATTGTTGGTGTGAGGGGATTGAGATGGCAGTGATGTCATGTGATTGTGATTGTGGTGGAGTCACTTGCGGGAGTGGCTTCACACCCTAGTTCGCCCTCCGTGGAACCCGCCACGGGAGGGGATGTGCACATTAAGGGACAGGGATTATTGTCGCTCGTTGAGGAGCTGGACTAGGTGGGATCGGCTGCGGTCACCCACCGGCGGCGAGGATTACATTGCGATGGGTAATCTGGCGGGGCTACACACTTTAGTGTGTAGTCGGTTACTATGTGAGCCAGGGTGATTGGGAGTAGACGATGATCAAACGAGTATTGCATTTATTTGTCTTGTTTGTTGCATAATACTGACCCCGTTGTTGTTTGTGGAATCTGCGGTGATCCATTCGGGGATGGTGAGCAGGCTTGACAGGTTTTGCTAGTGAGAGCTTGGGGATCATCTTGGGAGATTTGTCACCATGAGTCATAGCATCACCGTCGGAGTCTTAGCGAGTCCCTTTTATTATTAAGACTTCGGAGTTGTATTTCATTAGACAGTATTTGGTTTTGGATGTTGTAAACTTTGTTAATTACATTATTTTAATAAATGTGCTCAGTTCAGACGCTTTTGATATGTACTAACCTCGGGCAACCGAGATGGTAACACATTCTCATGGTAGGGTGGTCCTAGTAAGGCACCTTGCTATGAGGGGGTGTTACAAAGTGGTATCAGAGCCGAAGATTCCGGCACCTAAACAAAAGGAATTAATGAACCTAGGGAGTCTAAATAAAATGAACCCGGGGAGAGTAGTTTGGAGCTACCGCAAAGACTCGGGAGACGTCCCGGAGTCGCATAATGGCCCTTACTAACTCGAGCCGGTAACTTGGGGAAAGTGTGAGGAGGACTAAGCCTTGTATGTGTCCGTATGTGAAGATGCATGTTAGTGAAAGTCGATAATTGTATATATGTGTGATGAGATTCTTAACTGTTGTGATGGGAGAAGTAATTGATGAGACGGTTGTGATTTCAACGTTGGATTTAGCGTATGTGCAAATGAGATGTTGATATGTTTATAATATGGCGTAAAGTTTTGATATATGCATTGCATGTTGGTATGTTTATAACATGGTTTTTGCCTTCTTACGTTTTGTTATGAGAATACTGAGTATGATAGAAGAATCGTAAAGTAATAACCTGTAAATAGTGTTACTCGGCCGAGCATGATAGGCACTCGACCGAGTATTGAGTACTCGGCCGGGCATAAGGGAACTCGACCGAGTGTTGTTTGAAGGAAAGTAGCAATCGCTACTGTTTATGATAACTCGACCGAGCATGGGAGTACACTCGACCGAGTATGGTCCACTCGGCCGAGTGTTGCTATACTCGACCGAGTGCTTCTTTTTGTGTTTTGATGTTTGTCTCTGGAGTCGACACTCGACGACCGAGCATCTGAGAGGATACTCGACCGAGTGATCTTTACTCGACCGAGTGTTATTTATACTTGGCCGAGTGTTCTTTCGGCGGAGGGGTGTTAAATTTTGAGCATGTGTTTACGTTTCTTTCTTTCTTATCAGCTCAAAATGCCGCCCAAAAGAACTCCTGCGCAGATCCAAGCTTCGGAGATGACTCTTGATGAGATTGCTCGCATGATTGAGCAACAAGAGGCTCTCCTTGAAGCTCTCAAAAATGTGGGAAAGGGGAAAGAGAAGCCGATTGATGCAACCCAGCTTAGCATCAACATTGCTCGTTTCCACCCTCCCACATATGACGGGGTAGGTGAACCAAAGCTGCTCGAGAAGTGGCACCGTGAGATTGAAGCTCTCATGGAAATGGTTAAGTGCCCCGAGGATATGATTGTTGAACAGGTTGTGTACTACCTAAGGGGAGAAGCGGCAGTTTGGTGGCAGAACGTCAAGGAGGATGCTAGAGCTTACTACCAGGAGGAAGGGGCTATTCCGTGGTCTGGGTTGAAGAGCGCTATGAGAGAAGCGATTTGTTTGTGCGGAGCATATCCGACACAAGATGAGATCCGACTTTGAATCTTTCACTATGTCGAAGAGATGACGATTCGAGTACTATCATCGATTTGTGGAGCTATCTCGTTATGTGGAAGATTTGCAGCTCGGGCAAAAGGGTTTGGCTCTCCGATTTGAGAGGGGCTTGTCTGCTAAGATCGTGAGTCGTATGCAGGTGGGGTTGCTACGACCTCAAGGAGGTGTATCCGAGAGCGGGTCAAGCCGAGAGAATGGTGGATCTCTCAAGGGAGATCGAGGAGAGGTCTGCTTTCTGAAAAGAGAAAGGCGGTGATGGTGGAAAAACAACGGTCGACCCCACAAACAAGAAAGGGAATTTCAACAATGCTAAGGCTTTTTCTGGTGGAGCCGGTTTCTCGGGAGGATCTCGTGGCTGGGGAAAGAATGGGGGTCGGGCTGTAAGTGACAACACCAACCTTACGTGCTTCAATTTGTGGTGGTGTAGGCCACAAAGGCGGGAATGCACGAGCTACAAGCCCGCAATGGTTCGGGGAGCTCGATCGGAAATTTCTCTCGGGGGCCGACTCGAGTTTTGCTAGTAGCCGACCGGGAGGTTCATGGGGCAACAGAGGTGGACGGGGTAACCAGGGCGGTTACAACCGCGGTGGTGGTGGATCTTATCGGCGTCGAATAACGAGTGTCACCCAGATTGGCGGCTAAGCCAAGTACCTCCAATGCTTGATTCAGGGTGGAGGACGAGAAGAATAGTGGAAAGCTCTTCATGATGGATAAGCGGGAAGCACAGGATGATGCTCATGTAGTTCCGGTACCTTTCTTGTTAATAATGTACCGTCTTTTGTTTTGTTTGATTCAGGGGCTACACATTCTTTTGTGTCTAAGAGTCATGCGGTGTCTATGGGTTTGGGCAAGTTTGAGGTTGTAAAAGATGATGTGTTCATACCTTGTGGGAGTCGTGTCGTGTCTCAAGTTATATAAGGGTATACCTATGGTGATTGGAGGGGTAGATTTACCGGTAAACCTGTTAGAATTTCCTAAGGATGGGTTTGAGGTAATTGTTGGGATGGACTGGCTGGGTAGGTATGATGCCAGGATAGATTGTAGACAGAAGAGAGTGTCTTTAAAGAGTCCCAAGGGTGTTAAAGTGTCCTATAGAGGGTTTGTGGTAAAGCCTAAGTGTAGGTTTATAGCAGTTATGACTTTAAAGTCATGTTTAAGGAAGAAGTGTCCCTTAATCCTTTGTCATGTGAGAGATCATCGGGTAGAGCCACCGACAAAGCCTTCCGAGATTTCCGTGGTGAAGGAATTTGAAGATGTATTCCCTGAGGAGATACCGAGTTTGCCTCCCAAAAGGGATATTGATTTCAGCGTGGAGCTTAAACCGGGAACGGGTCCTATATCTAAAGCACCTTATCGCATGGCACCTAAGGAGTTGGCTGAGTTGAAGAAGCAGTTACATGAGTTGTTAGACAAGGGTTATATCGGGCCTAGCGTGTCACCGTGGGGAGCTCCGTTCTTTTTGTAAAGAAGAAGGATGGGAGTATGAGATTGTGCATTGACTACAGAGAGCTCAATCGGGTTCTGATGAAGAACAAGTATCCGTTGCCGAGGATTGATGATTTGTTCGATCGACTTAGCTGAGTGGTGTGTTCTCTAAGATTGATCTCGGTCGGGGTATCATCGGTGAGGATAGCAGGACGAAGATATTCCTAAAACAGCGTTCCGATCTCGTTATGGTCATTACGAGTATGTAGTGATGCCTTTTGGGTTGACCAATGCGCCAGCAGCTTTTATGGATTTGATGAATCGGATCTTCACACCGTTTTTGGATAGGTTTGTGGTCGTTTTCATCGACGATATCCTAGTATATTCCAAGTCTAAGGAGGAACACGAAGAGCACTTGAGGATAGTTTTGCAGACTTTGAGGGAAAATCAGCTCTATGCCAAGTTATCCAAGTGCGAGTTCTGGTTAGAGGAAGTGGCTTTCCTAGGCCATGTAATATCCAAGAAGGGGGTATCTGTGGATCCTAGTAAAATTGAGGCCGTTACCAAGTGGGAATCGCCGAAGAATGTGGCGGAGATTCGGAGTTTCTTAGGCCTTGCCGGCTACTACCGGAGATTTGTGAAGGATTTCTCTACCATAGCACGGCCTATGACATCCTTGATGAGGAAAGAAGTCAGATTTGTTTGGGATGAGAGTTGTGAAACGGCGTTTTGAGACCTTAAAAGAACGTTTGACCACAGCTCCTATCCTAGCCTTGCCTGAGGGTTGTGAGAACTTTGAGGTTTATACCGACGCTTCAAAGAACGGTTTGGGTTGTGTCTTGATGCGGGGGGGAAAGTGATAGCTTATGCTTCGAGGCGATTGAAGCAATATGAGGAGAATTATCCTACTCATGATCTGGAGCTGGGAGCGGTTGTGTTTGCTCTTAAGATTTGGAGGCACTACCTTTATGGCGCAACTTTTAAGGTGTTTTCTGATCACAAGAGTTTAAAGTATATCTACACCCAAAAGGAGCTGAACATGCGACGAGAGACGGTGGATGGAGTTGATTGGAGACTATGATATGGACATTATCTATCATGAGGGTAAAGCTAATGTTGTTGCAGATGCTTTGAGTAGGAAGAGCGTTCATTCGCTATGCACGACTATGTCCTTCTTGAAGTTGAGAGACGAGATGTCTAGTTTGGGGATCTTTATGATTCGAGAAGGGAATACCATCGGGGATTTGACAATTGAGCCAGAATTGTATGAGAACATCAAGAGTAAGCAAGAGCTCGATCCGAAGATTCAGGAGTGGAAGTCAACGGTGGAGAGCGGAGCAGCATCTAGGTTCTCAATACATCCAGATGGGAGTGTTAGATTTGATGGGAGATGGTGTGTTTCGACGATGCGAGTTAAGGAGAATGATCTTGTCCGAGGCTCATTGCACTCCTTATTCGGTTCACCCGGGTGGTGACAAGCTTTACAGAGACCTTAAGAAGACTTTTTGGTGGCCGAACATGAAGAGGGAGGTAGCTGAGTTTGTGGCTAGATGTTTGACTTGCCAGAGGGTCAAAGGTGAGCAAAGGAGACCTCAAGGTAAGATTCAGTCCCCGACAAAGTGCCCGAGTGGAAATGGGAGTCGATCTCTATGGACTTTATTGTGGGGTTACCGAGGTCACAACAAGGTAACAACATGATTTGGGTGATTGTGGATCGGTTAACCAAGTCAGCTCATTTTGTTCCAATGAAAGATACTTGGTCTAAGATGCAATTGGCATTGGGCTACAGAAGACATGTGGTTCGGTTACATGGTATACCGAAGGATATCGTTTCTGATCGTGATGCGAGGTTCATATCCAAGTTTTGGCAAGAACTGCAAGAGTTGATGGGCACAACGCTGAAGATGAGCACGACTTTTCATCCGGCAACCGATGGTCGATTGAACGGACCATCAAGACCTTGGAAGACATGCTAAGGGCATGTGTTATGGACTTTGGAGGTAGTTGGGAAGACAGACTTGATTTGATCGAGTTTTCATATAATAATAGTTATCATACAAGCATTGGGATGGCACCTTTTGAAGCTTTGTATGGCCGGAAATGTCGGAGTCCAGTTTGTTGGGATGATAGTTCCGAGGCAGTGGTTTTAGGACCACAGCTGGTTCAAGATATGGTGGAGCAAATCCAGTTGATTCGACAAAGGATGAGAGCGACTCAAGATCGTCAAAAGAGCTACGCCGATTTACACCGCTCGGACATTGAGTTTTCGGTAGGTGACAAAGTTCTTTTGAAAGTGTCACCTATGCGAGGTGTTATGAGGTTTGGGAAGAAGGGTAAGCTAAGTCAAAAGTTTATAGGTCCTTATGAGATTTTGGACCGTGTTGGCGAGGTAGCCTACAGGTTAGCTCTACCACCAGCTTTGGATAGAGTGCACAATGTTTTTCACGTATCTCAACTCCGGAAGTATGTGAGCGACCCGTCGCATATCCTTGAGATGGAGAACATCGAGTTGGATGAATCCTTGTCCTATGCCGAAATTCCTAAGGAAATTCTTGATCGCAAAGTTCGTAAGACCCGGAATGGTGAGACGGTTTTACTCAAGGTTCTTTGGTCTAATCATAACGTGGAGGAAGCCACATGGGAACCCGAGGAAGCTATGCGAGAGCGTTTTCCTAACCTTTTTGATCAGGTATGTTTGGTTACGGGGACGTAACCGTTGTTTTTTTTAGGGGGGTAGGAGATGGTCGCGATAGTGTTTTGTGTTCTCTTTGCCTTGTTTGATTCGTGTCGGGAGATGTGTTTGGGGTAACTTGTTGTGATGCTTGTGTAGTTCCTTGGAGTTGTTTCATGTGTTTGTTAGAATCTTGTGTCGTGGTGTTGTGTTTGTGTGTAGTTGAGTGTGAACTTCGGGACGAAGTTCTTTTTAGGGGGAAAGATTGTAACACTACGGATTTCCTTTGGAGCCTACTCGACCGAGTAGAGCCTACTCGGCCGAGTAGTGCTCTTTGTGAGAGTTATTTCGGATTCTTGAGGAACACTCGGCCGAGTATAGTGAATACTCGACCGAGTGTAGACCACTCGGCCGAGTGTCGTCACACTCGACCGAGTGTCCGGTCTGGCGAAGTCATATTTTGACGGTTTGATTAGGGTATGATTAGGTTATTTTATATTTTCCGCGTCAGTTTTCTAATATCAGTTTTCAAGCGTTATCACTTCTACGTTACCCTAATCACATCCAAATCATCCCCTAATCCTTTCCTTGAGCATTTCGTAGCATCTTTGTGTGGATACTTGCGTAACTCTTGCGTATAAGGTTTTGTTGCACTGTTGGTAAGTTCTACCTTTGTATTTGTTGCATCTTTTTGGGTTGTTATACATTTATGTGGAGGGGGATGTTGGGAATTGTTCAAAGTGTAATTGTGTTGTATGATCTTTGTATAGGAGAAGACTTCGTAGAGGAGCCTTTTTGATTGTCCGTGTTGCTTATCTTTGTGATTGCTAAGGTAGGGTTTCCCTACTCAGTTGCTGTGCTTTACCTGACATGTTATTGTATTTATCGTTGTCTATTGATCATCGTAATGTGGAGATTGTTGTGACATTGTTGGTGTGAGGGGATTGAGATGGCAGTGATGTCATGTGATTGTGATTGTGGTGGAGTCACTTGCGGGAGTGGCTTCACACCCTAGTTCGCCCTCCGTGGAACCCGCCACGGGAGGGGATGTGCACATTAAGGGACAGGGATTATTGTCGCTCGTTGAGGAGCTGGACTAGGTGGGATCGGCTGCGGTCACCCACTGGCGGCGAGGATTACCTGTTGCGATGGGTAATCTGGCAGGGCTACACACTTTAGTGTGTAGTCGGTTACTATGTGAGCCAGGGTGATTGGGAGTAGACGATGATCAAACGAGTATTGCATTTATTTGTCTTGTTTGTTGCATAATACTGACCCCGTTGTTGTTTGTGGAATCTGCGGTGATCCATTCGGGGATGGTGAGCAGGCTTGACAGGTTTTGCTAGTGAGAGCTTGGGGATCATCTTGGGAGATTTGTCACCATGAGTCATAGCATCACCGTCAGAGTCTTAGCGAGTCCCTTTTATTATTAAGACTTCGGAGTTGTATTTCATTAGACAGTATTTGGTTTTGGATGTTGTAAACTTTGTTAATTACATTATTTTAATAAATGTGCTCAGTTCAGACGCTTTTGATATGTACTAACCTCGGGCAACCGAGATGGTAACACATTCTCATGGTAGGGTGGTCCTAGTAAGGCACCTTGCTATGAGGGGGTGTTACACATAAGGTGAGATAATGGAACAGAATTTTTCCAGCAATATTGCAAGGATTTTTTGTTGAAAAAGGCATTGTACATCAAAGGTCAATTGTAGGTAGACCACAACAAAATGGTAGAGTGGAGAGAAAGCATAGGCATTTGTTAGAAACTGTTAGGGAATTTCAGTTGCAATCTAATGTTCCAATCAAGTTTTGGGTGAGTGCTTGCCTACCGCCACTTATCTAATTAATAAGATGCCATCAGCTGTTTTGAAGTGGAAGACACCTTATGAGATTTTGTCTCAAGAACAGCCAAAGTATGATGAATTAAGGATATTTGGTAGTTTGTGTTTTGCATTAATGCCACCAACAGCTACTGATAAATTTCAGAAGAGAGCAAGGAGATGTTTATTTATTGGTTATCCCTATAATCAGAAGGCTATAAATTGTATGACTTGGAGACACATACAGTTTTTTCTAGCCGTGATGTTGTGTTCAGGGAAGGGGTTTACCCTTTTAAGGGAAAAGTTCAGACTGAGGAGCATCCTTGTTCACCTACAGTTTGTGTCTTTTCTGATGATTTCTTACAGACCATTAATACTGACAGTCATCTTACTCCCGATGGTTCAAAGTTACCTCAGAATGATGGTGTTTCTTCAGTTAGTGAGCCTACAAATGATGTAGTCATCACTCCTGAACCATCTGCCACTAACACACCTGCTATTGATCAGATAGTCACTGTTGTTGTGTCTGATGAACAACCATTAGTTCAGCAAGGAGAGGTAGTCAGGAGGTCAGCTAGGCCAAGAGTACCTTTTGTATTGTTGTCAGGGTATCAATGTCCTGCACAGAACGCAAAGAAGTCTGCTGCTTTGCATTCTAAAGTATTGAATGAGTTGCAAGGGTTTGATAAGGATTATATGTCATTTCATTGGGTAATGTGGTTGAAGCAAGTGAACCCAGTTACTATTCTCAGGCTTGTAAAGATGATAATGTTGGAATAAGTGTCCTCCGACAATAATGCGATCACATCTGTCGATCATGACGATCACACGTTTAAATCTCATTTTAAGAATACATGTGGGATGTAATATTTTATAGTCAACTGGTCCACACATATCGGTAATGATTAGCTGACTAGAGTTTGACATTACTGTCGTTCGACGGTGGTGATCAGTTGATCCCCTTAGGTCATACCTATAGGGAAATACTCTTAATTGATTATTTAATTAATCGTATGCCGATACGAGATAATTAAATTACTTAAAATTGAAGGATGATTTTGTGAGTAAAGTTAACGTGTCTTATTGTAATTCAATTAAATTAGATACGGTCGAAGTAATCGAATTATTTTATTACTTGGATAAAATTATTGTTTACGAAACAATTGAAATTGAAATTAAATGAATAATTTATTATAAATACAAGACGTTGTGATTTATAATTGATAAATCGTTTTGGTACAAGTAATTACGAATTACTAGTCGATTTTGTATATGACATATTTTATGAGTATGTTGATTTTTAATATGTTAAAAATACATAACAATTTCACATGTCAAGTAACATGTCACATATGTCACAATTGACAAATGACAAAAATAAAATGGACCTCCCATTTTATATATATGTGCCGAAAATGGAGGGTGTTTAAGGATTATATTGTGTTTTTATTTTAAGTGGAAAACATGATGATTAAGCCTAATGACTAGCCATGCATGCCTAGTCTTGTCTTGAGAAAAATACACGACCATGCATTGGCTTCTCCTTCCCCCTCCAACCGGTTTTCTACATAGAAAAGACAAGGGCTTTTCTTTGATTATTCACATCTTTACTACCTAATTTTTCTAGTGTAAGAAAATTAATTCTCTCTACTATTTGTGAAAATCTTAGAGAAATAAAACCACAAAAATTACTCCCTCTTGGACCGATTTACTCAAGAGCAATTACAAATTATTTTTGTGTCAAATTTTATGTAAAGACTAATATTATTGCTAGATCATAATAATATTAGTTATTAAGAGGTTTCCTTGGGTATATAGTTTTGGGAGAGGTTCTAATTTGAACCTTGTTCATCCATTTTAAGGAAAGCTCAAGAACTCACATAGTAAGATTGATGATTTCTTCTCTTATCTTGTTTTAATTTGCATGCATAAGATCTAGCATTTATTTTATGACTAAATAAATTATTACATATATGAATATGTTAACTTAAGAGATTAATGAATCCTAACAAGTGGTATCAGAGCCAGGTTCCGATCCTGTGACCTGTGGGTTATGAATAGTAATAGGACAAGAGAATTGGTGACGCACACTTGTCGAGGACAAGTGGGAGATTGTTGGAATAAGTGTCCTCCGACAATAATGCGATCACAACTGTCGATCATGATGATCACACGTTTAAATCTCATTTTAAGAATACATGTGGGATGTAATATTTTATAGTCAACTGGTCCACACATATCGGTAATGATTAGCTGACTAGAGTTTGACATTACTGTCGTTCGACGGTGGTGATCAGTTGATCCCCTTAGGTCATACCTATAGGGAAATACTCTTAATTGATTATTTAATTAATCGTATGCCGATACGAGATAATTAAATTACTTAAAATTGAAGGATGATTTTGTGAGTAAAGTTAACGTGTCTTATTGTAATTCAATTAAATTAGATACGGTCGAAGTAATCGAATTATTTTATTACTTGGATAAAATTATTGTTTACGAAACAATTGAAATTGAAATTAAATGAATAATTTATTATAAATACAAGACGTTGTGATTTATAATTGATAAATCGTTTTGGTACAAGTAATTACGAATTACTAGTCGATTTTGTATATGACATATTTTATGAGTATGTTGATTTTTAATATGTTAAAAATACATAACAATTTCACATGTCAAGTAACATGTCACATATGTCACAATTGACAAATGACAAAAATAAAATGGACCTCCCATTTTATATATATGTGCCGAAAATGGAGGGTGTTTAAGGATTATATTGTGTTTTTATTTTAAGTGGAAAACATGATGATTAAGCCTAATGACTAGCCATGCATGCCTAGTCTTGTCTTGAGAAAAATACACGACCATGCATTGGCTTCTCCTTCCCCCTCCAACCGGTTTTCTACATAGAAAAGACAAGGGCTTTTCTTTGATTATTCACATCTTTACTACCTAATTTTTCTAGTGTAAGAAAATTAATTCTCTCTACTATTTGTGAAAATCTTAGAGAAATAAAACCACAAAAATTACTCCCTCTTGGACCGATTTACTCAAGAGCAATTACAAATTATTTTTGTGTCAAATTTTATGTAAAGACTAATATTATTGCTAGATCATAATAATATTAGTTATTAAGAGGTTTCCTTGGGTATATAGTTTTGGGAGAGGTTCTAATTTGAACCTTGTTCATCCATTTTAAGGAAAGCTCAAGAACTCACATAGTAAGATTGATGATTTCTTCTCTTATCTTGTTTTAATTTGCATGCATAAGATCTAGCATTTATTTTATGACTAAATAAATTATTACATATATGAATATGTTAACTTAAGAGATTAATGAATCCTAACAAGTGGTATCAGAGCCAGGTTCCGATCCTGTGACCTGTGGGTTATGAATAGTAATAGGACAAGAGAATTGGTGACGCACACTTGTCGAGGACAAGTGGGAGATTGTTGGAATAAGTGTCCTCCGACAATAATGCGATCACAACTGTCGATCATGATGATCACACGTTTAAATCTCATTTTAAGAATACATGTGGGATGTAATATTTTACAGTCAACAGGTCCACACATATCGGTAATGATTGGCTGACTAGAGTTTGACATTACTATCGTGCGACGGTGGTGATCAGTTGATCCCCTTAGGTCATATCTATAGGGAAATACTCTTAATTGATTATTTAGTTAATCGTATGCCGATACGAGTTAATTAAATTGCTTAAAATTGACGGATGATTTTGTGAGTAAAGTTAACGTGTCTTATTGTAATTCGATTAAATTAGATATGGTCTAAGTAATCGAATTGTTTTATTACTTGGATAAAATTATTGTTTACGAAACAATTGAAATTGAAATTGAATAAATAATTTATTATAAATACAAGACGTTGTGATTTATAATTGATAAATCGTTTTGGTACAAGTAATTAGGAATTACTAGTCGATTTTGTATATGACATATTTTATGAGTATGATGATTTTTAATATGTTAAAAATACATTACAATTTCACATGTAAAATAACATGTCACATATGTCACAATTGACAAATGACAAAAATAAAATGGACCTCCCATTTTATATATATGTGCCGAAAATGGAGGGTGTTTAAGGATTATATTGTGTTTTTATTTTAAGTGGAAAACATGATGATTAAGCCTAATGACTAGCCATGCATGCCTAGTCTTGTCTTGAGAAGAATACAAGACCATGCATTGGCTTCTCCTTCCCCCTCCAACCGGTTTTCTACATAGAAAAGACAAGGGCTTTTCTTTGATTATTCACATCTTTACTACCTAATTTTTCTAGTGTAAGAAAATTAATTCTCTCTACTATTTGTGAAAATCTTAGAGAAATAAAACCACAAAAATTACTCCCTCTTGGACCGATTTACTCAAGAGCAATTACAAATTATTTTTGTGTCAAATTTTATGTAAAGACTAATATTATACCTAGATCATAATAATATTAGTTATTAAGAGGTTTCCTTGGGTATATACTTTTGGGAGAGGTTCTAATGTGAACCTTGTTCATACATTTTAAGGAAAGCTCAAAAACTAACAAATAGGTGAATTTGTTGGTGCCCTTTAATCCGAAATCACATAGTACGATTGATGATTTCTTCTCTTATCTTGTTTTAGTTTGCATGCATAAGATCTAGCATTTATTTTATGACTAAATAAATTATTACATATATGAATATGTTAACTTAAGAGATTAATGAATCCTAACAAGTGGTATCAGAGCCAGGTTCCGATCCTGTGACCTGTGGGTTATGAATAGTAATAGGACAAGAGAATTGGTGACGCACACTTGTCGAGGACAAGTGGGAGATTGTTGGAATAAGTGTCCTCCGACAATAATACGATCACAACTGTCGATCATGATGATCACATGTTTAAATCTCATTTTAAGAATACATGTGCGATGTAATATTTTACAGTCAACTGGTCCACACATATCGGTAATGATTGGCTGACTAGAGTTTGACATTACTGTCGTTCGACGGTGGTGATCAGTTGATCCCCTTAGGTCATACCTATAGGGAAATACTCTTCATTGAGTATTTAGTTAATCGTATGCCGATACGAGTTAATTAAATTGCTTAAAATTGAAGGATGATTTTGTGAGTAAAGTTAACGTGTCTTATTGTAATTCGATTAAATTAGATACGGTCTAAGTAATCGAATTGTTTTATTACTTGGATAAAATTATTGTTTACGAAACAATTGAAATTGAAATTGAATAAATAATTTATTATAAATACAAGACATTGTGATTTATAATTGATAAATCGTTTTGGTACAAGTAATTACGAATTACTAGTCGATTTTGTATATGACATATTTTATGATTATGTTGATTTTTAATATGTTAAAAATACATTACAATTTCACATGTCAAGTAACATGTCACATATGTCACAATTGACAAATGACAAAAATAAAATGGACCTCCCATTTTATATATATGTGCCGAAAATGGAGGGTGTTTAAGGATTATATTGTGTTTTTATTTTAAGTGGAAAACATGATGATTAAGCCTAATGACTAGCCATGCATGCCTAGTCTTGTCTTGAGAAGAACACAAGACCATGCATTGGCCTCTCCTTCCCCCTCCAACCGGTTTTCTACATAGAAAAGACAAGGGCTTTTCTTTGATTATTCACATCTTTACTACCTAATTTTTCTAGTGTAAGAAAATTATTTCTCTCCACTATTTGTGAAAATCTTAAAGAAATAAAAACACAAAAATAACTCCCTCTTGGACCGATTTATTCAAGAGCAATTACAAATTATTTTTGTGTCAAATTTTAAGTAAAGACTAATATTATTACTAGATCATAATAATATTAGTTATTAAGAGGTTTCCTTGGGTATATACTTTTGGGAGAGGTTCTAATTTGAACCTTGTTCATCCATTTTAAGGAAAGCTCAAGAACTAACAAATAGGTGAATTTGTTGGTGCCCTTTAATCCGAAATCACATAGTAAGATTGATGATTTCTTCTCTTATCTTATTTTAGTTTGCATGCATAAGATCTAGCATTTATTTTAAGACTAAATAAATTATTACATATATGAATATGTTAACTTAAGATATTAATGAATCCTAACAAGTGGTATCAGAGCCAGGTTCCGATCTTGTGACCTGTGGGTTATGAATAGTAATAGGACAAGAGAATTGGTGACGCACACTTGTCGAGGACAAGTGGGATATTGTTGGAATAAGTGTCCTCCGACAATAATGCGATCACAACTGTCAATCATGATGATCACACGTTTAAATCTCATTTTAAGAATACATGTGGGATGTAATATTTTACAGTCAACTGGTCCATACATATCGGTAATGATTGGCTGACTAGAGTTTGACATTACTGTCGTGCGACGGTGGTGATCGGTTGATCCCCTTAGGTCATACCTATAGGAAAATACTCTTAATTGATTATTTAGTTAATCGTATGTCGATACGAGTTAATTAAATTGCTTAAAATTGACGGATGATTTTGTGAGTAAAGTTAATGTGTCTTATTATAATTCGATTAAATTAGATACGGTCTAAGTAATCGAATTGTTTTATTACTTGGATAAAATTATTGTTTACGAAACAATTGAATTTGAAATTGAATGAATAATTTATTATAAATACAAGACGTTGTGATTTATAATTGATAAATCGTTTTGGTACAAGTAATTACGAATTACTAGTCGATTTTCTATATGACATATTTTATGAGTATGTTGATTTTTAATATGTTAAAAATACATTACAATTTCACATGTCAAGTAACATTTTCACAAAACTAATTAATTTGGATTTATGAAGATAAACCTTAAAATAACTTTGCATGTTAAAATTTTCTAGTCCTAAGTAATTTTTAGGACATTTTGGTTTATTTGTATGGATTTTATTGTTCATTTTATATATTATTGGCATTAAAATGTGATTTTTATGATAAAAATGTCATTTTTGGACGAAAAATAGCTAAACTTTGAATTTTTCAGTGGTTTTTGGATATATTTTCACATATATTATCTACTGATGTCCTGTAAAGTTTTATGTTAAAATGAGTTGCTTTGCTCGAAATATGGATTTTTAAAGATAAAATCGTATTTAAATGGGGAAATAGGTTAATATGAGTTATATTTCGAATCTGGTCATAGAAATTTAGTATGTTGTCACATGCAATTTTACAAGATGTGTGTAAAATATTTGGCTATAATGAACTCTTTATGCATGATGTAGGAATTTTTGATGAAAAATCACATAAATAGTGACTATAATTAGTAATAATGCTAAAACATACTTCATGACTAAAGGAAAAACTTCACATGTTGCATTTTATCATATATTTCAGATCTAAAAGTGAAAAGTTGATAAAATAATTTTTCTCATATTTTTATGGTCATAATTATTAAAACCGATAAACCGCAACATTGTTTTTCTCGATAAATTTTCGAAATTTTAACCTAAGTTTTGAACATTATGAGTGTCATGGTATTTTTCCAGAATGTTCATGAGTTTAAATTTCAAATTTCGAATTTATTTGAAATTTTTATAATTCAATTTGAAGTTTATAGCATAATTTTGTATTTTTGGGTCCATTTATGAACAATATTAAGAAATCAAGTTTAATTATTGTCAAAATGTTAGTGGAGACTAATTTTTGAGTCCTAAGATGGTTAGGGTAATTAACTTGTACATAAATATGAATTTATGTAATTATTGTGATTTTAACAAGTTATAATCACGCAAATCCATGAAAACCGATAAATATACGATATTGGCTCTTAAAAGGCGATTTAGCATAAAATTTAGCATGTTCATACATATTATAATGCTGCATTTTATTTTATTTATGATTGTCGTATTTTAATTTTATGTAATTTTTGAATTATGTAATTTTACTTAGTATGACCTTAGTTTTAATTGGTATTACCCGAAATGTATGGAAATATCGATTCGATTGTATTTATTGTGATCTCGTATCACCGTTTTGTAATTTAATAGATTTATTTTTATTTTAATTACAAATGTATAATAGGAAATTATGTAATTCATTATGTAATTTAATTATTCCGGAGTACCTTGAAGACGGTGCCATTCGAGAAGGCGATCCATCAAAGAAAGTGTTGCCACTACTACAGAATTCATCAAGGACATCAGTGGATGGACATCGGATTTTTGAAAAAACAGATGTAATAAGTTTGCACATCGGATTTTTATAAAAGTCTGATGTAATTATATTATATGGACATCGGTTGTTATTTTCAACCCATGTCCATTATAATGGACATCGGATTAAATTACAACCCATGTCCATATAATCCTCAATTTGGGCGCAAAATGAAAACAATTCCCCCGCCCCAAATTATTTTCACTAGCATACTGAGTCAATCTATTATACTTACTCCATATCATTCTTACTGGAAATCATTTCTCTCATCTCCCTCACTCTCACAAACCACCCATACCCACCTACGGTTGAGACGCGCCAACGGCCTTATTTTGTCGGACGCATCATCGCCGTGCATCACTACTTCCGCATCTTCATCTGATTCGAAATTTCTATGTTTTGCATACCAGGTTTTAATTTGGGGATTTTTTTATTATTATTTTAGATTCGATTTTGCCTTTATAATTAAAGAAAATTAATTGTTTCTTTGAAAATTTCAGGTTGATATTGCTATTTTGAGGTCCTTATTTTTATAAACCCTAGAAATTGGGGATTATTACACCAAAGAGCAAATGAGCGAAAATTGAGTAATTGGTAATTTTCTCAATCTTTTACATCTGTGGCATTCAATTCTAGAGTATTCCATATTCCCTCTTCAATACTCCGTATATATGAGGAAATTTGTTTTCTTAATAGATCTTATATGTTAATTTTAGTATTATATTACCTCGATATAATTTTTTTGTAATTGATGAATTGGGGGTGTGATATCCGCAGATAATTGTTCTATAATTTACATGCATGCGGCTGTATGGTTTTCTTTCAACTCCTTTTAAAATTGATGAATTACAGCTTGAATTAAGTCTTTCATCAAATCTACTCCTTTTAAAATCGATTGAAATGAATTAATTAATGATTTTGTAGTGGTCTGAGTACTATCAACACTAAAGTTGATAGTGTTAATGGTACACTTTTGCTCCTCCACTGTCTCTCTTCTCCTCTCCATAGGGTGCTTGTAACTGCTAAATGGAATGTTCTATACTTTTCAATTGTCTTATGTAGAGTAAGCTGTGTACTAGGCCCATTGTTTTACTAGAAAGTCCTAGATTTATTGGTTATGCGTAGTGTGTGCTGACCATCACAGATAGCATGAGATCTATGCCTGACTTGTGTACAACACCTACTGTTGATTTCTTCCATCGTACAATACTCTACTTTGCAATTCTTCTTAAACTAGGGATGCCATTTCTTTTACTGACCTTTTCTATGTTGGTCACTACCCACAACTGTATAAATGTATATTTTTGATATCATAGATGTTAATTATATACAGATAATGTACCTTCATACTTACTCTTATTTTCATCATGCAGATTAGTTGTCTACTTATCCCACTTCAACTTTGTTTGAAGTTTTTGTGCCACTTCTTAGGAATATGCAGGTTTAGTCCCATAAACATTACTGTGTAATGCATTTTCTAGTATGCTTTTGATATTTTTTTTTTTTTACTTATTCTCGTGTTAGGTTTGTCCCTTGATAAATCATCTGGTTGCACAGTCTTCTTAGTAGTTTAGCAGTTGGTCTTATTTGCCAGGTCTGTCACTTTCCCAAAATAGTTGAAAAGTTAAGGTTAGTTACATTGTTTATTTGAAAGTGACGTGTTGTCTGAGCCCTTAACCCTTAACATGAACTTCAGTTAAAAGTGTAGACTTGAGTGGCATGTGTTAGTCAATAGGGAAATAAGGTCACTTCAATTTTGTCAAAGGTAGAGCTAAGCCAAGCTCTGAATGCTTTAATTTTTAGGATTTAGCAAAATAATTTAATTGAAGACTTCAACTGCTAAATTTCTTATGAAAGTTGTAAAGAGTTTGCCGACAATGCTAGCTTTAGATTTACTGATGGAACATATAATCTGCTTTGCATGCTTCATCGGCTAGTCGGATGGATCCATTTACTGATGGAACATATATACTGATGGACTTTTCAATTTTCGTGTAGTGCCATTTGACTGAGTAATGCTCAAATTTTATTTTTTTTTTGTTCGTAATGAGTTACATTTGTTGTGGAAGATTCGGTTAATAGGTAAAGAAAGCCAAGATCCAAGCTGCATGTTGACCGTACTTGTAAAAAATGTAGGTATATCATCTTTTTTAATTCTTATCTTGCGCTTGATGCACCAAGGTGATTTTATTAGTACTCGTAGTTTTTTTTTTTTCTTATGTTAATAGATTTCAGTTGCGCTGGTAGTATGTGAGGTTTAGATCTTTTGGTTCTTGTATTTATGGTTGTTTACTTCTTGACAGATTGTTGCATTGAAAGATGATAATGGGGACTAGACAACTAGTATGAGATGGGGCTATATATATTCTGTCAGTCTATGAAATCTGTAGCTGTATAATTTCCGCTCCTTTCATTTACCTATTGTTTTTATTTTTTTCATATACTGGGATATGAGAGATTTTGGAGTGGTTCTTGATTTAGTTGAAATCTTATACTAAGAGTAGTGTACTTGAGTTGAAATCTGAATTGTTATGAATGCAATGCCTCGGGCCTTTGTTTCTTGTGGTGATAGTGGTGTGAGTGTGTGACACTGAGTATGCGTTGAAGTTTGATGAAGATGATGTAGCTAATAAAAGTTTCAGTTGCAAATGTAGAAGTATTGTAGAATGCGGGTACTACGTCATGAGGTACATGCTGGAAATCGTCACGCGTTCTAATCCAACAAAAGCTATCAATGAGGTCAGTTTCGACATTATAGCAAAACTCGGTATTTTTTCAAGTAATTATCCTACTTTGACCTGCTGCCTATACGCATTGTGGGCGAACCGCGCCAATTCAATGAGCTAGTCTGCTGCACCCTCTTCCCTTAATTATTAGCTTATATGAAGTCGCCCTTGTGAGGCCATGTCGATCGCCCCATTGTCATTAATATGCATTACAGGTTTTCAAGACACCACGCCATATTCACAAGAAGAATTAGATGAGGTTCGGGACTTGTGGGCGAACTATTTTCTCAATATCTAGCCGTAGATAGCTAGCTAGCGTAGTAATGTATTAGGTAGTTGCATTTTGAAAAAGCGATTACATGATCGCAAGACCATATGTTATGTTGGCTGGGATTTGTTATGCCCTTTGTTGTTGTTCGTTAGTTGTTGAATTCGGATGACGGAGACGGTTGCGTTGTATGTTGATTGGGATCGGTTTTTATTAATTGAAATCGATCATTTTGGTTGAATGGCAGTTGACATGTTTTGTATTAATGTTTTGGCATTCAAATTGGTGTAATGCAATATGAATTGACCTGCTCTTTTCAAATTTAAAAAAAAAAAAACAATATAAAGGACAGCGGATTTATAAAAGTTCGATGTAATTTTAGCTTCAAAGGACATGGGCTTTCTATAAAAATCTGATGTACATTACACATATGGACATCGGATTAATGTTAAAATCTGATGTTCATTACTCATATGGACATCGGATATATTTAAAAATCCGATGTGCATATATTAATGGACATCGGTTTAAAGTCCCATGTCTATTACACCCCATATGGACGGGACTGAACTCTACATCGGCCTATAATCCGATGTCCATGTGTCTAGAAGTCCGATGTCCTTCATGATTTCTGTAGTAGTGTGCCTTGAAATGCGTGCCAAGACCGAAGTTCAAGGGACCAAAGTAGTTGGTTTCCGAATTTGTAATAGTTTATTAGATTTACTATTTTAGGAAGGTCATACTAGGATTTTATTTTTATGCTTTGCATTTTATTTATATGTTGCATGCATCGCTAAATCGCCATAACTAAACATGCATTTTAAATCGAGTTTATCGACCGTGTCAATTACAATTATCGTAGTTCACCGCTTTAGTTCACTTAAAACGTGATAGATAATAAATTGACATGACCTCTAGCTAAAATAAACAATTGAGACTTAGCCTTACCAAAAAGTAGAAACCATGAAAACCTATTTCATGAGGGAGTGCGCTCAGCCACACCGGGGTACAAACCTTGTTACGTAGGAGAAGTGGGTGATAAATGTCTATCCACCGAATCCATGTTGATAAGGGATGAATCGGCCCTACCGTGCCCAAGTTGATGTGGATTTGGATCATGGATACATTTATTCGAAATTTGGGTTGAACTCAACAAAAGTATTCTCGACCATTGCCGGATGTGTTTTGGGCTAAAGATAAATATTAATGTAATTTTATCGACCAAGAGTTCTAAAAGTAGAATCGATTAAAGAGTTAATCCACCGAGTTATATTGATAAGGGATGAATCGGCCCTACCGTGCCCAAGTTAATATGAATTTGGATCTTGGAATCATTTATTATAGTTGGGTAGAGGTCACTATATAAATGCTCTACTTGTTAAATTATTTACAAGTATTATTATAACGATAAATGTTTTGTTTTCATTATTCCGTTATCATATTGTTCTATTTCTTTACCTCAATTTATATACGATATCATTTCAATTTTAGTTCAAATCTCCATTAAAACATCGTAACTAAAGACAAAATTTGAATGTTCTTCTAAAAACCTCGTATTATCCATTGTAAGGATCTCTTGTGAAGAATATAGATAAAAGTTATTCATGAGCAAACGGGTTTTTGATTCTTGACTAACATATCTACTTACAATGAATTGTTTCTCATATGCTTAATTGAGTTAAGTACTTTGAAACGTTAAATCATTTTGGTAACTAGATTTGTAGGAAATCAAAATTGACCAAAATACCGCAACCACTTCAATGAAAGTTTTAAGACTAAACGAATGAATTGAAGAGTAGTCTTCATGAAATTCAATTTTGCTTCTCTAAGCAAAGACTCATTGAAATAAGTGGGAGCATTCTTTTAACCGTTAAGAAAAGGACGAGGTTCAAAGAAGTAAAATTAGAATGGAATTGATACAAGGTAATGTTAAAAGTAAAGTTATTGAGAATAACGATACTAAACCTATCAATCTCGACCGATAAAGTTTCCATTGTCTTAAGTGTTTGACGCTAGAAAGGAAACTACCCCAAATTATTGAAGAATCAGCAAGTTAGTTGTGGACATCTAATGAGATCTTCTTCTTTAAATGTTTATTTGCTTAACATAAATCTTACTAGTACTACTTCGTCAATATTAGAAACCAGTGGAGGTTTTCATCATTGTATTCGATACATAAGATGATTATAATATGACGACTAGCATCAAATAATGTCGAGAGATAGAGACATTGTGTAATAAATCTAGTTTTGGGTTTATAGTTGTACCTTAATTATGACTATTAAGTGCATAAACTCTGAATAAGAATATAATCTTGCTAAGATACAAAATAGGTTTCACTTTTGTGACCCTATACACCACGATTTGATGTATGGCTAGCCCATTATCAAGGTGAATATATTCTAAACCAAACTAGAATGATACATCATGTAGATGATACAAGACTCAAATTGGTAACCCAAGATTAAACTTTAAATTCTGGAATGATGAACGCAAAGAGTTATCGAGTACTCTTGGAACCATTAGATTGTTAATCTTATGGTATATGCGTATCTTGTATTCAAAGCAAGATGTCTCGTGCCTTTTGGTTGAAAAGGAGATCGAGGTTATAAATCATTGATCCAAAATAGGTTGATCACTTTATTTTACCAACGATTTAAGTTGACGCTAATGTGTTCACTTAATAAAGTAAATAGAGAAATCTTTGAAGAAGTTCAAAGAGTTCAAAGTATCACGATTTAGTCGTGATGTGATTATCAAAGTGAAGACTTTGATATAAGCCAAAGGAAATGTGATATAGTATCACAAATTAATCTCTCTTAGCACGCATTATGGGATAATGTGTGGTTGGATAAAGAAATCAAACGTTATTCGATATGGTTTAGACTTCAATCAAGTTACTTTGAGTTACTTGATCCTTTGGAGGATTTTATCATTTTGTCTAAATTTTTACACTAAATCTAAAACGAATCATATGAGATATGAAATGGTAGAGTACCATGCTTGTAAGTTTTCACAAGAAACAAATGCTCATTTTTCCTTACTATAATCATGAGTACAACGAGTTTGTGGCTCGTGAAGCTGTCTTTCTAGAATACAAGTTTATTTCTAGAAGACAGAGTGGGAGAAAATATTCAAGAGCCGCAAAAGAATTGTGTCAAAAATTGTATATCGCAAGAAACTGTTTTTTCTTGGCTACATAACGTTGTTTCTTCGAAACCTAGGAGGTTGAACTCATCACTTGTTGAAGATGATGAATTCATGTTACTTTTAGAAAGTAAAGAGCTTGCAACTTACAAAAAAATTGTTTGATTCAAGTTACTTCTGGAAAGTAATGATCATATGACTTAAATAAGAGTGTTTAAGTCACAACTCAATACAAGGCTTAGAGCCATGAAAATCCGAAATAAATTCCAAGTGGAATTGTTGGATATCAAAAAGAGATATCAAAGCTTGATTGGTGGCAAAGGGTTTTGCATTAGTTGAAATGCTTAAGTCTATTTGGATCTTCTTAGGAATTGTGTTTCATTATGATGATATACATATAGCAAGTGAATCTAAAACCCACTTCTTCAATTAGAAAGAATGTATTCAATACATGTCTTGAGTTTTGTATATTCTTGCAATCCTAAGATAATGTGAAACTTAAGAGAGGGTCTTAAGTAGGACATCAATGAGTTGGAATCAATGTTTTGATCATGTTATAAAACTTTTCTCGATAAGTCGAGAAGTTGTGTTTATACATGGAGTTTAGTGGGAGTTACGGAAAATTTAATTAGTCTTATATGTGGATGACATATTGATCATTGGGAATGATTTGATAGTTATAGAGTATTATAATACATCTTTAATATCCGGATTTATGGAGATAAATCTACATGATATTAGCATCAAATAAGAAGTCTTATGTTGATAAGATTCATGATTAGTTCAATCGAGTTGAACATATTTGATTGATTCCATTTGTTTCCGCTGCCGGATCAATTAAATGAGTAATGATGTACAACACTTCATATACTTTGAGTATGATGAATTGTTTCAAAATCGAATTTAAGTAATAGTTACCAAGTAGCCATATAGATTATTCTTAAGTGCTTGAGAAAGCATTAAGGATGGAAAGTTAAGTGTTTTTTATGCAATTAACTAATTTGTGTAAGGGTGTTACACGAATGACAATTGAGATTGCGAAAGTTTTCAGACAAAACCATATTCAAAACACGTGAATATGGTTAAGGAACCATTGTGGCTATGTTATTTAAGAAATAGATTTGCTAGAATCATTCTAGATAATAAAGAACAATGAGAGATATTTACAACGAAAATTGAGTACACTTGCAATCATGAGATGTGCAAGAAGGATGAGTCCCGCACACTATGAAAACAGTGGGAGCTATTCTAAGGTTAGAGGGCCTATGTCTAGATTGGATCTAGACACGTACTCAGAAAGTTTTGTAATGCAAATGTATACATTACAAAGGAAAACGAGTATGTAGTAAGTTTGAGTAAGGTACAAGAAGATGAACAACTACATATAAGATGAAAATGGATTATAAAATTATGAAGTAGTAATCAGGTATTGACTATTCATATGTGATAATCACATTTGTCGTTCGAGTTTTTAAATCTAAAAACTCCTTTTATATCTTGTTACATCCAAACGGGTTGTAGAGACAATATTGAACCCCGTTAAAGTGAACCCGGATCAACATGGTATTTGCCCATAGTCACTTGTAAGAGGTGACGTCTCGAAGTGACTAGAGTGTGATGCGATTGATGGCAAGTTCAAGTGCCATAGAGTCATGTGAGATGACTAGTCGATCACATAGGCAGACTGTTAGGAACACTTTGTCGGGCCTTATGACCGCTTATAGAGTTCTGGCAAATTTATATAGCCTGGTCGTGGCAAGAGCTACTATAGTATTCTAATGAGTCAATTCTTTTGACTAAAGACTGTTCGCCTAAGGTGGCACAGTTTCAGATTAACTTTGATTTATATTACTACGACCTTCATAAATGGGGTCAAATGGGCATATTTTGGTTTATGATGGCAGTGGCTAGTCGAAGGGAATAGTGCGATAGGAATTGTCCACCCCCTTGTCAGGGTTAAAACAATATCTCAGGGCCACTCGAGGAGTAATGAACTGGAAATGCGTGGCCACGCTCAGAAGGTATCTATGGTAGATGATTCCGGTCAATCAGTTATTCTCCAGATCGAGGAAACCACTCTCGATATGATCACTTGCAAGTACGACCTGAAAGACACCTTGCATTGAGTGGGAGATAGTAATAGGACAAGAGAATTGGTGACGCACACTTGTCGAGGACAAGTGGGAGATTGTTGGAATAAGTGTCCTCCGACAAAAATGCGATCACAACTGTCGATCATGATGATCACACGTTTAAATCTCATTTTAAGAATACATGTGGGATGTAATATTTTACAGTCAACTGGTCCACACATATCGGTAATGATTGGCTGACTAGAGTTTGACATTACTGTCGTGCGACGGTGGTGATCAGTTGATCCCCTTAGGTCATACCTATAGGGAAATACTCTTAATTGATTATTTAATTAATCGTATGCCGATACGAGTTAATTAAATTGCTTAAATTTGACGGATGATTTTGTGAGTAAAGTTAACGTGTCTTATTGTAATTCAATTAAATTAGATACGGTCTAAGTAATCGAATTGTTTTATTACTTGGATAAAATTATTGTTTACGAAACAATTGAAATTGAAATTGAATGAATAATTTATTATAAATACAAGACGTTGTGATTTATAATTGATAAATCGTTTTGGTACAAGTAATTACGAATTACTAGTCGATTTTGTATATGACATATTTTATGAGTATGTTGATTTTTAATATGTTAAAAATACATTTTCACATGTCAAGTAACATGTCACATATGTCACAATTGATAAATGACAAAAATAAAATGGACCTCCCATTTTATATATATGTGCCGAAAATGGAGGGTGTTTAAGGATTATATTATGTTTTTATTTTAAGTGGAAAATATGATGATTAAGCCTAATGACTAGCCATGCATGCCTAGTCTTGTCTTGAGAAGAACACAAGACCATGCATTGGCCTCTCCTTCCCCCTCCAACCGGTTTTCTACATAGAAAAGACAAGGGCTTTTCTTTGATTATTCGCATCTTTACTACCTAATTTTTCTAGTGTAAGAAAATTAATTCTCTCTACTATTTGTGAAAATCTTAGAGAAAAAAAACCACAAAAATTACTCCCTCTTGGACCGATTTATTCAAGAGCAATTACAAATTATTTTTGTGTCAAATTTTGAGTAAAGACTCATATTATTACTAGATCATAATAATATTAGTTATTAAGAGGTTTCCTTGGGTATATACTTTTGGGAGAGGTTCTAGTTTGAACCTTGTTCATCCATTTTAAGGAAAGCTCAAGAACTAACAAATAGGTGAATTTGTTGGTGCCCTTTAATCCGAAATCACATAGTAAGATTGATGATTTCTTCTCTTATCTTGTTTTAGTTTGCATGCATAAGATCTAGCATTTACTTTATGACTAAATAAATTATTACATATATGAATATGTTAACCTAAGAGATTAATGAATCCTAACAGATAAATGGGTCATTACCATGAATCAAGAGCTGCAAGCTCTTAAAACTAATAATACCTAGGAGTTGGTCACTCTGCCTGCAAATAAACGGGCTATAGGGTGCAAATGGATTTACAAGATTAAGCATAAGCCATATGGGTCAATTGAAAGGTACAAAGCAAGACTGGTTGCTAAGGGTTATAACCAGGTCAAGGATAGAGATTACAAGCTAACTTTTTCCCCTGTGGCTAAGTTTTCCAATGTCAGGATCATTTTGGCTATAGCGCCAGTGAAAAATTGGCCATTGCACCAGCTTGATATCAACAATGCGTTTCTCCATGGCTTCTTAGATGAGGAATTTTATATGAAACCTCCTTTGGGCTACACACTTGCAAAGAAAGGGCAAGTTTGTAAGCTTAAAAGGTCATTATATGGCCTCAAACAAGCATCAAGACAGTGGAATCTTGAGTTATCTAAGTATCTGTTGGAGTTAGGGTTTGTTCAATCTAAATTGGATTATTCTTTATTCACCAGATTGGATGTTTTAACTCAAAAGTTCCTGGTAGTCTTGGTTTATGTTGATGATGTCCTGGTGACTGGTGAGGAGATTACAACAATTCAGCAGTTAAAGGATCAATTACATTCAAAGTTTACAATTAAAGATTTGGGTTTGATGCGATATTTTCTGGGGTTAGAAGTGGCTAGAAACAAAAATGGCATTATTCTAAACCAGAGGAAGTACATTATTGCCATTATACATGATGCTGGGTTTGAAGACTCAAAGGCAGTATCCTTTCCTATGCAAAAGGGTCTGAAATTGTCAACTGATAAAGGACAGTTGCTCGCAGAACCTGATAAGTACAGAAGACTTATTGGCAGAATGCTCTATTTAAGCTTGACTAGGCCAGATATTTCATACACAGTCCAGCATTTGAGCCAGTTTCTGAGTGCTCCCAGGGATGAGCATTACACAGCTGCACAACATCTGGTCAAGTATCTAAAGGGGACGGTCAATGCAGGTCTTTTTTTATTCAGCTTCAGCTTCTTTAGAGTTAAAAGTATACTCAGATGCTGACTGGCCTACCTGTGCGTTTAGTAGAAGATCATTGAGTGGCTACCGCGTTTTCTTGGGCAATTCACTCATCTCCTGGAAGACTAAAAAATAGAAGACGGTGAGCAAGAGTTCTGCTGAGGCAGAATATAGAAGTATGAGTTACACGACTAGTGAGTTGGTTTGGACAGCAGGAGTATTGCAGGAGCTTAAAGTCCCGGTCAAGCAGCCAATTCGTTTATATTGTGATAATAAGGCTGCTCAGTTTATAGCTCAGCACCCTGTGTTCCATGAAAGAACCAAACACATCAATGTCGACTGCCATTTCATCAGAGATAAGCAGATGGAAGGTTTCCTGAAAACTCAGCATGTTGGAACAAAAATACAGTTGGCAGATGTCATGACCAGGCCATTAGGTACCAATGAGCATCAGTCTCTGGTTGCCAAGCTTGGACTTCAACTGCATCCTTGAAGTCCACCTTGAGGGGGGAATATAGACTATATAAGTCAATGTTGGTCAAAGTATGTAACAAACTTGTAACTGATTTACATAGTGGTTAGTTAGTTGGTTAGGTTGTTACATATTGTGTATATAAGCCAACAAACCCCTCATATAAGAATCAGATTTTCATAACATCAGAATCAATAATATTCTCTTGATGGCCCTTTCCACATCTCTCTCCGTGAAGTGAGAACAACTATCTTTTTGGTTGATCCTTGATGTCTTGCGGTCTAAAGAAATTTTTGGTTTCTTGATTGGGGCTATTGTTTCATGACTATGGCAATGGTGGGGACCGTATAAGTGAAATACCAGATGACATTCTTATGAACTTTGTATCTCTTATGGAGATGAAGGAAGCGGCCAAAACCAGCATTTTTTCCAAACTATGGAGATACCTTTGTGCCAAGTCGACTCACCTTGACTTTAGTCACTTAATTGTATTTCCAGATAGTGATCCCGATGTAAACAGTCTCTTTCTTCCCCCTCGGTCCCAAAAGAATAAATATATAAATTGGGTGAATCAAGTTGTCGATTTACATTGCAGCCCATGCATCAACACTTTCAAAATCTGTTTAGGCTTTCATAGAAGTGATGCTCATCACATTGACAAATGGGTGCGATTTGCAGTATCGAGGAAAGTTAAGAACCTGGAGCTGGACTTGATAATTCAGCTTGCTGTATACACTCTTACTGACATCCTGAAGCCAACATTGGGTGTCGGTGAGAGTGGCGCCAATTTCCTTCAGTCCCTTCATTTGAATGGGATTAATGTAAGTGGAGATATTCTTGAATACTTATTGGTCCAGTGTTGTCTCTTAGAACGGCTTCATGTTGAGGGTTCAGAAACACTGGTGAGATTTAAGGTTTTCAGTTCATCTTGCAAGTTAAAGCAATTGACAATTTTTGGTTGTCGCAATTTAGAACAACTGGAAATTGATGCTGTCAATCTTCTATATCTTCGTTACCGTACTTTGAATCCTTGTACAAATGTTGTGTTCAAGAACATGCCTATGCTTATTGAAGCAATGTTTGGTGGGTATTGTCTTCCTGATTCTACTACCATCTTCCGACAACTTTCTCACCTTGAAGGACAGATCTCCAAACTTACCCTTGATCTCGTGGTCAGTGTATTTTTTTAGTTATTTATAATCCTATTCATTAAAAGAACAACCACAGTGCTGAGTTGTCATCACGTGGTTGTTCCTTTGACTTTTCAAAGCAAAAATGTAATCCCTTATTTTCAGGAATCACTAAGTATTTCTGAATTAATTACACAACCTTGCTTTAATTTACATAACGTACAATGGTCTACTAAATACAAATACAAACTCTACGATACAAATTACATCACTTTTTTTTTAACGTACAATGTTCTATTAAATACCAAAAATACAAATACAAAGTCTACAATATAAATTACATCACTTTTTTTTGAAATTTTCAGTATACAATTTAAATAATATAAAATTACAGCAGCATAATATAAATTACAGCAGCAATATAATATACGTCTAAATAATATTACATTAATTTCCAATTCAATATAATATAAATATTAATAATAATATAATATTACAAAATATATAATAAAATAAAGGGTAATATTACATTAATTTCCAATTCAATATAATATAAATATTAATAATAATATAATATTACAAAATATATAATAAAATAAAGGGCCCCTCAGATCTGGATAGAGAGCCAATCATCATCGGGGTAATACTTGGAGCAAAAAATACGGCAACTACTATCAAACAACAACCCGCTTTCGGATTGTAGCAAAGACAGGCTACACGGTATTCTCTGCTACTACAAGTAAAACTTTACGGCCCAATATCATCATATAAAAAATCATATATCATATAAAAAATTAAACCCAAATCCGTATGCAAATTTGTTTAAGTCCAATTTAGAATCAGAATGGACCCAAATCACTAAGAATAACAGACTAAACAGATCCATCCCCATAAAATATCAGTGGTCCAGTAATGAACCCTAATAAACCCTCACGTTTTTTAGGCAAGTTGAACACATGATTCCACAACTCCTAAAACTGCCTCCATAACCCTTCACCACTTTCTTTTCAACCAACTTTCACATATTATTTTATTTATTATAGATATTATACCTTTCTTCATTTCATCTGCTAAAAAAACAAAAACGTAAAATTTGTCAGACAAACAAAAACGTGAAATTTGTCAAAAAAAAAAAGGAAAATACTATGGCAACAATTATGGTACCAACAAGAGTGAAAGCGATGGAAGCATACAAAAAGACATATGAAGTCACGGTTCGGGTTCTTAGAAAATGGATTCGAGATTCGGATGAACAAGATGTTACGAAAAGAACAGTGTACGGAATGGAGTTCATTTGTATCGACAGTGAGGTAAATTTCTCTTACGATTTCAATATTTTCGTTACCACTAAATAATGACTACCGTCTTTAATGTTAACAAATTTATATCGTTTAGGGTGAGCTAATTCAAGCAACTGTAGCAAAGACACTTGTGCGGATTTTCAAACCAATGATGCACGAAAGAAAAATTTACACTATTTCGAAGTTTTTGACGGAAAATAATATTGGAAAGGATAGAGCAACTTTTCACAAATGTAGGATTGTGATGCAATTTACAACAAGGGTGAAAGAAGTTGATGGCCACAAAATACCATCTCAAGCGTTCACATTCGTAAGCATCGAAGATATTATTCATGGGAATGTCGAAAATGAATACTACATAGGTGAACAAACTCACTACTTTTTTATTTATGCAATCAAAAAAATAATCTAAAAAGAATAACAAATGTTTATTTTCATGTGAAGATGTCATCGGTGTTTTAACTCAATTTCATGAGTTTGAAGAAATTAAGGGATACAAGAAATTGTGCATTGACCTAATGGACGAACAATGAGCTTTTATACCATAATTCCCTTTTTTAATCTTATAATCTTAATTATGTAATCATTTCTCATTATTTAAATTTAAATTACAAACATTTACAGGAAAAGGAAATAAAGCTAACTATTTGGGAACGCTACTTTCCCGAGATAGCTAAGCTACAAGAACAATGCAAGTACTTGGATGAGAAACCAATTTTGGTCCTCAAATGTGTCCAAAGGAAGGAATGGTTTGGTAAGTATCAATTCACTCAATTTCCAAACAACCAGAATATATTTACATTTAAATTTATTTCCTTACGCCTTAAAAATTTTGTATTTACAACAGGTAACGTGTCGCTTTCAACAACAAGAGGGGCGACAAAATTTGAACTCAATCCAAACATTCCACAAGTAGAGGAGTTCAAAAACAGGTTTCATATTTTGTTTACAAAAAGCTTTACTTTTAAATTTTACTTCTATCTTGGTGTATATAGTTAGTCGTTACGGAACCTTTAAAACGGTTATGTCCATGCAATGTTAAATCCCTACAATTTTTAACTTACACATTTTGACATAACTATGACATAATATGTGTATAGTTTGATGATGATAACAAAAGTAAAACACTGAACTTCATGTTTAGATTATCTACTTATATGAATCTGCCAAAAAAAGCCAATGAATGGTTTATATTTAAAACTTTTGTTACACTAGGAAGAAAATTATCCGTTGTTTTTTTATGACATATAATGTGTATAGTTTGATGATGATAACAAAATTAAAACACTGAACTTCATGTTTAGAAAATCTACTTATCTGAATCTGCCAAAAAAACAGCCAATGAATGGTTTATATTTAAGACTATCGTTACACTAGGAAGGAAATTTTCCGTTGTTTGTTATAGAAGCACTGTTTTGCCTGCAATATTTTCCCTTTTTATAAGGGATAAACACTCTTCTTCATTACATACAATAAAAATAACACTACTATATTTACAACTACAACAAGGACACCCTTTTTCACACCTTCCAAAACGACCCAAACCCGAATACAAATAACACAGCCCTTTCACCGGTGACTGGCCGGAGAGTGCCGTTTATATTATGATTATAAAAATATGTGAAACTCGGTCATTGGTGTATGTTTTACTCGATATTTAACCCATTAGATTATTATAATATTCTAAGTAGCATAAATCAATCACTTACCTTTTATAATTTGATGACAACTTCATTATAATGCGACTTTGAAGGATCAAGGCCATATCAAATGATGCTATTTCTGGTCCAATTGGGGAAGCATCCAAGGAAAGTAAAATCCTCGCAGGTGCAAAAGTAAAATCATTAGCATCAATCCAAGGAACAAATAAGGTAAAGATTGGCTACTAAACATTCTGAACATTTAAACAAGTTCATAAGTCGATGTTTTTATTTAATAACACTTAAATGAATCAACATTCTTTTTTAATTATAGGCCGGATATTATGTGACATTAGTCTACATTGAAGAAATGAACTTATCTGTTCATTGGTATTTTAACTCATGCGACAAATGCCTAGGAAAGGTTACTCAAGAAGCTGATCAACTATGGTATTGCAAAAAACCCGGTTGTAAAGTAGAAAATATTGGGGTCCCCAAGGCATACCCAAGGTAATTTAAAATCTAAAACGAAAATGTAGCTACAACTAACAACTACTAATATTTTTAAACGATTTAAAAAACAGGTTCCAGCTAAAAGTCGAGGCAAGTGATGGGGATCAGGTTAGGGCGCAACTTATGTTGTGGGACTCCCCAATCTCTAAAATTGTAGGCAAACAAGCATCAACCATACTAGAGGCACAAGAAAGCGTACAATATCATTGATTTAAAATATGTCTTCATTTTTATTGCATGTGAAACTTGACTAACTCATGTGAAAAAACAGGAAGGAGACAAAGAGGCGGTGCCCCTTGAATTTCGTGAGATTATGGATCGTGAGTTCATCGCCAAAATCATGGTCGACCAAGAGTATAATATACGACAGAAATCAATTTGCTACAAAGCAACCCAATTGTGTGGCGACAAGGATGTGATAGCCAAATGGAAAGAACTAGAAGAATGCGGAAAGGTACTTTTATCATCACGTACAACACGAAAAATTATTCCGAAATTCAATTCATAAGACTAACAACTATGACTAACACCGATTATTCTGGAAATAAAGGCAGCGGAAAGCAGCGGAAAAAATTCAGCAATAACAATCTCTGGAAGTGAGATCAGCAACACAGAACTCATGCTATTGGTAAGTAAATCCATTCATTGATATTTTTGACAACGTCGCTTAGACTCAATAGATTACACATATATGCTTAGACCATTTTAAAGACCAATTTAATAATGTTACTATTATTGTACTATCAGAAAAACGTGAAGACGTACGACGAGGAGAAAGAAAACACACCAATGAGCAAATTGCCTCAAAAGCGAGCATGCTTGGAATATGACGGATTTGAAATAACTGAAGTAAGAGAAATGTCAGCGGATCAAGGGTCATCAAGCAAAGCGACTATTCCAATCAAGAATATTAAAATCGAGAAGTAGTCTTTCTCTTTGTGTTGTTACAAGAGCCTTATCTTGAAGTATGTTTTTCAGTTTACGTTTGAAGACTTTTTAGTACTTTTTGTATTTGTTTACGTTTTGAACAATTTGTATGACGTTTGAAGTTTGTTTGTTTTTATAAGTACGGTGATGCTTTCGTATTTGAGTTGAACATTGTTTATTAAATAGTTAATTCACAAGAGATAAAGAATGGAACTTATCTTAACAATCTTCAACCAAAGATATCCACTTGCTGTGATTTAACAATTATGATTAATCTACAATAAAAAAAAAAATTAAAGGACTGTTAGGTTTAAAATAAGACAATATTAAAAGCTAAAGAAGGTAAAAATGACAAAAAAATTGCAAAATAAATATAAGAACCATCAAATTATACCACGAAAAAATAACTTCAAATTATACCTACTACGGAAAACTGACATAAATGAGCAAAAAAATATCACAGACGGGTGTAAAACAACATTAAATGACCAGATCAGACTTGGCTTAAATAAACAATAACTAGAAGCAGTAAATTTTAGTTAAAGTTACTAAAATTTGGATTACTAGTGCACCAGTTGTCAAATTCTGAACTAAAATGTGGATTAATAGGATAGCGATTTCATAAAAAATTTAAATTCTAAATCTGAAATAATGTGAACAAAAATCGAAACTATTTTATTCACTTTTATTCCACATATGCAAAATCACATAAAAAGTCTGAATTTACCACGGATTTATTTATGGTTTGACTTAGCTGTCACTTACACGGGTTTAAATTTTTAATGACCAGTTCAGATTTGGCAAGGAGAACACGAATTAAAAGCAGTAAATTGTAATTAGCTGTCACTTACACCAGTTGACCATTATTTAACATTAAAGCTGACCACTACTACCATTATTTATCATGAAAACTGACCACTACTATCATAATAATTTAAAAAATATAAATATTGAGAAACCAACACCAGTTACACAACACAAATATAAAACGTTGCAGCAACAACTAAACAGAAATATCATTATTCATCATCATTCATCATTTACCACAAACCAAAAACCTAGCAAGCACCAAAGCACACCATTAACATCATATCAATTTCAATCCAATACTGTTATCAAATTTATTTATAATGACCTTACTACATTAAGGTTAAATTGCACTCTATTGTACAAGGTTGAAACTACAAAGGAATTGAAGTAAATAGAGGGTTGAATATCATGGAAAACAATCAAAGTTCGACTTCTCAAAACAACGAAACCAGAAAAAGCAGGAGAATCAACAGAGGTAAATTTGATACTTATCTTTATTTGGTTGTATTCGGGCCAGATGCATACACTTGTTGTCGAAAGATCACTGCACAAGATTGTTTATTGTTAGAAACTTTTCATTATACGATTATGGTACTTAACCTCAAACCATGTAAAAAATAAGAAACAAAAAAATTTAGGGATTTAATCGAAAAATTAATAAGACGGTACCTGAGATTAGTAGGAGTTCTGGTAAGATTAGGATCCAATTTTTTTTTAAGCCAAATAATCTACCTATAAAATACATAAAAAACATATTAAACCAATATAAAAAAATTATGTAGCGAAATAAATTTTAAAGCATTAGCATAGACAGTGTCCTTATAAATTGGGGAAAAGAAACATGAATAATGCAATCAATAATGATCTGATTATGGTTTCAGTAAATTACAATTACCAAAAGATTTAAAATGTTCGGCTCAGAAAAAAAACGGCTCAAATCAACTTGGGTTATCAGCCTTCAACATAGATCAACATATTTAACAATTTTTAAATGCAGAAAAAAAACGGCTCAAATCAACTTGGGTTATCAGCCTTCAACAAAAATTACCATCTATGTTAATTTAAAGTCGTCACAGAAGAAGCAAAATTTATTTTTAGAAAACTAAACTCGAAAAAATTGATTCTTACTCTATGTAATCAGGTCACAGTAGAAGCAAAGGTAAACAATTTGAAGATGAATGAAAACCCGTGCAAAACAACAATTTATGTAATCAATTTATGGGAGAAATACTTGAATAAATTAAAATTTATTTTCATTTGAGAAATACTTGAATAAATTAAACGGGACAGTGTAAAAGGCAAACCATAGGTCAGTTTCATGGACTGATAAGTTATACTTGAATAAATTGAACGGGACAGTGTAAAAGCCATGGTAATGGTAGGAGAGCTTACCTTAGGTCAGTTTCATGGACTGATAAGTTTTCAATTTATGGGACTGATAGGTTTGCCTTTGTATACGGTTTGCCTTTTACACTGTCGATGCTAATTCTTTAAAATTTATTTTCATTATTGATGTTGTTTTGCACGGGGTATGTCGATCCACTTACAGTTTAGCCAGGTTGATCCACTTTTAATGAGCATTGCTTTGTCTCGGCCTGTTCAAAACAACAACTTTCATTTATATTAGAATAATTTAACCAAAAAAAACATCAAAAATCAAAAATGTAAAACAATTTAACAGAATAATTAATCATCGATTTACCTAATGAACTCGACTAAGAAGGAGAGGAACGCAGCTGCCGGAGACGGACGGCCACGGTCACGACGTTACCAGAACCCAATGTGTATAAATTAACTTTCGAAACCTATAATTACAAAATAAGGGTTTATACTCAATAGATCTAACAGTTTAAGATGACATGAACATAAAAACCAATGTAACAATAACTTTCTGAAAATACATGGGAGAAATACTTGAATAAACACCCAAAAAATAAGAAAACCCATTTGTTTTGTGATGAATACATATACAATAACCCAAAAAAATGAGTACTTTTTCTATGAAATCAAATTGATTAACACCTTTATTAACAAATCAGTAACTTTGAGCACTTACAAATGAAAAAATTGAAAAATAAATCGCCTCAGATTTAATACTCATTAGATCTAATACTTTAATATCAAATGAACATGAAAACAAAAGTAAGAGTCGAGAAAAAAATTACTTTCTCAGAAAATGATCGAAATACATGATTTATGACCAAAAAAATTAATGAAAATCACAATTATAGAGATGAATACATAGGCATTTCTCCAAAAAATGATTAATTTTTCTATTTAATATATGGATTAACACCATTATTAACAAATAAGTAATTTTGAGCATTTAAAAACGCAAAATTTGAAACAAATCGCCTCAGATCCGGCGACTTTGTTATATTGAACATTGTTAGTATAAGATCTATTAAATATTTGATTCTAACCTCAATAAAATAAGCCTATAACAATGATCCGGCAAGATAAATGATGATCGGAATGTTAGAGGAGGACGGAAAGATTTGTTTATAGCGAGAGGCTGAGACGGCTGTAAGAGTTTAGAGTGAGTGAGTGAGAGGCGACTTTGCTATATTGAACATTGTTAGTATAAGATCCGGCGAGTTTAGTGTGAGTGAGTGAGAGGCTGTAAGAGTTTAGATTGAGAGAGTGAGAGCAGCGGCGGTGAAGCAGAGAGGGAGAGAGTGAGTGAATGAGATTGTAATAATTTTAGGGTTTGAGAGAGGAGTATAGTGAGAGGCTGAGACGGCTGTAAGAGTTTAGAGTGAGGGAGTGAATTGTGGTAATAATTTTAGGGTTTTCTATTCTCACTGTATTTATAGGTTGAGCGGATAGGTTTACTTCATTGGTTTTGGGCCTTAATTTTTGTTGTTAAAGAGTCCGTCTATTTGGGTCAAATTATGCCTGAAGCTTTGGGCCGCATATTAGTTAATTTGTGGGTCATTTATTTTGGTCCATTGTTTATCTGATTCATTTGGGTCCGTACATGTAGCTAATAACAATCGGTCGGAACCTGTATCTAATTCAACAACGCAAGATTCAAGATACAGTAATCGTGTTCCATTGTCTGATATCACTAATGGTAATTTCTTTTTAGCTTAATCGTATATTACTTTTGTTATTTAGTGGCACAATTTCAAATAATATGCTTTAATTTTCATTTGTATTTTTGTACATTTAGTTCAATATGATTTTTTTTTTCTTTTCAATAATAAATGGTAATTTTTGAAGAAATTTTACCATATATGTTATTTCCATATTTATTAAAAAAATTAAAAATTAAAATTTTCCAATTTAATTTAGTCACATGTTATATAATCCCATTTTCGTTTAAGTCACCCGTGTCACAGGAGAAGGTAGCGACTCAAACCACAGTAACAAAAGGGTATGTCGAACTACATTGACAACCCGGCCAATTATTCCCTCTACACCATCTACGGAAAATGATAACAACTTACCTGCGTCATTACGTTCAAAGATGGCAAGAGTTAACAGAAAAGAATTACATGGCAATAAGAAATTTAGGAATGGTTCATTCGATACTCCGATTATACCGTCAAGTTGTAGAGCCGCAGGTTATTTACGTTATTCTTAACGATTTTGGAAAAAATTTCAACAATTAGGTATGTTTATATTAAAATAATGTTTGTTGTCATATTTCTTAGGTAGCAGCAGTAGTTCTCGACCAAGTTGTACGAGTCAAAAAGAACCTGACCCCGTAACAAGATTAGTCAATGAGTTGATCAGAGACTTAAGTCCAACCAACGGAGGTTCATCAAGTTGGGTTAATCCACAAGAAGGTTTAACTTCTTATAGTATTTATGTTATTTGATTGAAGGGATGGTTTACTTCTTAAATAGGTATGTGGTATTGTCAAAGTGTTTGTCAATGCTGTTGTTGATTTTTTAGGTACCAGTTCCCGACCAAGCTGTTCAGGTTAACAAGCTCTCGATCATGTGGCTAGATTGGTGAGTGATTTGGTTAGAAATTTAAGCGAAGAATATGATGATCCATCAAGTAGGGGAGCTAATGAAGAAGGTTTAAGTTCTTAAAATTACATATTATTTATTATTATTGTTACACTAACTGTTTATACATCATAAATGTCGTCCCATTTTTTTTTCAAATTTTTTAAATTTTTAAATTTTTAGATTTAGAGCTTGAAGGATATTGGGATATTGGAGACCCCGACGTTTCATGTAACAAATGCGGTGCAATGTTGTGGTACTTAGAACGCGTACGTAAGGATAGGAATACATTACATCCTACATTTTCATTGTGTTGTTCTGATGGCAAAATTACTCTTCCTCTTCTTAAACAACCACCTCAATTGTTGTTGGATCTTTTAAGTCGGCGACACCTACTAAGCAACCACTTTATTGATAACATTCGAGCTTACAATATGATGTTTTCGTTCACGTCAATGGGAGGAAAGATCGATAATTCTGTAAATCAAGGTCGAGGACCATATACTTTTCGGATGGGTGGCCAAAACGTCCACCGCATCGGGAGTTTGTTGCCGCCAGATCGAAATACTCCAAAGTTTTGCCAGCTGTACATATATGACACAGAAGAAGAAGTTCAAAACCGTAAGAATGCTCATAGGTATAACAACAAATTATATGTTATTGCGAATTTAATACAATATACGACTGCGCCTCATGATAACCTTCCTGCGGAGTAATTATTCTTTTATATTTTGCAGCCCGAATAATCCAGAACGGTTTAATGATGACCTAATTTATTTGTTGCAAAGAATGATCGATGCGGAAAATATATTAGCTATGCGATTCAGAATGGCGAGAGATAGATTATCAGATGATATAGAAAGAGATGTCTCTATTCGACTTATTTCAAGACGAAAAACTGATGGTAGAACATACAACCGTCCTACAGCTTCTGAGGTTGTCGTTCTTATTGAAGGAGACATTGGAAACGCCGTGGAAAAGAGGGATATTATTATTGAGAAGGAAAGTGGTGAACTTCAGCGTATATCCGAGTTGCACCCTTTATATTTAGCACTTCAGTATCCTTTGTTGTTTCCGCATAGCGAAGACGGTTGGAGGCCGGGCAACCTACATAGCGAAGCTTCTCTGAGCAAAAGTAAGAAAAAGAAGCCACGAAATCAAGTAACAATGAGAGAGTGGCTTGCATTTCATCTCCAGGATAGATCTTCGTTCCTTCAATCTCCAATTCTTTTGTTAGCCGCTAAATTACTTCAACAATTTATTGTCGATGGTTATATGATGGTTGAGTCGCAGAGGTTGTCATTTCTTCGTCATAATCAGGGGTTGCTTCGTGTGGAAACGTATAAAAATCTTGCGAATGCGGTCGACCGTGGAGAAACCGAACCATCCTCTGCCGGGAGCCGTATTTTCATGTCTTCATCGGTTTTGCAATCAGATGGGTACACTATAGGTAATTTCCAAGATACTATGACCATTTGCAAGTGGTATGGGTATCCAGATTTGTTCATTACATTTACATGTAATCCAAAATGGCCAGAAATAATGAGATTTTTCTCAAAAAGTCTTCATCGGTTTTGCAATCAGATGGGTACACTATAGGTAATTTCCAAGATACTATGACCATTTGCAAGTGGTATGGGTATCCAGATTTGTTCATTACATTTACATGTAATCCAAAATGGCCAGAAATAATGAGATTTGTCTCTAAAAGAGGTTTGAGGCCGGAGGATCGACCTGATATTCTTACTCGTGTTTTCAAGATGAAACTGGCGGAATTAATGAAAGACTTGAAAGAACATCACATATTCGGACGTGTCATTGGAGGTGAGATTACACATAAATCTTTCGAGCATTACCATTCATGTTTCTTCCTAATGTCGTATGAAAAAAGACCTAAAATTGTTTTGGCTAATCTTTCAGGCACGTACATTATTGAATTTCAAAAACGTGGATTGCCACATGCTCATATTCTAATATTTCTTCATCGTGACGACAAATTCCCGGAGGCCGCAAAAGTAGATAAAATTATTAGTGCCGAGATACCCGATCCTGATGAAAACCCTTTGTTATATGCTCTTGTGAAGGAGAATATAATACACGGTCCATGTGGCAAAGACTTCCCTACTTGCCCGTGTATGGTTGCATCTAAGTGCTCCAGAAACTTTCCGAAGAGGTGCATCGAAAGCACAACAGTTGACGACGACGGGTATCCTGTATATAAGAGGAGGGAGAAGGGATTTACCGTGGTGAAGAGTGGACGGAAACTGGGCAATGAGTGGGTAGTTCCATATAATGCGCAATTATTGTTAAAATATCGTGCCCACATAAATGTCGAATGGTGTAATCAAGCTCGATCAATCAAGTATTTGTTCAAGTACATAAATAAGGGGCCTGATCGAGCCACAATGCAATCTTCTTATCGTCATCGAAAGGAGGAGAATCCCGACCAAATAGATGAGATACAGAGGTTCCATGATTGTCGTTATATCTCAGCATGCGAAGCTGTGTGGAGAATCTTTGGTTTTAAAATCCATTATAGGACTCCTCCTGTTGAAAGATTGCGCTTTCACCTTCCTGATGAGCAAAGCGTTGTTTTTAACGACGAAGACCCTATTGATTCAGTCATCGATAATCCCACAATCGGTATGACAAAGTTCTTGGCTTGGATGGATTGTAATAAATCTAGCGAGGAGGCACAACAACTATTATATAGCCAGTTCCCGACGAAATTCGTGTGGAAACAAGAAGAACGTGCTTGGCATCCTAGAAAAAGTGGTTTTGCTCTTGGAAGAATGCATAATGTTTCCCCTAATTGTGGTGAACTATATTATATGAGAACTTTATTAAATTTCGTCAAGGGTCCTAAATCTTATGAGGATTTAAAGTGGTTTGGTGATGTTTTGCATCCTACATTCAGATGTGCATGTTATGCGCGTAGGCTACTTGGAGATGATAAGGAGTACATTGACGCTATAGAGGAAGCAAGTCATTGGGGTTCCGGGTCTTATTTAAGAAACCTCTTTGTCACTTTATTGTTGTCTGCTACTATAGCGATGCCAAGTAAAGTGTGGGAGAAAACTTGGAAGCATCTTTCAGATGACATCCTATATCAACAACGTAATGCGCTTCAAAACCAAGGTTAGTTGTTATGAGCATTTTGTGATTACTGTAAATTCATATAATATTATAGTAACTCCCCTTTTATTTAAGCACTGCCGTGTAATAATTGCTTAATTCACAGCGTTGCGATTAACGGAGGATGAACTTAAGAATTATGCATTGCTAGATATTGAAGCATGTCTTCAACGCAACGGCAGTAGCTTACGTAGGTTTGAAGACATGCCTTTTCCCGAATCATCCACACCTCATCCCGTGAACACGTTAGTATCCGACGAGCTATCTTATGACAGAGTTTCTTTAGGGGAAGAACATGTGCACCTTTTATCTTCCATGACTAACGAGCAAATGGTTGTCTACAATGAGATAATGGACGCAGTCCGTAATAATCGCGGAGGTGTTTTCTTTGTATATGGATATGGAGGGACGGGTAAAACTTTTATTTGGCGAACCTTGTGTGCGGCATTGAGAAGTAGAGGACAAATTATGCTTCCTGTAACATCCAGCGGCATTGCAGCTACCTTACTTCCCGGTGGAATAACTGCTCATTCGAGACTTAGTATCCCACTCAATGTAGTTGAAAATTCTACGTGTTCAAGGATTAAACCAGGAAGTGATTTAGCCGAACTCTTAATTAGGACAAAACTTATTATATGGGACGAAGCACCAATGACGACTTACGATATGCTTTCGAGGTTGTTGTGGGGAGTTTAAGAGATATCATGCGTTTTTCGAACGACGGAGATATCAATCAACCATTTGGTGGTAAGGTTGTCGTATTTGGAGGTGATTTTCGACAAATACTTCCCGTTATCCCTAAAGGCAGCAGATCGGAAATCGTGAATGCGTCACTATGTTCTTCAAATTTGTGGTCTTCTTGCAAGGTACGAAAAATAATGCACGTTTTGAATTAACTATTCCATATGTAACGGTTAAAAATTTACTTTATTCTATATAATCTCATAAATTACATATTTGTTTATTCGTACAAGGTGCTGAAATTGACAAAAAACATGCGCCTTCGAGGCGGAGATTCGTGTTCCGAACTTGCTCAGATAAAGGAGTTTTCAGAATGGATACTAAAAGTTGGAGACGGGGTAGCTGGATATCCGAATGATGGGGAAGTTGAATTAGAGTTTCCGAATGACATTTTGATTCAGCACACTGGAGATCCTATCGCTTCGATTGTAGATGCCATTTACCCATCCCTCGAAAATCAACTATCGAATCCCGAGTATCTTCAGGAAAGGGCCATCCTTGCACCTACACATGAGATCGTTGATTTGGTTAATGACTACGTATTATCTCGAATAGATGCAACAGAGAAAATTTACTTCAGCTCAAACGAGGTTAGTAAAGATGAGAGTAATATTGGGGTCCGTGATGAAGGGAAATATCCGTAAAATTCCCTTAAATTTTAAGGATTATAACGCAAATTTACATGTGAAATTTATTGTCATAAACGAAAAACAACAATGAAACGATAAAGCATTAGAAATAACCTTGGGTCCTTTGAGATGCGGCCTAAGAACAGAAATCAAAGTAGATTTCCTCCTAATCGTTGCACCCAAGACCGTCTGAGACTATGCCCTTGTGCTAGAAATGTATTCTCTAATTGCCTTGCAATATTGAGAGAATTGTTGTGAATTTTACGATGTGAGATCTAGAAATTTCAGAGGAAAAGTGCCTCCAAAACCCTAATATTTTTGCAAATGAAAAATCCTTAGGTTACAAAAGAGAGAGAGCTCTCTTTTGTTTGCTTCATTCGGCCAAAACCGTGAGCCTCTATGGGAAGTGGGCTTCCACTTCCTTTTAATTTTAACTCGTGGTCTGGTTCGTAAAATGCTAAATGTATATGACGCGGTTTTATTATAAATCGTCATCGGTTATCGGTTATTAATATATCGACTAATAACACGGATTAGTTGAAATATTAATACATGTCCGACAAAGACAATATTGTATAATTAATTAATTCAATATACATTAATTAAATATAAATCGTTTATATTCAATTTACGAATTAACTGCTTAATTCGTCTTAGCCATTATTATTTAATCCGTATTAAATATTCATCTCAACATCGCGTTTGACTAATTGTTTAGTCAATAACTCCGACTAACTGCTTAGTCAACTTTGGCATCAACATGACTGTATTTTCATACCGTCACATCTCTCAAACGTATCCTATAGGTGTGACTTTTAGAGACCAGTTGATCACCGCCATCTGTATGACAATAACGTCAAACTTATCTAGCAAGCCAACCGTTATTGATAAGCGTGGACCAACTGATTATGATACAAAAGTATACCCTTTAATCCTTTTAGAGATTTATAAGTCCTTGCACTAACTGTAAAGGACACCAGCCCCAACAAGCTCCCACTTGTCCGTACAAGTGTATGTGCGATAACCGATTCTCATATTCATTTAAAATTTCTCCCACTCAATGTAAAACAATTTGCAGATCCGGATCCGCAAAGGTCGTATTTTACAATCGATCTGTATCAAGAGTGGTTTCCCCGACTAGAGAGTAACTCAACTGATAAAACGAATTCGTATTCGAGCATGGCCATGCATTTCGATTCTGACTCCTCGAGTGGCCCTGAGAAATATCGAGTACCTGATAAAGGCTGAATATTTCCTTCAACTCGACTCCTTCCGATCTAAGCACAACATGAAATGACCCAGAAAAAATCTACTTAGCCCCCTGTTACGGATGACCGTGAGAAAGAAACTAAAGTCACCCAAAATCTGCCTTAGTCTCAAGAGACAGTCGATAGTCAAAAGAATCGACTCTTAGGATCACCATGGAGGTCCTATCCACGACCGGGCACCGAATGTTATAAAACATTTAGGACTCCACGTCGATGTCACAATTGTGTCCTACGAGATATCCGTATAAATCGCCTCTGTGATTGGTCGGTCAACTTTGTTGACTTATGGCTCGTTGAACCCACCATCAACCAACGTCACAAAATAATTACCTTGAGTTATCAGCTCACGTGGGCAATTAAGGACTAAAAATATAATGTTTGTTCAGTTCACTTTGTGGTGTTCAAAATTGTCGTACAATTCCACATGAAAAACAAAATATATAAATATCAAAACGATGATGTCGTATAGAGTACACAAGAAAATGATTCTAATCCATAAAAGAGTACTACAACTCAGGAACACGTTTAATTCCCATGGAATTAACATACCCTTCATGCTTATCTTGTCGTAATGGTTTAGTGAGAGGATCTGCTATATTATCATGTGTAGCAATCTTTTCTATCACTACTTCCTTTTGCTCCACGTAATCTCGGATTAGATGAGCTTTTCGTTGTACATGTCTAGACGCGACATAGTACTCGGACTCGATCGTAGAATCTCTTTGTAACACTTTGTTTGGAACTCTTCCGGTGACTGAGCGCCATTAAGAGTAAAAACGAATCCAGACCGAGATTTCGAGTCATCTCGATCCGTTTGGAAGCTAGCATCTGCGAATCGGTTCGCATAGCTTTTGATCGCCTCCATAAGTCAATGCCCAATCTTTAGTCCTCGGTAGGTACTTAAGAATGTTCTTGTGAGCCATCCAATGTGATTCACCTGGATCTTTGTTGGAATCGACTTGTCATACTCAATGCATATGCCACGTCCGGACGTGTGCATATCATGGCATACATGATTAATCCTATAGCCGAGGCATAAGGAATCCGTGTCATGCGCTCTTTCTCTTCCGGTGTCTCTGGTGCCTGAGACTTGCTCAAATGCACCCCTGGAGCCATAGGAAGAAACCCCTTTTGGAGTTAGTCAAGCTGAATCTCTTTAGGATCTTATCTATGTAAGACTCCTGACTGAGAGATAACATCCGACGTGATCTATCTCGATAGATACGGATGCCCAAAATTCTTTGTGCCTCACCCAGATCTTTCATCTGGAAATGGTTCTTCAACCATACTTTTACCGAAGTTAAGAGAGGTATGTCATTCCCAATCAGGAGTATGTCATAGACATACAATATTAGGAAGACAATCTTTCTCCCACTTGACCTGATATATAGACATGGTTCCTCGACTGATCGAGTAAATCCATTGTCTTTTATCACTTGGTCGAAACGATGATTCCAACTCCTAGAAGCTTGCTTAAGTCCATAAATGGAGTCCACCTCGGATTTCATGGCCTCAAGCCAAAGCTTTGAGTCGGAACTAGTCATGGCTCCTTTATAGGTTGCGGGTTCACTACTCGTTAAGAGTATAATGTCATCTATGTCATGTTCCTCGACCATACCAATGTATCTGTCCGGAGGAATAGAGACTCTTTCCGACCTCCTAGGTTCCTCAGGAATATTCACCGCAGCCGGGATTGAAGGAATTGGTTCCTCCAATGGTTGCTCGGTATTTGGTTCTGGAATCTCCGACAGGTCGAAGGTTCTATCACTCTTTGCATTCTCGAGAAATTCCTTCTCTAAGAATGTCGCACTGGCCGCAACAAAAACACGTTGTTCGGTTGGCGAATAAAAGTAATGACCAAGTGTTCCTTTAGGATAACCTATAAAGTATGTCTTGACCGATCGCGGGCCGAGCTTATCCTCGTGTCTCCACTTGACATAAGCCTCGCAGCCCCAAACCCGTATAAAGGACAAGTTAGGGACCGTTCCCTTCCATAGTTCATATGGAGTCTTGTCAACAGCTTTAGACGGACTTCGGTTAAGTATTAGAGCAGCTGACAGAAGAGCATAACCCCACAATGAGTCAGGCAACACGGTGTGACTCATCATGGATCGAACCATATCAAGTAGTGTTCGATTTCTCCGTTGGGACACACCATTCAACTGAGGTGTTCCAAGTGGAGTTAACTGTAAGGCAATCCCACAGTCTTTAAGGTGTTGATCAAACTCGTGAGAAAGATACTCGCCACCACGATCTGAGCGCAGTGTTTTAATCTTTCTTCCCAGTAGGTTCTGTACCCTATTCTGGTATTCTTTGAATTTCTCAAAGGATTCACTTTTGTGCTTAATTAAGTAGACATAGCCATATCTACTTAAATCGTCCGTGAAAGTGATTAAATACCTATAGCCTTCTCATGCGGTGATTGACATACGGCCACATACATCCGTGTGTATGAGTCCTAATAGGTCAGCAGCGCGCATTCCAACACCTTTGAAGGAAATCCGAGTCATCATACCGATGAGACATGATTCACACGTGCCAAATGATTGAAAATCAAAAGCCGAGATAGCTCCATTCTGTATGAGCTGTTTAACACGTTTCTCATTAATGTGTCCCATACGGCAGTGCCATAGATACGTTTGATCTTTGTCACCAACCTTTAACTTCTTATTCATTACGTGTAATATTTCGGTGGTCGGATCTAAAACATAAATTCCATTCATGGAGACTGCCTTGCCAAAAATCATATCGTGTAATGAGAAAATGCAATTATTATTCTCTATTACAAATGAAAAACCAAGTTTGTCAAGTGCAGAAACTGAAATAATGTTTTAGAAAGACTGGGTACATAATAGCAGTTATATAAAAATAACTCAAATCCGCTAGGAAGCTGGATCACGTATGTTCCCCTCGAGACGGCAGCCAATCGTGCTCCATTCCCGATACGCAGGTCCACCTCACCCTTTACGAGGGGTTCGATGTTCCGGAGCCCCTGCACATGATTACATAGATGAGAACCACAACCAGTATCTAGTACCCAAGTTCCGTAACTTGCGTGGTTAATCTCAATCATATGAATATAAGTAGAAAAGGATGAAGACATACCAACAGGTTTAACGCGACCTGCTTTTATGTCCTCATGGTAAACAGGACATGTACGCCTCCAATGCCCAGTCTTGTGGCAATGATGGCATTCCATGTTATCGGTTTTGCTCTTTGTCGTGCCTGATGAGTTACTTGCCTCACCAGGCCCACTTTTACTTGATCCCGACTTATTAAACTTCGGTTTACCTACAGCTAGGTCTGCTTGAGCTTTGCCCTTACCCTTGCCCTTGTTTGACACAACGAGAACATCCTGTTTCAAGCTCCCACTGAACTTCATGTCCTTCCCGGTCTGTACGAGAAGGGAGTGCAGTTCATGGGGACTTTTCTTCAAATCATTCATATAGTAATTCGCTCTAAAGAGCGCAAAACCATCGTGGAGTGAATGAAGCATGCGATCAATCACAATGTTCTCGCTGATTTTACAATCAAGCGCCTCCAGTCTCTCGACATTCTCAATCATGCTGAGAATGTGTGGGCTAACCGGTTGGCCCTTCTGGAGTCTCGCATCAAAGAAGCGAGTGGTATGCTCATAGGTCACGATTCTCGGTGCTTTCGAGAATTCCTTAGTGAGCGTGGTGAAAATCTTGTTTGCACCTTGGGCTATGAAGCGTTTCTGCAAATTGGATTACATTGCAAAAATGAGTACGTTTTTAATCGCACCCGCTTCCAGGACGAAGTCGCTATACGTGAGACCTCGTTAACTCGAGCCGTGGGGCCTGGGGCTGGCGGGAGGGGCTCAATCAAATACTTGAGCTTCCCGTCAGCAGTGGCAGCATTCCGTAATGCCGCCTCCCATTCCGCGAAGTTTGATCCATCATTCTTCAGTCTAGTAGACTGATTCATCTGATTCATAAAGATCCGAAGCCAGGACTCACGGTCCAATGTGGCACTTGGCATTAGGTCATCGAGGATGCCAGCCATTATGTTATTAGCAGTTTAGAAAAAACGTGATCTACGCTGAAAAAGAAAGAAAAACAAAAACGAAATAAGCAACTCATCGAGGTGATTTAAGTCTATTTAAAATTCATTTTAATCGTGTAGACTCATTGCACTTGCATAATTGATCTCCCTCAAGAATAATACAAGTGATCCCAAGACTCAATTTCCGTAAATTGATAAGCCAACTGTTTAGCTAGTTCTTCTGTAAGAACTCTTGGTCGATAGATTTCCGTAAATCCTATCTATAGTCCACCATAATCACAGGATCGTACGAGTGACCATGGTGTTGAGATAAAATAAGTCAATCAGTTCCAACTTACCCGACGTAGAAGGGGTAATATTATGCCTACCGACGAAGAAGGGATTCATTGGAGTTTGACCTATAAAGACTGTTCTCAATTTTTGTTTATACGAGGAAGATCCCATCAACTTAGTTTTAATTCATTTTAAGTGAACGAATAACTAGCATTACGTGAATGAATTAACTTAGGTGATGGCTTAAACTTGATCGTGTGACATAAGAATGTCATAGAAAACTAACGCGTGACCTCTATATGAGTCAGTTTTCATGCAATTATTAGGTGGTTTGGTTTTTAGGCGGAAAATTATGCAATCTATCGTTACGATAAAATAAATAAAAGAATGCAAAACGTAAATAAAAAATTCCTAGTGTCGCCTATCCTAGTAAAAAGAACATAATACAACTTTGGAATCCACCGTTGGACCCGAGAAGCTTGTCTTGATGTTCCATCTTTTTCATGTAGCGGGAGTGAGCATCCGATTCTCCATCTTTGGTCTTCTCAAAATTACAATTAAAATTACAAAATATAAACCTATTTACATTCTAAATAAAAACTGTAATTATAAAAGAAAAACCAAAACGGAGATGCGAGATCTCAAAATACAACCAAGACCGTGTTCCATCATTACGGTAACACGTCCTCCTAAGGCCACACTAAGTTACAATCGATTGTAAAAATTAAATACGTAATTAAAAGCATTCAAAACATTCAAAATAACGATAAATAAAATGCATCAACTAAAACAAATTTATTCGTGACATAATTCCGTAATTATGTTAAATTTATCCAAACCACCTTTAATGATTAAAATTATGTGACAAACCGCTTTAATCAACTTAATTTTAATCCGTGATAATCCGTTACTTTAAATCGTTTTAAAATAACTAAATGGTACGTGAGTGAACCGTTTCACTATCAAGCGAGTGTACAATATCCGTATAAAGTACATTTTATGGCCAAAATAAAATTTAAAACAAAAGAAATAAATTTTAACGCTGCCAAAAACGAAATCCCTCGATCCAGGGACAAAAGTTCTCGATCGAGGACAAAAAGGGCTCGATCGAATGATGCTGCCATTCGATCGAGAGGTTTGCCAAACAGGAAGTACTCGATCGACAGAACTCGTGGTCGATCGAGGACTTATATTAGCAATACTGCTCGATCGAGTACGAGGACTTCTCGATCGAGCAGTGGGGGGTTTTAAAACAGGTCAATCGAGTTAAACATGTACTCGATCGAGTAAAAACATGACAGAAAAGTTCTGAAAACTTGAAACCCTCGTGAAAACAGATTTGTCGAAACAAAACCATTTCAAAATTGATCTAATTCGTGTAAAATTAAATCAACAAATTGCAAAACTTTAACATATTGCTATAATGATCGAGTAAAATAACAATATGCAAAACAAATCAGCCGTGTATTACATGGCACGGTTTTCAATGCACAAAAATTCAGCCGTGTAAAAAAATATATATACGCCAGACGGTTTTTATGCAAAAACAAAATCGTTTCAAATCGATTTATGAAAAATCACAATGAAAATTTACGTGGCCTCGCTCTGATACCACTTGAAGGGAAATATCCGTAAAATTCCCTTAAATTTTAAGGATTATAACGCAAATTTACATGTGAAATTTATTGTCATAAACGAAAAACAACAATGAAACGATAAAGCATTAGAAATAACCTTGGGTCCTTTGAGATGCGGCCGAAGAACATAAATCAAAGTAGATTTCCTCCTAATATTTGCACCCAAGACCGTCTGAGACTATGCCCTTGTGCTAGAAATGTATTCTCTAATTGCCTTGCAATATTGAGAGAATTGTTGTGAATTTTACGATGTGAGATCTAGAAATTTCAGAGGAAAAGTGCCTCCAAAACCCTAATATTTTTGCAAATGAAAAATCCTTAGGTTACAAAAGATAGAGAGCTCTCTTTTGTTTGCTTCATTCGGCCAAAACCGTGAGCCTCTATGGGAAGTGGGCTTCCACTTCCTTTTAATTTTAACTCGTGGTCTGGCTCGTAAAATGCTAAATGTATATGATGCGGTTTTATTATAAATCGTCATCGGTTATCGGTTATTAATATATCGACTAATAACACGGATTAGTTGAAATATTAATACATGTCCGACAAAGACAATATTGTATAATTAATTAATTCAATATACATTAATTAAATATAAATCGTTTATATTCAATTTACGAATTAACTGCTTAATTCGTCTTAGCCATTATTATTTAATCCGTATTAAATAATCATCTCAACATCGCGTTTGACTAATTGTTTAGTCAATAACTCCGACTAACTGCTTAGTCAACTTTGGCATCAACATGACTGTATTTTCATACCGTCACATCTCTCAAACGTATCCTATAGGTGTGACTTTTAGGGACCAGTTGATCACCGCCATCTTGTAGACACCTCGTTTCTGCACCTCCCGCAAACCACCCGGTGATGATTGGGCCGCATGTTTGATTCGCGGAACGATTTGTGACAGTTCGTAAGTTTATCGTCAAGTGATTGCTCAAATATTAATGTCGACCTCTTAGTTGTCATCTACGTCCGGATACGGTCGTTTTGGCGATAATTAGAGTACATTGAGTCGGGTCAAAAACCGTCTCCATTTTTCGATAGCTGTTAAATCCCGAGTCAGAATGTTCTGGAATGTTCCGGATATTTCTATTCCATATTTCACAAATTTTATCTTTTGGCAAATAATATCCCGTAATATTCACAAGATTATCGAATTATTTCCGTCCTACCATAACTCAAACGCGGAAATCTTTCTTCAGCAGGAGGAAACCTCCTGGGAATAGATGCAGCAGGTGCTGCGCCTCTTCCAAGGGACGCAGTGGCTGCTGCGCCTCTTCCCAGGCCCTTCTTTGCATGATTTACGTATCTTTTTTATATCTTTCCGAGATTCACTTCCAAAGAGTCTCCGAAACCCTATTCCTTCACGTGATTAGTATAAATAGGAGCCTTCGTTCCTCATATTTCTCACGCGAGTGTCCGCCCTTCTCTTCTCCCTTTGCATTCTAGACTTCGTTCTTACTAATTGGCGCCTACGTGCTTGGACTTCCCACCACGTAAGCTCGGATCTTTCCGGGTACCAACCTCTCCGTTGCATGACCGACCAATTTGACCAACTACACTCAATCAATCTTAATTTAATCAATCGTTTTCCTCTTACGAGGGCACTCTCTTTGCATTCGCGTCGAGCATTCACCAGTCGATACTTAGTTCATCTCGTTCCGTCAACATGTAAGTCTGAGGGTGTATAATTCTCTTTATTTATTGTATTTACTTTATCGTATCAATTGTAAGGTTTATGTCGAAAACATCTAATTAAAACCGATTTCTAAAAACCCTTCTTTAAAACCTGTTTTTGCGGATTTCCAGTAGACAGACGTCGAGAAAAGACGCAGCAACTGCTGCGCCTCTTCGTGAGGCTGCCGCAGTTCCTGCTTCTTTTCTTCTTCTTCATCCTCTGTAATTCGTTTCCTGTTTTATTCGTTTTCGTTTGTTTTCTTCAATTCTTCGTTCACAGTAGTTTAATAATCACATGTATATTTTGATCATCACTCATTAATTCGTATGTTTTAATTGTCATAAATCCGTCTTAAATCTCAAGTAATCAATATTTGCGGGTTTTCGTCATTAATATTCAATCCGAGTTTTAGAGATTCAATTTCGTCAATATTGAGTTTCTGGAATTTATCTTTGGTATATTTGCATCCATATTCATTGTTAATTCGTCATCATTCATTATGTTTAGCCTAATTAATTTGTTTAGTTAGTTTGTTAATTCGTTAATTAATCTTGTATCATGTAATTAATTCGTTTGCATCCGTCTCATTCATATTTTACTGCTTTTATGACCCCTTCATATGTAAATAATCCATTAAATCACTTTCATCCGAGTAATATCATCAATCGATCCATTAAAATTTACCAATAAACATTAACGATTTGCAGTTCCGGCTTCACAGCCAGAACTCACCCTTGGAACAGACGCAGCATCTGCTGCGCCTCTTCCAGAGGGCGCAGTTCTGCTGCGCCTGTTCCAGGTTGAGCTCTGTCTCTGAATTCCGTTTCTGCTTTGACCTAGTTTGCTTAGTCTACGTATTAACTAACTATTATTCGTAATATCACGCTGATTTCTGTTCGTTTATTTATTTCTTTTATTTCTTTTATTCGTTTTTCTCAAATTATCCGTTTTAAAGGTATTTTCGACATAAATCGCCTATTCCGTTGTAATTATTGTAATTTTCATTATTGTAATCTTTATCGTTTTATTCCTTGTATGTTTTCACATGTAAATGGACATTAAATCCTACTTCGACCCAATTGTATGCCTAATTACTTGTCTACCGACTTAGTTAATTCTTCACATGTTAGGATTAATCTATGGATGTTGCATTGCATGCATATAGCCGACGATATATCAAGTACGAATAACTTCCCTAATCATTAGTAGAGGCCGCTATCGAGGCGGGCGGGATTAGGTGTTCGATCAAAAGAGCTTCCTAATACGTACCCTCACCCCTTACTCCAGATCTCTGTGAGCACCCGTGTTCATTGGCATCCACGAGAGTCATTCTAGACATAGAATGCTAAGGGTAACGATTGCTTAGTGTTCATGTCACTACTTTGTGTCTTGACATGGCACGAGGTATTCGAACGGTTCCAATTTCCCATAAAAATTGGTGGCGACTCCATACAAAATGCAAACGCTTGTCCCCGTTTCTCACCAAGCGCCCCCGTGGGCCGCCCGCTGTCCACACATCTGTATGACAATAACGTCAAACTTATCTAGCAAGCCAACCGTTATTGATAAGCGTGGACCAACTGATTATGATACAAAAGTATACCCTTTAATCCTTTTAGAGATTTATAAGTCCTTGCACTAACTGTAAAGGACACCAGCCCCAACACGTGATTTGTACACCACATAATTTCTTAACTCTATTAAGTGCTCGGGGCTTCCAAATCACGAATTAAAGCTGAAGGTTGGTGCTATAGTTATGCTTCTTCGAAACATTGACCAATCTCGCGGATTGTGCAATGGCACTCGGACCGATAAAGTGATGATTTGGGATCACGTGTGATTAGAGCAACAGTTTTATCGGGTAGTCATAAGGGCGATAAAGTGCATATTGCCCGTATTACACTTACTCCATCTGATTCCAGTAAGTTCCCGGTATAGTTTGACAGAAGACAATTCCCTGTTGCGGTGTGTTTTACAATGACGATAAATAAGAGCCAAGGACAGTCACTAGCACATGTTGGGCTTTATCTTCCAAGGTCGGTGTTTACGCATGGTCAACTCTATGTCGCTATTTCAAGAGTGACAAGCAAAAAGGGATTGAAGGTTCTGATTTGCGATAATGATAAACGCGTGTCCAATAGAACAAACAACGTAGTATATAAAGAAGTTTTTGAGAAGCTATAGTTCAATTAACTTATGATTGTACCCCGTAACAGTTTTTGTTGTACTTATTTCTTTGCAATTTGTCTACTTTTGTTAACTCTTATAATTTTGAGATTTTTTTTCTGTTATTCTAGAATTCCAAAATTAATACTACCATGAAAGAGCATCTCCTATTAACAACCCTACTTCTCAACCCTAAACGACAATCCCGTGCAATTTACACGGGCATAAAACTAGTAATTTTTTTTTTATCACCAACTATCTTTGTAGGCACTCTTGTGCAAGTATGTATACTTTTGAGCTAACTCTGATCCATTTTTATGTCTTAGTGCCTGGCGATTCCTATTGGACTTCTTCCAACTTTCTGCAAGGTCAAGCAGTTGACTTTAATTGTTATAGGTCATACCGAGTTTGACCTTGTCGTCATACGTCACTTTCTCAAGGCATGCCCAGCGCTGCAGGAATTCACGCTGGAGGTTATGTTTGTTTCACTTGCAAGTTATTCACGTTTTATTTACATGTTTTGATTTGTCTCACTTTTTTAAGATGTTTTCCTTTTTTTATCTTTATATCAGTAGGGATGTTATTGGGGCGGGGCGGTGGTGGATATAGGCTCCCCCGTACCCGTACCCACCAAGAAAAACTCGTACCCATCCCCGCCCCACAACCCGTGGCGGGTACAAGTTTCCAAAACCATCCCCGCCTCAACGGGTGGAAGTATAAAACCGTACCCGCCCCGCTTACCCATTAACCCGTTACACCATAATTTTGTTCTATAATATTAGAAATAGAGAGGGAGGAAAACATAAAGGGAATCGTGTTATTGATAATATTTCGTGTCTGAAACCGTTACAATGATAACGCATTTATACTAGTCTAAAGATCCGAAGATAATAATCGTATCTTCTAATATTAGTAGCATAATATACTTTATTCTATAATATTATATTATTCTGATTACGGTATATTACAATATACCGTAATATCTTCAACATCCCCCCTCAAACCCATGGTAATTTGTAAGAATTTCCATGGGTTTGCCAAACAAGGAAAGAAGAAAAAAATCCATTTCTTCTACCTTTAATCTTCAATCTTCGATCATCGGTGTACGGGAACGTCGTAACTTTTCGGACCCGTAGAAATTCGAACAAAACGAGAACGTCGATTTTTTCGAACTCGTTGAAATTTCGAGATCAGGAGCGTCGCAACTTTTCGAACCTGTCAAAAAATAATCGGCGGACGGGAACGTCGTAGTTTTTCGGACCCGTCGAAATTATAATGAAACGAGAACGTCGATTTTTTTCGAACTCGTTGAAATATCGTTGTCAGGAACGCCGCAGTTTTTCGAACCTGACAAAAGTCGTCAATCGAAAGAGAACACCATTTTTTTTTTTCGAACTCCGACAAAATTTCAATTTAACAAGTAAACGAATCTCGTCAAAGAAAACAATTGCCAAAATGGACGTCCTCCACTTTGCTCTAATCAAGTAATCATTATGTATCGCATGGAAGGGAAGTTTGGATCAAAATTCTTTTTTTTTTTTTTTTTTTTTTGATTACTAAAACTTACGAAGTAAATATTATTACACGAAATCCCGCCGGTGGGTGTTATACATTAATCATAACCCACCGGCAGGCAGCGGAATTCTGTGTTTTTAGGCCTCAAGAGCGTGAGGCTCTGATACCATATTAGAAATAGAGAGGGAGGAAAACATAAAGGGAATCGTGTTATTGATAATATTTCGTGTCTGAAACCGTTACAATGATAACGCATTTATACTAGTCTAAAGATCCGAAGATAATAATCGTATCTTCTAATATTAGTAGCATAATATACTTTATTCTATAATATTATATTATTCTGATTACGGTATATTACAATATACCGTAATATCTTCAACATATAAATTTTTTCGTAAAAGTTGGTTTAGTCATTATTAATTTCTATTTTTTTTTTAATTTATCTTTATAATTTTATTTTTTCACCAAATAAGTTAGTAAAAAACTTTATAAAATAGTTGTTATTATTAACCTTATATCTTAATTATAACTAAATAAGATTTATAAAATTGTCATAATCCTACTAGTTTTTTTTAATGATTGGCGGGTAGGCGGGTATTAGCTGGGTAAGATACAAAATCCATCCTCGCCCCATGACCCATGGCGGGTACAATTTTCATACCCGCACCCGCCCCACCACCCGCCAAAGCTCTACCCATCCCCACCCCAACTGGGGCGGGTGTGGGGCGGTACCCACTTATACCCGCCCCGCTGACATCCTATTTATATGTTAATGTGTCAACTCATATTAACGGTTTTATATGATTGATTTATGTTGTCTAATCCAAATCATTAGGAGAACAAATCTTTTTTTTTTCTCAAAGTTGTTTATGAAGTGATGTTGATCAATTGTGTTTTAACGATTGTTAACAATTCAAGCTTCACCTTGTACTTTCTTGTAACGGGTTGCAGCATAATAAGTTTCAGTTATTATTATTATTGTAAACGTGCAGATTACATGGCGTAGTGATGAACTGCCGATTACCTTGTACTTTCTTGTAACGGGTTGCTAGCCTTGGTCGCCTTTTTATGTTCACTTTTCCCAACTTATCTACACTACGGGTATTTCATTCCATTTCCTCGCAAAGCATATCATACAGGGATTGTAATTCTACATTTCATCGATGATCAATGGTCCGTTAATTTCGACTAGATGCATGCAATTGCTTTGTTCAACAATCACCCCTTTTAAAGGCCATTTTTATTTCAAGTATTTCTTAGGTAACTTTTTTTCTATCACAATTATAATTTAACACAAAATCTCATTGAAGACGGCAATATCCGTCACAAGCTTGTAACGGATACCATTTCCTCTCACAAACTATCCATGAGAGGTGATTGGGGAAGCATATAGGGTATTAGCCCGTCACAAGCAAGATGCTTTGTATAATTAATGGAGTAATATGGAAAAAATCCTTTAAATTCTATGAGCAGAAGAGTTTATAATTTATTTGCAACATTTGCAAACTGGCAATCAAGAAATTTTAGACGGCGAAGTGAAAGGGTTTCAACTTGATTACTCCGTATTTTATCTGATTAGTTGATAAAACACTTTGAAGGTGCCTTATCAAAACATTTGCAATACGGATTCATATTCGTTTTCAATATCTGGACCCATATTCTCGCCATTTGTTTTCCAATGGTGTGTGATGATCGTCATTGTCTAATCATTTTATTTGAATGTATGTTATTATCCTCATTATCGAATTGATTACTCTCTGGCTCTTCATTGTCAATTATCGTCATGATCTAAGGTACTACTCTTTATCCATGTACAACAAAGTGATAAACGATACACTACGTGCTAATTGGAATAACCTCCACACTATTTAGCGTGTGTTTTTAAGCCTTGGTAAGAGACATACTCTTTTCAAGAGGGTAATATATGAATTTTTTTCTAAAATGGGGTTGAAAACCAAAAAAATTATCAAAATGGGTTGAGTTTCAAAGTAATTACCTAAAATGGGTCCACGTCAGCCCAAAGCTAGCTTCGGATTCAAGTCGCTCTCCCCCTAAGCGATTTGGGCCAAAAACCTCCAAGCCTAAAAATCAATAATATTAACTTGTTGCCCGGGATGTAGTCGCTTACGGGGAGAGCGACTTGAATCCGAAGCTAGCTTCGGTGCTGACGTGGACCCATTTTGGGTAATTACTTTGAAACTGAACACATTTTGATAATTTCTTTGATTTTCAACCCTATTTTAGAAAAAAATTCGTAATATATTGTGGAACACATTTTCCCATTGACAACACTTATATTTGGTAATGTTCCATTTTTATTCACAAGAGTGTAAGTGATACGAAAAAAGATTAGTATGTAGAAGCGAACAAACAGATTTGTCTTTTTTTGATGGTTTTGTGATTAAAATGAAAGAGTAATAAAACAAGAAACAACGAAAACAAAGGGATATAATTCTACGAAAGCCTTATTTCGTATGATTTAGTGAATTGGATTGTAGACCTATTCAATCTAACTCAGGAATTTCGAAATACTTCTCAAAATTATGAAACAAACAACAACCAGTTTGTAATCATTAACTTTTATTAACTTTCTTACCTAAAAATAACATACAACTCTCAATAAATAACTAACGTCTTCTTAACCGACAAGACTCCTAACCTAAGTAAAAGTAATTAAATAATTCTAAACTTAATCTAACAATTCATAACAACTAAATCTGATAGAATGATAAGTTTTTATTAACCTAAACTACTTCCTATAATCCGAACTCAGCTCACCCGTGTTCGATCCCCTCCCCCTACTGAATTTTCTAATATGTCATCATTTCGAATCGTATCAGTACGTGTCTTTTGCATTTTTCTAATCGGATCTGTACGTAAAAGACGTTGTATGTTAATTAACAAGTTTCTTCTTTTGCCATGGTTATTTTGTTTAGCTTAGGATCAATAGGTCGCCCAAAGTTAGAATATGTAATGTAGTGTATATCGTGATACGTTGTTAGTGTGTCATTTTTATTTTGTTTCTCCGTCTGTAATGTTGGAAATAGGGGCTTGTTATGCCTTTGTAGTTTTTCCAATTTGTCCCACATTGGTAGAATGTAGTTGTTGTCATGTGTTTATATATGACCACACTCCTTACCATATCACTAGTGGGTCATGGGAGGCTTTTGTGGAAGCTTTAAGAGTTGCTTAATTCAGCTCGCACACGCGCACGTGCCCGAGCCCGGCTTGGATTCGGGATTTGGCCTGCGGCGAGCTGTGCCTATCTTTTTGGGCCAGAGCTGCGTGTTTTTTGTGTTAGGATAGAGTGAACAGGTAAGAGCCTCTGTGTTAATGACTCTTTAATTGCGTTTGACTGCTGTTAATGCGGAATCAATTTTTTGGCTCCTCACCTGCTAATCTCTCCTATATAAGACCTCCTTCTTCATTCCAGAAAAATAACATAACAACACTCTCTCTTCTTCTCTTCTCCTTTTCTCTATAATTCTGGGTAAAGCAAATTCTGTCGTTCCAATCCTCTCAGTCTCGAGTGGGCGTGCCTGAGTGCAGTAGTGTAAATCCTTGGGGAACTACCGGTCATCTGCTGATCGCCACCACGGTCGTACCGGAAATATAGTTTTCAAGGCAGTGGCTCTCTTACCACGTCACTACAAATCGGTTATCTCTATTCTTTTTTCATTGTTACTGCAATTTACGACTAACAATTTGAAAACTATATTATTGTTGTTGTAACAATGTCGATCATGTCTAAGAATGCTCCTGATTTGTCAAAAGTCGAACCCTTAGATGGTCAGAATTATAAGCGTTGGTCTCAAAAATTACTGATGTTTTTTAAGCAGTTTGAAATTGATTACGTTTTATTTTCTGACCCGCCTACGCCTGTAACCGAAATTGCTGCATCATCTGTTGAGACCACACCTCCTGCAATTTCTATAGTCAAGTCAAATGAAGAGGCTATTAAAAAACATGATAAGGATAATAAAACAGTTAGGTTTCACCTCCTTAATATTATGACTAATACCCTATTTGACTTGTTTATGGTTCATAAATCTGCTAAAACCATATGGGAATTACTTGAGAAAAAATATGGGACTGATGACGCGGGTAAAAAGAAATATATCGTTGGGAAATGGCTTGGGTTACAGATGGTAGATGACAAGCCTATAATGGAACAAGTTCATGTCTATGAGAATTTCTGTGCTGACGTAGTTAATGAAGGGATGAAACTAGATGAGATTTTTCTAACAAATGTGTTACTGGAAAAATTCCCCCCTTCCTGATCTGACTATAGAAACCATCTGAAACATAAGAAAAAAGACCTTTCTCTCCAAGAATTAGTGAGTCACATGAGGATCGAGGAGGAAAATCGTCTCAAAGACTAAATTCTTCTAATGCTTCTGTCAAGGCTAATCTGGTTGAGTCGAGTGGTCCGTCCAATGTTGAGAAATTCAAGGGTAAGGGTGAGGCCAGGGTTGGTCAGGGGAAGAACCAGGGTCCTGCTAAGAAAAATGTTCCAGGGAAGCATACCAAACCAGTTGTTAAGATTCAGAAACCAAAAGGGCCAATTGTTTGCTATGTCTGTGGAAAAGCTGGTCACAAAGCCTACCAATGCTCCGAAAAGAAATCTGCTGAAGCCAATGCTATGACTGATGACATCATTGCTGTTGTGGTTGTGGAAGCCAATGTGGTGGGTAATGTTGCTGAATGGGTCTTGGACACTGGCGCTTCTAGACACCTCTGTGCTGATAAGGGGTTATTTGCTGAGTTCGAGGAGGTAGCTGATGGGGAATACGTTTTCATGGGTAACTCTTCATCCGCACCGATCAAAGGCAAAGGCAAGATCTTTCTCAAACTCACCTCGGGGAAAACACTTGCTCTAAATAATGTTTTGTATGTACCCTCGTTACGTCGAAACCTTGTGTCTGGTGTCTTATTAAACAAAGCTGGGTTGAAACTTGTTTTTGAGGCTGACAAGGTGGTAATGTCGCGTAATGGGGAATTTGTGGGCAAGGGTTATCTTTCTGGGGGTCTTTTTGTATTGAACACTGATTCAGTTTCTAATAATATTGCTTCTACTTCTGCTTATATCGCTGAGTCTATTGATGTTTGGCATGATAGATTAGGTCATGTGAATGTTGACTACATTAAAAAACTTAGAACTATGAGTTTAATTCCAAGTTTGTCGAGTCAAGAATTCTCTAAATGTGCTAGCTGTGTTGAGGCTAAATTCACAAAGAAACCTAGTAAACCAGTTACCACTAGGAAAACGAGTCTTCTTGAGTTAATTCACACCGACCTAGCTGACTTCAAAAATGTTGCAAGTAGTGTAACATTCTGTTTTGATGATTGATCTTATTTTGTGGATTGTCTTGGTATTGAGGTTCTAGTGAGTGTTATGGAAGTGAGACAAGGTTGGCAACATTATTTTATGGTTATTCAATAATATTATGGAGTCAATATCGAGAGGATATGTTATCTAGTAAGCGTGGTTGGTGGAGTTAGTGTTAGGTGTTCATGTTTTATAGGTCGGGTTGGAACTTCGGGGACGAAGTTATTTTTAAGGAGGGAAGACTGTAATACTACGGATTTTATAGGCTGGTACTCGACCGAGTACGGCCTACTCGGTCGAGTAAAGTGTGTCGTGGTCCCTGTTTGGCTACTGCCTAGGAATACTCGGCCGAGCATGTGGAATACTCGACCGAGTAGAGGGTACTCGGCCGAGTATACTTTATACTCGACCGAGTATCCGGTCTGTCGAGTGTTTTTCCGCGGTTTGATTAGGAAATGATTAGGGCATTATATATATTACGCTAGACGGTTTCTAATTACGCTTTACAAACCTAAAAACATTCTACGACGCCATAATCATCTCTGAATCTCTCCTTGTGTGTGGGTGATCATATCAATTGCATTCATTCCTTTTGATTCATCGTCGGTAAGTCCCCATCTTCATATTCACTGAGTTATATTTTAGGGTTTGTTCTTGATTATGAATTGGGGGAAATGGGTGTTTTGCAGTTAGTGATTGTATTATGTGATAGTTGGTGTAGGTGACGATGTGGTATTTGTTATGCATTTGTATAGTTGATTGCAGCGTAAGCGGATTGCGAAAAGGTAGGGTTTCCCTACTCAGTTACTGTTAATTGATTTAAGACTGTGCTTGTGTTGTAATTGTTGTTATCTGCTGATCATCGGAGTATGGGGGTTGTGATGGCGGTGGTGATGTGGTTGTGTTGTGACGGTTGTGGAGTTGTGACAGCTGTGATGCTGTGGTGTTGTGTGATTATGGTGGAGTCACTTGCGGGAGTGGCTTCACAACCTAGTTCACCCTTCGTGGAACCCGTCACGGGAGGGGATGTGCACATTAAGGGACATGGATTGTTAATCGCTCGTTGATGAGTTCGACTAGGTGGGGATGGGCTGCGGTCACCCACTGGCGGCGAGGATTACCTGTTGCGATGGGTAATCTGGCGGGGCTACACACTTCAGTGTTTAGTCGGTTACTGTGTGAGATCGGGAGACCGAGGACGGAGGATGATCAGCCGGTTACATTGTTTGTTTGTCTTATCTTGATTGAACGGTACTGACCCGTTGTTGTTGTTGTTTTGTAAAACCTACGGTGATCCATTCGGGGATGGTGAGCAGATTATGACAGGTAATGCAGATGTTTAGCTATGGGACAATCATGGGGAGTCATCACTCGAGTCTAGCTTCCGCCGTCAAGAGACTTAGCTTGCATTATTTGTAGTTGTTAAACCTTTCACAGTTATACTTTGGTTTGGTTTTGGAAACATGTAATCACTAACTCTTTATACTTTAATAAAGGTTGTTTGGAATTGGTAACTTTGATATGCTAACCTCGGGAAACCGAGATGGTAACAGTCTTTCATACTGGGGTAGTCCTTGGTAAGGTACCTTGGTATGAGGGGGTGTTACAAGTAGAGGTGGCAAAAATTATTATGTCACTTTTATAGACGATTGTTCAAGGTACACCCGTGTTTATTTGCTTACGACAAAAGATGAAGCAGAACATTCGTTTATAAGTTTTAAGAATGAAGTCGAAAACCAACTTGACAGGAAAATCAAAAGGGTAAGGTCTGACAGAGGAGGCGAGTATAAATCAAACTATTTAGCCGAGTTTTGTGAGAAAAACGGTCTAATACATGAGACTAGTCCACCTTACTTACCTCAATCCAATGGAGTAGCTGAACGGAAAAATAGAACTTTAAAAGAAATGATGAATGCTATGCTTTTAAGTTCTGGCCTATCTGACGATATGTGGGGGGAAGCAATTCTATCGGCTTGTCATATTCTTAACCGTGTACTTCATAAGAAACTAGACAAGACATCCTACGAGATTTGGAAGGGCTATCCTCCTAACCTGAGCTTCCTTAGGTTATGGGGGTGTTTGGCTAAAGTGGGTTTGCCTGACTTTAGGAGACCTACAGTTGGACCGAAAACCTATGATTGTGTTTTTATTAGTTATGCTCAAAATAGTTCTGCATATAGATTCATGTCTTTGAATGATCGTTCTATATCTGAACCTAGAGATGCTGTGTTTTTTTAGCATGTTTTTCCATTACAGAAGAATGTTGATTCATCTCCAAGTTTACCTGTTGCATCTGTTGATATCTCTTCACATGCCAGTAGTAGCACTTCTATTAATCATGTTGTTGAACCTAGAAGGACTAAGAGACCTAGATGTCCTAAAAACTTTGGACCTGATTTTGTTTCAACTTTGTTGTCTGAACATGGTTACACTGTTTGTGCTAGTGACGAGTTTGTTTCAGCATTTTTAATAGAAGATGATCCAAAAACGTATAATGAATCTATGAAATCCATTGATGCTAAATTTTGGAAAGATGCTATTAAAAGTGAGCTTGATTCTATGGTGTCTAATCAGACTTGGGAGTTGACTGATTTACCTAAAGGTAGTAAGCCCATTACGAGTAAATGGATTTTCAAAAAGAAAATGAGACCTGACGGTACAATAGAAAGATTCAAAGCTAGACTTGTGGTTAGAGGTTTACACAAAAATAAAGATATTGATGATTTTGATACTTATTCACCTGTGACCAAAATACCGACTATTAGAACTCTTGTCGCCTTAGCTGCTATTCATAACCTTTTTATACATCAGATGGATGTCAAAATTGCTTTTTTGAATGGTGAGCTAAGGGAAGATATTTATATGTCGCAACCTGAAGGGTTTGTGGTAGAGGGTCAAGAGAATAAGGTGTGTAAACTGAATAAATTACTATATGGTCTAAAACAAGCACCTAAACAGCGGTATGAGAAATTTTACAACACTTTGGTAAGTAATGGCTTTCTAGTAAACAATTCTGATTCATGTGTTTATTCAAAAGTAATAGAATCAGATTGTGTGCTTATATGCCTTTATGTTAATGACATGTTAATACTTGGTAATAATTTGGAGGTAATAATTAAAACCAAAGAATTTTTGTCATCACAATTTGAGATGGAGGACTTAGGAGAAGCTGATGTAATCCTAGGAGTTAAGGTTATTCGAAACACTAAAGGAATTTCTTTAAGTCAATCTCATTATATGGAAAAAGTTTTGAAAAAGTTTAACTGCTTTGATGATGTGCCTGCTAGGACACCCTACAATGCTAGTATACACTTATGTAAGAACTTGGGTAAGAGTGTATCCCAAGAAGAGTATGCTAAAATCCTAGGTAGTGTGATGTTTCTTATGAACTGTACTCGACCAGATATTGCCTATACAGTTAGTCGACTAAGTCGTTACACACATAACCCTAGTAGTGAACATTGGAATGCTCTTCGTCGTTTACTAAAATACCTAAAAGGAACAGTTGACCTTTGCTTGCATTATAGTAAATTTCCTGCTGTATTAGAAGGATATTGTGATGCAAATTGGGTTTCAGGTAACGATGAGATCTGTTCTACTAGTGGTTATGTCTTCACCATGGGTGGAGGTGCCATATCGTGGAAGTCTACTAAACAGACTTGTATTGCACGCTCTACCATAGAGTCGGAGTTCATAGCTCTTGAGTTGGCAGGACAAGAGGCTGATTGGTTGAAAAACCTGTTGGCAGATGTACCAGTGTGGGGGGGACAAAATATCCCGGTCTCCTTACACTATGACTCACAAGCAGCTATTGGTGCTACTAAGAATAGTGTCTATAATGCTAAGAAATGACACATTCGAATCAGGCACGCTGCAGTTAGACAACTCCTTGATAATGGAGTAATCGCTTTGGACTATGTGAAGTCCAAAAGCAATTTGGTTGATCCCTTTACTAAGGGATTGACTAGGAGACTAGTCGTTGAAACGTCGAGGGGAATGGGACTTAAGTCCTTAAGTCAAGAGTGACTAGGCCTAAAGTTTCTATTCCTATTGCGTTATATGATTCACAAAGCCTTAACTTGTGGTGCTTTTGAGACGCACTTGATAAATCATACACAAAGGTTGGACTTATGTCCTTAATGGCTCATGCAAGAAGTGCTATTGAGAAGCACTTGAGCCACCTACGTAGGTGTGTTGATCATAAAGACTATGAGAAGTCTTGTGAACACATCTATTAGTACCGAGGTAAATGCAATGCTCTAAAAGAGCGCGTTGCACTTTGAAATCGCGGAACGATCACAATTCTGAAGGTATGATATGTGTTGTGGGGGGTATCGGCCGAAGCTCCGCTAGGAATTCAAATCGCAAGATATTCTCTCGCTGTAAGTAAGTTGTTTCCTCATCTCACTAAAGTGTCAATTCAAATCGAAAGATATTGATACCTAAGTATCCAATCCTTCCTTTACCCAGGAATTTCTTTCTCTATCTCTGTCGCCCCTAGTGGGGGATAGTTGGAAATAGGGGCTTGTTATGCCTTTGTAGTTTTTCCAGTTTGTCCCACATTGGTAGAATGTAGTTTTTGTCATGTGTTTATATATGACCACACTCCTTACCATACCACTAGTGGGTCATGGGAGGCTTTTGTGGAAGCTTTGCGAGGTGCTTAATTCAGCTCGCACACGCGCGCATGCCCGAGCCCGGCCTGGATTCGTGATTCGGGATTTGGGATTTGGCCTGCGGCGGGCTGTGCCTATCTTTTTGGGCTAGAGCTGTGTGTTTTTAGGTTAGGATGGAGTGACCAGGTTCATACATAGGAAACACAGTCTCTACAATTAAGAATCATATCATCTGTGTTAATGATTCTTTAATTGCGTTTGACTGCTGTTAATGCGGAATCAATTTTTTGGCTCCTCACCTGCTAATATCTCCTATATAAGACCTCCTTCTTCATTCCAGAAAAATAACACAATAACACTCTCTCTTCTTCTCTTCTTCTTTTCTCTATAATTCTGGGTAAAGCAAATTCTGTCGTTCCAATGCTCTCAGCCTTGAGTGGGCGTACCTGAGTGCAGTAGTGTAAATCCTTGGGGAACTACCGGTCATCTGATGATCGCCACCACGGTCGTACCGGAAATATAGTTTTCAAGGCAGTGGCTCTCTTACCACGTCACTACAAATCGGTTATCTCTATTCTTTTTCATTGTTACTGCATTTTACGACTAACATGTAATATACTCCGAAGTTTTCTACTTTTGTTCATGTAGGATAAGTTTGATCAAAGTGGTTTCCTATGGCTGACCCTGTGTCATTGTGGACAGCGGAGGGCCCACGGGGGCGCTTGGGAGAGAGGAGAAACAAGCGTTTGCATTTTTGTTGGAGTCGCCACCAATTTTTATGGGAAATCAGAACCGTTCGAATACCTCGTGTCATGTCAAGACACAAAGTAGAGACATGAACACTAAGCAATTGTTACCCTTAGCATTTTATGTCTAGAATGACTCTCGTGGATGCCAATGAACACGGGTGTTCACGGAGATCTGGAGTAAGGGGTGAGGGTACGTATTAGGAAGCTCTTTTGATTGAACACCTAATCCCGCCCGCCTCGATAGCGGCCTCTACTAATGATTAGGGAAGTTATTAGTACTCGATATATCGTCGATGGTATGCATGCAATGCAACATCCAAGTTTTAATCCTAGCATGTGAGAATTAATACTAAGTCGGTGAACAATCAATTTAGCATACAATTAAGGTCGAAGTAGGATTTAATGCTCAATTACATGTGAGAACATTCAAATGATACAAGAAATAATGATAAATACAATAAAAGAAAATTACAATAAAAGAATTACAATAATTACATTGGATTAGGCGATTTATGTCGAAAATACCTTTAAAACGGATGTTTTGAGAAAAAGAATAAAATTACGAACAGATCAGAAGGTGATAATACGATTAGTAGTTAATTATACGTGAGCTAATTAAACTAAGTCAAGGCAACCACGGAGTTCAGGGACAGAATTCAACCCGGAACAGGCGCAGCAGAGCTGCGTCCTTTGGAATAGGCGCAGCAGACGCTGCGTCTGTTCCTGACCTGAATTCTGGCTGTGAAGCCGGAATTGCGTGTTGTTAATGCTCATTGGTGAATTTGACGATGGATTAATTTATTTACTCGGATGAAAGTGATTAGTAGGTCAATTACATGCGATTAATGGGTCATGAAAACGATAAAACATGGATGAGACGGAGATAAGGCGGGTTAATTACATGATTAATGATTGATTAGTGACATGGGTGAACAAAATAGGTTAAATATGACAAATTAATAACGAATTAATGATGAACATGCGATGAATGTGACAAAAGACAGATTAAAATATATCAAAGACGAATTCCAGAAACTCAATATGAACAAATCGAACTTCTACAACCCGGATTGAGTTTAATGACGAAAACCCGCAAATATGAGATTATAAGGGATTTAAGTCGGATTTAATGACGAATTAAACGTGTTAATGATGACGAATAATATACATGTCAAATATTAGACTATTATAACGAAGAATTAACAATCAAACGAATAAACAAATAAGAATTTGACGAATTACAGAGGACGAAGGAAGAAGAAAGGAAGCAGGAACTGCGGCAGCCTCATGAAGAGGCGCAGCAGTGCTCGCGCTCCTTCAAGAGGCGCAGCGATTCTTTGCGTCCTTTCTCGACGGTCAGTCTTCTGGAAATCCGTAAAAAAGAGGTTTTAAAGCACGGTTTAGAAATCGGTTTTAAGAGGTATTTTCGACATAAACCTTACAATTGTGATACAATAATTAAAATACAATAAATAAAAGAGAGATTTACACCCTCAGACTTACATGTTGACGAAACGAGAAGGACTAAGATATCGATTAGTGATGCTCAACGCGAATGTAAAGAAAGTGCCCTCGTAAGAGGAAAACGATTAGATTAATTAAGTTGATTGATTGTGGAGTTGGTCAAGTTGGTCGGTCATGCAAACGAGGCTGGTACTCAGAAGGATCCGAGCTTACGTGGTTGAAAGATCAAGCACGTAGACGCCAAAAAGTAAGAACAAAAGTCTAGAATGCAAAGGGAGAAGAGAAGGGCGGACACTCGCGTGAGAAATATGAGGAGCAAAGGCTCCTATTTATACTAATCACGTGGAGGAAATAGGGTTTCGGAGACTCTTTGGAAGTGAATCTCGGAAAGATATGAAAAAGATACGAAAATTACGCAGAATAGGACCTGGGAAGAGGCGCAGCAAGCACTGCGTCTCTTGGAAGAGGCGCAAAGACTGCTGCGTCTTTCCTAGTGGTTTCCTCCTGTGGAAGAAAGATTTCCGTGTTTGAGTTATGGAAGGACGGAATAATTTGGTTTTCCTTAATACTTTATATGAATATTACGGGAAATTGTTTGCCAAAAGATCAAGATTGTGAAATATTTATAAAATATGGAATAGAAATATCCGGAACATTCCAGAACATTCCGACTCGGGATTGAACGATCATCAGAAAATGGAGACGGTTTTAGGCTCGGACTCCAAATGTACTCTAATTACTGTCAAAACGACCGTATCGGCACGTAGATGACAACTAAGAGGTAGACATTAATATTTGAGCAATCACTCGACGATAAACTTATGAATTGTCACAAATCGTTCCGCGTACCAAACATGCGGCCCAATCATCACCGGGTGGTTTGCGAGATGTGCAGAAATGAGGTATCTACAGTCATTCAGACTCTTCGCATCGTGTCTAACATGCATCAGGTTATAAACCAAAAATTCGGAGCACAACATTACATACTATTTCTCACTTTGAAGTACAGGTTTGTAATGAAAGTGTTCTACTCAATTGCTAGCTTTACTGGCACCCATTCTTTGAGCAATTAGCTTTACTTTTTAGAAAAATCTTAAGAAATACTTGTGTACTACTAAGGGGAAATTTGTAGGACTTATAGTTAAGAATTAAGGACTAGTATCAACTTTGTTTAATTGTTTTATCAATTATTCTATTTCTTAGATTGTTTTTTCTTGGAATTAATATTAAAACTACTGCCTGCCTATTTGATTGTTTTTTTATCCTCAAGTTAGTTAGTACGAAGTACAATAGTATTTTCAAACTGTGCTATACAATAGAAAATCAATTTCCTTTTGACATGATAATCATTCAAGAGACGAAGGATTTTATTAGCGTCTATGGTTTTTTTTAGCTTACCCAACTTATGGTCATTTTTAAGTTCTATATCCGGTGTTAATTTTGTAGCTTTAAATATGTAATATGAGCGCCTTGACTCTTGCTATAAAGTTGTTATATTTAAATGGATTATTTCATGGGAATAATCCATCCTATGGGTGCCCTGCAAATAACACTCCATCCTATTCATAATTCCAATTAAATCCATCCTATTCACTATTCTTCCCATAATACTCTCAGGAGACCGGCAACCTAAACAACAAGTCACCCTTGTTATTTTTAGGTTATAAGCATTGAAGTGTGTTCGACACACTTTAAATACACCAAACACCCTTCTCTCGCACCTTTTTTTTCCATCACAAGATACTGATTTCCTTGCATTATTCACGACGAAGATGATAACACCAATGATTTTCGCCTAACAACTTTTTTCTTCTTAGTAACTCTACTACTCGTATTAACATTTGAATTTAAAACAAGAATTTGGCCTAGCCGCCTGTTCTTGAACTTCCAGTTTCAATCTATCAAATGTCCGTTCTTCGTCCTCGGTAGGAGCAGGCAAAAAGGGGTGAACGATGCAATGACAACAACCGTTCGGGCAAGGGCAAGCAATTTCGTTGTTTGAGGAATTGTCTTCTGCTTTAGAGTTGGGGAAACCGCGGCTTAAACCATTAGGTGTAGGCTCTTTCCAGAGGTGGAAGTTTGATAAGCCAATAAAGAAGAGAACAAAAGCCCAACAATCTTATGTTGAACCAACCCACGTACCTTCCATTTTCCTTTAAATTCACCAACCCAACAACAAAGACACAATTTAATTCAATTTTCTTCACTGAGGTATTTAAACAAACACATGGTATACATAACCAAAACTCCACAAAAATTTACCTCAAAACACTGTAAATCAAAATTCTGGGATGAATCTAGGTGCAGATATGTGAGAATAAGTGTGAAAAACGAGATGGGTATGTTGGAAAGTATGAAAGTTGAGAGATTTTTGAGTTTTTTTTGGATAAATATGATAATGAAGGGGAAAAGTTTCTGTGTGTTGTGTGTGTTATAAACAAAGGAAGAAGGTGCAAAACTAGGGCCCATGGTATTAAGAGATGTCTAACTTCAACTCACTTAAAATTACAGAAGAACAAGGGAGAAGAAGAAGCAAGAGAACACAAAAGTTGAATAAATATAGGGATGTATAAAGGAGAAAGATTGTTAGTCGAAAATACTTAAATAAAGGAGAAAGAATGTTACCTTAAGTAACCGGTCATAAGTATAAGTGAGTTTGTTATGTGAAGAATGATCGATAGGATGGATTTAATTGGAATTACTGATAGGATGGAGTGTTATTTGCAGGGCACCCATAGGATGGATTATTCCCATGAAATAATCCTATTTAAATTGTAGTGTCATCAAGTTTCAAGTGAAAGAATGCATTAAATATGAAAGTGAAGTTTGGCAAGGGCCTTAAATTGGCTCATTCGCAAGGTGGCCTTTTAGCTCCCGTAACACCTCCTTCTTACCCGTCTAAAGTAATTAGGGAATGTTACCACACCATAAACAAATGAATAAAGTGAATTCGATTTGAGCATGAAGTACTCAACAACCCTCATGCCGAGGTGGACAGGGGACGATAGGTACCGGCCAAGATCGAGACAGAAATGCCAAACGCACGTCTTTATACTAGCCAAACTTTTATTAGAGTAAATTACTAAGGGGTCGTTTGGTTCGCTGCTTAGGAATGGAATGGATTGAAATGAGAAATCATAGAAGTATGATATAGGACAAAGGAGAACCCACCCCAAAAGCTAGCTCAAAGGGTGGTAGAGCCCTTATCCTATATAAACCCCACATCAACCCCCCATTTGATCGATGTGGGACTCATGTCCCATACCATGCAATGGCACAGTCCTGTAACAAAATATGGGGTTCCAACTTCATACCTTTCAAAACTTGTTTGGTTCATTGTAAAAATAAACATAAAGGTACGGAGTTTGAATCTATGGGAAATGGGTCGGTATGGGATTAAAAGGGGTTGGTATGGAGTTAAAATCCATTGGGTATCTAACTCAATTCCAAAATGCTTCAACCAAACGTTGGAATTGATCAAATCCATTCCAATCCATTCCAATAATGCTAACCAAACACCCCCTAAATTCCATACATTCAAACTTGTCCAAAAGGCCATAAATAAACTCGACTATACTCCCATATTAAAATTACACAATTATAATAACAATCAACCAAAAAGGTTTGGCCCAAATATTAAAGAGTCCACCTTTTGACCATGAAGTCAGGAATTCAATTTCCATTGAGTTCAAATATAACCCTGTTGGTAAATGGTAGGCGATGTAAACAGCATTTTAAGTTCTCAATGAAGCTGATGATTTACCCTGGTCTTAGACTGAATAAGGCCTACCCTAAACCTGAATATCATGTACCAAAAAAAAAAAAAAAAGCAGTTGAATCCCGATTATACTGCACTCAAGTGACTACCGTGATTCACTTAAATCATCAATACCAGATTAAACTCGATATATATGGATAATCACGTGCATGTGATTATCCACATACAGTAAGGAGTAATTATAATTTGACCTGGTAAAATTTGACCCGACTCGACACCCGAACATGACCCGGCCTAATATAACCCAACCCAAATTTTTATTGTTGCAAAATGATTATTATTCACAAATAACTTGATAATAGTTGTGGAGTAAAACGTAATATTTGAATAAAACAAACGAAATGGATGCAAATATGGACTGAAATTCGGACGGTTTAGTGATTGGAACTGAGTGAAAGATATGACTTAATCTAAACACTAAGCAATGGGTTAACCCAACCCCAAGGACTAAGTAAAGGAGTCTGTTCAAGCACTAAGCAAAGAAGAATTAAGAAGAAAGCAATGCTTCAACTTCTGTTTATAATTCATCAAATCTAAAATTTACATAGGGCTGACTTTGCTTTTATAGGCCAAGTAATGCAATCTCCACCCTACATTCAAACACACATCTAAGGGCTCATAGAGGCCTCAATAAACGATCCAAAAGCTAGTCCAGGACTTTACACAAGTTGAAAAACATAAACTAAAAACAAGCAAAAGTAAACTAATGAGACAATCACTATTTAAGATAAAGTAAGCTCCTTGGAGACCTTACAAGGACCGGTCAAACTTAATATAAGAGCCATAGAGCAGCAAAAAGGACCTTTGGAGTTGTCTTGGATAGTTTAAGAATGTTGAAAGTGACTTGAAAGCGACCCTTGTACTTTCTCTTGCAAATCGTGCTCCTCATGGACCACCCGGTTTGTTGCTTCTTTTAAATTATGATAGATACCTTTTCAAGACAAAAGTTCCAGACAAAAATGTTCTAAACTCATCATAGAAGGGTCCTAGGCCGTTACATGCCATAGGTTCTTAGACGGAGTTTGATGATAGTTGGACAATTGGTTGCTTCTTTTTGTTTTGATGTTGCAATTTGTGGGTTGTAGTTAAAATTTATGTCGAACGGCTATTTTGTATTGCAAAAATTTCTAGCCTAAAACCTTGCAATATGGGTTAATTACTTGAAAATTGAGTTTGGATCAAATTTGGATTCTCACATTCTTTGTATTGCCAAATATAGAAATTGGATTTCAAATTCTTTGTTCCCCAAACAGAATTTAAATTTGAGATTCATGGTTCACATTTCTAATTTTAGATTGGTCATTTAAAATGAAATTCAAGTATTCAAACATTGTCTAAGAGTATTTTCTCTCTTATTCTCAAAAATCTATTTTATGCGTAAATGGCTTATAATCTTGGTTTATATCATAAAATCAAGGAATTTGACATTACAAACTTCGCCTTTTTTTTTTACAGTAGTAAAGAAAGATATGCCTAATCATGGTCTTACAGGCAAGGCCATGAGCGATCTTATTGAATATCCTAGGAACATAACTAAACGATAAACAGTGAAACGATGAACTAATTGAAAGGATATCATTGAGGATTGGCTTAACCAGATGATGAGGCATGAGGATATCCGCAAAAAAAAAACGCAACAATGGGGAGGCAATCCGAAAAAACTTCCAAGTGCAAGATCTTGTGCTTGACTGCCCACGAAAGAACTTCCCGCATTCCCAGTGCCTCCGCTTGAAGAGGGGTTTTCGCCCTTATGAATTTTCTTGTCTCAAAAAGAATGTTTCCAACCGGCGAGAGCACAACCCACCCTATCCCCGCTTTCTCCCTAGATTTCCATCCCGCATCAACCATCATCCGAAAACGGTCACAAGTACTGAGAGGAGTTACCAGATGAATCAGCTTACTTTCCCGGATCCATTGCATGCGTTCCTCATCCAACTCAAGAGTTCTCAGGGTTTCACCCTTTTGGGGAGTCTGTTCAAAAGCAATGACTAGGTCCGCAGTCCCAACTAATTACGACCACATCTTCAAGATCATGATGGGGTGGAAAATTTATTCTTTAAAAACTATTTTGTTCCTTACACTCCATATGGTTCAGATTGTTGCCATGAAGCGCACAATTCTCATCTCCGAATCTTGAAGTTTTCCCAAATAGTTAACCCAATTGATGATCCATTTACCCAAACCCAGAGTTTCTCCTTCACCCACCCTTATCCCTAGCTCAGTACATGCCCAAATCCTCCTAGCCACATAGCAGTCCCGGAAAAGGTGCACCATAAATTCCAAACTCAACTCATCCATGGAGCAAAGTTTACAACAGTGGTTAATGTCAATTCCTCGTTTCACAAAGTTATATCCCACAGATAGAGTATTAGTAATAATCCTCCAAATCAGAACTCTCCATGTCATAGGCCCCGGTAGTCTCCAAAGTTTCTTTCTACAAAAGATCCTCCCCTCCTCATCCAATCTTATTTTGTCCTTCCGGAACCCCCTATGCTCCATATACTTTGTGAACAGAACACCATACGCACTTTTGACAGTAAATTCGCCAGTAGCACTATGTGTCCAATAAATATCATCCTGGGTCAGAGAATGACATAGCGGAGTAGCGAGAATCATCGTAGCACATTCCTCAGAGAAAATACACTGAACCATATCTTCTCTCCAACTTCTAGCCTCACATAAGTCATGAGTGATAACCAAATCTTTCACTTGCAAATTCCGCAAATCCACCGTCATTAAGGACATCATATCATCCTGTGGCTCAGCCATATCTCCATTGACCCATCTATTCGTCTAGACATTTAACTTTGAATTACGCCTCGGTTTCCACCCAACATGGTGACAAACAAACTCCAATCCATACCCAACACTTTTTGCCCTCCATGAAAGATTAGTACCCCTTTTCCAATTTAAACGCCCCTCCGGGGAGCTGTCATCATGGATGAGCTGTTTTCGAAAAATAAGAGCGAAGTAAGAAAAGTCTTTTCCCAAGAGCCTCCAAGCAGGTTTAGCCAGCATCGCCTGATTTAAGCACTTCATATTCCTAATCCCTAAGCCTCCATCCCGCTTAGGAAAGCTGAGGAATTTTTTACTACACCAGTGAATGGTTTTCCCCACTTTACTGCCCGCTCACCAAAAATGTGACAGAAGAGAGTTAATCTTTTGTGTCACGCTTACCGGTATTTTAAATACCTATAGAAATAAATTAGAAAGATTTGATAAGACAGACGAAATTAGAGTCAACCTTCCTGCTGGAGAAAGAAAAATTTCATTCCACGAAGCAATCCTCTTCATAACATGCTCAATTAGTCCTTTGAACAACTGCCTTTTTTACCCTTGAAACTCAGTAGGTAGTCCAAGATATTTACCAAGCCCTTTACTACCTTTCACTTTAAAAGTTCTCAAACATCGACGCGCTCTTAGAAGCCTAGTACTTGGGCTGAAAAGAATTCCCGATTTATCCTCGTTGATAATTTGACCACACATCGCAATAATTATCAAGCAACCGTCTAAGGTTTCGTGGTCCATTATTTTGGTCATGAAGGAAAAACATAGCATCATCAGCAAAGAAAAGACGTGTAAGACGTTCTTCCCCCGGGCAAAGACTTAAGCCTTTGATCCGCCCCTCCAATCGATACCGTTCCAAATTGAAAGACATGACTTCCATGCAAAGGAAAAAAAGGAAAGGAGACAAAGGGTCACCTTGTCGGAGACCACACTTTGGCCTGAAAAGATCCATCGGAGCCCCATTGAAAAGTACCTGGTAGGAAACTGTAATGACACAATTCATGATAAGAGTCACCATTCTCCTAGGCAAGCCAATCTTAATCAAGACTGCATGGAGGAAATCCCATCTCACCCGATCATATTCCTTATTCATATCTGCTTTGAAGGCAATTCTCCCACTCTTCCCTTTTTTGTGAGTGTTTATTTTATGAAGTGCTTCATGTGCCAGTAGGATGTTATCGGAAATTTGTCTTCCCGGGACAAAAGCATTTTTGAAGTCTCCTACCAAATAACTCATAACCTTTGCCAGTCTATTCGTAATGCACTTGGACACAATTCTCATAAAAACATTACAAAGACTGATAGGCCTAAAATTTGCGATCGCCTCCGGATTATCACACTTAGGTATAAGTGCAATGAATGTTCGGTTTATTTCTTTTAAGACCATTCCTGAGTTTAGGACCGAAAGCAGAGCCCTTGTAACATCAGACTTAATAAACGACCAGCATTTGTGATAGAAAACTTCCGGGATCCCATCCGGGCCCGGTGATTTGAGTGAACCCATCTGAAAAACCGTTTTACGTGCCTCTTTAGTTGTGAAAGGACGACCCAAGAAATCCGCATCATCATCTCCTATGCACTGCGTGTATCCATCCATAAGCCTATCAAGTATCTGATTATGATTTGGAGTCTGATTGTCACGCACTGGGTTATATAGATTCACAAAAGAAGGATGAAAAATTTGACCAACCCTCCCCATATCATACACCCATTCTCCATTGTGATCCTTTATACCATAAATAAAGTTTCGTCCTGCTCTACCTTTCACCCAATTGAAAAAGTATTTAGTTCATGTGTCACCATCCATCATCCATTTCATTTTTGCTCTTTGCCTCCATAATGTAGCTACTGCTTTAGAATACTCAGTAACCTCCTCATTGGTCCTGGAATAGAGATCATCGTTTCCTTCTTCTATAGCAACATTTATTCCTTCCTCCAATTTCATATCAAAATCATCCCATTTCTTTCTTCATTCTAGCCTTTTATCAAGCGCCCATTTTTTCACGTGACCACAAAACCTTGCTAATTTTCGTGCCACCAAACTCCTCATGTGCGAACCCAAGCGTCCATATTGTATGGTTTCTTTGTCCCATTTTTCACAAGGTTTAGATCCGGTTCAATCAGCGCATGGTCCGAGATTTGAATAGGGTAATGTTTTATCCCTGTATTTGAGAATAAAGTGAACCAATCCTTCGACCCAAGAGCCCTATCAATCCTTTCATACACTCTCTTATCCCCCTTTCTATTATTACACCAAGTATATCTCGGTCCTTTGAAGGGGATGTCTACCAATTCGTTACTAACCCTCCATATATTGAAATCATAGGCTCCATCTATTGCCCTTTTATTTGTACCTATTTTGTCACTTGCAAATACTTGGTTCAAATCATCGACAATCAAAAAAGGATGATTTAGAGCCAAGATGCACTATTCCAAATCCTCCAAGACGGATCTTCGCAAATGTAAATACGGAGCACCATAAAACAACACAAGGTACCACAAAAGGCCATTATACTTTTCGACTAGCACAACGACGAAATTGCTATAAGACCACACATGGCTAAACTTAGCCTCTTTATGATAGCCTACCCATAAACCCCACGCACTACCAATGTAACACCCCCATACTCCAAGTGCCTTACCAGGACCACTCAGGTATCAGGATGCCACCATCTCGGTTACCCGAGGCATGATATTCATAAGACAATAACGAACCAACTTTAAAAGTAAATAAAGTTTAAAGTGATTACATAGCAATTCCAAACTGATAAAAAGAAATACACGATTCTCAGAAGGTCTACTGCTAAAACTATCAAAGCTATAAAACATCGTCTAACACAGCGGAAGACTTCTAACTGCCACGTGATGACTCATCCCAATTATCCCATACGCGTCATATCATACCTGCTCAATAACTGCTCACCACCCCCGAATGGATCACCACAGTTTTTAAAACATTTAAACGGGGTCAGTACTAATCACACAACTCAATATATCAACAATAAGATAAACAGACAGCTTAACCGTCACACACACATAACCACACCAATCCCAACAATCTCAATCACCGATCGTCCCCTTTGGACCGACCCGCGATGGGGGACCGCAGCCGTACCCACCAAATCCCCGCTCCTCATAATGAGCGATAACCCTGTCCATTAATGTGCACATCCCCTTCCGCGGCGGGTTCCACGAAGGGCGAAACTAGGGCGTGAAGCCACTCCCGCAAGTGACCCCACTCAGCCGAGGACACGCCTCGAGAACCAGAGACAACCAATCACAATCAACAACCCGTCACAATACAATTACTATATCAAACAATCAATCTCAACACATCAACAATCATCCCATTATGGGACTAATACTGAGTAGGAAATCCTACCTGGAAAGCATAACTATCAGACGGTCTCTACAGCTGTATCAAAAAGCTTTTTCTACAAAACCTCCTCCTATCATACAACATACAAATGCTACCAAATCACAAACTACTCAAAAACCCCGAAATCCCATATTAGGGTTTAACCAACTTAAAGGAAAGACAATAAAAAGGGTACATAGATCTTACCCTCGACGCAAGGATCTCAACGGTATAACAAACGATGAAAACCGACCTTCCAAACTCCGGGATTTGCTAACAATGCGATTAAGATGATGAACGTACTTGCTTTCTCTCTTTGACAGTAAATTAGGTTTTGAAAAAAAGTGTTTAGAATGATGACGGGAAAAGGTTATATACCTTAATCGCATAATTAACAAAACCCGAGAAAAACTCCCCGTAAACCGGCTACTCGATCGAGTATCTAAGGTACTCGATCGAGTACCCCCTTACTCAATCGAGTATCCTAGTTACTCGATCGAGTACCCAACAGGTCAGAAACTATTTTAAAACGCAACTTACCCTTACTCGACAGAGTAAGGCCTACTCGATAGAGTACCCAAAGACTCATAAATACGGAGTATTACAGTCTTCCCTCCTTAAAAAGAACTTCGTCCCCGAAGTTCAACCCATACTAAAAAACAAACATACTAACTCGATCAAGACACAACAACGTGACTAAGAACTCAAAACAAAACTCCAACCCAAACATGAACTCGTAACACCAACTCCACTAACTATTCCTACCTCTACAACTTGGCTCACGATATCGTATCGACTCCATTATATCTCTCTCAACACTAATTCCATACACTACCAACTAGCTCCGTAATAATCATCCAGAGCCAATCCAATATCAAAATACCCCTAACATCAAACGGAATGTTACATTCTACCACCCATAAAAGAAACTTCGTCCTCGAAGTTTACTTACACTCATAAACATCATCATGCCACTATCAAAACTCTCGAACTCCTAAACATCACACTACTACAAGCACGGCCATGGCCTTTTAACAACATCAACCACAAAACAAATCCCTCCTTTACGCTATGCTAATACTCTACTTCCAATAATTTTACAACATGCACAACCATGAAACTCACTTTTATCGCATCCTACTCCTCTTAAGACAAATGTTACGTCCTCGTAACTCACTAATACTAAATCCTTAGTTAAATCATCTCATCATCCTCATCACCACCACATGTCAAAGATAACCGCCTATAACCTCATTTCTATAACCGTTCCTATTTCCAAGTCTTTCTTACTTAAACAGTTCTCATACTTCAATTTACTCTGCACTCCATCTAACTAATACCGCAAAACCCTTAGCATAACCAATACTCCAACTCTTCCACATTACCGCAACATGGCATACCTCTCTATATAAACTATATAAAACTTCTATCGCCAAAAGCATAACTCACGATCCACACGTGTTACGTACACTCACACAAGATCCTCAAGTTCTTTTCTTTCCTCACTGCAAAACTCATACATGACTTAACAAGACACTAAATCCAAACACCCTTCCCTCACTGGCCCAACGAAAGATTAAAACCACCTGCAGACTTTGGATCATTACCACACATGTTCTACGAATCACTTGCCATGACTATGTGCACCGATGTCTCATCTACAACAAGGTCAAATGTTCTGTACAACCTCTTACAATTGTGCCCTATCAACGTAAAAATCACTATACCATCACAACAACAAAACATACACAACTTTCTCCCATATCATACTCTACCCTCACACCCAAGTTGAAACTGGTAAGAAACATCAACAAACAAAACAACTGTCTACATGTTCAACCAAAACTCACAAAGAACAACAGCAAACAAAACAACAATCTGTGTATAACTGGTATGCACTTCCGAAAACTCATATCATAATCATCCCGCCTACTCCACCACAACCGGTGACGGCATCACAACACCGTCACCAATAACCGCACCGCAGTGCGAAAATACCCGCATCACAACACGAAGTACCGTGCCCGGATCACCACCCGAGGCACCACAACCGCACCGATAGACATCACAACTTGCTCAAACCCATAAACACTGACTCAACATAACTTCTCGGACAAGAAAAACTTACTCAAATCCACTTTATTAAATCACAACGCAACATATTATATGGATAAACAGATAAGCACCTCATGAACATCATCTCTACCATTTCACGGAATACGCATGTGTTATCAATACAAATAAAATTATAACTAGCCATGCCAAAGCAATCAAATTATTACCTTTTTAGCCTCATTCCATCAGATTGTCGTACCCTACATATATCACAAACATTCATATAACATCTTTATAACTATCACACCATACCGCTTCTCGTGAGGTCAGAACCTCACACAAACATTTATACACATCATAGACCCATAATCACATCCAACTAGTCAATCCTGATCACGTAAGTTACCACTCGATAAAGATTACCTGTCGCCCGAGCTTAACTCATATGCCCCTCATAACATATTTTCCCATTCGCATAACCATCACCTTATGCCATACCATTAATATTCAACCACTAGCGCTCGCCTCATATAACCACATCTTATACTCCCTTACAACCATACATATCAATCCGGCCTTTGTAAAATCAACCTCTCTAGATCTTTGTCTTTCTTATCTATCATCACCCTTAACCACTAGTGACAACACCACAATACCACCACTGCTCGTATATCAAACCTCTTACACTCATATCAAAACAACACGGTTTTTCTCCTATCTTTGGTTAACATCCCCAAATAAAGAACACCAAACCCATCAACAAAATTACCTCAACATTATTCCCAATACTATCTTAATTGTATCGTCATCTAACTTTCCACCAAAAAAATCTCATATCGTGTAAATACTCCACCAACTCTTACTCCCTTAATTCCTTGAAACTCATTATTAATCACGTTGTCCTGAAGCTCCCATATAACCATTAACTAACATCCTCATGATAATATCACACATTTTGATGATTCCTTACCTTTATATCACATAACTCCGGTGAAAATTTTCCTTAGCTTACTTTTTACTCTTCTTTTCTCTTCACATTCAACAATACCATTTAATAGCTCAACTCCTTATTACTTCTATCTAATTCTTTAGTGCTCCGGTTACCTTCTCAATCCGCCAAAGCCCAAATCCCATTATTTCATGTCGATATCATCTCACTCTTTCTTACCATGGATCTTCTCTTATTATGCTATCGCTCACACTTGTCACTAACCTATCCATAAAATCAACGTTCACTGTTTAAACAACTTCATTTCATGCCGTTAAATGCCCAAAGAAATCACACGTAGTTTCACCTCTTAATAAACCAAATCTCCCAAACTCACTCACTGTCTACAAATACACCTCGCAACATGTCTCCATAAAGTTCACTATATACCACTCTTCTCAACCCCTTTAAAACGAACTTTCACTACATATATTCTTGACCCACACGACTCCTAACCATCTCACTCCATAATTCTTTACACATCTCAAGTTTCCACTATCCAAACCTTCCTTTCAATCTTTTCATTCTCACGTTCCTTAGACCCACATCATCCCTTACCCACTTTCACTTACTTTTACATCACTCAATTTCGCGAATAAATCACTCACCACTTCTCACCAAAACTTGCACCATGCCTCAATCAGCTCATCAATATTCTTTTTCTTTTTCCACTTCTCAGCACAACCACATATAGCTCATCTCCTCCCACCAAACTCATACTCACCATAAGGTGCCACTCACCACCCCATAAGATTGGGTAACTTACGTATCAAGACCAACTTACATTTAAAACAATGCATAAAGAAGTAAAATAACAACTTTGAATTAAACATAATATGCAACGAATGTAAAAAAAAAAAAAAAAAAAGCATATGACCCAAAATAAGGGTCACTAGATTGAGTAGGTGAAGATCAGAAGCACGTAAAACAAATCACCAGGGCTACTCGATCGAGTAACTAACGTACTCGATCGAGTTCCCCCTTACTCGATCGAGTACCAAGGCTACTCGATCGAGTACCCCAATTCTCAAGACTGCCCAGTTTTTCAGTAAAACAGTCATAACTCACTCATTACTTGGTCGTTTTGGGCGCGTGACCTATCGTTAGAATCGTAAAAGGACAAGCTATCACCTCCAATTGGAATCGCATCAAAATCATTTATGCATCTCAAGTTATAATAGTTTAAAGACAACCTCTTTACAATCGAAAAACACAACTACTTGATTTAACTTCCAAACAACTTAAACAACAACCAAGCAAACAAAACCAGTCCAAAACTCATAAAACCAGTATTCATAATCATATGTTACTATTTTCAAAAGCCAAGCAACAACATTAATCATGCACATAGATTATTTAACTTGTCAATCACGATTTACCCACATGTTTTTATTTTATAACTTTACGTACACAATAACATAATATACGACATAAAATCCCCTATTCACATGTTACAAACATTGCAATATTATTAAAATCCATTACCCACATAAACATGTTCCACACATGAATTTCATATTTTTATGCAATTACTTACTTAATCTCTTCCAACCAATTCATTCATTACAGCTACACACTTCTTACCACATATACACATGAACAATAGTGGACAAGTACATAAACTTATCATGCAACCTTATGCAAACCAAATATACGTATACGACACAACATTCCTATGCACATGTTATTATTATGCCACATTATGAATCATCCATCCTGCAACATCATCATTCATCACATATTATCACATATGAACTACTTCTTTTTCCTACCACATCATTCATCATTCTCATATACTTTTCCTACAATTCAAAACAACATTGTAAACCAACTATCATGCATTCAATCAATAGCTTACGAAATCACATCATCACCATCTTTTCTACACATTCCCCATTCTCCACATACATCCACCGATTCATGCCACACATCACCATATAGGTACACAATTCACAAGATAAACACATAGCGATCCCGACTCATATCCCATGGTGACCGGTTCAAAATTGTAGGGCGAGTTCGCGACTTTAGGACGTCTCCCAAGCCTTTGCATTAGCTCCTACAACCTTTACCCGGGTTCATTTTAATTGACTCTCTATATTCATTAAATTCATTGGTTACAGGTTTCAGGATCGTCGCTCTGATACCATTTGTAACACCCCCATACTCCAAGTGCCTTACCAGGACCACTCAGGTATCAGGATGCCACCATCTCGGTTACCCGAGGCATGATATTCATAAGACAATAACGAACCAACTTTAAAAGTAAATAAAGTTTAAAGTGATTACATAGCAATTCCAAACTGATAAAAAGAAATACACGATTCTCAGAAGGTCTCATGCTAAAACTATCAAAGCTATAAAACATCGTCGACACAAATGAAGACTTCTAATCGCCACGTGATGACTCATCCGGCTATCCCATACGCGTCATATCATACCCGCTCAATAATCGCTCACCACCCCGAATGGATCACCACAGTTTTTAAAACATTTAAACGGGTCAGTACTAATCACACAACTTATATATATCAACAATAAGATAAACAGACGGCTTAACCGTCACACACACACAACCACACCAATCCCAACAATCTCAATCACCGACCGTCCACTTTGGACTACCCGCGATGGGGGACCGCAGCCGTACCCACCAAATCCCCGCTCCTCATAATGAGCGATAACCCTGTCCATTAATGTGCACATCCCCTTCCGCGGCGGGTTCCACGAAGGGCGAAACTAGGGCGTGAAGCCACTCCCGCAAGTGACCCCACTCAGCCGAGGACACGCCTCGATAACCAGATACAAACAATCACAATCAACAAACCGTCACAATACAATTACTATATTATTCAATCAACCACAACACATCAACAATCATCCCATTATGGGACTAATACTGAGTAGGAAATCCTACCTGAAAAGCACAACAGTCAGACGGTATCAACAGCTGTATCAAAAAGCCTCTTCTACAAAACCTTCTCCTATCATACAAACACATAAACACTACCAAATCACAATCTACACAAAGCCCCCAAATCCCCATATTAGGGTTTAACCAACTTAAAGGAAAAACAGTAAAAAGGGTACATAGATCTTACCCTCGACGCAAGGATCTCAACAGTATAACAAACGATGAAAACCGACCTTCCAAACTCCGGGATTTGCTAACAATGCGATTAAAGGGATGAACGTACTTGCTTTCTCTCTTTGACAGTAAATTAGGTTTTGAAAAGTGTTTAAGAACAATGACGGAAAATATTATATACCTTAATCGCATAATTAACAAAACCCGAGAAATAACTTCCCGTAAATCGGTTACTCGATCGAGTAGCTAAGGTACTCGATCGAGTGCCCCCTTACTCGATCGAGTATCCTAGTTACTCGATCGAATACCCAATAGGTCAGAAACTATTTTAAAACGCAACTCACCCTTACTCGACAGAGTAAGGCCTACTTGATAGAGTACCCGAAGACTCATAAATACGGAGTATTACAACCAATGGCATCAAAGCCTACAATATCAGTAAATCCAAGCGGCCTAAAAAGAGGAAAAAGACTACTTGCCTTACATTTGGTTTTAATTAAAAAGACGAAATCATAATAACTATTACCTAATAATGCTCGTAACTTAGGAATTGTAGGGGCGAGCGTATTATTAAGTTCCCTACAATTTCAAATCGGGCCTTTCATGGTTGATGAGGAGGTTGACTAGGCCCAACCTCCGCAAAGCCATCCTCATTTCCTCCAGTCGAGGAATCCGTAGACATTTCCACATCCATATCGATGAAAACCACCCTTCAAAGGCCTATCCTGAACCTCCATCACTACACCACCAGTATCCAGCTTCCTTTTCTTTACCAAATCCTTGAGATAATTTTTTGCATTTTCCATTGATGATATAGCATCCTCAGGTACTAGGTCGTCCCTAATTTCAGTGCAGCACTTCCTCTTACGAGCACCATAAATAACCTCCTTGTTTTCCTCAATAGAACTGGACTTATGATAGCAGTCAGCTAAGCCCATAAAACCATCAGACATAAATGGCACTTCCCTTCCTTCATCCATTTCAGCAATCAACCTTGCTGAAATGCCACTCCCAGGAATGTCAAATAATTTGATTGACTGATTCTTACACGATGACTCACCTGTATACAATGTCCCCTCATTCCCACGTCTAGACTCTGGCAGCTTACTCAGAGTAGTGTTAAGGTTTATGATCTCTTCCAGTGGCTTTAGAGAAGAAGAACCCACACGCAGCTCTAAATCTTTCATAATAGTTGCAGCTGGTGTAAGATAAATTGCACAGTTAATATCACCCCCCCTCCATGCCAGCCTTATTGTCTTTGTCAGAAACCAGAGTAGAAACTAGAGCAGTGTTGCTCTGCACAACTTCCAATTGTAGCTCAGTATTAACTTCCTCAGTATTTTCAGAAGTAGAGACCAAATCAATCACATCCATATCATGAAAGACCGATGATTCCTCTGATTCAGCATTCCTGAATTCGCAGATCACGATCAATACTCCCCCCCCCCGACCTGAATCAGCATTATCAGCAACCAAAACATAAGCATCAGTTTCCTGAATATGTTGGACTGCAAAATCCACAGCAATAGTTTCTTCAAACTCCTCTCCCACACTATGAAAGTCTTCCTAAATATTGCCCATGTCCTCATTAATCCAGCCACCTGTTCCACTTGAAGTTCCAACATGCCCACTTCCATTAGAAGAACTACCAGCCTGATGTATTCCCCCCAAAAAAACTCTGATTACAATTTCCAGTTGCCTCAACCATCTGCACATCTCCATTTTCTTCAGCACTCATATTAACAACTCTTCCACCATTACTGCCAAGATGGATAACATCAGTTCCAACCTGAAAGACCACAGGGCCTGCAAACGGCTGGGCCATTACAGCAAAACTCATTTCAGGTGCGACCCGGCCACCTGGCGTTATACCCAGATCAAAGATCACCATTCTTTCCCTTTCTTGCCTCGTGAAACACTCACTAGCCAATCTCCGATTTCCTAACTGCAACCTTGAGGAAATATGCCTACTTGTCGAAGGAGTTGCTCTTAAATCAAGGTTAAACATCGTATGGCTACTGTTAACCTGGAACACTACGAAACCCCTATCCACAGACCTATCCATCATCCCAGAAATGCTCGAATCAACATTGTTCATTGTTTCCCTACACTGTGATCCCCTATGACCAACCTTACCACACCTAATACAATACTTGAATATTTCCTCATATTTGAACTGAACCCACAAGAGATGGCCCCCATCCATGGCCATGAAAAAACCCGGCATAAGTGGCTCATTCATCTTCAGACACACCCTTAATCTAAGATAGTCATTCTTAAGAATGACTTCAAATGGCTCCACATGATAGCGATGACTAAGCAGTTTGCCAGCCATATGTGCTACATGCATATTTAGACACTCAAATGATACCAACAGACAAACTTAGTGAAATAACATAAAAACACCACTAGATACAAACAATACTTTTTCTGAAGTTATTGACTTTGCATTTTGATTATTTCGTAATCTCATATACATATGTGCCCAGTAATCAATAATCATGCACAATACGTGTAACGTGCAACTAAATTACTAGCATTAATTAATGCACTACTATTACATTGTGATATTTCCTATCCATTAATCTTAACGAATTCAATACAACAAATCAAAAATGGAAAACCCTAACACCAAAATCATGAACACCAAACCTCATGCAATACTTGTAGCATATCCATTACAAGGCCATATAAACCCATCCGTCCAACTAGCAATTAAATTAGCTTCCAAGGGTTTCTCCTTAACCTTCATCAACACCCAATCCATCCACCACCATATCACCTCATCGAACCCTGTCAACGACCCAAACCACTTTTTTTTCGGCCCCACCAATGGTTCAAACCTTGACATTGAATACATGACCGTGTCGGATGGGTTGCCCATAGATTATGACCGCTCCCTCAATCATGAGCACTGGTTTGGAGCCATGATGCATACATACCCTGCTCATGTAGAGGTAGCCGTGAGGGAGATCGTTAAGTCTCGGCCATCCACGTGTTGCGTGATTGCTGATGCCACGTCAACTTGGGCATCTAAGGTTGCTAATAAATTTGGATTGTATTATGTATCATTTTGGACTGAGGCTGCCTTGGTGCTTAACATTTACTCTCATGTTGATTTGCTCAGGGAGAATGGTCATATTGCTCCTGGTAATATTTCCTTTGTTTCTAATTTGTTATTACCTTCATTATTTTCACGATTTTATATTATTATAAGTATATAGGGCCAGCTCAATTACTGCTAGTCTAACTGTCTAAGCATGTATAAAGTCTTCTCAAAAATAATTTTACAAGATATCGTAAAACCATGTATCAAAAGACTTTAACGCCCTCCCCTTATTATTGAAAAGTAGTGATTAGTGGAAGTTATTTTAGTGGGTTTTCTTAGGAAAAATGTGATTTGTTTTAGAATAACACTTGTAGAAAACAGTTTTGTACAAGAATTGTTGGTAAAACAAATGCAGTAGATTAGTTTTGGACAAAAATTCTAACATATTAAAATGTACATTCAAACAATAGAAAAATACTGTACAGAATTCATCTCCTCTATGTATTGGAGTATCAATTTCGTATTTTTATACAATTTCAATATGAACATTCTGTTTTGTTAAATTTAAAATAGGTACGCGCAAGGACGAAATAGACTATATACCAGGAGTGACATCCCTTAAAACGACGGACCTCATGTCGTATTTTCAAGATGAGGACATGACGAGTATAGTTCACCAATGCATATTTGAGGCAATTAAGGATGCTAGACAATCTGATTTTATACTTGGCAACACGGTCCAAGAACTCGAACCCCATGCAACCCTAGTTGTTCAAGCTCAAATACCATTTTACCCAATTGGGCCATTATTTCCACATGGGCTTGATAAGGGTTCGACCGCCATGAGCCTATGGGCTAAGCAGGACTGCACCCAATGGCTAGACACTAAGCCTCATGGCTCGGTTTTATATGTTTCTTTCGGTAGCTATGCACATATTAGCAAAGAGGAGCTTGAAGAGATTGCTAATGGGATTAAGCTAAGTGGTGTTAACTTCATTTGGGTGATCCGACCCGATATGGTGAGTTCAGATGATCCAGATCCGTTACCAATTGAGTTTAGGAACGAGGTTCAAGATCGAGGGATCATTGTTACGTGGACTAATCAAATTGCAGTATTATCCCATCCAGCTGTAGGAGGGTTTTTGACACACTGTGGTTGGAATTCGACACTAGAAAGTATCTGGCATGAGGTTCCGTTGTTATGTTTCCCGTTATTGTCCGATCAATTTACTAATCGCAAGCTAATTGTGGATGATTGGAAGGTTGGATACAATCTTTGTGAGGAGACACCCGTAAAAAAAGAGGAGATATCACACAAGATAAAACTTCTAATATGTGAATCAAGTGGTACTAAGTTTAAGGAAAGGATTAACAAGATCAAAAAATTGTTAGAGAGTGCAATAACATCTGATGGGTCTTCCGAGAAAAATTTTGATTCTTTCGTCAATGATTTGAAAATTGGTACTAAGAAGAAATTATGTTTTTCTTTAGATAGCTAGAAAACAACATTTTATTTCCCTTCTAATTTTTATATCTTCATTATTATCAAATGTTGTGAGTTGTTTGATGGACGCTTTTTTTCCATTTGCTTATCGATTGATTGCTATTGTTATAAACATAATTGAAGAGATGTGCACAAGTTGTCTTTTTTTTTTTTTTTTTTTCCCTACTTGCTCGGTTTGGGAGTACATAATAATCTTGTTGTAATCAAAGATTAAATGTCTTTGCCTTATAAGAGGTTCTTTTTCAAACGATATAGACGGAGATAAACGAGATATGTTTGAATAATGAGTTTTCAAGTCATGAGAGGTGGTGCTCTTAATCTAGATTCAAATTTCGTCAGCATTAAAATCGCCCTTATACCTCTTTTTACCCAAAAAAAAAATGTCAAACAAAGAACAAATCAGGGTAAAGTTGACTAAAATTTTGACAACTTGGGTGATCTTGCAATGCTATTTAATTTTCAACTAAGTTAGGAGGTTACCCTCCTATTTCTAAGTGACAATGGTGTTTGTGATGTTTTTAGCTGTCTTAATCAATCTTTTAACAGATAATTTATGTCTTTCTTACCCAAAAATTCCATTAGAATCTTCGGAGAGAATTTAGCATATATATATTTTGCAATAAAATGTCAACTAAAATTAGAAATAGAATATGTCTCCAGGTTTTTGTAGTGTACCAAAAAAAGACTGCTATTTCACTTTATAAATAAGTTGTTTAAATAATCCAATATCCTGCATTTCTTTATAATTAACTAAAATGACAGATTTCATGGAAGAAATACTTGTTAAGCATGATTAAATTATTATGATTAGCATGTTATGTACGTAAATAGTTCTTGAAGAAACCTTGAATATCCTTTGTTTTCTCCTTCACTCCAACTCTTTAATGTCTATCACGTAAGGAACTCTTACAGACTTTTCCCACAATATGTATATATGTAACCTTATATGCATAAATGCAGAATATAACCCGGGGCAGTTGATCACCTAGGCTTCCTCTTCCTCTTTAGTTGTTGTTTATTTCTTGATTTAGAGTTCAATTTATAATGTAAATTTGTCTAGTTTGTTAACCTATAATCTTCTTCATTTGTGTACATAATTTTTCGTCATTATTAGGTTTTTATAAATAGTTTGTGATTATTGTAAATATGTTGACAACCATAACAAGACTTATAAGGTGGCCAAAACATGTTGCACAAAACCCAGGAGTTCAATTATTTCTTAGAAACCTACACAAAGAGCCTATACCAGTATCATGGGAGAAGCCTAAGGCGGGGTGGACAAAATTAAACTTTGATGGATCGTTGAAGGGTAAAACAGGAAAAGCAAGCATCGGAGGAGTTCTCCGAGACCATAAGGCCGAGTTTCTCCTCGGATACGCTGAATCCATTGGAAATAGCTCGAGTAGCAATGCTGAACTAGCCGCTCTTTGTAGAGGCCTCGAATTGATATTGGAGAATGGGTGGAGCGATGTCTGGCTCGAGGGAGATGCCAAGGGATTGGTTAGTATCATTGGTAAGAAACGTCCTTTAAAATCGATTGAAGCTCAAAAGTACGTAAATCACATAAATGCAATGATACCGGAGCTGGACAACTTTCTGATGACTCATATCTATAGAGAAGGTAACCGAGTAGCGGATAAATTTGCTAAGTTAGGGCACGAGTTGGAGAAACCGCAAATTTGGACACATGCTCCTCCGGATGAAATTTTGCCGATAATGCAAGAAGATGCTCAAGGAAAGATTGTTCTTCGTAGGAGATAGGGTCCTATTATTTTGATTGTCCTTCAATTTAGGGAACAGTAATGGAGGGTATAATTGAATCAACTTGGTACATAAGTTACATATATGATAGCACCTTCTTAATTGGCGCCCTTGAAGCTTGCGACGGATATACTCGTCACAAGGGAGAGGAGTTGTAGTTCCTTGGCATATACTTAACTTCAAATATTGTACATAGCTTGAATAACATGTTCGTCTTGCAATCAATATGTATTATTAAATTCAAAATCAAGGGAATCGAATTTGGGTTCATAACATCAATATAATGTCTTCGAATTTGTAAAGAAAACGTCAAGACATAACAGTGTATACAGTATCAATTATTAACTTGAATTAGATGAGATTGTGTTTTACATGTAACGGGTAGTCGACACAGATGGTGTCGATAAATAACGAGTCAGTAGAACAACCCATGTAAACATGTTACGTCACCTTACGAATGCAATTGCAACCAAGGGTGGACGGATATGCATCAAAAGAGTTGAACCATTTCATTTCGCCAAGTGTTTCAAGAAATCCAAGATTGAAATATAAAGAGCCAAAACATCAATTTTTGAGGCTGATAGGTTTTAAATCAAAGATTCAAATTATTTGATATTAACTGAAGACATTCACACCTAAGATATTCCAGTAGCAGCATAAGTTACACAAAACAAGAAACTCCTCATAACTTTGCATAGGTAACATGGAACAGCATACAGAACCAACTACGTACATCAGCGAGGTGGACAGATTTACTAAACCTATAGAATCCTGAGGAGGCGACACAAGATCTAGGCATAGTCATCCACCTACGACAGTAGGACACTAATACTTGTGGGACGCAAGAGCGACCTTGGTTTTCAGCCAAGATGCTGATAGCCTGATATACCTTAATTCAATAAGCGCATAGCACTTTTGATTCACAACTTCCGAATTCAAAGATTAATTCACATCCTGGCTCTTCTTTTAGCATTCAAAAGAAATGGGAGATGCACCTCTGACAAAACCTCGATATCTGGAAACATGAGCTGCATCATGAGAGACTAACTCTAGAACCTATTCTGGCTCATCTGCCACCGCCTTTGTTCGATACTGACGGTCCTTTATTCGGGAGGTGGTGCATAGTTCTGCACTTGTTTCGGGCCCGTCAATTTCCATGTCACCAACTTCAGACTCTCGGGAATCTTCATCTATAAGACTAGCAATCAAGGCTGAATGAGTAGAAGAATGCTTCGAATCATTGTCTCCATTGTTACTAGTGTCACAATTAACAGCATCTCCGGTGGAAGAGTCGGACTTTCTCTTAGGAACAAAAGTTATCGATTGTGGAAGATCGGATAGAGCATTTTCCAGCTCAAATCGAGACTCGGAATTCTGGGATTTGTTCATCTCATGAAGGCCATCGTTTGACTTATCATTTATTTCATTACTGGAATCAAGACTGTAGCATGTGTACTTGGAAGGATTCTGTACATAATCTGGAATCTGGGCCACCCGGCCCACTCTATCATTTAATGGAGGCTGATTAACCCGGGTTATATTCCCAGGAGGATTTTTATCACTGACATCAGGGTCAAACCTGACACGCTTTGGTGGCTTTGAAGTCGATTCTTGGTGCTCCTTCCGTTTCAATATAGGCTTCACCCGGTTGACATCTCCTGCTGATGAAACAGGGTCTTTTTCAGCACTTGCAGGTGGGGCCTGACCAGTTTTATGCTTCCCTGCCAGGGCTCCAACTTCCGCATCATCTTCTTTGAGTCTAATTCTAGCAGCCAAACGATTTGCACGTGGGTCCCTACGCCTGTCTCCACTATCAGGGGACATGCGATTTGGGGGTACGAAGTTTGGAGCATTTTTATCAGCAACGGCACCCATATACAACCGGTCACCAGCATTTTCCCTACCAATGGCAACTTTATCATAATCATCTTCCTCGTCCTGCGAGGCCAATAAAATTGCATTAGAAGCTGGATGTTATCCTCCAAGTTATATTAGGGGGAAGCCTATAATTTTTATACCATCGGATTTATATGGTCTCATTTGACACGTATTGCCAGCCAATGGACCTTGAGTCCTGACCAATATTTTCTTACACTATACAGTAGGAAAATATTTTTAAAACTTCATAACAACATAGTTATTTCTGATAAATCAAACAGGATAAACATTACATTACTTCTACTTATCTCAGGACAAATTAATAATCAAAGTTGACATCTGTTGACCATCACTATCAAATAGGGAGGTGGTATGGCATGATTAGAATTCAATGCGACATTTAACTTAGAAACTCCTCTCATACGAAATAAAGAAACGAATAACCAAACGGTATCAACAACAAAAAAATGGTTTAGGTAGTAAACTAAGAACTCTTAGAGAGCCACTCAACAGAAAAGGATAGACTTAAACTCTTACTCAGAAAAGGAATGACTTAAAACTCTTACAAAATGGTATACGTAGTATGGTAGTAATAAAGAGTTTACAAATTTTACTCAGTTCTTTCCTATTCAACCTCAGTATGCAAAGGGAGAAATATGATAAAACTCTACCACTTAAACTCTTCATTTTAAATCATATTTCTCTAGGACGACTTGAAATTACAAGCTTCAATTAAAGTAGGATTATATCCTCGCCCTTATGTTTATTTGGAAACTTGAGTCATGACTCATGTGACATCTCACCCCTAGGGTAAATGTAGAGCTAAGTAAAGGTAGTCAATAAACCACCCAAATAAGGAAAAAATGATAAATTTACGCCCCAAAAAAGCTTCCAGTATATTTTAACTACCCAAAGCTCTTAAAATCCCCTACTCAAAAAAATTCTCTCTCCTACGGTCCTTCAGAGTTCAGACCTACATACGAATTTGACACTCCGTTCTTGATTTTTTAGATCTGTCGATCTCTCAACCATCCCCTACCACTCTCCAAGGAATGATAAGGCAACCTTCACCCAGCCAAAACTAGACAAAATTAGAAAAGCAACTCATCTCAGATCAGGACAAAGCCAGGGCTAAAAGCTTCATACCACAAAAGTAGTCGGCAACTGTTACACCCCACAGCCTGATTATACATTCATACCACACAAGTTCAGATTATGGCTGGAGTTAAATAGAAATGCCAGGGACAGAGCCTTTACATTCGCCAACTCAAACACCATAGTAATATCTTCTTGTCTAGTTCTACAGAGGAAGAAGCATAAATAGATACAATAACAATAAACATCAGAATAAAATAAAATAAATAAAAAAAGAACAGCGCTGTACTTCAGTAAGCAACAGAAAGACTTGTCTCGTCATTTACTGTGGGCAACTAAACAATACCATATTTTGCTGCTTCCCATCCTAAAATGGTAGCAAAACCCAACTGCTCTAGTTATGCATAAATACACAGAAGATCAAATCGTATCATTTCCCCTGGCCACTACTTTGAGGATAGAACTTCCCTTAGCACAGCTTACTCAATATCCAAACTACCTGCATGGCTGCATCAGTCTTCATTGCCATCAAGTGCTCGGCTACTCCTACCCGCTTCTTGGCCCTCTACTGTAAACAAATGGCGGGAAAATATCCCATCCCCTACCTCCATACTATAACAACCCCAACACTTTCCAAATTTCCGTTAAATCAAAGTTTCTAAACTCACTACATTTGTGATTAATGCATTCAAAAGAAAACAATTTTTAAATCTTCAAATAAACCATACGAGCACCAGATTCCAAACTCCGCTAACACAACACAATACAACAACATCAAAGCCTTAATCCATTGACTGATAATTTTCAAACTTGAAAATCACTTTATCGAGAAACCAACACGAGTACCCAATCATGTTAAATATTTCACTAAAACTTGTCATTTACTAACTTCTTGATGTTCATTGCTGGACTAATCTCAGCATACCATCATCCTACAGATTAGAAAGGAGGGTAAGGGAGGACGGAAGGTATGTCGTGTGCAGCGCTGGGATGAGGGGCTGTCGCCTCTGTCCCATCCACAGACACACACACCCCCACACACTCAAATCAATGATACAACACCCAAATCCTAGCTCAACATAACCACTACCTCAGCTACACATTACTTTACTTAAACATGAAAAAGCACAGATCTTTTCAAAACCCCAGTTACATTCACACCAAATAAAGCAAACCAAAACAATCGAAAGCTTAAGATGGCCTCTTATTATGCAATATGGTTGTTTAATGCTAGCAAAAATGACTACGTTATCAGCCTAAGACGGTCATAAGCAAAACATAATAAAAACAGACATAAATTAGAAAAGCCCTAAAAAATACCTCATTATCAAGAGTAGAATCCAAGCCAATAGAACCCCTCAAATCCCAATCATCCAAATCACCCCCTTTCTTATCCTCATCATCACCACCATCATCGTCGTCGTCGTCGAAAGCATGAAAATCATCGTCATTATCAAATTCCTTTTTATAATTCTTGAGATTCTTACGAGAATTCTTCCTAGCACAAGAGACGAAATCATCGAAGGAAGAAGCACAAGGGTTGTTGTCTCGATCAGAAGTATCTTGATCACGCCGCCATTGACGCTTCTCGATCTCAGCACCAGTAAGTGACCATAATGGATTTGAAAGAGTAGATGGTGTTGGTGTTGGTGTCACGTTTGCTAACAGATTTCCGAAGGTTTTCTTCACTCTTTCTGAGAATTCTTCGTTGCTCATTCTTCCTATTTTTGTTTTTAATTTGCCCTAATTTTAAGGTGATTTTACAATTTGGGGGAACTGATTTGGGTTTGATTTTCCCTCTTTGTGTGTGTTCTTTTCATACACCGCCACTGTCGTTTGTGAGAGCTGGGCTATAACTTGCAAACGGACGACTTACATCGAATTTTGATTGAATTGGGCCCGGTTATTTTCAAAGTTCGGTTTAATCAAATATAGCTTCTATAAATTTAACTCGGAGTCACTTAACTTCTATTTGTTCAGTTCAGTGCAGTGCAGTTCAGTTCAGTTCAGTTCAGTTCAGTTCAGGTTCAGTTCAGTTTAGTTCATAAAGTTCGGCCCCTACAAATTTAATTCAAAAGAATTAAGTTAATAGAAATAGGGAATTAATATAGTTATTTTCTATATTTTGTGTCGGATTGTGTTGGTAATTTGATCGGTTTATTTAACGTTTCACATATGTCTCAAGTGCATCATTATTAGGTTATTCAAGTTTATTTATTTCTGGTATGAGTTATTTAGAATTGGTCTTTTTATGATTACTTATTGTGTATCATCGGCTACATACTACAGTTGATAAGGCTATCTCCCATTAAGGAGGGTTATCGTGTTTTAGTTGATAAGGCTATCTCTGCTCTCATTAGTGAGGGATTGTTCAATTCACCAAAATGTTGGTATAGGGTTCCCTTGGTGTTGCGTCTTGAACATCTAGGGTAGGTGGCCATATAACAATTTCAAGGGTCTATTTACCCAATTTAGCTTGACAATGAATACAGGGAGGCTCACTAAATTGACAAAATCATGCAAGTAGACACTAATTTTTCTTTGGTTTCTTTTTCCAAGACATCTAATATCCCCTTGTAGAAGTTGGAAAGCAGGCCTTACTTGCTTTAGGGACAAAGTCCGGTCTGACTTTTCGGGTCAGACAAGTCCAATTTGCCGGTCCGGGTATCATTTTGTACAACTCTAATTGGGATTTGTAGACTTGTGTTCTTCCGTCTTCTATAAGTTAGATTTTTTCTTTTGGGCTTTTGAAGAGTTAGACTTTCTTTGTGAGAGTTTTCTATTTGCCCTCTTTTTTCTTGGTTTTATTATGATTTTCTATGGCATTTTGAAAGTCTTTTACTTTCATTTACCCTTTTTACCTCATTTTTTTTTTAATCGACAATGTGTTAAGTGCTAGGGTGAATGATCTAGTTGTGGAATTCAGCACGGAGAAATGTTGGAAATTTTCCACAACCCTCGTATATATGGGTTTCAAACTAAAAACAAAGGCCGATCATGTTCTAGGGGTTTCTAAACTATATGCACTTGATCGGGTATTATATCTACTTCTCTCTCTAAAACATTTGACTAAAAAATCCTCCCTAATAAACCCCTCTAAAACCTAACCCCTCTTTTCTACTGTATCACCGCCGCCACCACCCTTCCATCCCTTCCCCATATCTTAGAATCTTTCGCCGAAGATGAGGCTATCAGACCTTGATTGCGCTCATCTCCGGGGCGAACCACCATTTGATTAATTCATTTTATACCAATTTCCCTTTTCTCGATGGGCTTGTGGCCATGGGTCGTCTTCCCTTCTATAATAAAGGTTTCATGATGTATGTCGTCGTGATCTCTTTGCTGTTGTCCTAGCTGTGGTTGCTTGTCGTCAATAGTCATCGTCATATCCGTCTCATCTTATTCTGTCTGGTTCTGCTGAGTAGGTGTTTCCCTCCCTGTCGCCCCTCCCTCCGCCTCCTATAGTATGTTAGTTCTGTCGTCAATCTCTGAGATGGTTGGTTTGTGTTGTTTGTTTGTCGTTTTATGGTTGGCTGTGCATGAATCTAGTTTGGTGTTTCCCTTTCCCTCACCCATTCCTCCACCGATCGGATCTTACATGTCTCCTTGTGTGCCGGGTCTTAATTCCTCTTTCTTTCTTGGTTGACTGTGCATGCATTTAGTTTGTTGTCCCCTTTCTCCTCGCCCCTTCCTCCACCAGTAGGTCTTGCATGTCTCCTCGAGTGTCGGGACTTATTTCCTTTATCTGTTGTGCTACTCCTTCTTGGTCTTGATTGACTACTTTGGGTTTTTTTGGTTTGTTTGGGTTTGGTTTGGCTTTGACGGTTGGTCCTTGTTTCTGTTCGTTTGGTTGTTAGGCGCAGTATTTGCAACTTTTTGTTTTCTCCTTTTATTGTTGGTTGGGAAGACGTTTCTTGTCCCTCCTCTGTCTTGTCTTGGTTTCTAATTGGTATTCTGTGTTAATCAGTACGAAAATGGTGTATCTGGTTGTGTCGATATGGGGTGGTCCGTGGTTTAAGGTGTGTCAGTTGCGGTGGTTTTTCAAAATTAAATGTGAGTTTCTATAAATTTTCATTTACTCCAAATAATTTCGCTGTATGTGATAATAATGACTTATTCGAACTTGGGTGTCTTGTCCTTTAGTTCGTCTGAGGTCTCCTCTTTTAGTATGAAGGTTGTTGATCGATGGGCTGATGGGTGTTCTTTATTCCATCTCATCTTTTGGCGAAGTTTCTCTGGTTGTTGTTTGCAGGACCTGTTTATCAAGATGTAGGAGAGTATTCTCCATTAGAGGCAAGACTTCGTGGCCTGTTCTTGTCTTCGTCTTTCTACGCTCTTGTAGCGTAAGTGCATCTTGGTCTTGCTTCTCTGCACCTCAGCCGTCCCAATGGCTGCTAGAAGTTGTTTGCCTTGCTGTTGACTTGGAGGCGGAAGCTTATCATGTCCTTTTTACGGCGCTTTTGGCTCGAAATTTGGTTGAGGGGCTCTTTTTGCTCCTTCTTAACCGCGTGCTTGATTTCTCGGTCGGTTGGTCTTATGATCAAATGAGCCGATCTGTAAGGTGTAGGAGTTTTAACTCCATTGATGGTGCACTTCTTAGTCTTTCTTGTCACTTTGTCTTTCTACGTTCTTTTCGCAAGAGCGTAAGTATACCTTCTTATCTTCTCTCCGCGACTCATATGTATCAACGCTATTTGGAGGTCACACATGCTGATGAAGCTGGTACAATCGCTCCTGGCCATTCTTATGTCCGTTACCATCAGGGCCTCGTTATTATAGTTTACCTTATTGTTGTACTTTTAATCTTAAACTAGTTTTATGACCCGTGAAATTCACGGGATGTTCTGTTTCTAGTGTAATACTTTAGTGATTTAATACAATAACATACGGCGATCAATTCAATTTACGATTTTCATGTTTTAAGGGTTGTATAAATTCAATTAGTCTTTTATACAACAATTTATCAGAAATTAAAATGTCATACAGTAGATATACTATGATACCCCTACCAAAACTAAAGTAACTCAATGCAAGCTAAAATGAATTAATAATATAAGTACTAGTATAGATCCCGCGCAATACATGTGCGGTATAAATAGAATATTTATTTTCAAGGGTATTATTTATACATTTAAAATATATAGGTACCTTTATGAAGGGTTGTATGGGAAAATAAAGGTAAAATGTGTAGGATATAGTAAAACTGAGTGCGGGATTTAGCAATTACGTTATTTTTTCACTCCATTGTAGTTTGATATGAAAAAAAAATTGCAATGGAAAACTAATCAAAGAGAATTGTAAAGTTATGAAATGTGTATTTTTATGAAAATATTTTTATTTTACCATAAACCTAAGAATCATTTTATAAATTTTCTCCAACTATTTTAATGATTTTTTTCCTCACGAAACTAATAGTAAGAATGTGTCAAATTCTCTAAAGTTATAATTATTGCATTAACGAAAATTATCAAATTATATTTTATTGTTTAAAACAACTTTTATTTTATTTTATTGAACAAAATTATAATTTTGATTTAAGAAAAAGATTATAGTTAATTATAAGATTATATTTTAATGAAAAGATAATAGTTTAATGAAAGAAAGTTTTACTTGTTTCTGTAGTTAGATAAATGCATTTTGGAGGGAACACTAAGAGAATTTTTATTCTCTTAGTAGTAGGGGGGATTTTTATTTTACCATAAAACTAAGAATCATTTTATAAATTTTCTCCAACTATTTTAATGATTTTTTTCCCTCACGAAAGTAATAGTAAGAACTAGTTTAGATCATGTGCAATGAATGCGCGGTATTTATAGACTTACTAATATAGACCATGTGCAATATATGCACGGTATTTATAAAGTTTTACTTTTTAGTGTATTATTTATAAAGTTTAAATTAACAATTCTTATTTTTCATGTTTCATTTTGATTAGAGAAATAAATAAAAATTTAAATCGTAAGAAGTAATAAAATGAGTTTTTTTTTTTTGAATTTTTTTTTACCGTGAAATTAATGATGTTAATTTACAAATATTTACTAATAACATATTTTTTAACTGCAAATTTTTATCGAAAAAAGTCAATGAATTTTAACAAATATTTACTAAGACCATCTTTTTTAGCAGTAACTTTTTATCATAAAAAGTCAATAAATTTTTATCAATAAATTCTTTAAAAACAGAATTTCCTTATCCTAAAAAGATCGGAGATAAAGTTGTGCAAAATGTGAAATACTAAATGTTATAAATATTTAAATACAAAATATTATATCCCTTTATAACTTATCATGTCCTCACCTATAGTATATGCTAAAAATATCAAGCACTATTCTAAGACATATGTTTTAGGTGGGAAAAATTGGAGTTTCGTCTATTCATTTAGTAAATAGAGGATTCATATAATCAAATTACACAAACTATATTATCAAACAAAGATCCTTAAAGATAGAGCACCCTCACAAATTAGATATCAAAATTTCAACAATTCTGAAAATAACATAAAACACACAATTAGAAATGTTATGACATAAAATTGAAGTTAATACAATAATAAATTGCGGAACTAAGAATTTTAAAGCAACAACAACTTGAACAACAGTTGGATCATTATTGCCGAATACTTTACCTGTTAAATAATATTATACAGAAAATGCTATATCATCTCCTCAAATTTTCCACCTTTTAGCCATATATTTCAAAATATATATAATAAATGCTCAAAAATTATTAATCATCCACGATTCCACGTTGATGTCACCAATCTTTAGTTAGTATGGAAAATATAGTTGTTTAAGCAATCTTAGTATTTCACTTCTTCATATAATCTTCTTTCTTCAATAAATCATACCTATTAAAAAAAGTAACACAATAATAGCGGAATTTGTTTTATGCAATATTATCGTTATTAACTTAGTTTCACTTTAAGTAATGAAAAAAAAGAGGGAATGATAATCAAATCGTAGAGATGTAAGTATATTTACCTTTGAAGAGCTTAACACCATAAATAATCTTGATGGCCCCTAAATGAGAACAAAACAAACACATACGCGAAGTTGAAAATGTGATGAACACTTCATAACCCATTGTAACTTCCATAAAAAAAATAAAAAAAATTGGTTAATAATATCGGTGACACATACCATTCTACTAACGATAGAGATAAGAAATTTTCTGCTTACAAATTTTGCCTTCCATAAAACATACTCCGTATATAAACAATTGAGGATGCGTTTTATGGCTATTAAATATTTTTTTCATTATTATCAAATTTAATATAGGCATAAATAAAGATCAAGTTCATGACTTTTGAGCATCTATTTTTCATTATTATGTAATGCCCCGTAAACAACAGGAGTACAAAATGGTATATTTTATTAATAGCAGCGGAAATTACAGAGCGTTACCGCCGTATTTCCCCATACAGAGAAATACAAGGCTTACATTATTCTTTAGTACAACCAAATAACTAGTAACCAGTCTTATTGATAAGATAATATTATTATGATACATTATTCTCATTCTATTTTCTTGCGTCAACCTCACTCAAGCCATTCCCTGTTTCCTGTACCTGAAAAAAGATTAATAAAATAAAGGGTCAACCAACCACCGGTTGAGTATATTTCCCATAACCTTCAACTCAAATTAATATAACTCAGGTCATTATTATTGAACAGGGCCACATTACGGAGTTGAGACTCCCTTAGGCTATGCCCTCCTCCGTGTACACAGGATAACCATTTTTTTTTTCTCTTTTTCTCTTTTTCCTTTTTCTTTTTCTTTTTTTTTCTTTTTATCCGGATATATATATATAACGGGGCGGAGCCAATTGCCGAGCCCCCTGCCGAGCCCACTTCAGAGCTCACATCCATGTACACGGGATAAAATAATAATGTGGTTCGGTCCCTTCCAATAATAACGTCCATTATGGTACATTGGCCAAATGTACACCTTAGCAGTGGTATTTTAACATTTACATTATCATGTGAGCATTATAACGTCAATTATTAAGACAAACAGTACCACATTCATATCTTACGTAAACCACATTACGTAAAATATACAAGTATAACATAACTTTATCACATAAATAATAATTCACGTACATTATAATATCAGTTAAGTAATTATAACGATAATATACTTACTCATTATATTAACTTAAGACGAAGGGGTAGGAAATATACCTTATATTCTTCGTTAGCTCGCTAAGTTTTCAATAGAGGCTATTGTTTCCTTTTGGGTACTTGTGAAACCTGAGGCACTTTGGCCCCTTATTTATAGTAATTTTAAGTCGGTTAATGTATGCCCTATACCTCCCCTAGCATTCATACGTGGTAACTATTCTTACCAAGTTCAACCTATGTATTTGTAGGTCGATTGCGTGGAAATGCATGACACCACATGTTTTTTTTACTATATTTTAGTTTTACCTTCAACATGTGATAAAAATCCATTTTTTTATATAATATAATTTGTAAAATATCTAGATATTTTAACTTACGGGTTATTTTCTTTGAGATTGGTCTAGTAAAAATTTTACGGGTGAAGTTATTATTGAGTCGGATTCTAATCGAACTATTTTATTCTTATTCTAGGATCTTACCTATACTAGGTTACTACGTCTTCCGAATTTTATTGGGTCAAAATCTCCTTCTAGGACGGATTCATTTTATTTGTGTACCTTTTTCGACTTTACTAGTTAAAAATTATTTCCCTTTTCGAATCACTATTTTTCTCAAATAAGATAATTTTATTTGGGGTATCACATTCTACCCCCCTTAAAATAAGTTTCGTCCTCGAAACTTGGATCATTACCTTATTGGAACAAATAAGGGTATCGGATTCGCATTTCTTGTTTCGTTTCCCAAGTTGCTTCTGTGTCATCATGATGTGACCACAAAACCTTTACTAGTGGAATAACTTTGTTTCGAAGAGCCTTTTCCTTGTGATCTAAAATTTGAATCGGTTTCTCCTCGTAGGTTAAGTCATCCCTAACTCGCACTGGAGGTAAGTTAATGACGTTGATGGGGCATATTCTGCACCACTGATCAAGTCAACATATTGAGCAAGGTCAAAGACACCCACAGCAAGTCAACGACTTAGACAGCCTAGCCGATGCAGCCCATCGGCCTGTTAGCCTGGGTCTCGGCATGGCAACCTGCCAGCCGGGACACATACCCGCGTACTCATATCCAAGACCCCTCGGCGGTGAGTCAACAGGGCCCGCCGGCCTGCCATAGGTCCCTCGGCCGAGGGGTAGATCAGTCTTTCCACCTGCTAGCCACTTGGCCACTTGGCCACTACGTGACAAAAGGTGAAAGTTTATAAATACTCCTCAAACTTCATTGAGGAGGGGATCCACAACTTAATCTAAGAAACACTATTCATCTGGTATTATCTTCCTTATCTCTCTACAATATACATTCAGCCAAGTAACAACTTATCCCTTAAGTTTACTGACTTGAGCGTCGGAGTGAGTACGCTTGGCACAAAGCCAAGCCCTCAGTTCGTTCATTGTTGCAGGAGAGGCCGAGAGGAACGATAAAGACAAGAAGGATTCAACTAAAGACGTCATTCTACAAGCACGGGTGGTACCATATAACTGCTCTGGAATTACACCCGGAACAATTGGCGCCGTCTGTGGGGAAATCGCTACTAGAAGTTAGTCACATTCATTCCCAAACAAAAAAAAAAAACAAAAACCCACCCAAAAAGCTAAGAAGATGTCGAAACAACAAGACGCAGTCGTAACCGACGAAGCCGCATTCTACCAAGATGATACCTTCAACAATTCTGGAGTCGTGCAGCCCTCCACCGGCGGAGTAATCCAACCGGAGTTCGGGATGCCAACAATACCCGACACGCCGCTGCCAGCCAACCAGGTCACCATCATGGGACATGTGGTTGACGTAGCAAAACTGAAAATGCTCCTGGACCTAATTAGTAATACGCCTGCTCACACGTCACGCCGACAAGAGCGGCGGAAACCGTCCAGGAGACCGGGGCCCAAAACGTGACTCCGAGAAATTTGAACGGAGCACTAGGAGAAGCGACCCGGTCAAGTCGCGGGGAGCCCAAAGTGGGCGTGGTAGACCTAAGTCCTTCCCGCACCCATGGGAGGACACAGCGTCCCCAAAGACGAACGAGGCTTACCCCAAAGGAGCCAGAGGAGTCCGACTCAGCAGAGTTGGAGGAGAAGTCCAAGTCGAAGAAGGAGTCCTTCCCGCTACGAGGAGAGGAGCCGGATTAGGAATGCGAGGAGCCGATCGCCGCGTGTCGTTCGACACGTGGTCAGACAGCCCCACAGCGCCTACGTCCCGTAGAAGTCCGGTGCCAACTAAGCTCAAGTTGCCACCTCTATCATACAAGGGAGATAGTGATCCAGCCGACCACGCTGAGGCTTTCGAGTCTTACATGTCGGTATGGGAGCAGCCCGATGAGGTGCAGTGCCGAGTTTTCCCAACAACTCGCATGGGATGGCTCAAAGTTGGTACAAGGGGCTTCCCGACGGCTCGGTATACTATTACGCCGACCTAAGGGACGCCTTCCTAGCCCAGTACTCTTGCAATAAGAGGAGGGCCGTGGAGACGTCGGACCTCCTAACTATCAAACAGGAGGGGGGCGAGTCTCTACGAAGCTATGTGAAGAGGTTCGACGGAAAGGTTCAGCAGATTCGAGAAATTAATCCCGAATTGGCGGCTTTCGCGCTGATGAAAGGCCTCCCAAGGGGAGAATTAAAAAATGAGCTCATCAAGTGCGGAGGCACGGGCTTGGACGCCGCCGGGAAGATGGGCGACCAAGCCATCAAGGTAGAGGACTATCACAAGACCGGGTAGGCCCCGGCGAGGCCGAGCACTCGAAAAAGAAGAGCGCCGGGAGGACAACCCGGATGAAAGACGCCGGGACAACAACGGGTCACGGTCCGATGAAAGACGCCGTGAGAATAATAGGTCACGGTCGGACGGATCCGCCAGAAACGGGACTCGGCGGGCGCCGGTGGAGTTCAGAACGTACCACCGAGGCGATATAGTGATAAAACCCCTCTCGTCGTATCGCCCGCCGAGGTCTTCGCCCGAGCAAAACGAGGGCCGGAAGTGGGAGAGACCCCCAAGCCAAAAAGTGACGGTGACACGAGCCGATCATCGTGAGTACCACGGCCACACCGGCCATCTAACCAACGATCGGCATCGAAGAATGCCATTGAAGAGCCGATCCGGAAGGGAAGCCTCGGCAAGTACGTTGCCAAAAGCCAAAAGATCGACGCCGACGGTTCGGGTAAGAAATCCGTCTTGAACGGATAGGAGTGATCCATGTTGTCATCGGGGGCAACGAGAACGGAGGGTCCGCTCATGGGCACAAACGGCACCTGAACGAGCTATATCATGCCATCAACTTTGTGCCCAACACAGCGATCCCCGCTTCCAACATCCCCGATATAACCATTGGAAGGAAGGACTACGAAGGAGTCATCGCTCCTCACAGCGACCCACTTGTAGTCAATTTGGACATATCCAACCACCTGGTCAAAAGGTGCACGATTGACACAAAGCGCGTACACGAACATCATGTTCGGGGAGTGCTTCCTCGGCCTCGGCCGAAAGTCAAGGACTTGAGCCCCTGCACCAACCCACTATACGACTTCTCCGGGGCCGGCCTGGTACCACCGGGATCAATCGGACTCCGGTGACGTTCGGCGAAAAGAATGCGGCTAAGAATGTCCTAGCTGAGTTCGTGGTCATCGACGGCTCGTCCGCCTACAACGTTCTCATAGGCCGAGTCACCCTGAGCGAGGCTGACGCAGTGATGTCCATCCGGGCCCTAACACTGATGTATGTCTCGGACCGGGGGGAAGCGCATAAGCTCGTCTCTAAAGACGAGAACGACGAGGTGGTCAACGTCCGGATAGGCGCCGAGAGGATGCAACATGCAATCCCTCAAAGTAGCAAAGAAATCAGAGAAAGGGAAAAGTCTATCCTTACAACAGGAGGGCGACCTCATGGATGTAGCTAGCGGCTGACCGGGAAGGTGTGCCTTTGATAAACCGTTAGGACGCTGGTAATCTCGGGAAAACTCTGTGTAGCGGCGGAGGTGTCCAAAACAGTTGTGGGCACCTCGACGCATGTTTTTATCTAATGAAAAATCGTCCAAGTCTTCCATCAAAACGTTCATTTTCCCCATAGTCACTAGGAAGAAGCGAGACGCGGCTCGCTTTGTCATACCGACAAGAGCGGCAGTCTCTATCAATAAGCAGACATCGGCTCACACTGTCATACCGACAAGAGCGGCAGTCTCCTCCAAGAAATAGGCGCCGTCGCAGTCACCCCAAGTAGTAGACGCCACGGCAGTCACCCCAAGAGGTAGACGCCGTCGCAGTCACTCCAAGTAGTAGACGCCACGGCCGTCATCATCAAGAAATAGACGCCAGCTCACACTGTCACATCGACAAGAGCGGCAGTCATCAACAAGAAGCAGATTACTGTCGCAATCACCCCAAGTAGTAGACGCCACGACAGTCACCTCAAGAGGTTTGACGCCGTCGCAGTCACTCCAAGTGGTAGACGCCACGGCAGTCTCCTCCAAGAAGTAGGCGCCGTCGCAGTCACTCCAAATGGTAGACGTCACGGCAGTCAATAACAAGGAGCACTCGCCGGCTGACACCGTCACACTGGCAAGAATGGCAATCACCCTCAGGAAATAAATACCTCGACGGTCACGACCAGCGCAGTTGATACTCGCAAAGCGATCAAAACGCCTTAGAAGCGTTGCACAGTTGAGGAACGCACTCTAAGACTGCCTCGGCCAAGCCAAGGCGGAAACAGAGGAGACGCCCAATTAATGACATGAAAACTCAGACAAGGACGAGAAAAGACCTCGGCCGAGCCAGAGACAAAGTGAAAACGTTAAGTACAGATTGAGACGCTCAACTATTAGCACAAGAAAAAGGGAATGAGGTAAAGACCTCGGCCAAGCCGAGAGCGCGAAGAAACGAGCTCTTATTAAATATGTTCAACAAATTACAAGAAATACAAACGACGGCCGTCCCCATAAGGGTCAGCCAAAGGACAACCTGCCAAAGTTGTACAAAATACAAAGACGGAAAGGCAAAAGGGTACATACATCATCTCCCTATGTCTGTTGCTGCTCGCCATCAGCAGCGGTAGCAGCGTCTCCTTCGATGGGCAACCCAGCGGCTTTCCTGGCAGCCTCAGCTTCAGCGGCCTCAGCCTTTGCCTCGGCAGCCTCAGCTTCCCTCATTCTCTTGGCCTCCTCATTGGCCGTCTTTGCCCTCTCAGCAAGGGCTGCTGCCTCCTCGGCCGCCTCTTTCTCTATCTTCACCCTCACCGCCTCCTTGGCTCTCTCCTCCACAAACATTCTCCTTAGCTTCGAGCTTGTCGTCAAACGGCTCGTTAAATCGCCCCCCACGGGAAGGAACCTTCAAGAGGGAAGAGTTCCCCAATCACTTCCCTGGCAGCGTCTTCGGCCAGATCCCGGAATTCGGCGCACATGTTAGGGAGCATGTCGGTTTGGAGCATCTCAATGTCGTCCTCCTTTTGCCTGATGATGGCCTCCTTGCTCCGAATCACCTTCCCCGGATCTCGAAACCGTTCCCGAATTCATTTCTCTGCTTTGGAGATAAAGGTCGGCGTGCCTCGAACAAGGTCACACTTCGCCGGTGACTTTTCAATTTCGGCCGCAGCAGCCTCGGCCTTGGCTCTCTCAGCAAGGACCTCCTTTTCAGCGTCCTCCCCGAGCTTTCTCTCGCCCAAGAGCGCTTTCTCGGCCTCCCCTAAGCCTCTGCTCATTGAGAAGATCCGCTTCGCCTTCGCGGCCACCTTCAGTGGCATTAAGCTCAAAAGCGGATTGAGCCACGGCCTTCTCTCCCGCTCCATGATACGAGCACCGGTCGGCTCGTTCCACCTCGCCAGTCTCTTGATCAACCTCGCGCTTTCCGCTATAAGCTGGGAGGGGGAAGCCTTCTGGGATGAAGAGCCAGTGGCGACGCCTCGATCACCAGCCTGCGATCGGGAAAGGGAAGCCTTCTGGGATGAAGAGCCAGTGGCGACGCCTCGATCACCAGCCTGCGATCGGGAAAGGGAAACCTTCTGGGATGAAGAATCAATGGCGACGTTATGATCACCGGCCTGCGCGGGGTTCTCCTCCGTTCTTTTCGCTTTCAAAAAGCGGCGCCGACAATGGCCGATCGCAAAATTTAAAAAAAAAAAAAAAAAAAAAAGGGGGGGCATCAGTATCAACATACATAGGCATGCCGAAGGGCCTGTCATCAGCAGCGCCTGATGAACCGGCTAAATCTGAGCCACCGGATAGATCAATACCATGCTTGGCCTTCTTGGCCGAAGGGCGCATTTCCTCCTCAGCAGCAGAAGCAACGGCAGCAGAAAAGGCTGTCTGCTTTCTTTTACGGACAAGGGGCGACCCCTCCTCCTCATCGGAGTCATCCCCATTGGAGATATAAACGACCTCCACCGTCTCCTTCTGAACAGGGGGGATGGTAGGCGGAGCCGACGTCGACGCCATCACCGCCGAAGGTTTCGTTTTTCGCGTATGACGCGGCATGTTACTAACAACCTTCGCCTGGGCCTCCACCACATTCAAGCTTTTCAGCTGCTGGTCCATTAGATCATTCGGTGACGTCCTGCGGTCATGGGTCAGGGCCTTGGGATGCAAGTTAGCAACGGTTTTGTCTTTGTGCAGCCCCATTCTCCGGAGGATATCCTCAGACAAATCCGGTCCAAAGTAGTCTGCGAAGGAAACAAAGCAAGAATTAAGTAGAGGAACTAAATCGAAGTTCGAAGAATAGGAGCATTGACAGCGGTGATGGGCCTCATACCGACCCCACTCACCCTGTGCTAAGGCCGGTATGAGGCCGACATGGCAGAGCGGCTCATCCTGAAGAATGATCTGCGTTGGGGGCATCCATCTTTTCGGCACCCCACTCTTGTCCGCCTCAAAGAGCCTCATCGCCAGCCTCTCATCCTCCCTAAGAGAGACCCTGCTGGCATCCATCTTGAGTTTTTTCCGGGTGACCCATCTGTCATGTTCCGCCTTAGTCTCACAGCGCAAGTTGACCTGGTCTTTGCAATGGGCGGCGGATAGTCATCCAAGCACCTTAACGTACACCCACCGATCTCTCCAGTCTTTGCAAGAAGTAAGTTTGTCAACAGAAACATAACCCTTCTCCATGTGCACACTGTACCAACCGACGCGGCCAGAGATTGACGGCTGGAGATAATGAAGCCGGCGGAATAAATTCACCGTCGGGGCCTCCCCCTTGAAGAGACAAAGCCACACAAAGCCGACTATCGTCCTCATGGCCAATGGATGCAGTTGGGCCACAGCGACGTTCATAGCTTTGATGATAGCCATGACGTACTCATTCAGCGGAAACCGGAGCCCGTACTCCAAGTGTCGCATATATACACCGGTATGGCCCGGTGGAGGGCAACAGACGGCCTGACCCTCCTCAGGGATGACAATCTTGTATCCCCTGCCAAAGAAAAAGTGGCCCTCGAAAAATTTCTCACCAGAACAACTGGCCAACTTATGGGTCCAAGCTCGGTCAACGCTTGCCTTACAGACGTCACCGTGATCCATAACGTACTGCCTCCTCTCTTTGGGACGAGCCTTTTCAGCATCATCACCAAAATCGTCTGCGTCATCATCGACATCATCGTCATCCTCCCATTCCTCCAAAATTCGAGGATCGACTTCAGAAGAAGGAGACCTAGGGCCCCCAGGCCTTATCAGGAGGGCGTCCAACTTCTCCTCCTCATCAAGACGCGACGGGGAACCCCCCGGCGCCGGTTTACTAGGCTCGGCATCGTTGAGAAGACATGTTTACAATAAAAACTTACAAAGTTAAGAAATTGGGAAGTTTGTTTACCTTGAAGAAAAACACTCGCCGGAGTAACAACTCTGAAAATTAGAAGACAAAGAAGCCCTTGAAAGTTTAGAGAGGAAAATTTTGGAGAATGAAATTGGTGGCCAATTTCACGGAATAACTGCCCTATTTATAGGAAAAAGCCCATGAAGAAGGACCAATCGAGAGAAATGACCCATGAAGCGTCATCCAATCAGCGTACAGACACGTGTCGGACATGCAACCACGGGATGTCAATCGTTGCAACAGTTAGACGTCAATCAATGCAACAGTGACCAAGCGTCTTCAACACGCCCATTCATATCTCTCCGCCTATTCACCTTCCTCAACAAATTCTCAAGCATCTGTTCTCCGCCGGCCACTCGATCAACCAAGCTAGGTAGCGCCGGCCGGGGGCAATCAAAAACAACCGGCACTCTCAACCATGGTCACGGCCAGCGCCATTTTCTTTTCCACATCGGATGCCCTTTACGCATCCATGTGGAGGGGGGATATGGTACGGCCTAAGAAAGATCAGGCCGAGGTAAAAGAAGCCGATGCAGAAGAAGCCGATGCAGAAAAGGTTTTTACAAAATTACTTGCGCAGAATATACGCTCAAACGTACATCGGAGCCCATACCACGGCATAGACTACGCTGGGGGCAAATTGATGGGGCATATTCTGCACCACTGACCAAGTCAACATATTGAGCAAGGTCAAAGACACCCACAGCAAGTCAACGACTTAGACAGCCTAGCCGATGCAGCCCATCGGCCTGTTAGCCTGGGTCTCGGCATGGCAACCTGCCAGCCGGGACACATACCCGCGTACTCATATCCAAGACCCCTCGGCGGTGAGTCAACAGGGCCCGCCGGCCTGCCATAGGTCCCTCGGCCGAGGGGTAGATCAGTCTTTCCACCTGCTAGCCACTTGGCCACTTGGCCACTACGTGACAAAAGGTGAAAGTCTATAAATACTCCTCAAACTTCATTGAGGAGGGGATCCACAACTTAATCTAAGAAACACTATTCATCTGGTATTATCTTCCTTATCTCTCTACAATATACATTCAGCCAAGTAACAACTTATCCCTTAAGTTTACTGACTTGAGCGTCGGAGTGAGTACGCTTGGCACAAAGCCAAGCCCTCAGTTCGTTCATTGTTGCAGGAGAGGCCGAGAGGAACGATAAAGACAAGAAGGATTCAACTAAAGACGTCATTCTACAAGCACGGGTGGTACCATATAACTGCTCTGGAATTACACCCGGAACAGACGTGACTCGGGTCGGGGATATACTTTCTTAGGAGTGACACATGAAAAACGTCATGGATTCTAGAAAGTTCTATCGGAAGGGATAATCTATAGGCAACATCTCCAACTCGCTCCATTATCTCAAATGGTCCTATATATCTTGGGCTCAATTTTCTCTGTTTCCCGAATCTAATAACCCCCTTTGTAGGTGATACCTTGAGGAAAACCGAATCTCCTACTTTGAATTCCACTTGTCGTCTCTTAGGGTCAGCATAACTCTTTTGACGACTCTGAGCAGTTCTCATTTTCCCTTGTATGAATTTTATCTTATCTGTGGTCTCTTGAATCAGATCTGGTCCAATGATCCTTGACTCATCAATATCGCTCCAACATATTGGAGATCTACATTTTCTCCCATACAAGGCCTCAAAAGGAGTCATTCCAATGCTAGCATGGTAGCTGTTATTATACGAGAACTCTATCAAGGGCAAATGTTGTTCCCAAGACCCCTGAAATTCTAGGACACATGCCCTCAACAAATCCTCTAGAGTTTGAATTGTTCTCTCTGTCTGCCCATCGGTCTGTGGATGGAAAGCCGTGCTAAAGTTCAAATGAGTTCCTAGGGCATTTTGAAAGCTTTTCCAAAATTTTGCTAAAAAGTTTGTGTCACGATCCGACACAATGGTTTTGGGAACTCCGTGTAATCTAACAATTTCCTTTATGTATTTCTTTGCCAATTGTTCTGAGTTCCATGTTGTTTTTGTTGCTAAAAAGTGTGCGCTCTTGGTTAATCGGTCCACAATTACCCATATCTCATTCATTCCCTGGGCTGTCGGAGGTAGTCCTGTCACAAAATCCATTGCTATTGACTCCCATTTCCAGGTGGGAACATCTAAAGGCTGCAAAAGTCCTCCTGGCCTTTGATGTTCGATTTTTACTTGTTGACAGGTTAGACATTTTGCGACAAATTCGACAACCTCCTGTTTCATATTATTCCACCAAAACATTTTGCGGAGGTCCGTGTACATTTTTTTCCCCCCCTGGATGAATCGAATATCGCGTGTTGTGAGCTTCCTCTAAAATCTTTTTCTTAAGGGTTTCATTATTAGGTACACACAACCGATCTTGAAACCAAAGTGACCCGTCATTTTGGATGATGAACCCAGGGGATTTCCTTATCTCTACGTTCCTCCGAATCTTTTCTAATTGGGGGTCCATCTTTTGGGTTTCTTTTATTTCCTCCGTTAAGTTTGGTCTCACCTCTAAGGCTCTTAGCTGGCCGACACAAACCCCGTCATCCATGTCGGTACACAGATTTTTATTGCCTTCTTGGATGTTGATTTGATCACCCATAGGCGAGTTAACAGTAAGTTGTTTACGGCTAAGTGCATCCGCAACCACGTTTGCTTTACCTGGGTGGTATTGGATGTCTATTTCATAATCCTTGAGAAACTCAAGCCACCTGCGTTGCCTCATGTTAAGCTCCTTTTGGGTGAAGAGGTATTTCAAACTCTTGTGGTCTGTGTAGATACGACAAGAAACTCCATAAAGATAGTGTCTCCAAATTTTTAGGGCAAAGACCACAGCAGCTAACTCCAAATCATGGGTTGGGTAATTTTACTCGTAAGGTTTTAGTTGTCTTGATGCATAGGCAATTACTTTCCCATTTTGCATTAAAACACAACCCAATCCCTGTTTTGAAGCATCGCTGAAAATTTCAAACCCGTCCGTGCCATTTGGAAGGGTAAGAACAGGTGTCGAGGTAAGTCGTTTCTTAAGTTCACTAAATGCTTTTTCGCATTTCTCACTCCATTCAAACTTGGTACTCTTCTTTATAAGGTTTGTGAGTGGTTGGACGATCTTTGAAAAATCCTCCACAAAGCGGCGATAATACCCTGCCAATCCCAAGAAGCTACGTACTTCTGTAACGTTTTTGGGTTTAGGCCAGTTTATAATTGCCTCAACCTTTTGGGGATCCATTTGCACACCCTTCTCTGAGATAACGTGCCCTAAGAAAACAACCTTGTCTAACCAAAACTCGCATTTCTTCAGCTTAGCATATAGCTTATTCTCCCGCAACGTCTCCAAGATTATTCTCAGGTGTTTACCATGCTCCTCTTTGGTTTTGGAATAGACCAGGATGTCATCAATGAAAACAACCACAAATTTGTCCAAGTATGGCCTGAAGACTCTATTCATGAGATCCATGAAGACAGCGGGGGCATTGGTAAGACCAAAAGGCATAACTACAAACTCATAATGCCCATATCGAGTCCTAAAGGCTGTTTTTGGAATATCTTCGGGTTTTATCCTCAATTGGTGGTATCCTGATCGCAGGTCAATTTTGGAGAATACTGTCGAGCCTTGCAATTGGTCAAACAAGTCATCTATCCGGGGTAAAGGATACTTATTTTTAATGGTTACTTTATTAAGTTCACGATAATCTATGCACAATCTCAAACTTCCATCCTTCTTTTTCACAAAGAGTACGGGTGCACCCCATGGTAAGGAACTTGGCCTAATGTACCCTTTCTCTAATAGTTCATCAAGTTGATCTTTGAGTTCCTTGACTCAGAGCCATCCTATAAGGTGCCTTAGAGATAGGTCCTACACCGGGTACTAATTCAATGGTAAAATCCACCTCACGATGTGGGGGCATCCCTGGTATTTCTTCTGGGAATACGTCTGCAAACTCTCTAACTACAGGTATGTTAGATACACAGGGTTCAGACTCTGGGATTTGGTGAACTTCACACAGGAACCCTTCACATCCCTGTCGTAGTAACTTTAAGGTTTTAACAAGGGATATGATCCTATTGACTTCGTTGTTTTTCAACCCCTGAAAATTTATTTTGTCCCGGTTTGGTTTCGTAATAGTTACTATTTTCTTATGACAATCTATAAGAACATGATTTGCTATAAGCCAATCCATCCCTAGAATGATATCAAAATCGTGTAGGTCAAGTTGGACTAGATCAACTAGGAAAGAGTTTTCTTCTATGGTTATGAAACAATCCTTGTATACAACGGAACACGGGATTGTTTCTCCGGTGGGTAATCCTATCAAGAGTCCTATATCCGGGTTACTGGGTACTAATTTCAATTTCTTACTTAGCGATTGTGATATAAAAGAGTGAGTTGCTCCGGTATCAAACAGTACACTAACAGGAGTAGAGTTAAATAGAATGTTACCCGTGACCACATCAGTTGAATGTTCTGCCTCCTGGGTATTCATCACGTACACTCGACCAGGCACAGGGCCTTGTCTTTGTACCATGTTTCCTTGCGACCCTGGGGGAATCCTAGGGGGGTTGTTGTTGTTAGTGTTGGTGCCCACTCCAGGCGGCTTGCTCCTTGCTATCGGGCAGTTTACCCTTTTATGATCAGGGCTCCCACACTCAAAGCATCGCAGGATGGGGTACCTACATTGGTTTGTGTTGTGATTGGTTAATCCACATTTTGCACATCGGGGCATCTGGTTTCTTCCCTGAAACATGTTTGAGGGAAACCTTCCTCCTGCCAAATTAGGCTGCTTATTCTGATAATTTTGACCTAACGCACCGCCTCCCTCAAACTTTCTTTTTGGTTTGGTTTGTTCACCCTCACGCTCCTTCATTATCCTTTCTGCATTGGTAGCCTTGTCATACATCTCTTGGTAGTTCAAACAGGTATGGGTTGACAACCTGTCACGAAGGCTCCAATTAAGCCCCCTTTCGAAACGATTCATTCTCAATTCCTCAGTCGCCACCATGTGCGGTGCGAATCGAGACAATTCCATGAATTTCGCTGCATATTCCATAACAGACATTGACCCCTGTCTTAAACTATTAAATTCCTCTTCCTTCTGTCTCCTAAGAGACACGGGGTAAAATTTTGACCTCAGGAGTTCCTTGAACTCGGCCCATCCAAAACCTTCCTCATTTTTCTTTTCCTTGACTGTTTCCCACCAAAGGTCAGCTTGGCCGACCAGGTAGTAAACAGCAAACCCGACCTTCCATTTGTCAGGGCAGTTTACAGCCTCAAAAAGTTTGTCCATACCCCTTACCCAATCCTCAAAGACCACAGGGTCAGTTTTTCCGTCGTAAGTTCTTGGGTTATAGCTAGCCATTTTCCTAAAATATTTCATACCCTCATCTTCCCCATTAGACTTATTTCCTTTCACAGCTTCAGCTATCATGGCGACAAGGGTTCTGGTGTCTGACTGGTCTTGGTTTATTGGTTGATTCACCTCCGAGCTTTCGGGGTTAGACATCCTACCGTACGAATGAAAAAAAAAGTTAGGTACTTTCTACATAATTCCGCATAGGCTCAAGTAACTACTTACATAGTAGTTATGCATCATATCAAACTTATCATACAACATTCTTATCTTACAGTATCTTATTATACATTACATCACACCTACTTTATATTAGTGGGATACCGAGAATGGTCGGGTAGTTCATTATCATAGTTGTTATTCTACCCTTATTTATTTCACACACCCCTTTTTTTTCACACTTATATTACATATGTTACATATGTTACATCCTGGCATTCATTGCGAACATCTCAGTTGTCATCCTCGCCGGAGTCGGGTGTGTACTCTGACACTGTACTTTCACCATCACTTTCGTCATCGGCATCACCATTCTCATTATTATCACCGTTTTATGAGTCAAAGATCGATAAGTAAATCACATTGTTTCTTTCTAATGTAATTAACTCAGCAGCTATGTCTTCAAATGTGGGATACCATAGACAATTCAGTCTCCCTCCAATATATAGATATTTCTCATGGTTTGGAAACCCATTAACAATTAAATCAGAATATTTTTCCTTAATTCCGGTCCATGGAATAACGTTGGGTAACGTCTCTACGAGACATTGTGCTTGGAACGGAACAGTAAGACCAAAATGGGGAAACGCATAGTTGTAGGTTGTCATGGCTACTCTTAGGCGTTCTATGTGGTCGCTCACTCTATCATTGGGGTTCATAGCAATTTCGTGTGGGTTCGGAAAGGGTGCTGCCATGATCTTAAATCAACACAATACACAAGTAATCACATAATTAGATCAAGCATAAGCATCCACGTAAGAAAACAAATAAGTTGGCAAGATAAAATCGTCTAAGCTACCCGTTAATCCTAGGGCGTCTACCCATCTCTCTCTCAATTTTTTTTTTCTTGTGTTTTATAGACCCGTTTTTTTTTTTTTTTTTTTTTTTTTTTTTTTTTTTTAGCTTGGCTCTGATACCACTTTTGTAACGCCCCGTAAACAACAGGAGTACAAAATGGTATATTTTATTAATAGCAGCGGAAATTACAGAGCGTTACCGCCGTATTTCCCCATACAGAGAAATACAAGGCTTACATTATTCTTTAGTACAACCAAATAACTAGTAACCAGTCTTATTGATAAGATAATATTATTATGATACATTATTCTCATTCTATTTTCTTGCGTCAACCTCACTCATGCCCTTCCCTGTTTCCTGTACCTGAAAAAAAATTAATAAAATAAAGGGTCAACCAACCACCGGTTGAGTATATTTCCCATAACCTTCAACTCAAATTAATATAACTCAGGTCATTATTATTGAACAGGGCCACATTACGGAGTCGAGACTCCCTTAGGCTATGCCCTCCTCCGTGTACACAGGATAACCATTTTTTTTCTCTTTTTCTCTTTTTCCTTTTTCTTTTTCTTTTTTTTTCTTTTTATCCGGATATATATATATATAACGGGGCGGAGCCAATTGCCGAGCCCCCTGCCGAGCCCACTTCAGAGCTCACATCCATGTACACGGGATAAAATAATAATGTGGTCCGGTCCCTTCCAATAATAACGTCCCAGATGGTACATTGGCCAAATGTACACCTTAGCAGTGGTATTTTAACATTTACATTATCATGTGAGCATTATAACGTCAATTATTAAGACAAACAGTACCACATTCATATCTTACGTAAACCACATTACGTAAAATATACAAGTATAACATAACTTTATCACATAAATAATAATTCACGTACATTATAATATCAGTTAAGTAATTATAACGATAATATACTTACTCATTATATTAACTTAAGACGAAGGGGTAGGAAATATACCTTATATTCTTCGTTAGCTCGCTAAGTTTTCAATAGAGGCTATTGTTTCCTTTTGGGTACTTGTGAAACCTGAGGCACTTTGGCCCCTTATTTATAGTAATTTTAAGTCGGTTAATGTATATATGCCCTATACCTCCCCTAGCATTCATACGTGGTAACTATTCTTACCAAGTTCAACCTATGTATTTGTAGGTCGATTGCGTGGAAATGCATGACACCACATGTTTTTTTTTACTATATTTTAGTTTTACCTTCAACATGTGATAAAAATCCATTTTTTTATATAATATAATTTGTAAAATATCTAGATATTTTAACTTACGGGTTATTTTCTTTGAGATTGGTCTAGTAAAAATTTTACGGGTGAAGTTATTATTGAGTCGAATTATAATCGAACTATTTTATTCTTATTCTAGGATCTTACCTATACTAGGTTACTACGTCTTCCGAATTTTATTGGGTCAAAATCTCCTTCTAGGACGGATTCATTTTATTTGTGTACCTTTTTTGACTTTACTAGTTAAAAATTCTTTCCCTTTTCGAATCACTATTTTTCTCAAATAAGATAATTTTATTTGGGGTATCACATATTATGAATGAGAAATGGTATGTAAAAGGTTTGCATTATTATTATTATTATTATTATTATTATTATTATTATTATTATTATTATTATTATTATTATTATTATTATTATTATTATTATTATTATTATTATTATTACTATTATTACTATTATTATTATTATTATTATTATTATTATTATTATTATTATTATTATTATTATTATTATTATTATTATTATTATTATTATTATTATTATTATTATTATTATTATTATTATTATTATTATTATTATTTATTTCTTATTAACTCCACTTTGCATGAAAGTCGTTTAAAAATTTATCTTGTATAAGTAATTAAAATATGACATATTGATGATGATAGATATTTTGTTTTTTCTTTTAATTATATTTATAAATTTGTAGATATTAGTAGCTTTATAATCCAAATTATTAGATTTTTTATTTACTACATATAAGACCTTTTAGCTACTATCTTTATGGTTAATGAGTAGTTAGATGAACAATTTGAATGATTTAAATGATGAGAGTAATTTCTTAATTTATTTTTATAATTTAAATCATGATCTTATGGTTTCCACACAAAAATAAATATTACTAAACCTATAATGAGTTTTAATAAATTTATTAAAGTAGCCTTAATATTAACAATATAATTTAATATAATTTAATTATGATAATCCAACATTGCAAAAATAAAATGTATTAAGTTGCCTTTTAACTATATAGTATAGATAAGTTGTATATAATCTTTTTGGTACTTAGTCGAATAGCTTAATTACTCTGTAACAACCGGGATCTTGTAAGTTATTTTTCTTCTACTGTCAAAATAAAAATAAAATAATAATCCATATGCACTTTCATTGTTTCAACATGAGATCCTAGGTAAAATTGGCAGTCCATTGTATGGAACAACTGAAATACTCCCAAGCATTCACTGATTTCTTGGTTAATGTTGCAGGGGGGAATGAATACCAAGGAAAAATTGCATAAAATTGGCTACTGCTTAGATGACCACTGTATTCTTTGTGATAGTATGCCTGAAACCATTGATCATTTGTTCTCTAGCTGTGTTTACAGCTGCAAAGTCAAGCACATTCTTGAGAATTGGATTGGAAATAATCTGCCTAATGTCAGTCACTTGGCTGCAAGTGTTACTAATTTTGTCCAGTGGAAAACAATGGATGTCATCCTGATAATTCATCTCTCTCTCTCCTGATTATCAAACCCCACACAACTCTTTTACTCTTATTTTATTACTTTCCTTAATGTTTTGGCCTCACAACTCCTTATTAACTCCTAATAATTCATCTCTCTCTCCTATCAACAAACCCACATTTGTCTTTTATTCATTTTTCTTAAATATTGTGCCCATTTCAAAGGGGATCATTATGATGAATTGGAGGGAGTATAATCTTTTAATCATTATAATTTTTTTGGATAATTCACGTGGTATCCCTGAACTTTGTCACTTTGCACATGGTACCTAATATTTTATGTTTATCTATGTAATATCCTTTATGTTTGATTTTCATGCATAACATACTATTTTTGTCGCTATAAAAAAATTAAATTGAGCATAACTCCTAAACCGGAATTCAGAATCGGCCAATTAGAATTCAGAATCGGCCAACACTTGTTCTAAAATGATTATCTCGTCACAGTCTATGATTTAAGGGAAAAAATTGCCGACTCACGTTTTGTTGGGCTTTTTTTGGAACAAAAACCACAAATCAACCATAATTTTGTTCTTATATTTCCGAATAACCATTTTCGTTTTGTCAAATTATAAATCTCGAAGAGTTAATCAATTTGAAAAAAAGAATTGCCAAAATCCGATTTATGGTCGATGATTTATGATCAATTGAAAATTTTTAGAATGATAAAAAAGACACGTCATGCTTGAAAATCAAACCTCAAGAGTACTTTGTGCACAAACTTAAAAAGTTGGATACCACGTGCAAGTGTTGAGATCATATAAGTCCCCTCCTAAGTGTGAGTCCATAAGTCCTCTTGAGGACCATTAGATAAGGAAGATGGAAGGTTGAGATTGAAGCAAAAAAAGAGGGGATTATAGGGTAATTAAGCACTCTCTCTCACTACCCTCACTAATCTACATTAACTAAATACTAATCCACTATATATAATTTAATCTACCACCTACTTCTCCCTCATCTCACACATTTCTCTCGTCTCTCTCTAAAAAACCAAATAAATCAAAATAAAACCAAATAAATCAAACCCAAATAATCACCCACCCAGCCACCCCGACTACCACCACACGCCTCCTCCAACCATCAACCACCACCGTCACCTGCCGGGGCCCCACCAGCCAAGACCACCGCTTACCCACAACACCACCTCCTCTGCCACCCACATCACTCACCTCCTCCGTCTCTTCCTGCCACCTCCCTCAACAACACCACACACCTCGCCCACCACCCTCGCCAACACCACGAACCTCCTCCACCACCCTCGCCAACACCGACTGCCGCCCCATTCTTCCACTTTTCATTTTTTTCTTTGTTTTTTTGATTTTGTTTTGTTTTTCCTAGATCTCTTTTCAATATTTGTTGGGTGTGTTGTGGAAGATTTAGTTTTCTGGTTTTTTTTTTTTTTTTTTTTTTTTGAATTTAGATCTCATTTCTTTGTTAAATGTGTAATGTTTTAGAACTAGGTTTTGTTTTTCATATTTCGTATTTAAAATATCGTCTTATTTTTATTTTTTTCGGGTTTTAGTATGACATTAGATATATTTTTAAAATTTTAGATCTAGGTTTCGAAAAACTTATCTCTATTAAATTTTAGATCTAGGTTTTGAATAAACTTATCTCTATTAAAAAAACTTATCTTTATAAATTTTCGTATCTATTAAGGTTACACTTATGTCGATTAAAGTTACACTTATCTTTATAAAAGTTACATTTTTTTCTATTAAAATTACACTTTTCTCTGTTAAAGTTACATTTTTCTCTATTATTAAAGTTACATTTTTCTCCATTAAATTTCAGTTTTTCCTATTAAAATTACACTTTTCTCTGTTAAAGTTACTTTTTTCTCTATTATTAAAGTTACACTTTTCTCCATTAAAATTACACTTTTTTCTGTTAAAATTATACTTTTCTCCATTAAAATTACACTTTTTTCTGTTAAAATTACACTTTTTTTTGTTAAAATTATACTTTTCTCCATTAAAATTACATTTTTTTCTGTTAAAATTACATTTTTTTCTATTAAAATTACACTTTTTTCACTTAAAATTACACTTTTCTCCATTAAAATTACACTTTTTTGTGTTAAAATTACACTTTTTTTTCTGTTAAAATTATACTTTTCTCCATTAAAATTACACTTTTTCAGTTAAAATTACACTTTTTTCTGTTAAAATTACACTCAATGGACTAAAGTTACACTATCAAAGGACTAAAGTTATACACTCAATGGATTAAAGTTATACATTGAATATGGACTAGAGATTTATACTCTCAATCGACTAAAATTACCATTTAATGGACTAAAATTACACTTTAGTTGACTAAAGTTACACTTTTGGACTAAAATTACAATTTAATGGACTAAAGTTACACTTCTGGACTAAAATTATACTTTAATGGACTAAAATTACACTTTTAAAAGACTAAAGTTACACTTATAAATCACTCAATTTAAAATGAGTTGTGTTAAAATTTGAAAAAAAAAATGTCTCAAAAATTGACGTAAATATGCTTCAAAATTTCAAATTTGTCGTAAAAAGCAAAATTTGTCGTAAAGTTGCTTCAAAATTTGAAATTTCAAAATAATATCTGTCAAAATCGCTTTCTTTTTGTTAAAATTACACTTTTTTTTTGTTAGAATAACACTTTTAAAACAGTAAAAGTGTCATAAAATTTGTATCAATTTTCTCTCAATTTTTTTTTTTTAAAAACTTGAAAATATAAGAAGGCAAAAAATAATGTTAATTGGGTAGAATAATCAATTAGTGAATGTATAATTAAAGCTAGAGAGAGAAAGTTGATTAATTAGTATATATGAAACTAATTAGTGTTAAGTGTGTTTTGTTGCTTCCAATCTCAACCATCCTTAGTGGAAGATCTAAGGGATTTATAAGAACTTTACTCTATATAGTGCCAAATGACATAGTTCAGGGGTACCACGTGCATTTTTCGTAATTTTTTTAATTAAATTATAATCTTTTCATTGAAATAAAACAAAGCTGTTATAAATCTAAAAATTTGGTATATGAAAAATCTATAAATTGATATTATTAGTTTCGTATAAAAAAAACTTACCACATACTTAATTAGTATAAAAAAATTATGAACTGATGTTATTAATTTCGTGACAAAAAATTCTTTAAAACTATTTGAGAAAATTTATAAATTGAAATCATTTATTTTGAGGTAAAAATTTCATTAAAATGTACATTTTATGACTTTACTCGGTTCTTTTGATAAATTTTTCATTTCAATTTTTATCCTTATTAAAATATGAAAAATTAATAATGTGTCGATTTTAAATCTATAAAATATAAATAATACATTATAAAGTAAATGATCTAGAAATAACGAGCATGCATGCGCGAAATTTATACTAGTGTTTAATTGTTCAACTTAAATTCTTAACTTTTCGCTATTCTGGGAAAAAATTAACATTAATTTTATTTTAGTAGGTGTCAATGTGTCATCATCAAATGAAAATGGTCGGTGTGCAATAAGAATTTGTGATTTAATATAGGGGCTTAGTAATATCTTTTCGAAATATTTATGGCACCCTTAAAGCATTACTCCCTTTGTCCCGGTCATTTGTTGTCTTTTTTCATTTTAGAGTGTTTCAGTCAATTGTTGTCTAACTGTCTTTTCTATTTTTAGAATGAACTTATGAACAATTTGATTATTCACACTTAATTTGTTCCACTTGTCATTTAATAATTGACTCTCTTTTTTTTTTTTGCACTTTGTGCTCAAATTAAAGGATAACAATTGATCGAGATGAAGAGTGAATATATTAATGTAGTACACAAAGAAAAGCACGGTTCATTGTCTAGTACACAACCACCTATATCTACTTGGTGCTTATAACTTCATAGTTCACCTGCAACGTGGGAATATTGTACTCCCTATGAAATGTCATTTGATGCAGTACAAAGGTACAATTGTACTGTAGTTATTAAACGTACTATTTCGAATTTGAGGACTTTCCTTATATACATCTGTCTTAAGGCATCTGCTTGTTCATATCCTTAATTTCGATCACAATAACAAGCAATGTGAGATTATATTACTACTATATCACAAAGTTGCAGGGAATTCACACACAAGATATCGAAAACCATCATTGAGTGCAGCGTTGATGAAATTCTCCCAAACTGATTTTCCTCAGCACTGCATTCAATAATGTTTTTCGTATCTCGATCGAGATGATTAGTGGATAGCTAGGTTAGACCCCGTGCATTAAATGTACGTTTTATATAGTTTTTTTTTTTTTTTTTTTACTAAATTACATATATAATAGTGGTATCTCATTAGTTGTTCATTTTTCTGGTCAATGCATTTTGCTTTGAGAAATAAAAAGTTAAACTGAAAATTAATTGAGAGAATTGAGTAGCATGTTGAAATGTATTTTTGAAAAAGAATATGTTTTTATACCACAAACCTAGTGATTTCAATTTATAACTTTTCTTGATTTTTTGCCTCGAAAGTAATTAAAATGATTTAAAATTTTGTTATATCTAGTATGAGACAAATTATTCTCAAATAATAGTATCAGTCAAATATTTAGTAATTAATAGTTTGATATAATTTTTTTTATATTTAATTAAAAGATTATAGATTATAGTTAGTAAAAAAAATATAATTTGATGAAAAGATTAAAATTTTAAGAAAAAGATAATAATTTAATGAAATAAATTATTATAATTATTAGCTTCCTTACTTAGTTAATGTATACATAATTGCTATTAGCTACCTTATTTAGAAAGATGTTTTTTGGTGGAAAATTTGTGAGAATGTCTATTCATTTAGTAGATAGGGAATTAGGCCCTGTTCTTTTGGACTTAATTTCAGTTCTAATAAAGTTGATTCGATTGATTCACTCAATTGATTCGATTCAATTGATTGATTCGAGTTCAAATTAGTTAGATTCGATTCGAGATAAGTTCGATTCGATTGATTCGGTTCATATTAGTTTATTTCAACATTACTATTATTATTCTTATTGATATCATTATTATTTTTATATTAATGTATTTACTATTGTTATTGTTATTATTATTATTATTATATTATTTTTATATTTATTATATTATTATTATATTTATAATAATTAATTCGTATTATTTATATTATTATATTTATATTTAATACATTTATTATTATTATTATTATATTTATTATTTTATTAATTAATTTATTATTATTAATATTATTCATAACATATTTATTATTATTATATTAATAAGTTATTATTTAATATTTATTATTTTATTAATATACTCATTATTATTAATATTATTAATCACATATTTATTATTATTATTATTATTATTATTATTATTATTATTATTACTATATTTATTATTATATTAATATTTTTTTTATATCTTATTAGATTATTATTATTATTATTAGATTATATTAATATATTATTATTATTAATGAATAATATTATAATGATATTTATTATTATTATTGGTATTATTTTTATTATAATATTTATTATTATTATTATTATTATTATTATTATTATTATTATTATTATTATTATTATTATTATTATTATAATCTTTTTAATATTATTTCAGTTCAGTTCAGTTCAGTTCAGACAATTTCAGTCCAAAAGAACAGGGCCTTATAAGAGCAAGTACAGTGGTAAGCGACAATCAACTAGCTTGGCAATTCCACCTCATCTTCTAAGCTACTAACATTCTAAGCTAATAAACTATTCCAATGGTTTATTAGCTTTTATACTAGCTTGATGGGACTCACATGTCAAATTAATTTTTTCCTAAACATAAAAAGACTTAATGAATTTTATTTTGCAAATTAAAAATACATGTAATAAATACGAGAAAATTGATTAGCGCTTAGCAGAGTTGTTGCGGTCGAGCAGCACCTCCAATTAATCGATCAAATGGGTTGACTTCCAAATGTGTTCCACTAAATCAGCTTTTAGTTGGTGATGCAAATTTCTATCTCGCATGTTTGCATCCCTAGAAAGAAAATTTCGAAAATCTCCAACATGCCCTTGTTGAACATCAATAGTATTGGTTTCCGAAAAACCACAATGATTAAAATTTCTTGAGTATGTATGTCTCTCATCCTCGACAATCATATTATGCATTATGATGCACGCATCCATTATGTCATGTAACGTAGATTTATGCCAACACCGCGCGGCCCCACGGACAATTGCAAAACGAGCTTGAAGAACCCCAAAGGCTCGCTCGACATCTTTTCTTGCGCTTTCATGTTTTTTTTTGAAGCAAATTCTCTTAGGATCTTGCGGGTGTGAAAAACTTTTAACAAATGCGGCCCACTCCGGATATATACCATCTATAAGATAATATCCCATGTTGTACTCTACCTCATTAGCGGTGAATCGAACCTCTGGAGCTCTTCCTTCCAATTTCTCTTTAAACAAATTTGATCGACATAATACATTGAGATCATTGCTTGAACCAGCAACACCAAAATATGCATGCCATATCCAAAGATCCACCGAGGCTACAGCTTCGAGTATAATTGTTGGATGGCCATGATCACCTCGAGTATATTGCCCTTTCCAAGAACTTGGGCAATTCTTCCATTGCCAATGCATGCAATCAAGACTCCCGAGCATGCCGGGGAATCCATGACATTTCTCTTGCATATGGAGCAAGCGTTGGACATCAGTTGTAGTTGGCCTTCTCATGTACGTATCCCCAAAAACTTCGATAATGGCACGACAAAATTATGATAAACATTCTATGGCCGTGGTCTTGCCAATTTTGATGTATTTATTGACCGCATCGGCAGGAGCTCCACAGGCTAGTATTCGAATAGCCGCTATGCATTTTTGAAGGGGTGACAAACCCTTTATTTTTGCAGCATCACTCTATGTCGGAAATAGTTAGTATGATTACCAAGCCCTTCTTCTATTCGGAGGAACAGTTCCCTCCGCATTCGAAACCTTCTTCGAAATATTTATTCCGGGTATACTGGTTCGGGTGCGAAATAATCACGATAAAGTCGAAATGCACCGTTTTCACGATCACGAGGAATATACGTTCTTGTAGGATACTTAATTTTTTGAAGCAAGTAAATACCCATTTCATCATCTGTTTCATCCCAAATGTCATCATCCATTTCTTTCATCCAATCGGAAGAAGAAATATCATGAGTTTGAGACATATTGGTATTAGGTAATGTTTAATATTGATAATCAAGGGAGCTAATTTGACTCAAGCTAATTTGACAGAGGTGAAGAGAAGAGAATAGAAAACAGAGAGCTTATATACATACGAACGAAAACTGTGAATAAATACTCATTCCGTCTCCAACAACTAGTTTCTATTCAATTGCGAAATTTCGAGTTTAAAAAAACGGCTAATTTGACTCAATCTAACAGCTCTTTTCATTCACAACAACTATTTAACTCAATCTAACAGCTCTTTTCGTTCACAACAACTATTTGCAACAACTAGTTCAATAGCAAAATTAATAAAACTACGAAATTTCTTAAAATTGACTTAACTTTGCGCTCGGGTGTCCGTTTGGGGTAATTTTTTTTCAAATCGCTTATCTCGACGAGACGAACACCGTGGCAAGTAGGGGACTTGACCAAGTATTTTTTCGAAAAAAGGCTGTTGGGTTTGTGCCTTGATTCTGTTAACCGCCGCAACGTGGTCCCCGATGGGGGTTCGGGGGCAACGCCCCCGAAACTTAAACGGTATCCGTATCTGTTATTGGGCTAGGTCTATCTTGGGCCTTTATTAGGTCATTCTGTATTAGGTATTAGAGAGTATTATATAAACTCTCTAAGCCTCTACCTAGCAGTTATGCTTATCATACCGTCGAATCAGAATCAAAACTCCTCACATATCAATAAAACTATCTCCTTCGCCTGTGGACGTAGCTAACACATCGTCGGTGAACCACGTAAATCGTGCGTTTGTCTCTTTATTGTTTTTATCGTTCTTTCTTGCTTCGTTATAACAAACGGTATCGAGCCTTCGGGTTCCCGACCGGCGAGAAAGATGTCGGCGATGAACATAAAGATCGATCGCTTTACGAGGAGGAATAGTTTTAGTCTGTGGCAGATCAAGATGCGGGCTCTGTTAAGCGCAAAGCAAGGGTTGTGGGCGCCGCTTTCGGATAAGAAGACGGAAGGCGAAAATCGCATCGCATTGGCTGCTACCATTTGAAATGGCGGTCCTGGAGGAGAAGGCACATTCAACGATTATGTTGTGTCTTGCTGATGATATCATCATCAAGTCGCGGAGGAAACTACCGCAGCCGGTCTGTGGAAAAAGCTTGAGAGTCTTTATATGACCAAGTCTTTGACCAATAAGTTGCTTCTTAAGCAACGTCTGTTTAGTCTGAGAATACAGGAAAGTATGCCTCTTCGAGATCATTTAGATCAGTTAAACACAATTTTACTAGAATTACGTAATATTGATGTTAAGGTAGAAAATGAGGATGCCGCATTAATTCTGTTAGTTTCTTTACCATTATCGTATGAGAATTTTGTACAGTCTTTTATTGTGGGTAAAGATACTGTTACTCTAGAAGATGTTAGGTCGTCTCTTCATACTAGAGAACTGCGCCATAAGGCGGCTGGTACAGTATGACAATCAGGTGCGGGGTTAATGACAGTGGGGGTTATGGACAGGAAAATTCAGGGAAGAAAAAGTATAAGAAGCCTTCTTAGTCGGGTTCTTCTAATTTCACGGTACTTACAGTGCACTGTAATTCTGGTTCTTATGTTTCTAGAGATCCTAAACCTAGTGATGTCTGTAACTACTGTAAAGGGAAGGGGCATTGGAAATTCGATTGTCCCAAGAAAGATAAACAGAACAAGTCTAGTATCAATCACTCTTTGGTGTGTAGCATGCGGGTTCCGAGGAAGATGATTATGCTCTAGTTACGGGTAGGGTCACACATCACACTGATGTGTGGATTCTAGATTCTGGAGCATATTACCATATATGTCCGCGCAGGGAGTGGTTTACAACTTATGAACAGGTAGATGGAGGCACTATTTCTATGGCAAATAGTCTTTGTTTTTGAGATAGTTGGAATCGGCTCGGTCGGGGTAAGGACACATGATGGTAAATTCTGTACATTGAACGAAGTTAGACATGTTCCATCGATGACAAAGAATCGATCTCTTTAAGTACGTTAGACAGTAAGGGTTTCACTTTCAAGGTGTAGGTGGAGTTCGAACGTCCGCAAAGGTTCGAATGTAGTTCGAGGGGTATCAAGCATGGTACTCTATATTATCTTCAGGGATATACTCTGTCAGGTTCTGTTTCTTTGTTGCATCCTCGGATGTTGATAAAGAAGATTTGACTAAGTTGTGGCATATGAGGCTTGGTCATATGAGTGAAAGGGGATGCGGACTCTGTCAAAAGAAGATCTTTTGTGTGGTCACAAGGTCAAGAATCTGGATTTCTGTGAGCATTGTGTTTTTGGGAAGCTACATCGTGACAAGTTTCCTAAAGCAAAGTGCATAGGACCAAGGGCACACTTGATTACATCCATTCTGATTGTTGGGGTCCTTCTAAGGTGGAGTCTTTGGGAGGTCACGGGTATTTTGTGTCTATTATTGATGATTATTCCAGGAAGACTTGGATTTATTTGATGAAGCACAAAACGAAGCCTTCACTCACTTTAAGCAGTGGAAGGCATTAATGGAGAATCAAACTGGGAAGAAGGTCAAGAGGTGCGAATCGATAACGGCCTAGAGTTTTGTTGTTCGAGTTCGACGAGTTCGCAAGAATGAAGGGATTGCTAGACATCGTACGGTCCGAGATACACCTCAAAAAATGGTGTAGCAGAGCGAATGAACCAAACACTTCGGAGAGGGCAAGGTGCATGCTCTCTAATGCTGGACTAACAAGAAGATTAAGGGGCAGAAGCAGTTAGTACAACATGCTATCTCGATAAATCGGGGACCTCACACGAGTCCGAATCTCAAAACTCCACTTGAGATATGGTCCGGTAAGTCTCCGACTATTCTATTTTAAGGGCTTTTGGTAGTATCTTGCTTATTATCATGTTAGTGAAGGTAAGCTTGAGCCACGAGCTAAAAGGGAGTATTCATGGGCTATGGGGATGGTGTCAAGGGATACCGATATCCGGTCTCCATCCGAGAGTAGGGTTATTTTGAGTAGAAATGTTGTTTTTGATGAAAATTCTATGGTTAATCCCTTTGTGAAGTCTTATATGTTGTCGATAGTAGTAGTAGTGTTGATAAACAGGTGGAGCAGCAAGACACTCTTGATGAGAGTGTACCACGGGAAGGAGATCACCACACTACAGTCCGAATCCGAATCTGTTCCATCAGATTCTTCATTACCAGTTCCGAATCAGCAGTGTTTGGCCCGTGAGCGGTCAATCAGGCCTAATTTTGGGAAGCCTCCGAATAGACTTGGTTTTGAAGATATGGTGGGTTATGCACTTCAGGTTGCTTAGGAGGTGGATCCGACTTACATGAGCCCTCCACTTTCAAAGAAGCGACTACATGTTCTGACCGCCCAATGGCTTTGCCGCCATGGGAGATGAGATGGAGTCCCTTCAAAAGAATCAGACCTGGGAATTATCCAAGAATCCTCAAGGGAGAAACATTGTTACTTGTAAATGGGTCTTCAAGAAGAAAGAGGGAGAGACTGTTGCTGAGGGTATAAGGTATAAAGCTCGACTGGTAGCTCGTGGGTTCAGTCAGAAAGAGGGGGTAGACTACAATGAAATATTTTCGCCAGTGGTCAGACATACTTCCATCAGAGTGTTGCTAGCAATAGTTGCACATCAAGATTTAGAACTCGAACAGCTAGATGTGAAGACAACTTTCCTACATGGAGAGTTGGAAGAAGAGATATACATGACTCACCAGGACGTTTCAGTTCCGGGTAAAGAAGACTATGCTTGCAAAGTGAAGAAGTCCTTATATGGGCTAAAACAGTCTCCGAGGCAATGGTATAAAAGGTTTGACAAACTACATGTTGGAGATTGGCTACACTAGGAGTCCGTATGATTGTTGTGTTTATTACAACAAGTCAAGAATGAGTCTTTCATTTATCGATCCTATATGTAGACGATATGTTGATAGCTGCAGAGATCAAGTCTGATGTTCATAAATTGAAGGGTCTTCTCGGTCTTGAATTTGAGATGAAAGATTTGGGTGCAGCAAGAAAAATTTTGGGAATGGAGATCTCTGAGAGATAGGAGCAAGAAGAAGCTTTTCTTATCTCGTAAAGGCTATATTCGAAGGTGCTAGCAAGGTTTGGCATGTCTCTTTGCTAAATCCATAGATACTCCTAGTGCATCGAATGCACATCTGTCTATTGCTTTCTCACCCCAAGTCGGTGAAGAAAGGGAGTACATGTCCCGAGTTCCGTACTCTAGTGCAGTGGGTAGTTTGATGTATGCTATGGTCCGCACTAGACTGATTTAGCACATGATCGATCAGTGTGGTGAGCCGGTTTATGGGTGATCCAGGTAAAGAGCACGACAAGCTGTGAAGAGAATTTTTCGGTACCTTAAGGGTACATCTGATGTTGGTCTCATTTATGGAGGTGATAGAGAGTGCCTTGTGTCAGGGTACTCAGATTCTGATTATGCAGGAGATGTTGACAGCAGACGATCAATGACTGGGTATGTTTTCACTCTTGGTGGTTCAGTTGTCAGTTGGAAGGCTACATTGCAGCCTACAGTTACTTTGTCTACTACTGAAGCAGAATATATGGCGTTGACCGCAGCAGCTAAAGAGGGAATCTGGTTAAAAGGACTGGTCAGTGATTTGGGTCTACATCAGGAGCAAGCTATTGTATTCTGAGACAGTCTTAGTGCAATATGCTTGGCTAAAGATCAAGTCCATCATGAGAGGACTAAGCATATAGATGTGAGATATCACTTTCTGAGAAATGAGAAGAGGATTAAGGTGAACAAAGTGGGTACTGCTGATAATAACTTGGTGACATGTTCACTAAGCCGCTCCGCATAGCAAGTTCCAACATTGTTTGGACTTGCTAAATATCCGCAGTCTGTAATTGCCCTCTTGGGGGCAATATCTGAGGGGGAAGGGAGAAGAGCTTTCTGGTACATCTGGCATTTATGGGAATGCATCTGGTACATCTGTCTGTTTGTGAGAGAATTCAAGTCAAGGTGGAGATTTGTTGGGTTTGTGCCTTGATTCTGTTAACCGCCGCTTCGAATAACTATGCAGGGTTCTGTTAACCGCCGCATCGGCAGGAGCTCCATAGGCTAGTATTCGAATAGCCGCTGTGCATTTTTGAAGGGGTGACAAACCCTTTATTTTTGCAGCATCGAATCTATGTCGGAAATAGTTAGTATGATTACCAAGCCCTTCTACTATTCGGAGGAACAGTTCCCTCCGCATTCGAAACCTTCTTCGAAATATTTGTTCCGGGTATACTGGTTCGGGTACGAAATAATCACGATAAAGTCGAAATGCACCGTTTTCACGATCACGAGGAATATACGTTCTTGTAGGATACTTAATTTTTTGAAGCAAGTAATACCCATTTCATCATCTGTTTCATCCCAAATGTCATCATCCATTTCTTTCATCCAATCGGAAGAAGAAATATCATGAGTTTGAGACATATTGGTATTAGGTAATGTTTAATATTGATAATCAAGGGAGCTAATTTGACTGAGGTGAAGAGAAGAGAAGAGAATAGAAAACAGAGAGCTTATATACATACGAACGAAAACTGTGAATAAATACTCATTCTGTCTCCAACAACTAGTTTCTATTCAATTGCCAAATTTCGAGTTTAAAAAAACGGCTAATTTGACCCAATCTAACAGCTCTTTTCATTCACAACAACTATTTGACTCAATCTAACAGCTCTTTTCGTTCACAACAACTATTTGCAACAACCAGTTCAATAGCAAAATTAATAAAACTACGAAATTTCTTAAAATTGACGTAACTTTGCGCTCGGGTGTCCGTTTGGGGCAATTTTTTTTTCAAATCGCTTATCTCGACGAGACGAACACCGTGGCAAGTAGGGGACTTGGCCAAGTATTTTTTCGAAAAAAGGCTGTTGGGTTTGTGCCTTGATTCTGTTAACCGCCGCAACATGGTCCCCGACGGGGGTTCGGGGGCAACGCCCCCGAAACTTAAACGGTATCCGTATCTGTTATTGGGCTAGGTCTGTCTTGGGCCTTTATTAGGTCATTCTGTATTAGGTCTTAGAGAGTATTATATAAACTCTCTAAGCCTCTACCTAGCAGTTATGCTTATCATACCGTCTGAATATGTAATCTGAAAACTCCTCACATATCAATAAAACTCTCTCCCTTCTGCCCTGTGGACGTAGCTAACACATCATTAGTGAACCACGTAAATCTGTGCGTTTATCTCTTTATTGTTTTTATCAGTTATTTCTTGCTTCTGTTATAACAAAGGCCGTTAAAGCCTCTGTTTTGACCTCCAAAGTTTTTCTATCTATATTATGTTCATTCAATTTTGCGAACTTTTGCATAAATTGTCTAAAACAAATCAAAGCTTTTATTATTACGAACTACTAATTAAATGGACGTAATCTATGCTTAAACCTTGCGTACTAATTCGGAAAATCGACTAATTAAACAGAAATCATTCTATTCCGTACTTAGCCCTAATAATCTTGCACACTTGTTTATGATCCTTTCTTGCCCGATCATACATATTTGAAGTGTCCTTGGTTAGAATTTCAAAATCCGATATACGGATGCGTTCCTCCCATAACGAAAATTTCTTTGTTTGTAACTCTTTATACTCTCCAAATGAGTTCACAAAGTCTTCACTGTCCTTCTTCTTAGAGCCCCTACCTTTCGATGCCGCTTTAGATGCCTTCTGACCTATTGGACGTTTCTCCGATATTTCTTCCACATCGGTACCTTCATCGATGTTTGTAGACGGTGTGGCTGTCATAGAATTTTTTGTCTCTTTGATGCACCGCTGTTTTTATTCCTATTTGCAAATTCCTCCCATTTTGGTTGGTGTCGAAGAATTTCCCAAGAATGCAAATATGGGAATGTCTTCTGTTGGCCATTCTTGTGACGAGTAATCCATAGTTGATTGGCCATGTTCTTCAAAGATTCTTCATTATGACCACTAGGATGACTCTCTTTAATTTGTATGTAGCATCCGTTGAACTTCGATACTTCGGCGCTCATCTTAAACCAATGATTAGAAGCCTTTGGAATGTCGATTGGATCACCGTCTTTCCTCCATTCGTTGTAGTAGTCAACAATTCTTTGCCAATAACTATTGTAAGATTGATGATTACCGGTGGCACCGTCATTTTAAATTGTTAACCAACTTTTGCATAGATCCTCATCTTTTGTTTGGCTCCACTTAAATTTGCCTTTCATGTTTGATGATTCTACAATTTGAAATTCATCCCCTTCTTTAACTTCATGTTGACGAGTTTGAGACTCGGTACCCGACATTGACGTTGAACTATCTTGGTTAGAAAAGCCACCCAAGTTATTTCTTCTTGTGCTCTCTGGTGCCATATATGATTGATAGTTGTAGTTAGGATAGTGTTGAGGGATAGGTTGATGATGTGAATAGTTCGGAGATTGTATATTTATGCTTCTTGGCAATGATCGAGGAGGAGGTGTTTGAGAATTTTGTACTATATCATTGTTTGGAAAATTTGATAACAATGAGTAATATTGACTATAAGGATCTTCATTATCCATGCTAATTTCAATAATCCGAAATTGGAAGACGAAATATTTAACATGAAATTTGCATAAGGAAAGTTAACAAAACAAAGCATGAAATATGGAACTAATTTCTAAATTATAGGGGAAAGTTTGTTTACATTTCACAAGTATATAGGACTATAGGAGTTATATGTAGATTTTGGTTGTTTGTTGATTAAAATTACCACAAGTGTATAACATTTGCAACAGAACAAGGTTTAATCCACCAAAAAGCATTCGGATGTAGCATTCGGAATTCTTTTACCACCACTTAATGTAGCATTCAGATATAGCATTCGTAATTCTTTTACCACCACTTAATGTAGCATTCGGATATAGCATTTGGATCATCAGCAAAGTAAGCCAACTTTCTGTTTTCTACCTTCTTCCAAATTCTTTTACCACCACTTAATGTAGCATTCACATATAGTATGCTCGAACTAAGCATTTAGAGTCGGCGATACAATTCGGGCGATACAATTCGATAAATTATTTAACCAAGCAATTTGAGTTATACGTAGATTTTGATTAAAATGCAAATCAAATAATAAGAATAAATAAAAAATTAATAGAGCTAATTTCCTATTGGTTGTTTGGTAAATGTGGGGCCATCTAAGCAAGTAACTTAATGAAGCTACTAACTTAAGCCAAGCTAATATATACATCCTTCTCCAATGGTGTAGCAACTAGCTTGCAATTTTATGAAATCGCAAGCAAGTCCCTAAGCTACACCATTGGACTTGCTCTAAGGTTAAATCTAGAGTTGTTCATCAGCCATCACATCCATTAACCCGATTCATATGGCCCATAAAATAATAAGTAGGTATGGACAAACTATTTTAAGAAGAAAATTACAAAGACTCAACTCACTGACTTGTTTCAAACCCACTAACCCGCTTTTCTGTGGGCTATAAATTTAACTTGATCCCGGCTCATGTCCAGCCTAAGCCCATATTTAATAACCTCTAGTTAAATCTAAATCTTAGTTTCCGTTTCGATTACTCATAATATTGCTTTTATTACACTTCTATATATATGTCTTGAAAAATAGATTGATTATAAATAGGGGTGGAGTTAGAAATTTGAACTCGGGGTCGCGAAAAGTTTCTACTATATTCGTTTAAAATTGATTATGGTGTGCGTGACTCTATAGTCTATACATATACGGAGTATATAACTTGAGTTGTGTATAGTAATTGTTACTGTACTTACAAAATCAAAATTGAAGTATGTAGAGGTGAATAAATTTCAAAGTTGTGAATTGGTCTAATTTATACATAGGCCTAGAAAAATATTACAAAATTTAGGGTCAATTAATCTTTACGCCCCTATAAAATCATTTTTTTTTTAAAAAAATTTACGTCTTTGTAAAAAAATTTAATATTTTACATTTTTATAAAACACTTATTTAAAATATTGCTACCTTAGTCTGATTCCGGTGTAAAAGATGTTGAATTTAAAATATTACCTCTACTTATTAGCTCTCCTATACAACCACCACTCCGTGTACAATGTGATATTATTTTGCATTTAAATAAAGTTGAAGTTAATGAGCATAATACTGTTCCTGCAGCAGCATAAGTTCTTCCAACATTTCATGTTCATGGCCGTGGAAAAAATATGCAGCTTCTTTTCCAACTGCAGCAACATCATTCTGAAGATAAAATTTTGGAAGCCCATAAACGTAGGGCTTTTTCTGATCCTGGTTCAAAGACGAGTTCTTTTTTCGAATTATATGATTATGATCGTGAGTTTGATGCTCTTACTAATGCAAATAAGAAGCAGAAGGCTTTGAGTTCTTTACAGGTTGGAGAATCATCAAGGGTCCGTAATGGTGGTTTTCATGTTGCAATCACTAATGAGGATATGGTTATCTTAAGCACAGATTCTGATAGTTCAGTTGATGCAGCAGGTCCTGATCCAACTGGTTTTGCGAGGATTGGCCATAACCAATCCTCTCCAGCGCCATGAAAGCTATTGCTTGGAATTGTAGGGGTCTCAATAATCCGCTCGCCCCTACAATTATTAAGCTTAGAGCAATGTTATATAATAATAATAGCTATGACTTAGTTTTTATTTCTGAAACTAAATGTAAGACTGAAGTAGTATCGTCTGTTTTTCGGCATTATGGGTTTATAAACTCAGTGGGTGTAGATGCCCTAGGATCCAAAGGAGGATTATGGGTTGGGTGGCGACCCTCTTTTGACATAGTCTGTATTGTTAAATGTATGAACTATGTATTCCTCAAAATAAATGAATGTAGTGCTAAATTCTGGTATTTTTTTTGTGTCTATGGCGAACCCAAAAAGCAAAAGGTATGAATGTATGGTTGGAGCTTGAAGAACGTATTTCTAAGTTGGACTCGCACTTTATCATGCCGCCATGCTGGATGATTTCAATCAAGTCGAGTTTCAGGATGATAAATATGGTGGTACGTCTGGTACTCCATTTGGGGCTTATTAGCTCCTACCAAAGTAGCCGTTAAAGAGAAGGCTATAACAGCCATATAGCCGTTGCTTACACTCCATATTTAGAGCAATTATATTACGTAAATATGTGTTTTCTGTATGTGAATATTTTATTCCTTTATTACTTATTCTTATATTGTATATAAATAGGAATTAACAATTGTAATTAGACAACTCATTCTCTTGATTAATAATATTATAATCTTCCCAATGTCTATTGTTATACGTTCTTAATATGGTATCAGACGTATTAGGTTTTCTCATCTAAACATTTCTCTATCATTTTTTTTCTCTGTGCAGTCATGACAAACAATGAAATTGTGGTACCTCCAAATACCACTCCATCTTACAATATGGTTCACGTTGAACACACGGGTCATATCAATACTCCGATCGTGTTCGACGGAACAAATTACGACGAATGGTCAAGATCGTTTCGTCTCGCTCTTTTTGCTAAAGGAAAAACAGGGTACGTTGACGGATCCATTACTCCTCCGTCGACTGACTCTGACAAATTTGAATCATGGCAATCAACAAATGCGTTGGTTACCATGTGGATCTTTAACACGCTTCACCCTACTTTGAGGAAGCAAATTTCTCTTCGTCCGGCTGCCAAACAGGTGTGGCTCGACATTAAGAATCGCTTCTGCCAAGCGAATGAGGCTCGGATTTACCAGTTGCAAACTGATCTTCATTCGTGTAGGCAAGGGGCGTCTGAATCTTTGGTGGATTACTATGGCAGAATTACCGCCATTTAGGACGCTTTGATCGATAAGAACCCACTCCCGAAGTGTTCTTGCACCGACTGTAAGTGTGATTGGATGCTTCTCATTAATGCTGAAAGGGAGAAAACACGGGTATGTGATTTTTTGATGGGACTCGATTCTCGTTTCGCAAATACTCGTTCCCAAATTCTTGGTATTTCCTCTCTTCCATCTTTAGTTCTTATTTATAACCGTTTATTGCAAGATGAGGGTGTTCGTAATTTGTCTACCAAAACAGAAACTGCTCCTGATGTTATGGCTTTTGTTGCTCGTGCTAGAAACGAATCTCGCTCTAATAATAATAGGGGTCGTCGTAATCCCAATGAACCTTCGAAATATTACTGTGTTATTTGCAATAAAGCAGGCCATAGTGTCAGATTTTGTTATCAAGTCACTGGTAATTACCCCGACACATGGGGTGACCGTCCTCGTCCTCGGGTTCACCTTGAATCTGCTGCTATTGAAGCTCTCTGCCAGGTCGCCGACGCGCGTGGTACAGGTACAGGTATAGCCGACAGAGGCAAGTCTGGCCCTTCTGGTGCGCCCGCCAAGGCTTACATGGCCACTGGTAAGACGGTGGCAGGCTCTTCTAGTGCATGACAGGTTCTTCTCAACTCCCTCTTGCTCATTTTGATAATGTCGATTTGAATTCTTTACCACCTCAAGCATTGGAAGAGTTGGGTCGTCTCTTACAAACCCGCAAAACTGACTACAACAACGACCGTCTCAATGGTAATACTTCTCCTAAATCTTTGATTATTGACACGGGGGCATCTAATCATATGTCGGGATGTCTCTCGCATTTTTCTACTTTAAAATCTATTACACCTATTTCGGTTGGTCTTCCTAATGGGGACCTAACGATAGCTACTAAGAGTGACATCCATCTTTCTCCACGTCTCATCTTACGAGATGTGCTATATGCCGAAAATTTACAATGTCATTTAATTTCTGTTTCTTGTCTTTTGATGGATACAAGTCTAACCATCCAATTTTCTCATAATATGTGTCTTATCCAGGACCGTACCTCGAGGACGGTGATTGGAGCGGGTGAACAAAATGAGGGGCTCTACCTTTTGAAAGGTGTCAGACATAATCGTGTTCACGCTAATATGGCTACTAAAGGCGATTCTACTGAGCTTTGGCACCGAGGGTTGGGGCATCCCTCTTCCAATATTTCTCGTTTTTTACCATGTTTGAATAAAAACACTAGTTCTTGTGATAATTTTCATAGCAAACATTGTGATATTTGCCTTCGTGCGAAACAAACTCGGGACACTTTTTCTTTAAGTACTAGTCGTGCTAGTGTTGCTTTTGAACTAATACATTGTGACCTATGGGGTCCCTATTCCGATAATGCATCTTGTGGTTCTAAATTTTTTCTTACAATCGTCGATGATTTTTCACGATCCACGTGGGTTTATCTTTTACGCTCAAAAAGCGATACCAAACAAACTCTTCTTAATTTCTTCGCTATGATAAACCGTCAGTTTGACAAGCAAATTAAGACTTTTCGAACAGACAATGGAACGGAATTTCACCCTCTTATTCCCTATTTTAAAGAAAATGGTATTTTATTTCAAACTTCTAATGTCGACACCCCTCAACAAAACGGGCGGGTCGAAAGGAAGCATCGTCATATTTTAAATGTCGCGCGTCCCCTCCTTTTTCAAGCTAGTTTACCAATTTATTTTTGGGGGGAATGTGTTTTGAGTGCGGTTCATTTAATAAATCGTACCCCTTCATCTATTCTACAAGGCAAAACACCTTATGAAGTTCTTTTTAATAAAACTCCTTCTTACGAAAATATACGTATTTTTGGATGTCTCGCCTATGCCAAGGCTTTAAATCGCTCCCACGACAAATTCGCTTCGTGAAGTCGTAAATGTGTCTTTATTGGCTATCCGTTTGGAAAACAAGGGTGGCGGCTTTATGACTTAGATACGGGTCAATTTTTTGAGTCACGAGATGTCGTATTTATCGAAACCGAATTTCCATACCAACTCCTAAACATTCATGACAATACTGACTCGAAACCACCATATTTAGATACACTCTCTCCAATTCTTATTCCTACTTCACCTATGCCTATCAATCCATCTGTACCCTCCACGGACCCAACCACGAAGGTCCCCTCTACCCAGCCACCATCATCCACCACAGCAGACCCTCCACCCACGTCTACCTCATCTGTCTCGGCACCTGCCACATCGCCCGCCACCAAGGCGTCTAACCTTCCTCCTGACCTAGGGCGTGGCCATCGCACCAAAATACCAAACTCCAATTTTCGAGATTTTGTTCTTTCAAAACCACGCCCTTCAATTAATTCACTACTCTCCACATCTCCGTCTTCAGGTACTCTCTATCCTATTTCTCATTATCTTTCGTATGACAAATTTTCTTCTAACCATAAAATTTTCCTAGCGGCCGTGACCAAAAATCACGAGCCTCGTTTTTATAAAGATGCAGTGAAAATTCCCGAGTGGCAGGTGGCAATGCGAAAGGAAATTGACGCGCTCGAGAAAAACAATACTTGGACTCTAGAAACTCTTCCTCCCGGCAAGAAAGCCATCGGGTCCAAATGGGTATACAAAATCAAATATAATGCCGATGGTTCCATCGAAAGATACAAAGCTCGCTTGGTGGTCATGGGTAATAGACAAGTAGAAGGGGTGGACTACAATGAAACCTTTGCTCCAACAATTAAAGTGGTCACAGTTCGGACTCTTCTCGCCATCGCAGCTGCCAAACGTTGGATCATTCATCAAATGGATGTTCACAACGCCTTTCTTCACGGTGACCTCCATGAAGAAGTTTATATGCGACCTCCTCCAAGTTTTCATCCCTCTAACAACGACAAAGTATGTCGACTTCGAAAATCTCTCTACGGTCTTCGACAAGCTCCCCGGTGCTGGTATGCAAAATTAGCTTCCGCTCTTCGTACTTATGGTTTTAAACAATGTGCTCTCGATCACTCTCTATTTTCTATATACAAAGAAGGGATCGAAGTACATGTGTTGGTTTATGTGGACGATTTAGTAATTTGCGGGAATGATGTCCAATTTATTAAGCGCTTCAAGGATTATCTCAGTACATGCTTCCACATGAAAGATTTAGGGGTACTCAAATATTTTCTTGGGCTCAAAATTGCAAGAAATGCCTCTGGTATTTTTATCTCACAAAGAAAGTACGCCATCGACATTCTCACAGAAACCGGTCTAGTTGGCTCCAAACCCGCTCCCACTCCTATGGAACAAAATCATAAACTTGCTAGCTCAACAACCGAGCCTCTCAAAGACCCACAGCCCTTCCGTCGCATCGTAGGGCGTCTTGTGTATCTTACTATTACCAGACCCGAACTCACTTACTCGGTCCACACTCTTTCCCAATTTATGAATGCTCCCACCACCGATCATTGGAACGCCGCGCTCGCTGTGGTTCGCTATCGGAAAAATTGTCCCGGGCAAGGTATACTACTACGTTCCGATAGCAACTTAACTCTCCATGCCTATTGCGATGCGAGTTACGCTGCATGTCCGCAAAGTCGCAGGTCCTTATCAGCCTACATCGTCTTCTTGGGGTCCTCACCAATATCTTGGAAAACCAAGAAGCAAGCTTCCGTTTCTCTATCGACAGCAGAATCAGAATATCGAGCTATGGCATTTACGGTTTGTGAATTAAAATGGTTAAAAGCTCTCCTAGAGGCCCTCGGCATTTACCACAAGCAACCTATTTCTCTACGGTGTGATAACGAGTCAGCTCTCCATATCGCCCGAAACCCGGTCTTTCACGAGCGCACAAAGTACATTGAAATCGACTGTCACTTTATCCGTGACGAAATACAAAAAGGAGTTATCACTCCTAGCTACATTCATACTAAGGCACAACTCGCGGACATTCTAACCAAAGCTCTCGGACGCGCTTCTTTCGATGACCTACTCTCCAAGTTGGGTGTGTCTTCTATCCACTCTCCAACTTGCGGAGGGGGGGGGGGGGGGGCGGGGGGTATTAGCTCCTACCAAAGTAGCCGTTAAAGAGAAGGCTATAACAGCCATATAGCCGTTGCTTACACTCTATATTTAGAGCAATTATATTACGTAAATATGTGTTTTCCATATGTGAATATTTTATTCCTTTATTACTTATTCTTATATTGTATATAAATAGGAATTAACAATTGTAATTAGACAACTCATTCTCTTGATTAATAATATTATAATCTTCCCAATGTCTATTGTTATACGTTAACGTTCTTAATAACGTTCTTAATAGGGCTCAAGCCTTTTCTGAATGGATGGTCAGAAATTCGCTTATGGAAATTACTTACAAAGGGCCAAAATATACATGGTGCAATAATAGAAAAGGGAATGCAAGAGTCTATGAGCGTCTTGACAAAGGAGCCGCTTCTTCAAATTGGTTGAATTATTTTCCAAGCACTAGTATAAAACATTTACCAATTTAAGGGTCTGATCATGCGCCCATTATTATGGACACTAATTTCTTTGGTAAAAATAAGAGTGGTCCTTTAAAGATGGAAGCTTGGGCTTTTGATTATGAGGAATGTTTACAGATTGTCAAGAACTCATGGAGTATAATGGATAGAGGTTCGGCATCGTTTAAACTTATGAAAAAACTGAAACGTGTGCGATATGCATTTGGCAATTGGACATTTTGTAAGCGTAAAGAATGGAATAATAAATGGTCTGAATTTGATAGTATACTTGAATCTGAATTGGAAGAAATATTTAAAGGTAATGACGAGAATGTTTATGAGTCTGTTTATGCAAGCTATTTAGACTTCACCAAAGCAGCAGCTTTATATTGGCAGCAACAGGCTAAGATTAACTGGATTAAGGAAGGAGATGCCTGTACTAGATTTTTCTTTAATTCTGTTACAACACGTCATAAGCAAAATCACATTGCTGGGATTAAAGACAGTCGGGACGAGTGGATTTTTGAGGATTATAATATTCGGGGTCTTTTTGATGATCATTTTAAAGATATTTATGGGGTTAATAAGTATTTTGATTCTTTTGATTCCTTCTCTTCCACTTATGAAGATATGTTCAGCAATATTCGGTTTCGTTTAACTAATGACCAGAAGGATTGCTTATCAAAACCATACACACGTAAGGAAGTTCGGACAACAGTTTCCCAATTAGGACCAATGAAATCTCCCGGCCCTGATGGTATTCCTGCTCTTTTTTATCAGAGATATTGGTATCATATTAAGGATGATGTTACTGCTGCAGTTTTAACTATGCTCAAGTCTGGTAATATTTTTCGAAGATTTAATCATACTTCTATTGCTCTGATCCCAAAGATTCGGAATCCTGAAATGGTTGAGCAATTTAGACCCATAAGTCTTTGTAATGTTATTATTAAAATTGTGACCAAGTGCATTTCAAATAGGATGAGGCCATTCATGTCTTCTTTGGTTGGGGATTTTCAAAATGGGTTCATTCCTGGGAGAAGTATCAGTGATAATGTTGTTATTTCACATTAGTTATTTCATCATATTACGAAGAGAACTAAAGGCAAAGCTGGAATTTTGGCATTTAAGGTGGATATGAGTAAAGCGTATGATCGTTTGGATTAGAATTTTATACGATATACGCTTGTCAGCATGAATTTCCCGCCATCTATGATTAATTTAATTATGGGTTGTGTTTCAACTGTTTCCTATGATATTTTGTTTAATGGTATGCCGGGCAGTCGCTTTCAACCTCGAGCTGGGATTCGCCACGGTGATCCCATATCCCCGTATTTGTTCGCTTTATGTACTGAGGTTCTCTCGCAAATATTACTACATGCTCAGGAGAAAAAACAGTTGCATGGTATTAAATTATGTCAGAGGGCTCCTGCAATTTCGCATCTCCTTTTTGCGGATGACTCGATATTTTTTATGGAGGCAAAATTAAAGTATTGTCGAGCCTTAAAGAGTATTCTCACTGCCTATTGTCAAGCTTCTGGTCAGTGTATTAATACAGATAAGTCAGCTATCTCTTTTAGTCCTAACTGCACTTTACGTGTGACTCGATCGTGCATGAAAGTCTTTGGAGTTTCAGGTAAAAAGGAAATGGGAAAGTATTTGGGGTTGCCAACTGATTTTGGTGCTACTAAAAAGGAAGTTTTCGCACTTATTATTGATAAGGTTCGGAAAAGAATCTTGTGTTGGAACAATCTTTACCTTTCACCGGCTGGAAGATTAACCCTTATTTGTTCAGTGCTATCTTCACTATCTCTTTATTCTCTATCGGCATTTAAAATGCCGGTAAGTGTGAGTGCAAAGATTGATTCTTTACTATCACATTTTTGGTGGAGTGGTACTAACAAATGGAATGGCTTTCATTGGTGTAGTAAATTATTTACTAGTGCTACTAAATCAAGTGGGGGATTAGGAATTCGGAATGTTGGCTGTCTTAATCAAAGTCTATTAGCTAAGATAGGTTGGCGAATATTACAAAATCCTGAGAGCTTGGTTGGTCGTACTTTGGGCCAAAAATATAATCTCTCTCCGTCCACTGTAATAAATTCAAGTGATGGTGGTCTGAGGAAGGCTTCAGCATCTTGGGGTGGAAGGGGTATTCTTTGGGGGCTTACACTTTTATGTTCTAAAGTGTCCTGGGAAGTTGGTTTTCCGTCGCTTCTTGATGTCTGGAGAGATAAATGGATTAAGGGTCATTCTCTTGCTGAGATTCTCCATGTCAATGATGTTGATTTGCTGCAAAAACCAGTCATTAGTGTTTGTCAGTTACAAAATGCAACTGGCGGATGGAATACTAATATGGTTCGCTTAGTTTGTGGGAATGTTGCAGCTCCTTATATATTATCTATTGCACTTCCTGATGAGGAAATTCCTGATAATATTTCCTGGGCTTTTACAAGAAATAGACAATACTCAGTTAAGACAGGTTACTCAATTGCTTTTCAAACTCTTTGGGATGCAAAGGCTTCAACCACTGACTTGCATAGAATGGATCCGGGTACGATTTCCTTCTGTAAGTCCAGATTATGGGCCTTACCTATTCCAGGAAAGTGGCGAATTTTTCTGTGGAAAATCCTTTCCAACTCTCTTCCTATTGGAGATGAAGGGAGGAAACAGAGTCTTTATTGGAGCTACCTATGTCCTTTCTGTTCTGATAGACCTTGTTTGGAGACGATGAGTCATCTTTTCCGTGATTGCCCACTCTCTTTCCGTATTTGGTCTGCTTCTTTTCTGGGTATTCGTGGAATTGCTGGTAGTAATTTATCTTTGCAAGCATGGGTTATTAATTGGCTAAATCTTCTCCTTAAGAATGATGCCTCACTTACAACTATCCCTTTATTCGTTAGCACCATTTGGCGGATTTGGTGTATTCGGAATAGTCATAAGCTTAGTCTCTTAGAGATTGACATCTCTATGTCAATGAGACTGATCTGGAAAGAAGCCACTCTTGTTACTAATGCCTTCATTGCAAAAAGGGCTCCTGAAGTAAGAACTGCTCATAGTCATTCTCAGGACTGCCCTGAGTCCAGCTCTGAAGTGGAGAATATACGTAACTACTTTCCGTTTTTCCTGGTTGGTTCTGCCATGTGCTCGACTTGTGTTCGTCTTAAGTGTGATGCCTCTTGGAATTTGGGTCTTAAGGCGGCTTCAGGGTGGATTGTTCAGAATGGAAATGGTGTTGTTTTGCGGACTGGTTCAAGAAGGTGTTGGGCATCCTCTCCTTTCCAAGCTGAAGCAGCTGCCCTTTTACATGCTCTTACTGATGCAGTTTCTAGTGGTTTTCGCCATATTGAAGCAAACATGGATTGTCTCAATCTTGTTCTGCAGGTGACAGGCCTGATGGACACTTCTACAGATGCAAGATTTATTATCCGATCTATTCTCAGTTTACTTTCTAGTTTACATTGTATCACAATTAGCTACTGTCCTCGAAATCTTAATAAGATTGTTCATTCCATTGCAAGAGCTGCAATGGGTTGATCAAGATTGTTATTTGATTACTGTCAAAAAAAAAAAATATTCATGCTCTTATTCTCTTTTGTCTCTTGTCTACTTTCTTCTCCTACACAACACTTTTGGATGACTACTTTCTCAGCTTAGCCGTGAGAGATCTCTCAAGTTTAGTCAAGTCAGAGGATATCGTTTATTCAGAGCGCTTGACAACACTTTTGGCACTTGTTTCCAAGTATTCACAAATTGATTGGCTGAAAAAAAAAGTAGTCCTATTGATAATAAAAAAAATCTTAATGTTCTTTTTAATTCCTATAAATTGTTGTATTTATTTTTCATGTACTTTAGTCGCAAGATTGATAGATTGATTACATTGTAGAAGAAAGGAGATGGAAGGATAGATAGATGATAGAATGAAAGATACAGACTTAAGTAGAAAGAAGAAGGAAATAGGTACAACTGTACAAGAGAGAAGGAAAGAGAGGGAGAAATAGAAGAAAGAAATAAGGGTAGGGGCATTTTCATCGCAAATTATGAGTTTTAAGAGAAAAATTAAAATTTGGTGGAATATTCCATTTTTTTCATCGGGATTCGACTAAGGTGGCAAGATTTGAACATGAGTGTTTTATAAGGGCATAAAATATTAAAAAAAATTATAGGGGTATAAGTTTAAAAAAGTGGATTTTATAAGGGTATAAATCAATTTATCCCAAATTATAACTAAAAGTTTGTGATGCGAGTGATTGCCCCTGCTAGCCAACATGTAACTCCACAACTATATAAAATATTAAATCTTTGTCTAATTAGATTAAATCTTTACTTTATTCCATCATTCTTTGTTACATCATTTTTTTACATGATTTTTCACTTCTTCTCATTGAATGTTCTACCATCTTGATTAATAGGTCATCAATTCGTATATTCATTGTTAACAAAAAAATTATCCTGATACATAACACAAAAATCTCCACCTATCTCTAGAAAACAACACCGAAAAAAAAACTCTTATATTTTGATCCATCACCTCCCCTACCCACCTAATATCCCCTTCTCTCGCCACCGTTCGCAGGATATGGGGCCATCCTAAGACCTATCTCTGGCGAATATCCTTCTTTCCAGCCAATTTTTCTTTTCTACCCATCTTTAACCTCATTCTCTTAGGTTGCCATTGTGGTATTTTTACGAGTCCCGTCTTCACCGTCTCTTTTTGCGTGTCCGGCTGAGGATTCAGAATCGATTTGCGTCCTTTTGTTCTATCTTGATCGAATCGGATTTAAGGTTGGATTTCCGTCCCTCCTTCTTTGCATGCAGCGCTGATCGGGTTCCGTCCCTCCTTCCCTGCATGCAGTCGGAGGTGTTTTCTGTAACACCCCGACCCAAACCTTAGGTAGGGAGCGGTCACTCCCGGTAGCTTATCAGGCTGTGTACATGACCCACAAATCAACACGTTTCCTATCCAACGCATTTTGTCATCACTCATGCATATCCCGGGAACCTTCCCAGGAGATCACCCACCCATCCAAGCATACTTAACTGTGGAGTTCTTTTGCATGGATAACCAGAAAAGAAAGTTCACTTTGTTGATAAGAGTAGTACTTTCAACCCTTTTAAGCCCTTCTCAGATTTTAAGCCAATCAATGAATCTCTTCAAAGGGGTACCCCACCTAAATAACATCTTCTGTTCACTGGAGTATTACATTTCCCGCTCTCCTCGACCCTTCCTCCATCTTCGGTTTGGTGCTTTGGTTTAGGGTCTGTTGTTGTTGTTGTTGATGGGTATTCCCTATGAGTTGTGGTCTATGCTTTTAAGTTGTCCTAGGGTTGATTGGTGTTCCCCTTCCCCTCGTCCTTTTCCCCTACCAATCAATTTTGTGTCTCATTGTTCTAATTTTAGTTGTTCCCGTTTACTCTTGTTGCATGTGTGGTTGGATGGGCTGATTTATCTTTATTTAGGAGTGTTCGTCCGGTGTTCCCTTGGTTTTCTTTTAATCAGTGTTGATGGACTTGTAATCTACTTTTCTACATGTGCTTCTGGCGGGTTATCTTAGGTATCAACCGTGTCTATTTGCCTGTTATGAGTTGTGATTTGGGTTGGTTTTAGTTGGGTTGTTTGTAGCGATGGTCGGGTCGGATGTGATGGATGTACACCTTAATCTCATGTTGTCTCGTACCAAGTTACTCTGTTGCTCCTTATTGTGTCGTTTTAATGATAATATTAGCAGTTTCGTAAGTGTTGTAATTAGTATAATAAATAAAAGTTTCTTTACACCGTCTGATTCTCATGGTGTTAAGATCGAAAATGGGATAATAATGTCAATGGTAATTTTGCACCCGGTTTGTGTTGTGTCCATTTCTCTCTGGCTTTCTAAGATGGTTTTGGTTAGGGAGTTGTTCAAGTTGATTTCTAGATCGCTACCTATCTACTTACTTGATTTTCTTGGCTACGAGTCTCTTGTCTGCAAGGATTGTTTTTCCAAGTGTAAGAGTTTTCACTCCTCTAGAGGCAGACATTCGTGGTCTGCATCCCGCCTTTCCTTTCTACGTCCTAGTGGCGTAAGTGCACTTTGCTCACTCTTGATGCCTATAGGGTCTCATTGGTTTCCAAATGATGTGTATCAAAGTCAAGATAAATCTCTGAGACACATTCTCGTGTCATGTTGTAGGCATTTCTTCGAAACTCAGTCGATTAAGATGAGTAAACATATGTTTGATCATTTGGCCAGCTCTGATCGTCCCTTCAAGAATGTAATGGACCTTGAAGTTTATTTTCGTGTTTAGTCGTCTGTACGTCGTCGCACTACTACAAATGAGCACTTGGGCCACGGCTAAATTCGTGGCGCAAGTACTAAATTTCCGTGGCTAAATCATTTTGCCACGGGAATACCTTCCGTGGCGCAAGTGGCCGTGGCAAAGGGATAGCCACGGGAAAAACAAGAACGTGGCTATTATTGAATTTTTGGCCACGGATTCTCTCGTGGCTAATAACTCCCGTGGCGAAAGAAATTTCCTGTGGCGATGGGTATTTTATCATATACGGAACCGTGACAATCTAGGTAATTGTTTCGCTAGTTAACTTGATTCATTTGAACGTTATTTCGTTTCACGAGTCATGCATTTGTGAGCATCGGAGAGGCTTCCCAGGAGGTCACCCATCCCAACACTACTCTCACCTGAGCACGCTTAACCATAGAGTTATTTTGATGTGCCACCGAAATTGAATGTTACCTTTGTTGATATAATTAGCACTTTGAATCCTTTTAAGTTTATTTTTTTCTTTCAAATCTTACCTTTAGTATTATTTAATTACATAAATGTTACATGTTTTACAATTTTTGCGGGAAAAACATTATTTTGGCCGAAACAATTAAATTTTCGACATTAACCTCCTGATTAATGATTTTGACATCATTTTTTTTGCCCAAGTCAGTAAACCATTTTCTCCAAAAAGTAAAATTAATTGTGTTTTCCTAACATTTTTTTATTTCTTCTGTTTCTCGACATACTTATTTTCATTTCTCATGTACTCATTTTTTCGTATATTTTTCTTCGCAAATTCTATTGTATAACCGTTGTACCTGCGATATGAAAAATGAGACCATTTTTTGGTAAAATAATGACTGCTTTTTATAATTAAAGGTCTTTTTTCCCCAAAGTGATCACTATTAACCAAAAAATAGTCACTTTTTTACCCAAAAACCACGAAAAAGATTATTGTACAAAAGAATCGCTTATTTTCCTAAAGTGATTTCTCTTTGTTATGATTTATTGTTTCTTTTCTAAAATTTTCACATTATTTGCACATGTGACTTTAAATTATTATAATTTATATATTTTTCCGTGTGATGCGCTCATTTTCAATGAAAAAAAATTTCCCAATTTTTTTCTCAGCAAGTTAAATTTTACGTAAATTTTTAACGGTACCCTCGAATTTTGACAGATTACATATGGTACCCTTTTTTTAAAGTTTTTACATATGGTACCCCTGTATTTACATTTTTCAGTCTCAGAATACCTTTTGACAAACTTCCGTCATAACGCCGCTACTCGTATGCCTTGTGACGCCTTTTTTTGTTATCTAATATAGAGCTGAGCATCGGTCCAAGACCGGACCGGACCAAACCGGACCGGACCGAAGACCGAAAATAAAATTTTTGTGGACCGAAGACCGGACCTAAAACTTTCGGTCTTGGACCGGACCAAACCCGAAATATTCGGTCTGGTCCGGTCTTAGACCGAAATGGACCTAGAACTAATTCTTTCACTATTTCGTGTATGATAATTACATTTAAGTTTCACTAAATTAAATGTTGATGAATAATTAGACGATTGTTTTCGAGAAAAAAATACTCAATATTAATTTATAATGTCTTGTGAAGATAAAATGGTAATTTAGTTTATAATATTCTAATGATTGTCTTTAGAAACATAAAATTCGGTCCATTTGGTCCGGACCTAAAATATCCGGGTTTGGTCCGGACCCGACCGAAGACCGAAAACTCAAAAAATGAGGACCGAGGACCGGACCTAAAAAATTCGGTCCGGGTTTGGTCTAGACCAAATGGTCCGGTCCGGTCCATTTTTCCGGTCCGGACCTAAACTTGTTCACCCCTATCTAATACACTATCAATTCATCATCTAATAATACCTAAATCCTTATTTTGTCTAATAAACTAACATTTAGTACCTAAATAATATAACAATAACAACATAACATACACAATTACTCATCAAATTACTTATAGGAGTAACGACGTTATGACAAAATTTCCACAAAGAGTATTCTGGGAATGAAAAAGGTAAACACAAGGGCAACATATGTAGAAACTTAAAATAAGGGGTACCATGCGTAATCTGGCAAAGTTCGAGGGTACCATGGGAAATTTCCGTAAATTTTATATCAAATTCAAATTTTTCTATAAATATCCTACAAATAAAGTTGGAAATAAAATTTTGAATGAAATAGTTTAACAATATATTAATTTTGGATTTTCAAAGATAGATGGTAAATAACTTTTTTATTCAATTTGATATGCTATATCTTTAAATGTGATACGATCATTTAAGATTGTTATTCAAGATTATAAAGTTTAATTTTAAAAAGTAAAAGAAATTCACGACTTTAATAAACAGAGTATATATTAAAACAATTTTTTTAAATTATTAATATTTTGAAAAACCTACAAAACATAAATGTGATCTGTAAAACATCAAAAAATTAGACGATAAACTTTTCTTTGCTTGCATATAAGTTTATAAAATTTTAAAATTTCTTATTAAAGTAAATAAAACAATAAAAAAATATTAATTAAATTAATCAAAGTGTTTCTTAAATTTTATATTCAAATTTATTTTCATATTATTATATTTGATTAAATTTCATTCAGATTTAAGTCGGAAAAGATACTCGTCACGGGTGTTTGTTTGTTCGTGGCTAAAAAAATATTTGCCACGGAACAATTCGTGACTAAATAAAATTTCGCCACGGGTGTGACATAGGCCGTGGCTAAAATGATTATTTGCCATGGGTGTAGCCTAATTCGTGGGGGAAGTGACTTTTTGCCACGGGAAAAGTTATCCCGTGACATAAATTTTTTTCCAAAATAATGAATAAGTTTTTCCCGTGGCTAAGCAAAATTTAGCCACGAATTATGAGTTCCCGTGGCATAATTCGTGGCGCAAGTGATGATTTGTTGTAGTGTCGACACACGTCTGTTACCCGATGTATTTACTTTGTCGTCTTAGTTTACGATATTACTAAAATAAGTGCATTTGACCAAATGAGTCAAATGACACCTGTATAAAAACCTTTTTTTACAGCTGGCAAAAAAAAAAAAAAAAACCTGTATATATTCATTGCCAAATTGTTAAAACTTATCCTTATTTTTTACATATATATTTTGAAAGCTTACTTAAAATTGTTAGGTGTAGTCCTTATTTATGTTTATATCTTAACAAATATGTAATCTCTCCGTACCGACCATTTGTTTACCCATTCTATTTTTGGGTATCTTATTCCTTTATCTACCATTTCTAGCGGTGTACTTGGGTCGGGCTGACTCGGGGGCGAACCATGCTCTCTTGTATAGGCCCTGAATCGGCCCTGAATCGGCCCTTAGGGATAGGCGGGGATAGGCCGGGTTGGCGGTGGACCTGGCAAAATGGGTCAACATGTCGGGTTCGAGTCAAGCCAATTCGGGTTGGGTCAGTTTGGGTTTGTCACATTATCGGGTTAGTTCGGGTCGGATCGAATCCGTTCGGGTATCCGGGTCATTTCGAGTATATTTGTCGGGTCATTTTTTTCGTCAAGTGGGTCGAGTTGTTTCCAGTCAAGTCATTTTAGAGTCAATGAATAAGAGAAAAAAAAGGGATTTCGAGTCTTTTGAGGTCAATTAAAGTTATGTTTTATCTGGTCATTTATGGGTTGGGTTGTTTCGAATCGGGTCATTTCGGGTTGGGTCTGTTATGGCTCCATAAAAGCTCAGGTCATTTTCAGGTCGAGTCGGGTCAATTTGGGTTTCGGGTGTCATTCGGGTGCTTTATTTTGAGTATCGAATCAGCCTTTTCAGGCCGGGTTAATCGGGTCGGGTTGATTTTGTCAGGTCTAGCTGGCGGGCTTGTGTAATTTTTTTTTAATAACATGGCGGGTCGGGCTGGAAATATAGATCCCAGACCCGACTTGTGCATGGGGCAGGCCAGGCTGGTCGATGGGTGGGCCTGCTCGGGCTTGGCCAAAAGCGGCCTGAGAGGAGGGTTGAGTTGGCCAGGTCGTTCATTTTGCCATCTCTAACCATTTCATACCGATAATACTTTTGAAGGGTAATTTGATCTTTAAAACAACTTATTATCCACTTGTCACTCAATAACACCGCCTACAAATAGTCTTCTCATTTCTCCTTGGTCTGTGTGCCAAATCAAAGATAAATAAATGACCGGAATGAAGGTGTATCTTTTTATCATTTTTATATTTATCTTAACAAATATGTACTCCCTCTGTCCCATTGAGAAGTTATTCATTTCCTTTTTGAGGTGTATTACTTAATAGTTATTTATTTTCCATTTTGATATGTTTTTGTGGGCTCTTTCATATGCAAGCGGGAGTCTTGTGATTTATGTGGTCGAGAATCATTCCCTCTTTTTCCTTTGTTTTTGGAGTAGATAACTATTGATGGGGAGGAAGAAAGTACATTTTTATCTTAACAAATAGTTGTCCTAATTACTAACTAGTGATGAATACTACAACAAAATACTAATTTACTTTCTATTAAAAGAACTTTGTGTGAGAAATATTTACTATCAGGGGGAGCGTCTAAACATACAAGATACTCCTGTTAGCAACAAATATGACCTCTTGAGAACATCAGGAGAAAAATGCTTCTGAACTCATTAGGTTCTCTTTTAATTTTTATAGGATTATTACTAGTTATAGTAGTCATTATAATGGAGGAATGTGCATGGTGTGTTTGGAATCATGTTAATGTTAGAGTGTTAGTCTTGTTCGTCTGGTGGTTGGTGCTCAATTTATCCATTGACAAATTAAACATTATGCTACCATGAATATATGTTTTATTTCTACTTTGGTGTATGGCTTTAATGACAAAAAATTAAGACACAATCGTTGGAAGATTACGGAAGGCACTAGAAGTATTACAGAGGCTTGCATGAGTTTAGCTGATTTTAATGTAGTTAGAAGTGTTAATGGGAGGTGTTTTGGTAATATCAATTAAGTATCTCGTAATACTAATGTGGGATGAATAGCTCCGCGAATTAGCTAAGTATTCCGCTAACTAGGAGTTGACCTCCGTCGACGTCGACACTCCTTCTAGGTTCCGACTTCAGTCGACCTTACATAGGTGGCAAATAGGGCCTCGGGGGCTAGAACTTTCTCTTTCAAGAAGTAAGACCTACTCAAGCGACTAGAGAGAGCACCGAGATCCCAGTCTCAAGAGAGATCCTCGACCATACTCCAGTACCGTACCGACTTAGGCATTGGAGAGGGACCACATGGGTATTGAAGATATTACTAACAAACAATAATCTCCAGCCATGTAAATCTTCTATCTTTGATAATTATTATGTGTATCAATCCTTGATTTAATCACAACTATTAGCATCCTTTTTGTAATCAATTATCCCTATAATTTAGGAACTAATTATAGATAGAATCGTCTAGCTTTATTCTATTGTATCCGTATATAAACTCTTATATACTTTGTTAATAATTAAGCAATACAATTTACATATCTTACATGGTATCGAGAATCCTTACGATCTTGATCATCACTTCCGCTGCAATACTCCTCGGTATGGTCTATTTGCGTTCCTCGATGGCTCCCGTTCACAACCACCAGAAACCGTTGCACCACCCACCACCGATGCCAAAACTACCGAGACCTCCACACCCATCCCAAACCCTACCTATAACACTTGGTCCCGTCAGGACCAACTCATTCTCAGTGCCATCACTAGCACGCTACACGAGAATGTTGCACCACTCATCCTAGATGCCACCACCTCCAAAGAAGCGTGGGATCTCCTAGCACGAACTTACGCTAACCCCTCACGAGGCCATATCCTTCAAATCAAGGATAGTCTCAACAACCTCTCCCTTGGCACCTCCACCATTTCCGACTACTTATTAGCCATCAAATTCAACACCGATCAGTTAGACCAACTAGGAAAACCGATGGGCAACGGAAATATCATCACTAAAATCATCGCTGGCCTTGACTATAAGTTGTACAAACCAGTCATCGACGCCGTAAGAGGACGTGACCCACCCATTTCCTTCGAAGCCTTCCATGAAAATCATATAACATAAACTCACTGTCAAATAAAAACCCACCACCACAACCTTCCCCGATCCGTACTCGCTGCCACCCATCACTACAACCTATCTCGTCCAACTTATAATAATCACAACTCCAACCACCCTTATCACCACCACAACAACAACAACCCACCCACCCAACCCAAATCCTTCAAAAGAAAAAGCCACTACTTCCAAGAACAGGGACATGTAACAGGGGACTGCACTGACTTCAAACTCGTCTATCCCAACGCCATCTTTACCCCACCCAAAACCTCCACCAAATATGCCAAACGACAGACCCATACTGCCATAGTCAGCCCCTCCTCCTCCTAGACCATCGACAGTGGTGCCTCGCACCATGTCACCAATGACCTCAACATGCTCTCTCTTCACAACCCTTATAATGGCCCAGACGACCTTGTGTTTGGAGACGGCACATCCCTTCCGATCATACATCTTGGTTCATTCACAATCCCTACCTCCAATTCTTCTCTTTATTTCAATAATGTTTTGTTAGTACCCTCTATTATTCGCAATTTGTTTTCCGTCTCACAAATTTGTCGAGACAACCATGCTTTAGCTATTTTCTCACAAACTTCTTTTTGTTTCAAGGAAACTGATGTGTTCCTTTTATATTTACTTTCACCCCTTATTTTAGCTCGATTTTTATTGTTTATGATACTGTAGCTAGTATATTTGTGAGCTAATATTGTGTTCTAGGTGTATTGTTGTGTTTGTTGCATTTTGTAGGAATCTAAGCCTTTAAAGGCTTTTTCCTATCATATTTGCATGCACCAAGTTCACTAAGCTAAGTGGAAACAAGATGGACCAAGCATGACAATGGAAAGTGTTTCCAAGCCTAAGCAAGAGTGTGTGAGACAATACAAAATGATCCTACAAAGAGCCCAATGAGAAGTCCAAATTCATGTGGAAAAGATCAAGCATAGGATACTCTTTGGAAGCTCTAAAGATGATAGATTAAGCATTTACCCGGGTGTATTAAGGGTCATTTATCACGTACATTGGATTCCCTCAACATTTAAGCAAGGAATTAAGAGAAAAATACCCGTATAACCACGCCCCCGATCGGGGCTGGCAACCCCGATCGGGGTTGACCTTCTTTTGCTATTTTACGTTATGTCCCTATTTTCTTATAAATAGGGGCCTTAATCCGTCATTAGGGTTATCTTATTTTCACGTCTTATATACTCCATAATAGCCTTAAGCAATATTTCTCTCATTAGTTTTCATATTTGTTTTCAATATTGTTAAGCTTTTAGTTATCAAACATTTGGTTATTTTATATTCAGGCTTTTGGTTCTACTTTGTTCTTCCTTACAAGTTCATTTCCATTATGGTATTCCTATTTCTAGTTTGTTATTTTACATTTCTATATAGTTATCACATAGTTTTCATCATTAGTACTTTTATACTACATACATAGTTTAATTTTATATTATATGCTTTACCATTTAGTAAACATCATTTCCATTAGCATGTCCATCATTTCTCTTAACAAAGTTTGTAGTTTATACTTTAATATGAGTAGCTAAATTCCTTAGTATAGGGGTTAGGGAAGCCATGCAAAATCAAATATGTAAATGGTAAATTAGGTTGATATAATATTGTCTAATTGTTTCTATCACATGTTTGCATTGTCACGTTTAATCTTTGTTTAAAGGCCTTATTCATTAGGTTTGTTCATTCGTCCTAAAAGTCGAGAGACATGGAATTGAATTAGACTAGCCATGTGTAGTAGGACGACCTAGTCATAAACGAGAGTTTATCTAGGAACCGGTCTATGGTTGACACTAATATCGTAAGGTGGGTGTCTCTAAGCCTAAAAAACTGACAATGTTATTATTACCGAGTTTATCATGATCATATATTTACCTTTGCATGTGTGACCCGACTCCCCTAGACTCTCTTTTATCATATAGTTTACATCTTTATATTTGTTAGTCATCAAACCAACAACAAACAAACAAAACGAAATCGACCTTGATAAGAATCTTTCCATATCTTTTCACAACGCAATTCCCGTCTCCTTGTGTTCGACCCCTATTACTACATTAATTTGTGTCTAGGATAATTATCTTTGCATAGGTACACGATAAGCCTATCAGAAGGGACGTATGAATGACGCCCCTTCAAACCTCAAGCACACTCAGTTCACTCACAAAGCTCCCTTCTATGGCACCATCGTCTAGGACATCCGTCCAATGTTACAATTCAAATTATTAATCGTCAATTTCAGTTAAGCAATTTCTCTTTCAAGCATTGTAACTTGTGCCTTATTAAGAAGAGCCATAAATTACCATTCTCCTTCTCGTCTTTAAAATCTAATGCGCCTCTTGACATCATCTTCTCAGATGTCTGGACCGCACTCATTACATCTCAGGAAAACTATAAATATTAATTTTTTTTTTTGTGGATCACTTCACCAATTACATTTGGATTTGCCCGCTCAAAAACAAGTGCGACACAATGCCGACATTTCTCCGTTTTAAAGCCTAAATGAAAAATATTTTCAAAAACCGATAAAACAATTTTATTCGGATAATGGCGAAGAATTCAAGAAATTAAACCACTCTTTACTGGATAATGGCATTAACCATCTCATTTCACCTCCGCACACAACCGAACACAATAGGTTCGCTGAGAGATGCCATCGTCACATTGTCGAAATCAGTTTCTCTCTCCTTACTCACGCTCTCTTACCACACACATTCTGGCCATATGCTTTCTCAACCACCGTCTATTTATAAATAGACTACCTATAGCTACTCTCAAAAACACCTCGCCCTATCACTCCCTTCTTGGCCAATCACCCAAGTACCTTAAGCTACGACCTTTTGGTTGTCTATGTTTCCCTCGGTTTCGGCCTTACAACAATAATAAATTTGACCCAAAATCCACCCCATGTATCTTCATCGGTTACTCAACAACCCAAAGAGCTTATCATGTCTAGAACCCATCTCCAACCGCATCTATGTGTCTCGCCATGTCCACTTTGTCAAAACCGAATGCCCCTATTCCTCTCTAGTCATCCCTAATCCTGACCTTCCCATTACCTTCCTCGACAATTGGTGTACCATAAGCATAACCCTCCTCTTCCTACCCGCGGCAGACAACACCAACCCACCCACCACCGAACCCCAATCACCACACTCGCCTATGTCCGCTACTTCTAATCAGACCACCTGTGTCACTCCAACATCACCACAATCCCCCACAACCCCGGTCGAAATCAACTCAAACCCTGCCTCTTACACCCGCACTCCCACACAACCTCCACCCTCATCTCCTTCTCCCCTTCGTGCTATTACCCGACTTTGAAACAACATTCGCAAACCCAACCCAAACTATGCCGACCTTACTGTACTCCCAACAACGCACGTAACACCCAACACCACCAAACAAACTCTTATTGACCCTCGATGGCATGACGCCATGATGGCCGAATACAATGCTTTTCTTCGCAATAAAACCTGACACATTGTTCCCCGAAACCAAACCCAAAACATTGTGGGATGCAAATGGGTATATCACATTAAGTATAATCCGGATGACAGCTTGAAACAACACAAAGCTCGTATCATTGCCAAAGGTTTTCACCAAAGGCCGGGTATCAACTATTCTGATACATTCAGTCCGGTCGTAAAACCGACTACTATTCGGCTTTTACTAAACCTTTCCGTGACAAACAGCTGGCACCTTCACCAAATTGACATTAACAACGCTTTTTCGCAGGGTACACTAACAGATACGGTCTTCATGAGCTAACCTCCAGGCTTTGTTGATCCGGAAAACCCCAACTACATTTGCAAACATGATAAGGCTATCTATGGCCTCAAACAAGCACCAAGGACATGGTACACCGAACTCCGCAAATATATGCTCACCTACGGTTTTGTTACCTCGCTCTCTGACCCCTCGCTATTTATTTACAAACAAAATTCAATTAACCTATTTGTTTTGGTTTATGTCGTTGACATCATTGTCACTGACCCTCACTCAGACCATATCACTCGTTTTATCACTCACATCTCACATAAATTCTCTCTTAAAGATTTAGGACCACTTTCCTATTTTCCGGGCGTTGAAGTCACAACAAATGAATGCGGCCTCCTTTTAAATGAAACCAAATATATCTCTGACCTTCTTCACAAATATAATATTCAAGAACGCAAACCCATGCCAACCTTAATGCTATCCTATCCATTCCTCACCAAACAACCCACTCCGCCTCTTGAAAATGAGGCGGACTATCGTGCCATTGTAGGTAGTCTTCAATACCTTTCTCTCACTCGATATGATATCGCATATCCCGTCAATAAACTTACCCAATATCTGCATCATCCTACGACTACTCATTGAGCAGCCCTGAAACGCGTTCTCCGTTACCTCCATGGCACCATCAATTACGGTATTCATTTAAACAAAACTTCCCCACCGTTTCTTCACGCTTTTTGTGATGCCGATTGGGCAGGTAATACCGACGATTATGTTCCCATAACAGGTTTTGTTGTTTACCTCGGCAATAACCCGCTCTCTTGGGCCTCGAAGAAACAAAAAGCATTGTCTCAATCCTCCACCGAGGCTGAATTCCGAGCCATTTCCGACACATTGCTAAAGTTCTTTGGCTAATGTCGTTACTCAAAGAACTTGACATCAATGTTACCGCATCATCAACTATTTACTGTGACAATCTCAGTGCCACACACTACTCCGTCAATCCCGTATTTCACTCACGTATGAAGCATTTAGCTTTAACATTTCACTTCGTCAAAGAGCAAGTTCAAAGAGGCACTATTCGTAGCCAGCACATCAAAGGTTCTGGTCAATTAGCATATACACTAACCAAACCCCTGTCAAAACAAAGATTTCATCTCCTTGTGTCCAAGATTGGACTTCGCGTAAGACCGTCCATCTTGCGCGGGAATATTGAAGATATTACTAACAAACAATAATTTCAAGCCGTGTAAATCTTCTATCTTTGGTAATTATTATGTGTATCAATCCTCTATGTAATCACAACTATTAGCATCCTTTTTGTAATCAATTATCCCTATAATTTAGGAACTAATTATAGATAGAATTGTCTAGCTTTATTCTATTGTATCAATATATAAACTCTTGTATACTTTCTTAATAATCAAGCTATACAAGTTACTCCCCCCCCCCCTCCCAAGGCCATGTTTACTACGTGGGTAGACACCGTCCGAGATGAGCAAGCTTCAACCCGAGATATCATCTTAAAGGAGCGCATTAACCCGACCCAAATCCGTGCAACACTGACTTGATTGCTTTGGCTCGAAAAATTAATAACATTAAGTACACTAAAGATTAATTAAAAACAGGAAAAAAAATTAAAAATAAAAATAACTTTAAAAAATTAAGTCAAAAAACATCCTTAAAAAAACTACTTGGATTAAGGAAACTAGTAGCAACCCTTAATCTAGTTACTAATTACCCTTAATCAGATAAATTAATTTGGAAATAAAATAATTCCATGTATCATGATATGATTGGTGGTGTATGAGAAAGCCATACACATGGTATAAGTATAGCCTTTTTGCAATTCAAATACGAATAAACAATTTACTGTGACAGAGCAGAGCGAGTTTTTACACACACATATTAAAATTAAAGCTATTGATCAGAAGCAAGTATTGGAATACTTTGTTCATACCTAAAGAAATTAGTTGGATCAACCTTGGCCTTGACTTTCAACAACCTGTTCACATTATCCTTGAAATAGTTGACTGCAAAACTTAAGCTTCCATTAACATTGGTACCTATATCAATGTCCCTATAATTCAAGAATGTTTCTCTAGGATTACTTGACACATATGGAGTGAATGTATCATGTAGATCTCGAGTCGCTTTGATGTTCTTCATCAATGCTTGCTCACTTTCATCTTGCCACTCTGTAATGTACTGCATCTTGAATAGAATTCCTGCTCTATGTGGGAATGGTGTTGCATTTTCGGCTATTTCGCTCATTCTCCCACCGTATGGACTCCATTGCAATATCACATTTTCTACCTCGATCATCTTCTTCCATATCGTCTCTAAACCCGCTCTTGGGATGGGAATTTTGACATAATCGGACTTGTGTTTTTGGAACTCATGGGATGGTGTAGGAGTCCTTTGCAATAGCACCTCAATTGGAGTAGTTTGTGGAAGGTGACCCCAAAATAAATTAGTTTTTACCCATGACATCTCAAGGCAATCACTTATATTCAAACCCAAAATCGGAAAGTTTTTGTTCATTAAGGGAATTAAGGATTCGGTCCGTCCAAGGTACGTTCCAATAAACAAGACTCGGACGGTCTTGCGTCCTCCATGTTGAAATTGTACTTGTGGTTCTACATGAATGAATAGATTGTTGTCGAGTTTTGTCGCTACTTGTTGCCATTGTAACACAACATCCGTAGCGCCTTGTTCTAACGTCCTAGAGACGTTGAAAACCGTGAAAGTACGAGGAACACGTACTAAATTAATTTTCCACGAAAGAACGACACAAAAACTAGCAGCACCACCTCCTCTAATAGACCAAAAAAGATCTTCACCCATGGTTTGTCGATCAAGAACTATACCATTAGCATTGACTATTCGTGCATCGACAATGTTATCGATTGACAAGCCGAATCGTCTTAACATGACCCCGTAGCCTCCCCCCGTAAAGTGGCCTCCCGTGCCAACAGTATGGCATACTCCCGCAGGGAAACCATGGATATTACTAATGTTAGCAATATTATAATAAAGCTCACCTAGAGTTGCACCGGCTTGGACCCAACCCGTCTCACTTGCCATGTCTATATCGATAGATCGAAGATTAAACATGTCGAGTATGACAAATGGAACTTGTGCAACATACGAAACACCCTCGAAATCATGACCTCCACTTCTTATCCTCATTGCTAACTTATTAGCCTTTGCACATAATATAGTTGCTTGAACATGGGATTCGTCGAGGGCAGTGATTATAGCTAGAGGTTTTAAACTTGAAGATGTGTTGAATCTACTATCTCGTATATACGCGTATAGAACACGTAAGAAAGACGGGTGAGTTGGAGTGAAAATGGCATTCGTGATTGGGTTTGACCGACTTGACTTGCTTGGTAGACAATGTAAGAAGTTGTCCATGGATGAATTTGGTTCAAGACTATGACGTGAAACAAGAAATAACAGGAGAAGTGGCGTTAGAATAACATAGATTGTGCAATTTGAAAATCTGATTTTCATATTCATAGTTAATTAAGACTAACTAATGTTTGTAGTGGATTTTTTTTTCAATGTAATGCTAGCCTGTTAATTATTCATGTTGTATATGATTCATGTTATATATGATGACTGATGTACTTTCATCTTTTCCAATAAAAATGGAGGGGATTATTGTAAATATTGTCCTTAATCGTTATACACAAATTCTCATTTGTGACGGCCAATATCCGTCACAAGCTTGTGACAGTTCAAATAAAACCAACATGGAAGGATAAAGACAAATCATTTTTGATTACCTATACATTCTACTTTTTGTCTTATCTTCCCATGTGGGTGCTACTTGATTCGTCAGAAGCTTATATCCCATATATCCGTCACAAGTGAGACCTATTGATCGTTATTTAACAAATGGACAAGGAAATTTGTGGATATTCAAATGACCCTTGGCCTAAAATAAAATACTCCATTCTAATTGCTCATTTTTTCCCCTTTTTATTTTGTATAAGAAATGAGAAAATTATTTTGTACCGCACAAAATACTCTACTACTTAGGCAAATGAATTTGGACCGCACAAACTTCTAAAAAAAAGGAAAGAAGAAAGAAAATCCAACGACCATAAAAAATGGAAGAGCGAAGAAATAAGAGCAATAGCAATAGTAGTTCTTAGCATTGGGGTTGTTATCAAGAACTTTATTTTAAGAGTTCTTCTATTGCATTTAAAAGTTGTTCTTATTTTTAAGAACCAAGTTATAAAATAAGAACCAAGTTTATAAATATTGGTAAATGTACAATCAATAAATATAGCTTTGTAAAATGGGTTGAACCATTTAACATTATTCATTTTATAAATTTTTTCATCTAAGAATTTTATATAAAGTTCTTCTATTGTGAACAAAAATTCTTCAAAATTGGGATTGGTGTATTATGACATGACATGTGAGTAACTTTATATAAAGTTCTACTATTGCTATTGCTCTAAGAGACTAAGAGCCTAAATTTTCGGCAAGGAGTGCATCTCAACTTTATGAAATTATTATAAAGCAATTAGAGTCGTTAAAATTAAAGCTAGTGAGATTGCTTGCTATTTAATCTATCACAAATTTTTATTATAGACGGGATATATCCGTCTATAGTTATAGACGGGTTAAATATCTATCCACTTTAAACATAAGATATCCAACAAGTTTGTATGGTGGGACTAAAAAATATTATCACTTTAAGCATATTTGTCCATCTTTCACTTTAAACGGATATATCTGTGTATGGTGAGACTGTCTATCTATATGATATTCATATACTACTACCGGAACTTTCTTTTGCTTTTATTTTAATTGATTGATTCTTTCTGCCCCTTTAAAAAATTTCACTGTTTCCCTTGTACTCCGTAGTCTTTAAACTAGCCATACGAAACTTCTTTCATTTGTATAGTTTATTAGCTAGTCAATATTCTCGACGACCGTTGCCTCTCATGCACCCAAAAGAGCCGGTAGATACAAGATTCCCTCCTCCTCAATTTAGGCAAGTATTATTGTCTATATTATGTCCATATTTGTCCATGATCTCCTTCCCTAAATACTAGGCTAATATTATAACCCTATGTCCCGGTCATTTGGTGACTTATTCTATTTTGGAGTGTTTCAGTTAATTATTGACCTTTTTATATTAGGAATACATTTGATGAACAATTTGATCATTCACACTTAATTTGGCCCCTTATCATTTAATAATTAACCCTCTCTTCTTTCCTTGATCTTTGCGCCAAAACCAAAAAACAACAATTGACTGGGACGTAGGGAGTATGCATGGGTGTTGCTCTGTCATGTATATGATTTACTCAATTATGCACATAAATACTCAATTTACCCCTCACATTTTATCTCCCCTTTGTTTCAAGCATTCTACCCAATTAAGTTTCTTCTCTTCCAATATACCCTTTCATTCGTTCAACTCCCACCCACCACATGCCACCTACCACCCTTACGACGAACTTCATCATTCTGCACCCTTACACGCACCCACCCCGCCTCAACACAATTCAACGATCAGTGTCAGTCTCATTTAGAACAATTAATACCACTATATGTAACACCCCCTCCTAGCCCGGCCAAGGTAACCGAGAGATGTCACCATCTCTATAACACCCTCAAACACCGAGAAGCCTTTAACTAGACCCTCCTTGCGCTTGGAGGTGTTACAAGTCTTGGTTGCCCAAGGAAATGGAAACGTTGCAAGACAAAGATAACACTTTTATTGCATAGATAAGTTTATAGTGAAAGTGTAATACTACGGTTTTATGAGTCTCTGGGTACTCTATCGAGTGGGCCTTACTCTGTCGAGTAAGGGTGTTTTGTTTTAAGAAACAGTATTCTGCCTGTAGGGTACTCGATCGAGTAGCCCAGTAGCCCAGGTACTCGATCGAGTAAGTGGCACTCGATCGAGTACGTTAGTTACTCGATCGAGTAAGTCGGTTAACGGGTAATGTTTTGATGGGTTTTGTTAATAACGCGGATTAGTATATATTTTATATCGTCTTCTTCCCTAAACACTTTTCATAAACCTAATTCACTCAAAGGAGATTTAAAACTACGCCGTTCTCTTCACCCGCGTTATTGGCAAATCCCGGAGCTTGAGGAGTCGGATTTCATTATTCTTTGCATCATAGTGATCCTTGCATCAATGGTAAGATCTACATACCAATTTTATAGCGTTTGATTGACTTTGTTTAAACCCCAATTTATGGGATTAAGGGTTTTTGTGATTAGTTGTGTTGTTAGTAATTATGTGATTGTGTGTTAGGAGGAGGATTCGTAGAGGAAAGGTTTTGAGACAGCTGCTAAGATTGTCTGCTTGTGTTTGCATTCCAGGTAGGGTTTGCCTACTCAGTATTAGTCACATAATGTGGTTTAGTGTTGATTGTGATTGTTGTTAAAGTATCATATTGGTATTGTGACTGTTGTGGATTAATTTTATCATTGTTGGTTGTTGTTGATTGTATCTGTCTGTGTTCTTCGAGGTGCGTCCCTGGCTGAGTGGAGTCACTTGCGGGAGTGGCTAGGAATGTCATTGGGGCGGGGGGGTGGTGTATATAGACTCCCCCGTACCCGTACCCACCAAGAAAAACTTGTACCCATCCCCGCCCCACCACCCGTGGTGGGTACAATTTTCCAAAACCATCCCCGCCTAACGGGTGGAAATATAAAACCATACCCGCCCCGCTTACCCATTAACCCGCTAAACCAAAATTTTATTCGATAAATTTTTTCGCAAAAGTTGATTTACTCACTATTAATTTCCATTTTTTTTGAATTTATCTTTATAATTTTAGTTTTTCACCAAAGAAATTAGTAAAAAACTTTATAAAATAGCTATTATTAACATTATATCTTAATTATAACTAAATAAGATTTAAAAAATTGTCATAATCATATTAATTTTTTTAATGATTGGCGGGTAGGCGGGTATGAGGCGGGTAAGATGCAAAATCCATCCCCGCCCCATTACCCATGGTGGGTACAGTTTTCATACCCGCACCCGCCCTACTGCCCGCCAAAGCTCTAACCATCCAGCCCCAACTGGGGCGGGTGCGGAGCGGTACCCATATGTACCCGCCCCAATGACATCCCTAGGAGTGGCTTCCCGCCCATGATTCGCTTTCTGTGGAACCCGCCACAGAAGGGATGTGCACATTAATGGATTTGGGTTTATCGCTCGATGGAGATGACCGGGGCTTAGGTGGGAACGGCTGCGGTCCCCCACTGGCGGCGAGGAGTAACCTGTTGCGATGGGTACTCTGGCAGGGCTAGACACTTTAGTGTGTAGTCAGTATTGAGGAGTTGGTGATGGAGTTTGGGTTGATGTGACGATTGAGCTGTTTTGATTCTTGTCTTTTTGTGATTATATTGTGTGATTAGTACTGACCTTGTTTAAATGTTTTAAAAACTGTGGTGATCCATTCGGGGGTGGTGAGCAGTTGTTGAGCAGGTATGAGATGACGCGTATGGGATAGCTGGGATGAGTCACCGCGTTGCAGTTTAGAAGTCTTCCGCTGTGTCTGACACTTTATAGTATTTTTGATAGTAGACAGTTTTGAGAACTTGTATTTCCTTTTATCAGTTTTGGTTTTGAACATGTAATCACTTAAACTATATTTATTTTTAAAGTATACGTTTCTTTATTGTCTTTTGATTATCATTGCCTCGGGTAACCAAGATGGTGACATTCCTATACCTGAGTGGGTCTGGTAAAGCACAGTGAGTATGGGGGTGTCACAAAGTGGTATCAGAGCGACGATCCTGAAACCTGTAACCAATGAACCTAATGAGCATAGGGAGTCAAAATAAAATGTACCCGGGGTATAAGTTGTAGGAGCTAATGCAAAGGCTTGGGAGACGTCCTAAAGTCGCGAACTCGCCCTACAATTTTGAACCGGTCACCATGGGATATGAGTCGGGATCGCTATGTGTTTATCTTATGAATTGTGTATCTTTGTAGCAAAGTGTGGTATGAATCGGTGGATGTATGTATGTGGAGAATGGGGAATATGTAGAGAAAGATGATAATGAAGTGATTTTATACATTATTAATTGAAAGCATGATAGTTGTTTTACGATATGGCATTATAGAAATACGGAAAGAAAGTTTGTTTGGTTTGAGTTATACATAGAGTTATGTATATACATATATGTTGTTGGTAGTGTTGTACGAGTTTATATAGCTGAAAGTTTGAGTAAGAGCATGAATAATTGGTGGAAAAAGATGAATCATTGTTGCATAATAATATTATGTATGTTTAAGCATATTATAGGATGGAATTTATTTTATAATGTTGTTTTGCTAGTAACATGTGAATAGGGGACTTGATGTCATATATTTGTGATTTTGTTTACGTAAAGTTAATATAAAAAAAACATGCGGGTAATACAAGCTTGGTAAGTTGAATGATTTATGTGCATGATGGATGTTGTTGCTTGGCTTTTGAAGATAGTAACATGTGGTTAGGAATACTGGTTTCATGAGTATTGAGTTGTTTTTATTTACCTTGTTGTTGTTTAAACTGTTTGGAAGTAAAAATCAAATAGTTATGTCGTCTGATTACAGCGAAGTTGTCTTTAAACTATTATAACATGAGATGTATAAATGATTTTAATGTGATTCCAATTGGAGGTGATATCTTGTTATTTTACGATTCTAACGATAGGTCACACGCCCAAAACGACCAAGAAACGAGTGAGATATGACTGTTTTACGAAAGTTGGACAGTGCTGAGAAATGCGTAGGGTACTCGATCGAGTGGCCTTTAATCGATCGAGTGCACCTCTTGTTACTCGATCGAGTAGCCCTGGTAATTTGTTTTACGTGCTTCTGACCTTCACCTACTCGATCGAGTAAGTCACTCACTCAATAGAGTGGCCTGTACTCGATCTTGTGACCCCTGTTTTGAGTCATATGCTTATCTTTTGACTTCGTTGCCTAATATGTTTGATTCAAAGGTGTTCTTTTACTTCTTTATGCATTGTTTTACGTAGGTGTTGGCCTTGATGCGTAAGTTTTCTAATCTTGTGATGTAAGAAGTGGCACCTGTGGTGAGTAAGAGTTCGGTGAGGAGGACATGAGTTGTATGTGGTTGTGATAGATAGAGGAAAAAGAAAAGGAAGATTGGAAAGGCTTAATTGAGGCATAGAGCATGTTTTGTGAGACGAGATGAGTGATATGATTGTGTGTTGAGTAATGTAAAAGTAAGTGAATGTGGGCAAAGGGTGATGTAAGTTTATGGAACATGAGAATGAAAGATTGAAACGAGAGATGCATATGGTGGTAACTTTGGATGTTTAAGGATTATGAAGGGAGGTAGTTATCACTCGGTTGGTTAAGAATATATGTAATGGAAAGGTCGTTATAGGTAAATGGAAAGAAATGGTGTATTAAGAGCTTAGATTGAGTTATGCAGCGATGAGGATTTGTAGATTGAGATTTAGTTTGGGGAATTTGGTTAACAAGAGGTGAAACTAATGTGTGATTTCCTTGGGCAGTTAACAGTATGAAATGAGTTTTGGAATTGAAAAAAAAAAGGGTGAGATGGAGTAGACTGACCGTGTAGATTGATTGGTGATAATTGTGAGTGATAGCATGATAAGAGAAGATTCCATGGTAAGAAAGAGTGAGATAATATCGATAAGAAATAATGAGATTTGAGTTTTGGAGCAATGAGAAGGTAACCGTAGCACTAAAGAGTTAGGAAGAAGTAATAAGGAGTTTTATGGTTAGTTGATTTTGTCGAGTGTAAAAGAAAAGAATGAGGGGAGTAAAATTAGGAAAATGTTGACCAAAGTTATGTGATATAGAGGTAAGGAGTCGTCGAGATGTGTGATACCAATCATGAGGATGTTAGTTAATGGTTATATAGGAGTTTCAAGACAACATGATTAGTCTTGAATTTTGAGGAATTAAGGAAAGTAAGAAGTTGGTAGAATATCTGCATGATATGGGATTTTGGTGGAGAGTTAGATAATGATACAATTACGAATAGTATTGGGAAAAATGTTGAGGTAATTTTGTTAATGACTTTGATGTTCGTTATTTGAATATTTGGGATGTTAACCAAAGACAGGAAAGAAATCGTGATATTTAGAGATGAGTGTAAGAGGTTTGATGTCCGGACAATGGTAGTGTTATGGTATGTGACTAGTGGTTAAGGGTGATGGTATATTATAAAGGTAGCAATTCTAAAGAGGTTGATTTTGTAGAGACCAGATTGATATATATGGTTGTGAGAGAGTATAAGATGTGGTTATATGAGGCGGTTGTTAGTAGTTGAGTATTAATGGTATAGTTACATTTGGCAGGAGGTGATGCATATGTGAATGAGAGAATATGTTATGAGGGGTATACGAGTTAAGCTCGGGTAAGAGGTAACTTTTATCAGGTGGTAACTTACGTGATCAGGATTGACTGGTTGTACGTGATTACGGGTCTGTGATATATATAAATGTTTGTGTGAGGTTTGGACCTCACAAGAAGCGGTATGGTGTGATTATTATAAAGTTGTTATTTGAATGTTCTGTAATGCATGTTTGGTACGCTAATCTAATTGAATGATATTCAAAAAGGTAATAATTTGATTAATCTGGCATGGCTAGTTATAATTTTATGTGTATTGATAACACATGTGTATTCCGTGAAATGGTAGGGATGATGTACATAAGGTGCTTATCTGTTTATTCCATATAATATGTTGCGTTGTGATCTAGAAAAGCGGTTTTGAGTAAGTTTTATTGTCCGGGAAGTTGTACTGAGTCTGTGCTTATGGGAATTGTATGTGGTTGTGATGTTTTTCGATGTGGTTGTTGTGCCTTGGGTGGTGATCCGGGTACGGTACTTCGTGTTGTGATGCGGGTATTTTCGTACTGCGGTGCCGTTGTTGGTGGCGGTGTTGCGATGCCGTCACCAGTTGTGGTGGAGTATACGGGGTGATTACGATTTGAGTTTCGAAAGTACATACCAGTTATGCACAGATTGTTGTTCTGTTGCTGTTGTTTCTTGTGAGTTTCGGTTAGACATATAGACTGGTGTTTTGTTTGTTGATGTTTCTTGCTAGTTTCAGCTTGGGAGTGAAGGTAGAATATGGTATGGAAGAGAGTTGTATTTGTTTCCGTGGTTGTCATAGCATAGTGATATTTTGTTGATAGGCCAGAGTTGTGAGAAGTTGTTATAGTAATTTTGATCTTGTTTTAAGATGAGGAATCGGTAGACATAGTCATGGTAAGCGATTTGTGGACCATGTGTTGTACTGATCTGAAAGCTGCAGGTGGTTCATAATCTTGTGTTGAGACAGTGAGTATAGGGTGTTGGAAATTAGTGTCATGTTAAGTTATGTATGAGTTTTGCAGTAATGAAAGAAAAGAACTTGAGGATCTAGTGAGAGTGTAGGTAATAATTGTGGATCATGAGTTATGAGTATGGAGATAGGTGCAGGTATAGAGGATTATGTCGTTTTGGCAGTAATATGGAACAATTGAAGTTTTGGTTAAGCTAAAGATTTTGAGGTATAGGTTAGGTGGTGTGACGAGTGAATTGAAGTATGAGAATTTTTTAAGTAAGAGAGCCTTAGATATATGCATGGCGAGTGTTTAGAGTATAGGTGGTTATCTTTGACATGCGGTGGTGATGAGGATAATGAGAAGATATAGCTAGGATCTATTATTAGTGAGTTACGAGGACGTAACATTTATCTTAAGAGGAGTAGGATGCGACAAAGAGAGTTTAATGGTTGTACAGGTTGTAGTAAATTTGGAAGTTTGAGTCTTGATGTAGAATAAAAGATTGATTTGTGTTGTGGTTGATTTTGTTAAAGGTTATGACCATGCTTGTAGCAGTGTTATGCTTAGGAGTGTGAGAATATTTTGATAGTGTTGACAGTTGGATGATGACGTATATGAGTTCTATAGTGTTGACAGTTGGAGGACGAGGTTATAAGTGTGAGTAAACTTCAAGGACGAAGTTCCTTTTAAGGGTGGTAGAATGTAACATTCCGTTTAATGTTATGAGTATCTTGATATTGGATTTTCTAGTGGATGATATGTTACGGAGCTAGCAGCGTTAACAGCATTTGTGGACGGTAGTTGGTATGTATGGAGTTAGTGTCGAGAGAGATATAATGTGGTGGATACGACATTGTGAGCAATGTTATGGAGATAGGAATAGTTGGTGGAATTGGTGTTACGAGTTCATGTTTTGTAGGTTGAAGTTTTGTTTTGAGTCCTTAGTTGCGTTGTTGTGTCTTGATCGAGTTAGTATGTTAGTTTTCATGTATGGGTTGAACTTCGGGGACGAAGTTCTTTTTAAGGGGGAAGACTGTAATACTACAGTTTTATGAGTCTCTGGGTACTCTATCGAGTGGGCCTTAATCTGTCGAGTAAGGGTGTTTTGTTTTAAGAAACAGTATTCTGTCTGTAGGGTACTCGATCGAGTAGCCCTGTAGCCCAGGTACTCGATCGAGTAAGTGGCACTCGATCGAGTACATTAGTTACTCGATCGAGTACATTAGTTACTCGATCGAGTAAGTCGGTTAACGAGTAATGTTTTGACGGGTTTTGTTAATAACGCGGATTAGTATATATTTTATATCGTCTTCTTCCCTAAACGCTTTTCATAAACCTAATTCACTCAAAGGAGATTTAAAACTACGTTGTTCTCTTCACCCGCGTTATTGGCAAATCCCGGAGCTTGAGGGGTCGGCTTTCATTATTCATTGCATCTTAGTGATCCGTGCGTCAAGGGTAAGATCTACATACCAATTTTATAGCGTTTGATTGACTTTGTTTAAACCCTAATTTATAGGATTAAGGGTTTTTGTGATTAGTTGTGTTGTTAGTAATTATGTGATTGTGTGTTAGGAGGAGGATTTGTAGAGGAAAGGTTTTGAGACAGCTGCTAAGATCGTCTGCTTGTGTTTGCATTCCAGGTAGGGTTTTCCTACTCAATATTAGTCACATAATGTGGTTTGGTGTTGATTGTGATTGTTGTTAAAATATCATATTGTTATTGTGACGGTTGTGGATTTTATCATTGTTGGTTGTTGTTGATTGTATCTGTCTGTGTTCTTCGGGGTGCGTCCCTAGCTGAGTGGAGTCACTTGCGGGAGTGGCTTCACGCCCAAGATTCGCCTTCTGTGGAACCCGCCACAGAAGGGATGTGCACATTAATGGATTTGGGTTTATCGCTCGATGGAGATGAGCGGGGCTTAGGTGGGAACGGCTGCGGTCCCCCACTGGCGGCGAGGAGTAACCTGTTGCGATAGGTACTCTGGCAGGGCTACACACTTTAGTGTGTAGTCAGTATTGAGGAGTTGGTGATGGAGTTTGGGTTGATGTGACGATTGAGCTGTTTTGATTCTTGTCTTTTTGTGATTGTATTGTGTGATTAGTACTGACCCCGTTTAAATGTTTTAAAAACTGTCGTGATCCATTAAGGGGTGGTGAGCAGTTGTTGAGCAGGTGTGAGACGACGCGTATGGGATAGCTGGGATGAGTCACCACGTTGCAGTTTAGAAGTCTTCCGCTGTGTCTGACACTTTATAGTATTTTTGATAGTAGACAGTTTTGAGAACTTGTATTTCCTTTTATCAGTTTTGGTTTTGAACATGTAATCACTTAAACTATATTTACTTTTAAACTACGTTTCTTTATTGTCTTTTGATTATCATTGCCTCGGGTAACCGAGATGGTGACGTTCCTATACCCTAGTGGTCCTGGTAAGGCACTTGAAGTATGGGGGTGTCACATAAAGAGACATTATTAAGTACCATAATTAAGTTATACAAACCAAGTGCTATGCCTTAGGGCCCAATAGTACAAACCAAGTTTAAGATGACTAAAAGTGATATATAAAGACGCGAAAGAAAACTAGGTGTTGACAACTAAGTGATGACGTCCCCCAAGCCTACAAGTATTAAGCCGAATACATCAACCGGTCAATCAAGCCGCTCCCCTTATGATCGGAAATATCATATGATTCACCACAGATATTTGAAAACATAAAAGGGTCAATTCTAATACTACAATTGATCACATAAAACCTCAAATGGCAATTTTCACTTAACAATCCATAATGTAACTAGTCACCCATAAAGTCCCCTTAATCACCACCACCATCCCCGATAACGGCATCGCAACACTGTCACCAACCGCCAGATCGCAACCCAAGGTACCCGCATCACAACATGGAGTACCGAGTTCACATCGCAACACGAATCCATTAACCCGAACCATTAATGTACACATCCTCCTTGGGGGTGGGTCCCTCCAAGGAGCGATCTCAAGGCGCAAGGTCAATGTCCCATAAACACCTTCATGCTAAACAACACCACTCCATCACTTCCAACCTCGCCCAATCCAACAACACACAACCAACATACATAGCCTCACAATTATAATGAACAATTACGTAAACCCTAATCATGCCATAAACTCTAATCATACCATAATCACCAATTTTACCACAATTCACCTTAATCATTCCTTAATTACTATTAGTATCAAGAATACCAAACTAATGGAATATCTACCAAAATACATGTAAGCAATCATAATATTAAAACCGAGTAGAAAAATCCTACCTTTTGACAATCTTCACAAAAACAAGCAAGTACTCAAAACACCTCCTTTATGAAGTCTCCACCTACAATTAATAGAATATATTCTATCACAAACATGTTCTAGTACTATAATATATGTGTACATTAATTACTACTAACATTAAATGATATTAAGTAGCATTAATTAATCCTGAATCTACCCAATTACCCAAATCCCCAAATTCTAGGGTTTTGGTGTCTTAAATGGGAGTATAGAAAATATAAAAGTAAAGGCACGAGGTTACTCACTAGGTGATAAGCAACAAGAATATGTAAACAATCCTCCCAAATTCCTTCAAACAAAGTGTAGATCTAGATTCTTGTGGAAAAGGTTGTAGAGAGAAGTGAGAGGGTATTAGGCAGAGGTTTTAGGGTTTATGAAATAAGGAAATATTGTTCATAGGCCTTTATATGCCAAGCCCAACACGGAATATAGGCCCGCATAGAAACTTGGCCTGAACCTGGTTCACTCAATCGAGTGGCCAAGGCATTTGATCGAGTAGACCGCACTCGGTCGAGTGTACATCTCACTCGGCCGAGTGTGACTATCGAACTGGATTACACAACTCACTCGGTCAGTTCACTCGATCGAGTAGAGGGGCACTCGGCCGAGTGTTCCCTCACACTAGATTGAGTGGATCACATAAAAGAGAGGGTTATTATATCTTCCCCCTTAAAATGATCTTCGTCCCCGAAGTTTACATCCACTCCTCGTACATCTCCTCTCGTCCAACTCTCCATGACAATCACGCTCCTACGGCTTTTCCTCGACATATGATACTCAAAAGATAACAAATTATAACAAGTGATATAATCACCCATTATAAGATGAAATAAAGGACTTATTAGGCAAAAGGACTCATACTTGCTTGCGACGCTCTACCCTCCTAAAAAGAAGGTTACGACGTTGTAACCAGACTCATACATGTTCAAAGAGGTGAGGATAGCGCTCTTTCATGCTTTCCTTGGCTCTCACGTTGCTTCCACTACCTTTTTATTAGACCAAAGGACTTTCACTAGCACTATTTCTCCGTGCCTTGTCTTCCGCACTTTGAGATCAAGGATTTCCTTAGGAGTCTCGACATATGATAGTGCATCATCCAACTCGATGTGCTCCACCTCTAGTACATGAGTCAGGTAACTCAAGTACTTCCTAAGTTGCGATATATGAAACACATTGTGCACCCTCTCAAGTATCGATGGTAGTCCCAACTGATACGCCACCTCTCCAACTATATCCATGATTTCATAGGGACCTATGTACTTTTGGATTAGCTTGCCCTTCTTGCCAAATTTCATCACCCCTCTCATGGGTGATACTTTCAACAACACTTAGTCACTGACACGGCTGTCGCAACCCTATCAAAAATAAAACCAACTTGCTCTAACTAATGCAGCAGAGGGAAGTCGAGTATCGTATCCACAGGGAGACGGTTACTATCTACTTGTCATTCGGTCTGTCTAATGTCACAAAATGCGGGGTTTGAGTTGATTTCTAAACTAAGAGCAATAGGAATAAAAACAAAGCAAAATTGAAAGGGATTAAAAAGAAATATAGAAAGAGATACTAGGATGTCGGTTCACCATGATATCACAAAATCAACTAAAAGTAGGTCAGTCGGTCTGATGTGTGAAGGGTAGTGGAAAGGTCCTCTCGGTCCGCTATCCGCCCTAAATTACTACTAACTTAGCTTTCGCCCACATTAGTGTAGTCTATTATTCATAACAGGTCTGTTCATTCCAATCTCTCGATCTAGGTTTGAATTTAACCGGATTAATTGGTTCAGTTGCATGCATTCAACCTAACAATTACAGTTATATTGCTATGAATCAATCCTCACTTTAAACCTCCTAATCTAATTATCACATCATCGCTATACTACCATGGCTCCCCTAATCCTAGCATTAAGGGATTAGCTAAGCATAATAGTAAATAAAACAAGAACGAGAAATAAGGCAAGAACAAGCATGATGAAGAAATGAGCAAATGAGAATTAATACAAAAGAGAATTAATATAAAAGAGAGAAGAAAGGTTACAAAGAATTAGATCAGAAAAGGAGGAAGTAACGTCTCATACTCAATGAACCCCCCCCCCCCCCCCACCCAAAACCTAATTATGTCTCTCCTTATAAAGGGGAGATATTTATTCGACTTATGATATTAAAACACGAATTGAAATCACGCGTCTAAACAACTAAACACACGATCGAACACTTTGGAACCGTTCGATCGAGCAACTCCATTAAAAACTCCTCGATCGAGTGGAATGTTTAATCGATCAAGTAACTCCAGGATAACACCTTTCGATCGAAGATAAAAATAATTCAATCGAGTTTTCTCATTCTCCATAAGCATTCGATCGAACAAATCAGCTATAAAAAACCTTCGATCGATGACTCCACTACTGAAATCAGCTATGACTCGTTGTTTTAACTTCCAAGATGACTTCACGCATCCCAAGGAAGCAGCGTTTCCGCTCCAAATCCACTCATCTTCTAAATGCAAGCTATAAGGAAAGTTCCAGGCCCAATTCTGCTAATTTCAGGTTAATTCCTGCAAATAAAGCAAAACAAACCAAAGTAGAATATTCGGGGCATTTCGTAGCATAGAACTACGAGAACTACATGGAAATACGTGCATAAGAGGCCAAAAAGGACTATATTAAATGCACTTATCAAATATCCCCAAACCGAACCTTTACTCGTCCTCGAGTAAACTAAATGCAAACTAATAGAATAGAAAAGAAAGCTCAGAGATATCTACAAATGCCCACTTAAACCGATTTAATTCAAGCAAACTAATACCTCTAGCGAAGTAGTCAAATGCAAGCGAGTTATGAGATGTTTATAATAAAGCTGAACCGTCGACCTTGCAAGACCTTTAATGATGGATTCTCACGGGTCAGTCTTCTCTCATGAAGCAAAGAGTAAGCACATGAATTGTAAGAGAAGAAGAAAATAGTCGCTCACCTAAACTACGACCCACATAAACATGCATGCATCTAATATGATAGACAAATCTAGTTACCGTACATTCCAACCAATCAAGGTCCCCACAGCCGAGGGCTTACAAAAATATGGAAAAGTGAGGTAATGGATAAGAAGGGGCTAAAATGAATTTGGAGATGTGGAGTTAATAGCCAAGCTAGCAACAACCACTACTACAAAACTCGTTATGGGCACCCTTTCCACATGATTGGGATGTCGACTCAGTGTATGGCAGTAAGGGTTAAGGTAGATGCTAGTTGGGAAAGATCTTATAGGGCGGCCATTGGTTGGGTGGCGTATGATGGGTCGGGGAACGAGTTTTTTCGACGGCAGGTAAGAACTAGGGCGGAATCAGCATTGCAGGCGGAAGCAATGGGTATCCGTGATGTTCTTGGATGGGCTATTTCTGGGGGTTATTTCCACCTGAGCATATCGTCCGATTGTTTACAACTTATCAATCAACTTGCAGGAGTTGCGAAGACTGATCACTTAATTTCCAGTTTGCTGGAGGAAATGCGTGGGCTTGCGAGTTCTTTTCATTGTTTAAGTTTTAATTTTATTCCGAGACATTTAAATAGTGTCGCACATGGCCTGGCGCGACAGGCCATTCGTATGTAAAACCCTTTCTTTACAGTTGTCAAAAAAAAAAAAAAAAAAAAAAAAAAAACTCGTTATGGACATCAGTTGATGGACATCTGATTATTTAGAAAACTGATGTACAAATTATACACATCAGTTGTTTGCAAAAAACTGATGTACTTATAATTATATGTACATCAGTTGCATTAGAAAACTGATGTCCATTATTTTTGATTTTAATGGACATGGGATTTTAAACAAAACCCATGTCTATATGATAATCAAGTACATCGTACATAAAATTTAACCGATGTACATATACAGTGAAAATTATAAGCGCACAAAATATTTGCCTCACCTCCCTATCACTTATATATTTCGAGTATAAAAAAAATCATTTTTAATAAAGAATGTACATCAGTTGATAAACCTAATAATCCCTCATATCAGTATACACAACTCAATACCCTCATCTTCCCTCATATCAGTATACAATTCAATACCCTCACATCAAATTCATCAAATTCATTCACCAGCGATCGTCTCCCCAGGCGCACGTCAACCACCAGGCGCTCGTCAACCACCCTGTGCTGTTATCTCGCGCTGTCATCCCTCACCATAATTAGGTATTTTTCGATCTTTTTTACTAAAGGCTTAATTTTTTGTTAATTTGATCAATTTACTGCATGCATGTTTGGATTTTGTCATTTATGTGATATGTTTTTAATTTTAATTGAAGAATAAATTATGGGTTTATAATAAAATTGGGGTTTATGCTTAATAAAATTGTAGTTTTGATAATCAAATTGGGGGTTTATGCTGATACCTATTAATTATTTCAAATTGGGGGTTTTTAGTCTTTGGGTGAGATGTTACCGTATGCAATTTTGATCAATTTACTGCATGCATGCCTGATTAATGGATTGTTAAAAGTGTTAGAAGTATTTTTTTTTGGTACATATGCTTTGGGTGAATTTACTGCATGCTGATACCTATCAATTTTGATCAATTTATGCTTTGGGTGAGATGTTAGAAGTGTTAGGCGAAGTGTTATAAGTGTGCAATTTTGATGCACTTAGTAGCTGTTCAGTCAATAACATGGACAATTACTGCCAATGGCCCGACTGCAATACCCTCTACTGTCATGCTTTCAATCGTAGCAGCATTTTGATGTGCATCAAATTATCAGTTGAGTGTTAGAAGCTAAGTGTTACAAGTGTGCAATAATTATCAGTGGATTGTTAATTATGGAGTTGATGTTATGTATTTAGCTGATTAATGCCCGAGTTTTGAATTATTCGTCCTGAACTTTTTAATAATAACCTTTTAACCTTATAAACTATCGCAGTGGATCTTGAATATATACGGAGATTGGGAATATGGATCGTGACTGGATGTTTGTTGACCGTTTGGACCCTAGATATAGGAAAAGGGTTGAACATTTTGTTAGACTTGCTATTAATAATGGGGAGAATGTTGAAGAAATTTATTGTCCATGTGTTAAATGTGGGAATAATGTGTATCTTGATTATGAAGAATTGAAAAGTCACCTCTTATGTAATGGTATTGACAAAAGTTATAAAAGGTGGATTTGGCATGGGAGGATGTGTTGCCTACCTTGAGTAGTAATTTAGAGGATGATAGCGGCATTGAGGGAGATGATTTTGATGAAAATTTCGATCGAGTAGACGACCTGATTAATGATTTAAAACAATCCACTGAAGACCCCACATAAGTAGAGATGTTTGATAGGCTAGCTGATGATGGAATTAAACCCCTATACCCAGGTTCAAGTTTGACACGCCTATCTGCAACTTTAAAATTGTATAGTTTAAAGGCGAAAAATGGATGGAGTAATAAAAGTTTCACAAGTTTGCTTCAGTTGTTGAGTGAGATTTTACCAGATGGCAATGAACTCCCTAAGCGTACCTATGATGCTATGAAAATTTTGTGTCCAATGGGAGTTGATTATGTAAAGATAAATGCATGTCCTAATGATTGCATTTTGTATCGAAAAGATTATAAATATTTAAACGAATGTCCAAAGTATGGGGCTTCACGTTACAAGTTGTCGAAAAAAAATTCCAAAAAAAATATAGGGGTCCCAGCTAAAGTCTTGTGGTATCTTCCCATTATCCCAAGATTTAAACGAATTTTTGCAAACGTAAAAGATGCAAAAAAACTTAATTTGGCACGCTGAAGGTAGAATTTCAGATGACAAAATTCGTCATCTAGCTGATTCAACACAGTGGAAAACAATAGATCATTTGTTTCCTGAATTTGGATCCGAGGCTAGAAATTTAAGGCTTGGACTTTGTACTGATGGTATGAATCCGTTTGGTAGTCTAAGTAGTCAGTGGAGCACATGGCCGGTTTTGCTAACAATTTATAATCTCCCTCCTTGGTTATGCATGAAGCGTAAATATCTTATGTTGTCACAACTGATTCGGGACCTAAGCAACCTGGAAATGATATGGATGTTTACCTAGAACCCTTGATCGATGATTTAAAGTTATTATGTTATGAAGGGGTAGAGGTATATGATGCTTATCATGGTGAGACTTTTAACTTACGTGCCATGATATTTTGCACCATTAATGATTTCTCGGCTTACGGCAACCTCTCTGGTTATACTGTGAAAGGGGCTAAAGCGTGTCCAATTTGTGAGGAGGATACAATTTCTGACCGTTTAGTTCATGGTGGAAAGAATGTGTACATTTATAATCGAAGATTGCTCCGCCGGTCACACCCTTATAGAAAAAAAATGAAGCCTTTTAATGGGAAACAAGAACTTAGAAACCCTCCAAAGATTTTAAGTGGGAGAGAGGTTTATGAAAAAGTGAAAAACTTGAAAATAATTATGGAAAACCATATAAGAAGCCAAATAATGGGACCTTATACAAAAATAAGTCCATATTCTGGGATTTACCATATTGGAAGCATTTGTCCGTGAGACATTGTATTGATGTCATGTACGTGGAGAAAAATGTGTGCGATAGCCTCATTGGCACACTTCTCAACATCCCTGGTAAAAGTAAGGATGGTGTCAAACCTAGAGAAGATATGGTCGCACAAAAGATACGACCAGAATTAGCACCACAAATTAGAGGTTCAAGAACCTATTTATCCTCAGCTTGTTTTACTTTGTTACGAAAGGAGAAAAAAAGTGTGTGTGTGAATGTTTACATGGGGTGAAGGTTCCGCAAGGCTATTCATAGAACATAAAAATTCTTGTGTCTTTGAAAGAGTTAAAACTGGTAGGATTGAAATCACATGATTGTCACACTTTAATGCAACAATTACTTCCAGTAGCTCTTCGTGGAGTTCTGCCTAATCATGTTCGAGGAGCTATTACTAGACTTTGCTATTTTTTTAATGCAATATTTAGCAAAGTTGTTGACTCAGATACCTTGAATACATTACAACGAGATGTTGTTATAACTATGAGTGAACTTGAGATGTTTTTTCCTCCTTCCGTTTTCGATATAATGCAGCATCTAGTAGTACATTTGGTAAGAGAAATTAAATTTTGTGGACCAGTATTTTTAAGAAATATGTATCCATTTGAGCGATATATGAAACCCTTAGGCGGCTACGTAAGAAACCAAAATAGGCTAGAAGGGTGCATGATTCAGGGGTACGTGGCAGAAGAGGCGTTAGAATTTGTAACTGACTACCTGTCAGATGTTGAATCTATTGGCCTTCCGACATCTCGACACGAAGGAAGAATAGAGGGACAAGGTACCCTGGGAAAAGCCGTAGTCACTATTAATCGAGATACCCTTGATCAGGCACACTTCTATATTCTCAAACATATGGTCAATGTACATCCGTATTTAGAGAAGCATCAAACTCTTCTAAGTGCACAAAATCCTTCTAAGGGAGAAAGGTGGTTAGCAATGGAGCATAATCGATCATTTCTTAAATGGTTTACTAATGAAGTAGATATTGAGTTGAAAAACGACCGTGGGAAAGTATCCGAGGAAGTAAGGTGGTTAGCCCATGGACCTGGTTTGAACGTGTTATCTTATCAAGGTTATGACATCAATGGGTATTCATTTTACACTAAGGCTCAAGATGATCGAAGTACTATGCAAAATAGTGGAATAGCTTTGATGGCCATGTCAATGAGTGTTGCTAGTTCTAAATATAATACACCTGCTTATGATGGTCAGCCATATTTTGGGGTCATTAATGAAATTTGGGAGCTAGACTATGCTCAGTTTAGGATACCTGTTTTTTGTTGTATGTGGGTTGATCGTAATAAGGGTGTTCGAGTAGATGAGAAGAGATTCACATTGGTAGATTTAGCACGTGAAGGATACAAATCGGAGCCACTCATTATGGCTAGTCAGGCCAAACAAATATTTTATATTAAAGATCTTGCGGTTGAAAAGTGGTCGATTGTTCTTCATGGTAAGAAGAAGTTTGTGGGTAAAGAAGTCATGGATGAAGTGGATGACGAATTGCCTCCTTTTTCTTCTGGATTGCCTCCTTCTACCACTACTGATGATGTAGATGATTTTTATCTACGAGATGATCATGACGAAGGGTTATGGGAATAATAGACCTGCTTATGTAGAAGATGATTTTTATCTAGTTACATTTTTACAGTCTGTTTTGTAAAAATAATAGACCTGTTATGTTTTTTTTTTGCACCCTCATATGTTTTGCTTGTTCCATTGTCTTTAGCAAGGACACATTGAAGTTAATTTATCGAATGCTCTTTCCCTCATAGTTTCCTCCATCATTTTAACATTACTTTATTTTTATACAAGTAAAATTGTATCAAAGCAAGTATCCTTCATTGTTTAACAATATAAATAATTTCTTGATGCAGGTCAGCATGTCTTCTTCCGCAGCTGGTAGTACTACTGCCCCTAAAAGAAAGAGAAAAAGCGTAGTACTTATGAAGGAATTGACAGCATTACGTGATAAAGGGATAAAACTTGATGTTCAATTTGATGAAGTTGGTGAGCCAATTGATAAAATTGGTGCTAAGTATACGAGTTACGCTAGTCTAATGGGACGCGCAAAAGTGCCGATTGATATTCCTACATGGAAGCATGTAGGTGAGTATCTTAAGCTGAAGATTTGGGAAGAGGTTTTGGTAAGAACTCCCTGCATCTTAAGATCTTTTTATTAACACATACACATACTTTAAGTCAACTGACTGTATGTTTATAACCTGCCATTTGCTTTTTGTAGATAATTTTTGGGAAGAGGTTTTGGTAAGAACTGACTGTTTATAACCTGCCATTTGCTTTTTGTAGACAATTTTTAACGTTCCAGATATGAAGAAGAAGCAAGTTATCAGCATTGCCAATACTACATGGACAAACTTTAAGTCAAAGTTGACTTCGTTGTATGTGTACAGAAAACCACCTAAAAAAAGAAAGCTGCCTGTTGAGACTGATCCGACAAAGAAGTATCCTTACATTACATCTGAGGTATGGAAAAGGTTTAAAGAGAAGCGTATAACGGCATAATTTCAAGTGAGTAGTTAACATGTAGTATATTTTTTAATTTTTTAGTTAGCAATATTATCATATTTGATAAGTAATTTAAAATTTTCAGGCTATAAGTAAGATTGCTGCAGAGAGGCAGTTGAAGAATAAATACCTACACAGGATGTCTCGTGGAGGATATAGGAACACAAGGCGGAAATTGGAAAAAAAACTGAAAGAGAAAGAAAAAGGCAGAGCTGCTGATGAGGTCGACGACTCAGGGGAAAGTAGTCAATCCCAAACTACTTTAAAAAGAGGTGACCTATGGATAGAGGGAAGAGTAGAAAAAGATGGTGAATGTTTAAATTTTGAGACAAAAAAATAGAAGACCTTGTGAGTATTTTGTTTACAGCAAATTTCTTTTTTTTTGTTTTAAGGAATTTTTACAACTAATTTCTTTTGTTTTTTCTGCTAATAACGATATTGTATTTGCAGAAAATGGTGAATGAAATGGTCAAGAAAGGGAAGTTTGTACCTAGTGAAAAAGTTGATGAATTAACAAAAGCACTTGGAACTGATGAGTATTATGGTCGTGTAAGAGGTGTTGGGGGTCGAGTGGGGCATAAGCAATATTTTGGCAAATGCAAAAGGAGTCAAAGTGAGGGAGTAATGTCAAAGGAGTTTGTGGAGAAGCTTACTCAAGAGATCACAGATCAAGTCACAGAGCAAGTGAGGGTAGAAATGTATAAAGATATAGAAGTGATGGTGGAGCAACGGACAAATGAGAATGTTAGTTATTCGGTTGAAAAAGAAAAAGATGCCGAGGTTGAGGTTGAGATGAATTGCAAAAGTGGGAATGGTAGTTATGATAATGTTAACCATGACCCTGACCCATTTGCTGACATACCTGAGAAGGTAAATTAATTCTGATACTTTGTTAAATAATTCCTGAAGTTGATTTCAAGTGTATTAATTAAGCTAGGGCAGACCTTAGCTTGTTTTTTTATGCTGGCTGTGATGTTGTTCCTCAGGGAGTTGAATGCGAGCTAGCTGTGAAAGATACGCAGTTGAAGAAGGTCGCACTTAGATGAGTATTCAAGGCCCCAACTTAAGCATCAAGATGTCACGGTCGAGCCTTTGGAGCAGATGAGTTAAGGGTATGCATTGACGTTGTCATGGAATATATGGAGGACACACCATTACCTCTACCAACTGAAGAACATTTTACTGTTGGTGAGGCAATTGGTTCATTTGTTCCCTGGCCGAGAAACTTAATCAGTTTCCTCTACTTAGAGGTATGGATGTCATTTTAAAGTTGAAGTTATATAATTATATTAAACCCTTGTATCTTGAACCGTAATACAATGTTACCACGATAATATTATTCTAGGCTTCAACGGCCTTTGCTGGTGGCGCAGTAAGGGGGTCAGATATGGCTAGCCTTAGCTTACCCTGTCTTCAACACATAAAAGATGGTTCTGATTAAACCATACTGAAAATTGCATTGTTAGTGAGTAATCAGTTTGCGCCTTTTTCTTTCCATGAATCTCAGAAAAACCGTGAAGTACAAGCAGAAGAAAAGTCAATGATGAGTAAGACTAAATGCAAAAAGCGGAAGAGAGTTGATGAGAGTACTAATTCCAAAAAAGTAGAAAGTGCTAAAAGTAAAATAAATAATCCAGTGGTTAGTTCAAACAATACTTTGAAAGCACTTTTGGAACAAAAATATGATTCTAGACGATTCTTGTCCAAGGTAGTTAGTATGATGGGCGAAACTCAAGTAACGGATGTGCAATTGAGCGAGGATGTTGTAGGATGTAAGCGAAGGCTGCGACTCGCCAAGGAGGATATTACTGCATTGTTGAACATGGAAAAGATCTCCCTTCCAATCATCAGACTTTTTTTGGGTATGTATTGACTCCGAATTTAAAGCTAGCATCTCATAGCTAGTTTTACATTGGAGCAGATGATGATTTGAAGTACATGCTGGTTATACTTCTATGTATATTGTTACAGGTACTTGTCTAGCGTTTGTGACATGAAAACATATGGGTTCTTATGTCCAGAAATGACTTCACAACTAGGCAGCCTTGAATCAGAGGGAGCAGTAACATATATTTCAAACTGGATGAAAAAGAAGAAAAGCCATATTAACATCGCCCCATATTACAAAGAGTAAGTACTCACCCTTATGTAAAACAAAAGTGTCAACAGTTTGATTATTTTGAATACTTAAGTGACTAATTATTTATAGGGATCACTGGATGCTTGCGGTAATTGACATTGTTGAGCATAATCAAGTATATTGGTTCGATTCAATCGGGAATTCTGTGCCTTCAATGTTGAGAACTTTAATTAATACGTAAGTTCGACTTAGTAGTTATTCTTGATATGCAAGATGTTCATTGAAAGAACACTTTTCAACTTGGCTGATAATTTTTTGTTGGAAACTTTATATTAGATCTGGAAGAGCATACGGCTACACGGGTGGGTCAAGGAAGAGTTCTCAAGCACCGCAATGGGTGAAATTTGATGTAAGTTGTTGATATGCAATAGTAGACTCATTTATATTACGTTTAATTTACAAAGTTTGTTGGTTTAATTCGTCGTCATGTTGTTTTATTAGTGTGCTCGTCATCCAAGTGCTATCGAATGCGGTTATTACATCATGAGGTATATGCTGGAAATCGTCACTCGTCTTAATCCGATGACAACTATCAACGAGGTCAGATTATCCCACTCGCCTGTATGTTGTCATACAAATCTGTGTTGCCTTGCAATTTTTTTCCCATACAATCCCATTATTATAGCTAGAATTGAACTCTCCAGCTAGCTCAAGCCTATTATGTGTGTTATTATCTAATTAGAAACCTTTATGTGCATGATTTACAGCTTTTTCAAGACAAAATGGCTTATTCAGAAGAAGAAATCAATGAGGTTCGGGACTTATTGGCGAACTATTTTCTTAATATCTAGTGATATAGTCTTGTGTTAGATAGATTTTGCACATTATGTCTTGGATCTTTGTAGGTTGTTGAATTTGGACGATATTTGTATAAACTATGTTTTGGTAAGGTCATTGTAAGAAACTATAACGAACGACCTTTCTTGGTTGTTGAATTTGGATGGCATTGTATGAATCTATGTTTTGGTCGTTGTATGAAAGTATGACGAACGACCTTTGTTGGTTAGTTGTTGAATTGTGGATGCAAGTGTTTTATTGTTATGAAATGGCCTAAGTTTTGATATGGAGATGAATGGCTTGATTTAGATTAGCCATTCCAATTTTTTTAAAAAACATTGGCAAGGAAAAGGACAACGGTTTTATTAGTAGAGGATGTAATATCATTTATAATGCACATGAGGTTTAGGTAAAACACTGATGAATATAGGCACATAAAGACATCAGAGTTCTATGTAAACCCATGTACATGACAGAAACAGACATCGGATTACTACTAAAACTGATGTACATAATACAAAAAGACATCGGATTATAAATATAAACCGATGTATATTAATAGTTATGGACATCAGATATATAGAAATCCGTTGTTCAAATATTAATGGACATCGGTTTAAAATCCGATGTACATTAATCCATAATGGACATGACCAAACTCTACATCGGGTGTGTATCCGATGTCCATATAAAAGTCCGATGTGTATAACCAGTTTTGTAGTAGTGAACGGATCCAAATTTAGAAACTTCCCAACTTCATACTCAATATATATCAATGCAAAACAGTGCCTATTTGTAGCACACAAACTCATTAATCACCATAAGATCGTCAACTCCCCATAAAATACAAATATACATGGGAGCGAAAATCACAACATAATATTTTTTCAGCTCATGATTTTTTTCATAATCTTTCTTTTTTTTTTCAACTTTTTCGTAATTTTTCTTCTTTTCTTCTTTTCATTCCCTTCAACATTTCCACCAACTTCTCAAACCAGATATAACCACATTGCAATAAAACATTCTCAACAGGCTACCATTACTAGCTCGGCCAGGGTAGGCAGAATTATAGATTGTAACTATACGAGACAAAACAGACAATTTGGCTATGTGGAATTCATGGGTAAAATGAAATAAAGGGGATTGCCTCTCCTAACATGTGTCACCAACCACAGACCCGAATGCATACAGTTACTAAGTAGACTGAAATCATGCTTATCCAATTTGATATTACATGCCTTATAAGGAGTAACTACTCACATTCCTACATGAACTGGTCATGAATGTCACCAGTTTTAAAGTTCTAACCTTAGAATGTATAGTAGTTTGCCAAAAATCTAAGTCAAGTCTAATGTTCAGCAAGAAAGTTAACAAAAACTCGTAGACCATGCATATAAGACTCTACTAATAACATGTCGATTATGCAAGGCTTAGGCAAAACAAAATGTAGCGCAATATTATCATTGAAATACTACCGTTCCGACTCAACGTAAATGCAAAAATAAACGTGATAATTAGGAGTTTTTGAAAATTTTTATTTTTTTGGGATTTTCTTGATATAGAAATTGAAATACAATGCAAAGCTGAAATGCAAGAAACGTGTAACTGAAATGCAATAAAATAACGAATGCAGATGTAAGACAGATGCAAATCCTTCTCCAAAACAAATCACACAATGCTCTCATTGTGCAAAATCATACAAAAATAACAGCAGAGGGAAATGGGTAATTGCAAAACTAAATGGAAAAACATTAAGAAGAGGGACTCGAGAACTCACAAGACTAGCGCGCAAAAGGAAACCTCCCCAAACCAGCATGCGACAGGGGGTTTCGTAGTAGCAGTGCTACAGTAAGTGCCTAGAAACACATCAAAGCAGATAGTAAAGTACTGGAAGCGATATATGCGTATAATTCCATAAAGAACATGTAAGCATCAGAAATAGGATAAAAAATAAACAGTAAGGAAGTAGCAACTCCCTTGAATATCGATCTAGACCACCAAATATCGATCAAACACAGCATGGGAATGATCAAAATAGTTTACAACTCAAACAGTGGTCGATCGACCATAGGAGTTAGTCGATCGACCGAATTGGCCTTGCAAAGAGATCGACCACACAGCAGGGTCGATCGAATTACCATCAATGGGCACGCATACCAATGACCTTCCGAATGCTTACGGACTCAATGCTATGAGTTCAAATGGCCTCAAATCTGCGATACACATAAACTAGCGTTTCCAAATACAAAGCATGCACAAATAATAGCCCAAAATGTCTAAATGAGACGGAATAAAAATTAAGCACACACTAAGAGTTTTTAAAACAACTATGAATTTTATTCGCAAAACAAAATAAAATCACATCCGGGTTGCCTCCCGGCTAGCGCTGGTTTAAGTCAGGTCCCACTCGACCTTTTTTTTTCCTTCAACAACCATTCCAATTGAGCCTAGTCAAAACAACTCAAAGCACGCAACAACCGATCAAATAACTGCGCAGGCGCTACACAAAACTGTAAGTAGCACCATAATATAATAATAACATAGGAAATCGAAATGTACAACCGTTTAAGCCTAACGAATTTCCTATGACAGCTCCCAAAATTATCCACAAAATAGTTCTGCCCTCCAGCTATGGGCGGAATAAAAAAGCTCAAATTAACCGTAGGTGGAAAATAAGTGAACTCAGGAGCATTTGAAAGCAATCTAAGATACCATCTCAACCTAACAAATTTCCAATGACAAATATGGTGAAACATTATTAACTTATTTGTCCAACCAGAAGAGGGTGGAGCATCAAAATAGAAAGCAGAAGTCACATGAGGTAGTTTACTATCAGTCATAATAATAATCAAGAAATTATAAATATCTAGCTCAGGCCGGTCGCTCCTAACGTCGGAATCATTGGCAAAAGAGTATATTACCCCTACCGCGCTAGGAACAGTAACTGACTCAGCTATCTCCTCGTTCCCCTCCTTTATGGATTCCGTGTAAATTGCAGCCTCTAAAGCATCCAGCTCGGCTTTCCAAATGGGAGATTCACCATAACCATTGTCTTATTTCATATCGTCATCTGAAACAGACCCAAACGACATAGCATTGCTCTCCAGGCCATATCACTCGATCGAGAATGCATAGTGCTTGATCGAGGAGTTTCTTCACAAAAAAATACTAAATTGAGGAGTACTGACCATTCGATCGAGTTGTTCTTCCTCAGCAGTACTCGATCGAACACTCACATCTGGTCGATCGAGCAAATCCTCCTCCAAAATTTTCGATCGAGTGGTGAAATCTGCTCGATCGAACTCTTGATGCTGAACCGTGGTGAAATATTCGAGAAAAGCTTTACCTTCATTAGCACCTTAAACTTTCAAGTCATTCATGTCTTCATCATTAATATACAACTCAGGTCTTTTATGGGAAAGACTACTGTCGGTAAAAACAGCATATACCGTCTCTGAGTCCCTAGAATCCGACTCGGCAGCTAATTGAGCTAGTTGAGATTCAAGTAGCTTGAGGTGAGCCACTCTAGATTTCTCGATTTCATGAATTTGAAGTGCAAGTACCTTCACCAAAGACTTCAAATAAGCAATTTCTTCATTCTTTGTAACGGGAGGAGGGGTATGTTGTTGCGGTGGCCAGATAAATGGAGGCTTTTGATAACCTCGTTGCTGAAGCGGATGTGGTGGCACATATGTGAAGGAATGATCGACTTGTCTACGCTGCCTAAACGTGTAGACTTTGTCGCACTCTGCCAAACAAATGACTGCATTGTGCCCCGCAGCACCACATCTCTCACAGTAGACCACCTCTTGTGCCATAGGATGGAACATAGGTGGAAGATCAAAGGTACTCAAGCCTTCCCTTTGATGATCTTTTACCTAGAACTATCTAGGTAGGACCTGTAGGGCCATTCAAAACAACACTAAGGAAAAAGATAAGAACTGCCTCAAGGAATAAATCCCTTGAGGCTAAAGACAGACAAAAATAAACAAGCAAATAAAATAGTTGCCTCCCCGGCAACGGCGCCAAAATTTGACACGGCTGTCGCTACCCTATCAAAAATAAAACCAACAGGCTCTAACTAATGCAGTAGAGGCAAGTCGGGTATCGTATCCACTGGGAGGCGGTCACTATTTACTTGTCATTCGGTCTGTCTAATGTCACAAAACGACGGGTTTGAGTTGATGTCTAAACTAAGTGCAATAAGAATAAAAATAAAGCAAAAGTGAAACGGATTAAGAAGAAATGTAGAAAGAGATACTAGGATATCGGTTCACCATGATATCACACAAATCAACTAAAAGTAGGTCAGTCGGTCTGATGTGAGAAGGGTAGTGGAAAGGTCCTCTCGGTCCGCTATCCGCCCTAAATTACTACTAACCTAGCTCTCGCCCTCATTAGTGTATTCTATTGTTCATAACAGGTCTGTTCATTCCAATCTCTCGATCTAGGTCTGAATTTAAATGGATTAATAGGTTTAGTTGCATGCATTCAACCTAACAATTACAGTTATATTGTTATGAATCAATCCTCACTTTAAACCTCCTAATCTAATTATCGCATCATCTCTATACTACCATGGCTCCCCTAATCCTGGAATTAAGGGATTAGCTAAGCATACTAGTAAATAAAAGAAGAACTAGAAATAAAGCAAGAACAAGCATGATGAAGAAATGAGCAAATGAGAATTAATACAAAAGGGAATTAATATAAAAGAGAGAAGAAAGGTTACAAAGAATTAGATCCGAAAAGGAGAAAGTAACGTCTCATACTCAATGAATCCCCACCTTCCCCCCCCCCCCCCCCAAAAAAAAAACCTAATTATGTCTCTCCTTATATAGGGGAGATATTTATTCGACCTAAGATATTAAAACACGAATTAAAATCACGCGTCTAAACAACTAAACACTCGATCGAACACTTTGGAACTGTTCGATCGAGAAACTCCATTAAAAACTTCTCGATCGAGTGAAATGTTTACTCGATCGAGTAACTCCAGGATAGCACCTTTTGATCGAAGATAAAAACAATTCGATCGAGTTTTCTCATTTTCCATAAGCATTCGATCGAACAAATCAGCTATCAAGAACCTTCGATCGATGACTCAACTACTGAAATCAGCTATGACTCGTTGTTTTAACTTCCAAGATAACTTCACGCATCCCAAGGCAGCAGCGTTTCCGCTCCAAATCCACTCATTTTCTAAATGCAAGCTAAAAGGAAAGTTCCAGGCCCAATTCTGCTACTTTCAGGTCAATTCCTGCAAATAAAGAAAAACAAACCAAAGTAAAATATTCGGGGCATTTCGTAGCATAGAACTACGAGAACTACAAGGAAATACGTGTATAAGAGGCAAAAAAGGACTATATAAAATGCACGTATCAGTCACTCACTTCAAAAGAAATGTCTCGGCGATGTAGATCCTCATAGCGCTTTTGTCGGTCTTGTGCGGCTCTCATCCTTTGTTGGATAATGTTCACTTGTTTAATGGTGTCTTGGATCATTTGTGCCCCAACAGCACTACTTCGGCACCGTCATTCCAACAAGCGTGGCTCCTACACTTATTTCTATACAAAGTTCCAAAAGGTGCCATGCGGATGCTTGCATGCATGATAGCTATTGTTGTATGAGAACTCGATTAAATCTATTTTTTCTTCTCAAGTGCCTCCAAAGTCCATAACACAACCCTCAACATGTCTTCTAGAGTTTGTATCGTCCTTTTCGTTTGTCCATCCTTGGCTTGGTGGAACGCCGTACTAAACTTTAGACTATTTTCCATCGACTTTTATAACTCTTGCCAAAACCTTGATAGGAATATAGAATCTCTATCGGACATGATGTCCTTAGGCACTCCATGCATCCTCACTACATGCTTCCTGTAGGCATTTGCGAATTCGACCTTGTTCCAAGTGTCCTTAATTGGGATGAAGTGAGCGGAGTTTCTAAGTCGGTCAACGATTACCCATATCATATTGTTCCCTTTCGAGGTCCTTCGTAAGCCCACGATGAAGTCCATAGAGATAGACTCCCACTTCCAATCCGGTGTCTCCAAAGGTTGGACTTTGCCTTGCGGTCTTTTGTGCACTCCCTTTACTCGTTGACAAGTTAAGCATTGAGAGACAAACTCCGCTACTTCCTTTTCTTATGCTTTGCCACCAAAACGTCTCCTTGAGGTCCATGAAAAACTTGTCACCACCCGGATGTACCGAGTAAGGTGTATTATGCGCCCTCTTCCATAATCCTCCTCTTAAGGTCATCATTGTTAGGGATACACCATCTTCCGTCAAATCAAAGACAACCATCCTCATACACACCAAACATTGAGTTCCCACTTGTTTCATATGCTTCCTTGTACTCCCGTATTTTTGGATCTTCTAGTTGTTTTTCTCGAATATTGTTGTACAATTCCAGCTCAATGGTCAAGTCACTTAGAGCATCTCCTTTTTGTATCACATGAATTCTCATTTTATCCACTTCTTCCTTCAACTTTATCTTCGATAAGGCGGTACAAATGGAATGCAGTGACTTTCTACTCAAGGCATCAGCCACTACGTTGGCCTTTCCTTTATGGTATACTATTTTCTTGTCGCAATCGCCGCTTAACTCGATCCATCTCCGTTGTCTCATGTTCAACTCATTTTGGGTGTAGATATATTTCAAACTCTTGTGGTCGGAAAACACTTTGAAATTAGCCCCATAGAGGTAATGCCACCAAATTTTCAATGCGAAAACCACGACACCTAATTTTAAGTCGCGAGTCGGATAATTCTCCTCATATGGCTTAAGTTGTCGCGAGGCATACGCGATAACTTTTCCCTCTTGCATCAATACACACCCGAAATCATTCTTGGAAGCATCGGTATAAAGTTCTAGGTTTCACTTCCATTTGGCAAAGTCAAGGTTGGAGCGGGGGTCAAGCCTTTCTCTAGCATTAGGAATTCCGTCTCACAACTCCCACCCCACTTGAAACGATTCTCCTTTCTCATCAAAGAGGTTAGAGGCATTTCTATCTTGGAGAAACCCTTCATGAATCTCCGATAATAACCGGCCCAAAAAGCTTCTTATTTCCGCCACATTCTTGGGTGACTCCCACCTTGACACGAATTCGATCTTACTTGGGTCTACCGCCACACTTTATTTGGATATCACATGCCCTAAAAAGGATACGTTCTCTAGCCAAAATTCACACTTGCTAAACTTGGCGTAAAGTTAGTTATTTCTCATGGTTTCTAACACTATCCTTAAATGCTCTTCATGTTCCGCCTTTGTCTTTGAGTAGACCAAGATATCGTCGATAAACACCACTATGAACTTATCCAAACAAGGACTAAATACTCGGTTTATAAAATCCACGAAGACTGCCGGAGCTAGTCCAAACGACATCACTACATATTCATAGTGTCCATATCTCAATTGGAAAGCGGTTTTGGGAATGTCCGCATCCTTGATTTTCAATTAACGATAAACGAATCGTAAGTAACTAAACTACGCCAAATCTGGCAATCAACAAGGAGCGTATCACAATGGTTTAATTTATTTAATAACGACACTTAGATTACCGTTTTCCAAATATTGGCGGAAACCTAAACCGTGCTAATAGGAATAACGGTTTCCCTCGAAAACCATTGTTATTATAATTTGACAACGGCTGCTTAACAAACCGTTGTAAAAAACATTTAACGGTTTCCAAAATCTCGTTATAGAATCACTTTTATCAACGGTTGTTAGAAAACCGTTACCCGTTTAAGAAATCGGCATTTCGAAAACCGTTACTAAATTAACACCAGCAACGGTTTTTGTTACCCGTTGTTATGTTATAGCTGCGGATTTTTTGTAACCGTTATTATTTTCTATTATGAAATAACGGTTTTTTAATTCAACCGTTGTCATTATTTAATTAGATTTTTCAGTTTGACTACTGCATTCAAAACTTTATCAGAACTGTAATAAATATTCAATTTGACTAATAATATTCAATTTGACCAAAATAATTCTATAAATATGTCTTCATAATGTTTTAGGACAAATTCTATATTATCAAACATTTACTCTTTAATTTTTCTCTAAGTTTCTCTTTAAAAAACTTATGGCTAGTGTATCGAGCTACAATCACATTCTCGTTACGCACAGCCTTTTACATTCATTATCCATAATCTCCCGGTTCATTATGGTGTGAATGGAAAGGGTTTAAACCCTAATTTTTGGTGGTTGACGCAAATGCTTCATGACTCCGGTTTCACCGCCGTTAAAAAACTTTACCCTGTGTCTACAATCAAGCAAGGTTTTGTAGGCTTCGCTTTTATCGTGTTTGACGAAGCCAACTGCCATGATATTTTCGTCAGGCAAGAAAATTAGGGGCTAGATTTGAGGGGGAAGATGCGGGGAAAGAGGACTTTATTCGGATGATAAACAACAAGGCCCCTATCTATGGGTTACGACACATCTTGATCATCATCTGCTGAAACATTACAGGAAGCAGCACATTCTTGCCACCGTGCCTATGTCATGGAAGAAAGAGGCCATTCCACCTGGGCTTCCCGGTGATAATGAAGGGCCGATCTACGACTTGCTCTATACCGAAATTCATGATGAGTATCCTAATACTTCATCAGATTCTAATAATAAAGTCTTTAATTATTATCTGGCATTGTAAGTTGTATTTGGATTATGGTGGTGGTTTGAATTAAAGTTCAATTATTTATGTTTTTTGTTACGTTTTTTGTTACCCATCTTCTGGAATTCAGAGACAATATCACCAGAAAAGTATCTAACTTTTATTATAATGACTTAGGTTTTTAGGAGTACATTAAAATATCAAGCTAAAGATATTTATCACGTAAAAAAAGCGTTGCAAACGTGAAAAACCAAATGTTTAGTGTGGAGCTGAATGGAGGGAGTATGTTTTTTGTTACCCCATTCTCTTGAATCCAGAGACAACATCACCATATATGTCTCTTTCACCTTCAGTCCAATCCGCACAGTCGTTTTCCCATTCCAACGGCATTGTCCCCTGCTCGACAAAGCGACCTTGGCGGTGCATAATCGGAAGTAGTAGGCGACTGTCAGATTCATTCGTAACCTATAGATATGGGCCTACCCGTTGAACATCGTGATCAAACCAGAGTCTTGAAGAGTCATTGTTATAGAATGCCCGCTCGTCACCCCCGCCAAACTCGATGAGGGCGCACCGCCCGAAGCCATCATGCACATAATTGTCCAGGTAGATAGTTTGAACCAAATTCAATCCGGCTAACCGAATCAAACCTATTAACAAGTCAAGGCTATACGAGAGTATAGCCTTTCTATGCATGTCCTCTGTATTTGGGAGATTGTAAATGATGCACGTAAAGGGTATATGGTACATAAATCTACTTGGGGGTCCTGCAAGAGGGTTATATGATGCTCATCATCATCATCATCATCAGCGGATGAATAATATGAACCACTATAAGTTAATACACTTGACGACATAATCGATTTGGAAAATTAATGGAGGACTTAACAAGTTAAGAATTAGAAAGTGCAAACGGTACAAGTTAAGATTGTGAAAATTATAATTCTACTTATAATGAGTTTGGGTTGTATTGTAAATGGTATAATAAGATAGTAAGAATTGGAACCGGTATAATAATAAGATAAGAATTGGAAACTTAACAAATTCAGAATTGCAAAGTGGAAACGGTACAAGATAAATAAGAATCGGCCAACTCTACCGTGTTAAACATATAAGCTTACAACGACTATTCAAAAAACCGTTGTCCAATGAGTAAGAACACAACGGTTATCAAAAAACTGTTGTCCAATTAGTAAAAACAAAATGGTTATCAAAAAACCGTTGTCCAATGACTAAAAACACAACGGTATTGATTTAACTAATGCATGCCTTGTAATTTTTATTTTTTCTGATTCAAAGTTGCAGTATTGATTGTTTGACCATATTTATAACACAAAATTATAACGGTTCTTTGTTAAGTCGTTATCACATTACATATACAACAACGGTTGGACAGAACCCGTTTTAAAAAAAAAAATTATTTAATTATTTGTGATTTTCTAGTGTTTGTGATTTGACTAATGCATGCCCTGTAATTTTTACCTTTTATGATTCAAAGTTGTAGTATTGATTTTTTGACCGTATATATAACTGTAGATACCCAGTATCTGCACCTTCCAAAAGACCACCCGATGATGATCGGGCTATAACGTGTTTTTGATATGCGTGCGTGGATTGGATATACATGAGACGGTTTAATGCATTACTCGGATATGAAAAATGATTTCAAAAATGGTTTTATAACTACATAATAACACTATTTAGAGTTAAAACCGTCTTCGGACCCAAAACCGACTCAGAAACCCGCAAATCGAGTCAACCCGAATCTCAAATGTCAAAAATAATCTCATGAATGGTCTTTATCATGTCATTTCCATTAAAATGACCATAATTAGAGTCAAAACCGACATCGGACCAAAAATCGACTCCAAATTCAAATCTCGACTCACATGGGTCAAGCCCGAGTCAAGCACACAAAGTACCTACCCTAAGTAACATCCACAATCATCTTATTAGATGCCCATATTGTTACACGACATCTTATTTGATTACCACACATTAAACCAACCAAACAATGGATAGGGGAAAGGCCACGTCCAAATTGTAAGGGACAGTACAACCCTTTAAATCACTAGGTGGCTTGCGCCTCAATGGGCTATCTCCTTAGCCTCTAAGAAAATCAACTGACCTACCATCCCAAATTTCTCTATAAATACCTACCATCACACACTATAATCCTTACGCAAGCGTCCGCCCCCTCACATCTCCCTTAAACTCTCGACTTCCTAAGTCAAAAAATCGACATGTGTTTTTGACCTACCGATCGAAAACACAAGCCTTACACATTTTGTTTGGTACCGTCGCCGTGCATTCGACCGACCCATTTGACCAACTCAACATTAATCAACATGTTGTTCAACAACATATTTTCAACTCATTTTCTAAACAAAATCTTTTTTTAAGGCACTCTTTTAAACTTCTTTGATCGTGAGTAGTCGCTACGAGAAAACCGTCTCTAAAGTCGTCTACGTCGCAAGCATCATAATACGTAACTTTGAGGGAGTAAACAACTCATTTATTTTAAGTCTTTACTGTTTTTATGATTTTATATGCATGAACAATGCATAACACGGTTCAAATATAGGTTAGACGAGCCAAAACTAGTTTTTGGCTGAGATAGGGGCTACTTGCGTAGCAAGGAGGCTCACGCCTCAATGCCCTCTCAGGCCTTAATCCAGCCGTGTTTGTTCTCGTCCTTTCTCTCTATTTCATTTCTTATTTGCAATCGGTTTTTACCATTTCAAATGTCTCAAATTATTTTTATGACAAACTTTTTAACCATAAATCAGAATCACCCTTGATTCCATATAGCATGACGGTTTAATCCTTGACTCGGTGATATTAATTGGTTAATTACATATTAAAGGAAATTATTTTCTTTTATTTACCATTTTTCTAATTTACTTACATTTGTAAACACATTAGTCATAGTTCATAATCATCCTTGGTTCTTTATACCATGTCGGTTTAATCCGATTATGATGAAAAGTAATCACTAATTACAAATAAATGAACTTAACATATTAGTTCATATCAAATATTTCACATTTTTATTTGTAAACTATACTTTTCAAACTTGCAAATTCGACAACAAATATTACTAATATAATACTGCCTCCATACCACACCAATGGTAACATGGACCCACTTTTTGTGAGGAGAAATGTGGGTCCATGTTACCATTGGTGTGGTATGGAGGGAGTAGTAATTATTCCGAGTCATGCAAATAGTACTTGTAAACCATTTGGACACAAATACGGTTTTAAACAACCGTTTTAACAACCAGGAGATTCCCCTTGGGTCGTCATCTGACTCGTGCCCTAAGAGGCCGTCTACTTTCATATTTAAAAACCTGGGCAGAGCCGTTTCCCTCGCCAATAGGCTCGCGCCCCTATGAGGCTGCCTGACACTGTTTTGCCTCGTTTTTAGCACTTGTCTAGGACGATACCGATTACGGTTAATCCGAATACATGACGGGTCAGATTAACAATCATACATTTTACACTTTGTCATTTGACACCCTTTTTCAAATAAATGGATCGTGTTAAGCATCATGACCTCAATTTGATAAATGGATGTTTAATTTCCGTTTTCACATGCAAATCAATCTAAATCCAACTTTGACATCAATTTCATGCTATGTGGATAAACAAACCGACTTAGCAAACTTTCACATGTTAGGTTAAACTTTTGGATGCACATTCATGCATTTAAACCGTTTTATCAACTCTTTCACGTAGACTACCATGGTCGATCAGTAGAGGCTGCTAACGCGGGCGGGATTGGGTGTCCAATTAAAGGGCTTCCCAATACGTACCCTCACACCTTACTCAGAACCTTTGGATAGTGGATGACCTTATCCAGGGAGTACGAGAGTCATTCTAGCGATAGGATGTTAAAGGGGGACGAGTCCTTATCTTTAGTTCCTATGGCAAGCACCCTTTTTGCCTTGATTGACCTAGGTATAAAGTGGATTCAAATGATTTCCAGGAATCCCATAATTGCTTGGTGGCGACTCCGAAAATCTCTGCATCGTTTCGAGACCTTTACGGAGACGAAACCGACCGATCTAAAACGATCCGGCCGAAAGCATTTTTACACCGCCGAGCGTGGCTTTCAAAAAACCGTTGCATGTCCACAGATTGGCTTGGCGTGCAGGTAGCCTGTGACTTTAAACCGGTAGGTGGCTCATGCCCGCAGACTGATATGTGGCCAATGTCCACAGATTGGCGACTCCGCTGGGGAAAACTAGGACACTTGTGTCTTTGTGATCCTTAGAGGTGAAACTCGAACGAGGTCGTGGTTGAAATGCATTAATTGATATTACGGTCATAGTCGGGTTCCTTGTCCGGACCCACAACCTAACCCTTTTCGATCAATTGGCTCGTCTCGTTGGCGTGAGTTTTCTCATCCCTGCGTTTCGAATCCCGATTGAGTCAAGCATACCATTAACGTTACACATTTCTGTTTCATCAAAAAGCTTTCATCACCTTCGAGCACGAGGCTAGGGCACCCTCCTTACACATTTTGTTTGGATTGGTATCGCTCTCGAAATTCGGGGTTTGATTGCTTGGTATGTAACCCACCCTTTTAAGCCAAAACCCGTGTCAGCATTATGCATAATATAATGAACTGCGAGTGCTTATGTGTTATATGACCATAAGTCCTTCCGTGTCATTTTCAAACTTTCAAAAACACCTTTTTGCGCCGTTATAATGGCCATTTCAAACCTCGGTCTTTCGCCGACCACTACACACCTTTTTATGTCGTCCTTATGACGACTTTCAAAACCGGTTTTTCTATAACCGTTTCAAAAACACATTTCGCGCCGTTATAATGGCCATTTCAAACCTCGGTCTTGGTCGACCATTGCACACCTTTTTATGCCATCGTAATGACGATTTTCAAACCCGGTTTTTCTATAACCATTTAAAAAAGCACGCCTTTTCAGGCCATCGTAATGACGATTTTAAAACCTGGTTTTCTACAACCATTTCAAAAAGCACACCTTTTCATGCCGTTGTAATGACGATTTCAAACCTTAGTTTTCACAAACTATTTCAAAATACCCTTTTACGCCGTTGTAGCGGCCATTTCAAACCTCGGTCCCTTGTCGACCGTTGCATTCTCAAAGCGCCCTATTACGCCGTCGTAATGATAAATTCTACCCTCGAATGTTCAAAATTCGAAATCAGTTTTCAAACAAAAACGTTTTTCAAACCGTCGTAATGACGATTTTAACCCACGCAACCTTCCAAATTTCAAATCTCGTTTTCGAAATCAAATTTGGCTTTTCTAAGTCGTCGTAATGACGATTTTAATTCTCACACTTTTCGATTTGCATACCGTCTTTCAAAGGTTAATACGATTTTCTAACCCGTTGTAATGACGAATTCAATCCTCATAATTTCCAATTTCAAATCATTGAAAACAATTTAAATTTCAATTCAAAATCAAATCTTTGAAAACAAATTTAACCATTTTCAAATTTCAATTCAAAATCAAATCTTTGAAACAAATTTAACCGTTTTCAAATTTCAATTCAAAATCAAATCTTTGAAAATAAATTTAACCGTTTTTAAATTTCAATTCAAAATCAAATCTTTGAAAGCAAATTTAACCGTTTTCAAATTTCAATTCAAAATCAAATCTATGAAAAAAATTTAACCGTTTTCAAATTTCAAATCCAATTTCGAATCATTTCAAAACAAATTTAACCGTTTTCAAATTTAGATTCAAAATCAAAACTTTGAAAACAAATTTAACCGCTTTCAAATTTTCAACCCAATTTTAAATTCTTTGAATACAAATTTAACCGTTTTCATGGCCATTGTGATGACGATTCCAAATTCTTCAATTCTCGATTTTTAAATCCGTGACTCGGAATTTCAAAATTGTCTTCGGAAACAACACATTGTTTTCAGAGCTTTCGCAATTTCAATTAAACCGTCTTTTGAAAACAAACCTAAGACAACCCTTTAACTGGACGACCTTTTAAAGATCACTCTTCGGAAGCCGTCCATAAAACGACAAATGAATCTTTTTGAAAATTTCTTTTTTTTTTTCGTAAACTTCAGTCCACCTTTCTGATTGAGCCTCGAGTCGATTAGAGTCCAGTTAATTTCAAATCAAGTCGTCTAGATTACATCGAGTCTCCGCCAAAGTTAGTACCTACCTTCTGGTCTAGGTCGTGTCGCCTAATTGTCGAGAGATGTCCAGTGGAGTTAGCAGAGTCAAAACCTCTCGGGTATTAAACCCGTCCTTCCCCTACATTACGGGTCAAAGGTCAAGTTTGTGTACATATCTTGTCCAACGGCGTCACGCCACTAACGCACATCCAAACTGAGTCAGAAGTCGTCAGTCTAGGCATCACTATGCCAAAATCGACACTAGAGTCTAAATTCAACGTCTTTCACCCCGAGTGCAAACACAAGAGGTCCTTCACGATCTTTAATGAACTCATAGCCTAGTCACACCATCGTGTCTTCACGACATAACTGCCTTTTATACATATGTGTCGTACTTGCCTTTGTTTATGCAATCCCTTGCCAAGATAAGTTATAACGCCTATCTTTATGTTAAATAGGAATCCCTTGGGTGCCATCGATTGCCAACCAGGAACTCAAGAAGCTGATCAACCTTCATCCGCCATGACTTCTCCCGAAACCAACAACATGGTCCTTCGACTCCTAGCTACCATGGAAAACTTGAGCATTCGTCTCTACCAAGTTGAGGACAAAATGATAACTGGGAATTTTTCCTCTTCTGATATTGAGCAAAGGGTTAAGCTCCTTGAAAGCCGACTACTTGCCAACGACAAAATCAACCATAGTTGGAAAGCAACCAAAACCACTGAAGCCAATTCCTTAGTTGCTCCACCAACCAAAACCAGACGACCTCATAGGTCCTTCCCTGATTTGGGTATGCTTTATGCCATAGCCTTGGAAAGGATAATATCCAAAGGAAAGCTCAAACCGATTGGTCCAATTCTGGACCCTCTACCAAACAAGCGAGGACGTAGATGGGACGGATTGGTCCAATTCCGGACCCTATACCAAGGTCGCGGGCACGATACCGAAATGTGTCTCCCCCTAAAAGGTGCCATCCTTGATATGATTGAAAAGGGTGAATTACCACAACCTCCCTCAGCAAACAACAAGAACAGCCCTCCCGAGGACCCTATTCAACACAGTCAGGAATCTTTCCTAGATCGCTCTCATCTCGTCTCTCCTGACGATGAGAAAATTCATGCAATTGGCGAAGATGGCCTACAAAGTGCTACAATGATGCTCTCCGTCTCTATCAACAACATATTCTCAAAGCTGCAATAGCTATCGATGACTTGAGCACTCGAATAGCTAATTTGGAGAAAAGGTTTGGTAATACCAAAAATGAACCTAACCGCTAAAGATAAGACCAACCCTCCATTCACCAACCAACTGCTGTTGAAAATGAGGAATCATCTAATGGTTCTCACACCCATGAACCCACCAACAAAGAACATGAAAATGCCTCACCAAATACCCCTTCAAAATACCAAGCAATATCCCAAAAAATTTCCATTGACAATGACCAAATCCTGTTTCCGCCCAGGATTGACAAAAACAAAAACAAAAACAAAACTCACAAAAACATCCCCAAAAACACCAATGTGGGAACCATGGGAAAATATCAAAGGGAATTCGCGGATCTGGGAATAACATATGGCACCGCTCTGGAGATACTTGCTTCAGAAGGAATGCCGCAACCCATTGGTCCGACTCCGGAAAAACCTGAACACAAAAAACTCGTTTCGGGAACAAGAATGCTTATTGCCAATACCATCAAGGCAAGGGTCATGACACCAAAGCCTGCTTAAGACTCAAGCATTCCATTCAAGATATGATTGAAGCTTGCAAAATCATAGTCGCACCTCTCAGTCAAGACAATCCTCCTGGATGTCTCAATTCAAACAACAAGGTTGAACGTTCTCAAAGGTCTTCAAAAGCTTGTGACTGAAGGGAAGCTACAACCAATCGGGCTCACTCCGGACCCGCTTGAATGCAGGAAAACCCGTTTCTGGGACGGCAGTGTCTATTGCCAATATAATCAAGGAAACGGTCATGATACCGAAACATGCTTCAAACTGAAACATGCTATTCAAAATATGATCGACAACCATGAACTGATAGCTTCATCTCTATGCCAACCAAGTGATGAAAACAACCCTAATGAACATCTCATTCTATAAGGAGATGAAAGCCTCATGGAATATTGTCCTCATATCGTCCCAAACAACGAGAGTGAAGTGCTCAAATGGGTCAATGCTCAAGACCAGACATTCAAGCCGTTGGATGCTGCGAATGAGATCTTCGAGGAGGAAAGTGATGATTAGGAGTCCGTATCTACGATTGAGTATGAGTCTGAGCCCGGGTCTTAGGCTTTCTCATTGATGTGGAGTGTGATGTCGTCGGGTCACATCCAATCAAAAACATTTATAATACTTAACAAACAACTAGTTAGCGGTAAGTCGAGGTCGATCCATGGGACGGTGTGCTTTGGGTTCTAAGTCTATCCATCTCAATTTATGCTAGTGTCACAATTTGTTTGGGTTTGTAGTTGTGTTATAGACTAATAAAAGCAATAAAGTAAAACAAGCAATAAAAGGAAGGATGTGAACAAATGATTGAAAGTTCTAGGATATCATGGGGTCATAGGGGATTCATGGTGTTGATCATACAAACATGTTTACAATTATAAGCAAGCAATTAGTGTTGTGGAGGAACCGAGTTGGTTTATGTCTTACGGTTCTTAGGAAGAGTTGGGTCCCGGAGCCGATCGATTAGATTGTACAACACCTACAAGTCGACTTACTTTCCACCTAATCAACTTCTATGCATGGTCTAACAAGACTCGAGTTGGTTTATATCTTACAAGTCAAGTTGAATAGATAAAAGATGGTTGTAAATGCAAGGATTCATAGGCTTAGCATTTCATCAAACATGACATGTGCATAAAGTTGACATCACAACAAGCAAGCAAATTAATTATGGAAGCATTTTAGATTAAGCATGAATCAATCCCATGTTTGGTTTCCCTTAGTTACCCACTAATCCTAGCTAAGAGACTACTCACTCATTATCAAGTCAAACATGCTAACAAGGTTGTCAATCATATTAACAAGGTAAAACATGTTGAACAAGTAAGAAAGATAACAATGGTTAAAACAAGGGTTAAGAGAATTATACCTATAAAGATTCCAAAATGATAATGCAAAGAATAAAAGAAGAAACTTGATTGATTGATGAAGGGTTGTCAATCCTCCAATAATAACCCAATAGTCTTCAATTACCCAAAAGTAACAAACTTGAACAATAATTAAGGAGAGATTAATGTGGGATTTGTGGAAAGATTAAAGAGTAATCTATTCTAATCTACTCCTAATTGAATCTAAGAGGAATTTCTAATGTGGAGGATTAACCTAATCTCCAACTCCCTACTTTGATTATTTTCAAATGGGGTATATATAGTAGAGCTTTATTAGGTTAACTAAGGCTAAATTAGTAATTACATTTTTTAGTTTTAAGCAGGGAAATGCTAGTCTTTTTGGAGAGATGAGCATCTCGGCTGAAGACGTTGCGGTCCGTCCGTCCAGGAGGGGAAGACGCTCGGATTATCGCAGGGGTGGACGGGCGTCTTTCTGCAAATCCGCTCGGATTGTGGCGGAGGAATCCGAGCGTCTTCATGGCTTGGACGCTCGGATTCTTATCTGGGACGGGCGTCTTGCTTGTTTGGCCGCTCGGATTCTGCTTCAGAATCCTTTTTCTTCACTTTCTTCTTATTCTTGTAAGATTGGTCTTTAGTTCTCGCTTTCTCTTCATACTAGTCCATCAAATATCGTCAATAAGCTTCCAAATATGCACGAAAGACGGGAATTTCTGCCTAATTATCTTCTTTCCTACAAAACATACGAAATGCACTAGGAAAGCAAATAGGAAGGTTTTGACGGATAAAATGGCCATGGAATGATATAATAGTATGCAGAATAGGCTCGATTAGGGGACTAAATGTGCGCAAATAATGTTCACATCAAATATCCCAAACCGAACCTTTACTCGTCCCGAGTAAAGAGGTGACAAAAACTAGACCTTTATTTAAACTATTCTAATAATATAGCCGATATGAGACAATTAACGGGTCTCACTCCGCCCCTTCAACTCACAACAAGACAACCATGAGATAGGATGCCTTCTTGCAAGGCAAGGTGGGTCTTACCAAAATGGCGACACATCCAAGCATTAAAGCACACAAAACCAAGTAATGGATGCATCTACAAAAGAATAGCCACTTTCCTCATCTAAGTGGCGGAAATTATCTACAAGGGAAGCAATTAAAGGGTACACACTCCTTCATAGATGCAATTTCTTCAAACTACTAAGCCTAGAAGGATACCAATAAATCACCTCCAAATTGTGTCAAGCTAGGGTACCTTTGTCCTCGATCGTTAAATGTTTTTGTCAAGAATAGACTCCCTATGGTGTTAGAAACACTGGTGGATCGCGGAATTCCCCTTCTTGCCTAGACAAGAAGAAGGGTCGTCCTCTCTCTACCATGCACAAAAATGGATACGATGGATAAAGGGATCGATAGTATTTGAGTTTCATTTGGGAGTTTGCTTTGTTGTTGTTTTTCCCCCCAATTTCTTGTGGCATATAACATTTGAGAACACTTTCTTTTTGCCATTCCTTTTTGATTTTTGGCATTTTCAACACTTGACAATTTCAACTTTTTCTTGCATTTTTTTTTTGAACATTTTCAAAGCTACCCCATATGTAGTGAGGGTGCTTTATATTTGAAGCATAGGAGTTCTATTTTTGCTCCTCTTTTCATTTGATGCATTTTGCAAACTTTCTTTCACTTTTCATTTCATTGAACTCAAATCAATTTCTTTTTGTGCCCATTCCCTTTGATGGTAAAAATGTGGTAGAACATGGATGATGGATGCATGGTTTCAAGGGTCGCCTTGGAATAAACGGTAGCCAAGGAGTTATCACACCACAAGGTACTCTTGACTAGGCCTTAATCAATGGGTCAAAGGATACTAGCATGACACATCCTAGGGTGTTTTCAAGTATTCTAACAAGCAAACTCTTAAGAAAGAAAAAGCATCTACTAGGGCCTTATATACACTTGTCAAGCTTCCCAAGTAGACGTTTTCACAAAATTTTTCTAACCTGCAACCTATATGCCATGATGCAACTAACATATATACATCCTAATGCATATGATTCTACCAACTAATATGCCATATAATCTAAATGCAACTCCTAACAACACATAGATACACAAACCGCAACAACAAAATACACCACATCCTCCTTGACATGTAAGCCCATCCTCCTCATATAATGAAAAAGAAATGGAAGGGAAATAAAGATTAGAACGATCATACCAAGCGGTCTTCATTTTCCCTTACTAATGCCTCAAATGTAGTGTTGTATCTATGTGAGAAGAGAACAAAAGCACAAGTATATACAATTCTACACTACTAAATTAAAGAACATGTTTTTGGTTTTTCAAATTTTCAAATTTTTATGGATTTTTGTTTTATGAAATTAAAAGACATATTTTTGTGATTTTTCGAAATTTTTCAATTTTTATCATTTTTGGAATATAAAATTCCATCCCCCACTTTATTTTGGACATTGTCCTCAGTGTACATGTAGGAGTAGGAATGGAAAAAGAAATACATGTTTTTGAATTTTTGATTTGTTTTGAAATAAAGTACAAATGCAATGATATGATATGAATGAATGCATGCTCTAACTAAATGCAATTCTATATGACATATATAATAAATGAATGCAATCTACACTAGATGATGCATGTTTTCTAGTAGAGTATGGTCACCTATGATCAAACCTCCCCAAACCGATTTAAGCACTATTTCTAGTGTAGAAAAGAATAGGATTGGTCATTAGTGACTATGCATGAATTCTAGTCTATATGCAACTATCTACATGAATCATGTGAGATATCTTACAATGCAACTATACTATATGAACTAACTAATGTCAATGCAATATGAAATATAATACAAATGCATGCGAAAGCTACACTAAAGGCAATGTATATACAAAAGAGAGCGGGAGAGAGGGGTATCATACAAATGGAGGTGATGAGGTAGGCCTCTTTCACTCGTCATCATCCTCATCTTGGGGGTAGCCATACCGGTGATAACTCCCTCCTTGGTCATACCCTCCTCCTTGACCCGAGTATCCTCTACCTTGGCCACCAAGGTTCCAAGCTTGGTGCCCTTGATTAGGGAACAAATGTTGTGGTTGGGCCCAAGAGGTCTTAGGGCCATTAGGGTCAATATACCCTTGTTGAGCCATGTTATAATATTGGGGATAAAGGGCCAAGTAGTTATCGACCCTCCCTTCATGTACCCCGAGGTCAACTCTATTCATGAGGTTCATCAAGTCATTAATACCCGGGGTATTGGGGATTTCCGGTCGGAAATGGGTATAAGGAGTAGTGTATGGTGGGATAGGCACATAGGAAGGTGGGTGAGTAGGTCTTGCCGGTATCCCACGAGGTACTTGTTATTGGCGGGGTGCCTCTTCCCTTTGAAGGGGATTACCGTTGATTTGGATATCAAGGAGGTAGCTTGGTGTAGGCGAATATGGGCTCAATCTTGGGTCGATGCTCGGTATATTCCAACCCGAAAGGATGATTGAGGTGCACCTTTTTGTTAGCCATTATACACTCCCTTCTTGAGTGTAGTTACACCACCGGTGGTGGGTGAAGACGGCATGTTCATCAATCAAAGTACTCCCCTCAAGAGGAGCATAAATCCCACGGGAGTTGAACCCGGGGCAAAGGAAATTGGCCAAAATAGTAACTAGACCTCCCATTACGAAGGTCTTGAGTTGGGTGGTCCCTTGAGCAAAATCATGAAACCTTGTAAGTATCTCAAGGGGGGTGTTAAAGTTATAGCGCCTCGTCCCCCGGACATTTAAATAGGACTCAAGAAATGTTAAATCAAAGAGAGTACACCTATCTTGTTCGTACCTCCCATTGATGGTACCGGCCACAAAGCGTTCGGTGATCCGAATCACCGGACGTTGGATGGCGAAGGTATAGCATTGCTTTAAATGGGTAAAATCCTTCCCGGAAATAGCCTTCCAAATTAGGTCCACATCGAAATCAGCAGGTTTTTTGGTATAGTTGGTTGGCACAACAAGACCGAAAATGTGGGCAAATTGATCAAGTGTAAGGCTATGGTCTAGGTTGCACAACCTAAACTCCATGCTCACATTTGTTCGAGTATTCGTGACAATACAAAGGCTACTCAAAAATTCCAGGGTGAGATTAAGGTACGTCTCCTCATGGGCATGGAAAAGTTTTCCAATCCCGAAGCCATCAAAGAACATCTCGGTGTGGTACCTTATCCCAAGGACTTCCAACACCTTAGTATCTATGAATTGAGTGGGTTCATAGTTCTTACCTAGCAATTCGACAAACTTCTTGCGGTGGGCATCGAATTCGAAAAGTACCTCTTGGAAGTACTCAAGTTGCTCTATTCCTCCTCTTATGATGGGACGGAAGTTCCTTGGTGGCACTACCTCTCGCGGGGTTTAAGAGGATGATCCCTTGCGTTTCCTTCCGGCGGATTCAACAAATTTCTTAGCCTTGCCCTTGAGGTTCATCATCTTGAAGTTGAGGAAATGGGGGGTTTTTGTTAGCTTTTGATGTGAGGGGATTGTTTGTGGGGATTAAGATGAGTGTTTTAGGGTTAGATAAGGTGAAGAAATGAGGGAGAAAGGGGGTGATTTTATAGAAGAAAAGGGGAAGCCGAGCGGATAAGAGTGGGGCCTGGGCGGATGGTTCGAGAAAAAGACCCCAATCCGAGCGTCTTTTATGCGGGACGGGCGTCTTTGGTTTGTAGAATCCGAGCGTCTTTCTTAAAATCCGCTCGGATTTTGTGACAGGATCCCAGCCATTTCTGGAGTAGGCAAAAGACGAGCGTCTTCTGTTTTGGACGGGCGTCTTACTTTGGACGGGTGTTTTCTCAAAAATCCGCTCGGATTTCCTGGCAGTTTCAAAACTTTGCTTCAGATGTCATTTAGGACGAGCGTCCCGTGGAGAATATGAGCGTCTTCTTTGAAGACGAGCGTCTTGCGCCGAACCCGCTCGGATTATAAGACAGTGCTAAACTGTAATGCGATGAGGGCCCTGGACGACCGTCCAGCCCTCGGGACGGCCGTCTTTGGCTGCTTTTCTTCCTTTTTCTTTCTTTTCCTTGCACAATCATACCCTTTCACCGATTTATTATTCCTCCTTATCTTTTTCTGAAATTTTGCTCAATAATAATGTAAGAAAACTCTCTCTCTCACTACTCTCATGCAAGAAATTAAATAAAAATGCAAAAATGTACAATATTATACAAAGTGAAATTTCAGGAAATATCTTACAAATGGTGGTTTGAGATAGGACTCCACCAAACTAGTTCGAATTGTAGAAATTATTGTCCATAGAGCTCAAGGCTCTTAATAGGAGATCAAAAGCTTGTGAACAAGCTCCAAATAAACACAAGTATAGGTTGCTCTATTTGAACATGAAATTTGGCCAAGGAAGCTTGTCATATGTTCTTTCTTTCGCCTTGTCCTTGGTACTAGAGCTTGCCCAATGCCTTAAACCAATATGCCCATGATTCTTGTCAACACTAGATGTGAAGTATGGTTCATATTCGTCCGGAGACTTCCACTCACCAACTTCTTCTTCAATTTTGGTAATGATGATAGCATTTGAATTTGTCAATCCTTCAAGAGTAGAAGGAGAATTCTCATGGCATTGATGACCGAGTTCCTTGGAAGTTGTCATTGTGGGTGCCAAATTTCCACAAGTAGCTTCACGAGCAAGTTTCTCTTTGAGCTTTTCCACCAAGTAGCTTTTGTACGACGCTTTGACCTTTTGAAGGAGGTCCACCATATCCTCTTCAACGATCATTGGCTCCATGGTAGGTGTCAAGTAGTCTTCGTGGGAGATAGGGAAAAGACATTCATATTCATGATAGGATATCTCAAATGTCTCAAGGATAGGCTCCTCAAGCAAGGTGATATTACAAGTCCATCCCTTAGGCTCGTCATCATCGTTGCTATCTTCATATGAATCATGAATGGGGGCTTCATTCAACTCTTTCTCCAACGTCTCAACATTCGCTTCAAAGGACACACCCTCATACTCACAAAGGCTAAGAGTATTTGGCTTAATCAACCTCATGTCTTCCTCATCGAACACAACACTTTCATACTCACAAGAGCTCATGTAGATTGGCTCTTCCCACTTCTCATTTTCCATATCGAAGGTTACTACTTCAAATTCACATTCATGATCAATGTCCAAAGAACGGTAGGGAGTGATTGCTTGGGATTCTTTCATTTGGGCAATTTGAATCTCCAATTCCTCACCTTGGGCAACAATGCCTTGAAGAACATTGTCCCTCTTTTGGCTTTCCTCTAGCATTTGTTTGAAGAAGTTTTGTTGATCTCCCATCATTTGGAAAATCACATTTTGAATGGGTTCATCTTCTTGTTGTGGGTAGGTGTGAAAGTGGTTGTATTGTGGCAATTGAAACTCATTATGAAGTGGGTATTGGGTGGGTGGTTGTTCTGGATATTGCAAGAGGTGATTTTGGTGGGAAAAATTGGGGTAGTGGTTAGGATTTTCATTGTACAAATAGTAAGGTAGGTTTGTGTTGACTTGCTCCTCAAACTCCCCATACCCATAGTCATACTCAAAAGATTCAACACATACTCCATATGTCAAGTCTTGAGCCATCATATATAAGACAAGGAAACAACTACAAGCATGGAAACTACACAAAAACGGTAAGAACAATCCTTGAGGTGAAAGCACAATTAAAATAGACAAACAAGTAAGAACTTAATCACATAGCACCATCCCCGGCAACGGCGCCATTTTGATGTGGAGTGTGATGTCGTCGGGTCACATCCAATCAAACACATTTATAATACTCAACAAACAACTAGTTAGCGGTAAGTCGAGGTCGATCCATGGGACGGTGTGCTTTGGGTTCTAAGTCTATCTATCTCAATTTATGCTAGTGTCACAATTTGTTTGGGTTTGTAGTTGTGCTCTAGACTAATAAAAGCAATAAAGTAAAACAAGCAATAAAAGGAAGGATGTGAACAAATGATTGAAAGTGCTAGGATATCATGGGGTCATAGGGGATTCATGGTGTTGATAATACAAACATGTTTACAATTATAAGCAAGCAATTAGTGTTGTGGAGGAACCAAGTTAGTTTATGTCTTACGGTTCTTAGGAAGAGTTGGGTCCCGGAGCCGAATCGATTAGATTGTACAACACCTACAAGTCGACTTACTTTCCTCCTAATCAACTTCTATGCATGGTCTAACAAGACTCGAGTTGGTTTATATCTTACAAGTCAAGTTGAATAGATAAGAGATGGTTGTAAATGCAAGGATTCATAGGCTTAGCATTTCATCAAACATGACATGTGCATAAAGTTGACATCACAACAAGCAAGCAAATTAATTATGGAAGCATTTTAGATTAAGCATGAATCAATCCCTTGTTTGGTTTCCCTTAGTTACCCACTAATCCTAGCTAAGAGACTACTCACTCATTATCAAGTCTAACATGCTAACAAGGTTGTCAATCATATTAACAAGGTAAAACATGTTGAACAAGTAAGAAAGATAACAATGGTTAAAACAAGGGTTAAGAGAATTATACCTATAAAGATTCCAAAATGATAATGCAAAGAATAAAAGAAGAAACTTGATTGATTGATGAAGGGTTGTCAATCCTCCAATAATAACCCAATAGTCTTCAATTACCCAAAAGTAACAAACTTGAACAATAATTAAGGAGAGATTAATGTGGGATTTGTGGAAAGATTAAAGAGTAATCTATTCTATTCTACTCCTAATTGAATCTAAGAGGAATTTCTAATGTGGAGGATTAACCTAATCTCCAACTCCCTACTTTGATTATTTTCAAATGGGGTATATATAGTAGAGCTTTATTAGGTTAACTAAGGCTAAATTAGTAATTACATTTTTGAGTTTTAAGCAGGGAAATGCTAGTCTTTTTGGAGAGATGAGCATCTCGGCTGAAGACGTTGCGGTCCGTCCGTCCAGGAAGGGAAGACGCTCGGATTCTCGCAGGGGTGGACGGGCGTCTTTCTGCAAATCCGCTCGGATTGTGGCGGAGGAATCCGAGCGTCTTCGTGGCTTGGACGCTCGGATTCTTATCTGGGACGGGCGTCTTGCATGTTTGGCCGCTCGGATTCTGCTTCAGAATCCTTTTTCTTCACTTTCTTCTTATTCTTGTAAGATTGGTCTTTAGTTCTCGCTTCCTCTTCATACTAGTCCATCAAATATCGTCAATAAGCTTCCAAATATGCACGAAAGATGGGAATTTCCGCCTAATTATCTTCTTTCCTACAAAACATATGAAATGCACTAGGAAAGCAAATAGGAAGGTTTTGACGGATAAAATGGCCATGGAATGATATAATAGTATGCAGAATAGGCTCGATTAGGGGACTAAATGTGCGCAAATAATGTTCACGTCACTCATATTTATCCTAGTGTCTGTCCTTTTATTCCTAAGTGCTAACATCTTATTTATATAAATAAAATCACGATTTCCAACTATCATATATTCTCCCCTTTACCATTTCACGTTGACAACGAGAATCGATTTGAGAATTGATTTAAACAAACAACATGTTCCAATTCAATGTGAGTACACTCGAGTGACATTCCGTACCGAGTAAGCAGAGGACTCGAAACTCCATATCTATTCTCTTTACCTATTCCATTTCTAGCAATAGAAACCTTTCATTAACACCCAATCTAGAATGAGCTCTTATCAAAGGGATTCTACAACGAACCCAGATAACAAACCAGAACATCTCCTTGTTCATAATCAATAACGGAAGGCAAGCCTATTCCCCACAAAAAACATCCCATCACCAACTATCAACCTCTCACCACCGGGTACATACCCGTCTGCACCTTTACCTTCCTTGAACGAAGGACAACATGCAAAGAACTAATAGATCCAAGCCAAAACAAAGGCGAAAACCAAAGCCAAATTAAAGAACAAAATAGTGAAACCCAAATTTGTTATTTTCGCAATCTTTCAAACGACGGAATTAAAAACCACCCTTTTTCAAACAAACAAAAATGAAAAAACGAAATTCAAAATTCGTTGTCTTCTCACAATTCCAAACGACGGAAAAAAACCGTCACTTTTCAAAAAATGAAATAACGGAATTCAAAATTCGTTATCTTCTCACAATTCCAAACGGCGAAATTAAAACTGTCCTTTTTCAAAAAAAAAAAAAAAAAAAAAAGAAAAGAAAAGAAATAACGGAATTCAAAATTCGTTATCTTCTCATAATTTCAAACGACGGAATTAAAAATCGTCACTTTTCAAAAAATGAAATAACGGAATTCAAAGTTCGTTATCTTCTCACAATTCCAAATGACGGGATCGTCCTTTTCAAACAAAAAACAAAATAGAAAAATTCAAATTCGTTATTTTTCCACAATTTCATATGACGGAATTAAAAATCGTCACTTTTCAAGAAAATAAAATAGCGGAATTCAAAATTCGTTATTTTTCCACAATTTCAAATGACGGAATTAAAAACCGTCACTTTTCAAGAAAATGAAATAACGGAATTCAAATTCGTTATCTTCATAAAGACTCAAACGACGGAATTAAAAACCGTCACTATTCAAGCCCAAGACCAACAAGTCTAACACACAAAATCCCGGATAAATGAGTCAAAAACCAAAAGTCTAGGACCAACAAGTCCAAAGCCCATGACCCATGAGTCCAACACACAAAGTTCAGGACCAACAAGTCCAAAGCCCAGGACCCATGAGTCCAACATACAAACTCCAGGACCAACAAGTCCAAAGCCCAAGACCAATGAGTCCAACACACAAAATCCCGAACTAGTAATTTGTTCGTTATTTAGACCAAATTAGACTCATCTTATGAAATCAAAAATTACTAGCTAATTTTATATAGTGGTCTAAATCTACATGCATGCAAATAAAAACAACATAAAGATGGTATAAAACCATCTTAAGAGAAATTTCCTTACATTGATGGTGGAAATAAAAAGGGCACAACTCAAGGACTCCTTCCTTGATGTTGTTCTTGAGCTAATAGATGGTGGATGATCCTCCAAAATCCAAAATTACCAACTTAGGTAATCTCCTTTGATAGCACCCAAGATTAAGCCCAAAATCAACTAAATTATTAACTAGATAATTTTAGTTAAAAACCTTGATATAATAATACAAATATTATTACTATAATAATACTTATCTATATTATTATTTATGTGAATTTATATTGATGATGATCAATAATTTGATCAAGTGATAAGAGAGGAAAAATATGGAGAGTTTTTTTTTCTAGAAATTCACTCATCCAAAGTGTGTATATGTGGTCTATTTATAAGCCACAAAATGTAAACAATTCACCAACAAAATTTAGTGTAAAATGATGTCAGTACATGAGTGTAAAACACATCATATTAGGCTGCACATGTGAAGTTTTTCGGGTCCATTTAAACTTTCGACATTTGTCCCACAAATACATATAAGTCTTATATTTAATTATGTTACATAATTAAATATTAATTTGATTATTTAACACTTAAATAATACAATTTAACCAATAATGATCACTCAACTATTAAGTAATTATTAGACCATTTTATCAATATAAAATGTGTCAATGGAACCCCTATTAGCTAACTTTACAACCTCTTGTAAATTTAAATAGCTAGTTACCTCCGTCTCAAAACATATACACAATCAGTATAAAATTAATTAATTAACTATTAATTAATAAATTCTAATAAATATTTATTAATTAATTATCACATAATTAAATAATATCCTCTTGGCCCGAGTTCGTAACCCGTCATCAAATAATATATATTCACATGACTTATTAAAAGTCAATAATTACAAGGATTTAATTAATTTGTATCTGATACAAATAATTAGTTTTTCCATTTGGGCATCATCCTATAGGTGTGACCTAAAAGGATCAGCTGATCACCGCCGTCACACGACAGTAATGTCAAACTCTAGTCAGCCAATCATTACCGATTAACGATGACCAGCTGACAAATAAATAATATAAATCCCTGATATTCATTTTACGAGATTTAAAATGTAAACACATTTATTGTGGTGGACACTACTCCAACATAATTAAGTCCAAAACACTAATCACAAAAACCTCAACCAACACTACTTCACCCCTTAAGTCCTTTTAGAGACTGTTATAAGGAGACCTATTTGGGATCCTAGGGATTCCCCTCAAGATCATAACCAACACTACTTCACCCCTAAGTCTTTCTAGAGACTGTTATAGGGAGAACTATCTAGACTTCTGAGGATTCCCCTCAAGCTCGTAATATCACACCTAAACCTTTAAGGTCCAGATATGGGATTCTGATCCTACATTGTTTACCAACCATTTCATTCTCAGGCCACATCAAGCGTGAGACCCCCATTCCGCACCATATTAAAAGCCGTAACTCACCAGCCTAAACACCACAAATACATGCTTCAGATTTATATCTGTTAAACAAACCTATTATTACCTGGCTCCACATTTCATAATGTCAAAGCCATTTTCACCTTGACCTAAATACGGAGTCTTCCAAAAACATTGCTGCCCGGAACGGGACATGCACATTTCATTCTTAGAGTCTATTTTTTAGAGTGCTCACACAAACAAGAAACATTTTTCAAACTATGCCTCTTCGATTTATGATCAAGAGGGAATTCTCTCCAATTACCTTTCGAGTCACCAAACGGCGTTTGCCCTTGTGACCCTCAGCTCCAGATTTTTATCTGTCAAACAAACCTATTATTACCAAGCTCCACATTCTATAATGTCGAAGCCATTTTCACCCTGACCTAGATACGAAGTTCTCGAGTTCTTTGCTACCGAGAACGGGACATACCCCATCTACCCTTAGGGTCCACATTTTAGTGTGCTCACATGATAAGGAACATTTTCAAAAATTACACCTATTTGATTCATGATCGAGGGGAATTCTCTCAAATCCATTTTCGAGTCACCAAACGGCATTTACTGTCGTGACCCGCACACTTCAAGTTCCTAACTGTTTTCTTAGGCATACACACTCAGAACTACGATCTGGTTTGATTTCACTTCACGTGAATACATAGGCAGTCCTTCAAGGACACAACCATACACCTTAAAATCAATTATCAACACACACGCAGAACTACGATCTGGTTTGAATTCGCAAACACGTGAATACGTCGGCAGTCCTATTACGAGGGCACAACCACACACATTCAATTTTCACACCTTCAATTTTCAACCCATTGCACACACACACACACGCAGAACTACGATCTGGTTTGATTTTGCAAACACGCGAATACGTAGGCAGTCCCTCAACAAGGACACAACCGCATACCCCTTTCAATCTCAACCATCAGCATCAATCCTCAAAAGCAGCCCACCCATTTGCAAATTTAAATCTTATACCTCTTTACTGGGGGCTTCTTCTTTAAGACGCCGCCCATTCCTCCTTTTGCCAAATTCCCACATTCTCACTCTGAGAGCTTCTCTTTCAAGACGCCACCCATCCTTTATCCTCAAACATATTTTTGAGTCTCAACTACAGTCTAAAATAAACCTCCCATACCCTAGTGCTCGGTTCGGATGATAAGAAAATGTTGGTTCCGCTATCCGAGTCATCAAAACTCGAGAAGGGATCTCAAACAAGCAAATAGCGGCAAAGATATGATGCGTGTTGTCACCTTTTCTTGGCTAAGGAGCTTCACACACATAAGCAAAGTCTGTTAGAGTCACCCTCGTGTCGTGTCGATACCATGTTTGTATCACGTTCACGACTTTCTCTGTGTCAGTTTGTCAGTATGCGTCCGTGTGAGTCAATTTCATAACAGTCGCGTGTCTCCAATTTATCAAATCACGGATCTACAAGCAACAAGACTCGATTTAAGCTTCACAACTTTCGAAACTTCTATCTCCCCTCACGTGAGATATTATATGCTAATTGCTTACATGCTTATGTGCTTAGGACTCGTCGGGAATATCTGTGGTCACTAACCATGCAGATAATCTTGGGAAGAAAAAGGCACTCCAACTCAGTACTGGGCTCTTCCCTACAAATGTCGACCCGTCAAGCCCAAGGGCTTTAACCGTGTCAAATACATGGCATACGCTACCTTCCAACGAGCAACAACACATATCCCCGACGAGTCCTGAGAAGTTTCTAACTCCCCAGCGAGTGTCGATTTTTAAATGCATGTCACACAGGTCTTTCAAAGATCCTCACAACATCATTCATGATCCTGACGCAGCGCTCTCCTTAAATGGTTTTCCATAGAGCCTTGCTTATATGATTTAACCCCACAGAGTTCATTTACGACCCCCAGCAAGTTGGAGTTCGTCGCTCCCTAGCCGAACCTATCAACGTCAATAACCCCGATGTTTCTGGATATTTCCCACAGTCGATCATTCGACATTCAACATGGCTGGCGAGCCTCACTACGCATATTCAACATGGCTGGCGAGCCTCAAAACGCATCACATTCAACATGGCTGGCGAGCCTCAAAATGCAACACATTCAACGCGGCTGGCAATCCCCTTCATATCCGCAACGTGGTTGGCAAGCCTCTTCACATTCGCAAGTGGTTGGCGAGCCCCTTCATATCCGCGACACGGCTGGCGAGCCTTTGTCCGCAAACCATAAACGACTCAAGGACATATCCTGAAGATGCCTCATATATGATTCCTTCTCATGGCTGGCGAGCCCTTATACGTAGTCTAAGGGACTTTAAACGACCTGAATCCAAAATCGACAGACACTAAAATGTTCTCGACGGCAGGTGATCGACTCGAATCCCTGAGTCTCCTTGACATCGCCCTTCCCGACGGCAGGTCCTTGGCTCAAACCATTTTGAGTCGCCTCGACGTCGCAATGGTCTTCAGGTTGTAATCTTCGATTGATTTGCAGGCTATACTTTGACTTTTATCCCATCCAAGCCTCAGTCAAAGTGGGGGCTCTATAGATACCTAGTATTTGCACCTTCCAAAAAACCACCCGATGATGATCGAACTATAACGTGTTTTTAATATACGTGTGTGGATTGGCTATACATGAACGTTTTAATGCATTACCCGGATATGAAAAATAATTTAAAAAATGGTTCTCTAACTTCATTTGCATTGAAAGAACATTATTTAGAGTTAAAACCGTCTTCAAAACCAAAACCGACTCAAAAACCCGCAACTCGAGTCAACCTGAGTCAACTCGAGTCAACCCGAATCTCGAATGTCATAAATAATGCCATTAATGTCTTTATCATGTCATTTCCATTAAAATGACCCTAATTAGAGTCAAAATCGACACCGGGCCAAAAATCGACTCCCAATTCGAATCCCGACTCACACGAGTCAAACCCAAGCCAAGCACACAAAGTAACTACCCCAAGTAAAACCCATAAATAATCTTATTAGATGCTCATATTGTTACACGACCTCCTATTTGATTACCACAAATCAAACCAACCAAACAATGGATAGGGGAAAGGCCACGTCCAAATTGAAAGGGACAGTACACCTCTTTGAATCCCTAGGTGGCTCGCACGTCAATGGGCTCTCCTTAGCCTCCAAGCAAACTCAACCGACCTACCATCTCATATTTCTCTATAAATACCTACCATCACACACCATAAACCTTACGGGAGCGTCCTCCCCCTCACATCTCCTTTAAAATTCTAGACTCGACTTCCTAAGTCACAAAATCGACATGTGTTTTCGACCTACCGATCGAAAAGACAAGCCTTACACATTTTATTTGGTACCGTCGCCGTCCATTTGACGACCCAATCGACCAACTCAACATTAATCAACATGTTTTTCAACAACATATTTTTAACTCATTTTCAAAACAAAATCCTTTTTTAAGGCACTCGTTTAAACTTCTTTGATCGTGAGTAGTCGCTACGAGAAAACCATCTCTAAAGTCTTCTACGTCGCAAACATCATAATACAAAAGTTTGAGGGTGTAAACAACTCATTTATTTCATGTCTTTACTGTTTTTATGAGTTCATAAGCATGAACAATGCATAACACGATTCAAATATAGGTTAGACGAGCCAAAACTGAATTTTGGCCTGAGACAGGGGCTACTTACGTAGCAGGGAGGCTCGGGCCTCAATGCCCTCTCAGGCCTTAATCCAGCCGTGTTTGTTCTCGTCCTTCCTCTCTATTTCATTTCTTATTTGCAATCGGTTTTTAACATTTCAAATGTCTCAAATCATTTTTATGACAAACTTTTTAACCATAAATCATAATCACCCTTGGTTCCATATACCATGATGGTTTAATCCGTGACTCAGTGATATTAATTGGTTAATTACATATTATACTTAGATTTGTAAACATATTAGTCATAGTTCATAATCATCCTTGGTTCTTTCTACATACCATGTCGGTTTAATCCAAGTATGATGAAAAGTATTGATTAATCACAAATAAATAAACTTAACATATTAGTTCATATCAAATATTTTACATTTTTATTTCTAAACTATACTTTTCAAACATGCAAATCTGACAACGAATATTACTAATATAATAGTAATTATTCCGAGTCATGCAAATCATACTTGCAAACCATTTAAACACAAATACGGTTTTAAAAACCATTTTAACAACCAGGAGATGCCCCTTGGGTCATCGTGTGACTCCTGCTCGAAGAGGCTGTCTGCTTTCATATTTAAAAACCTGGGCAGAGCCCTTTCCCTCGCCAATAGGCTCGCGCCCCTATGGGGCATGCCTGGCATAGTTCTGCCTCGCTTTTAGCACTTGTCTAGGATGATCCCGATTACGGGTAATCCGAATACATGACGGGTCAGATTGACAAGCTTACATTTTTGCACTTTGTCATTTGACACCATTTTTCAAATAAATGGATCGTGTTAAGCATCATGATCCGAATTTGGTATATGGATGTTTAATTTCCGTTTTCACATGCAAATAAATCTAAATCCAACTTTGACATCAATTTCATGCTATGTGGATAAACAAACCGACTTAGCAAACTTTCACATTTAGGTTAAACTTTTGGATGTGCATTCATGCATTTAAACCGTTTTATCAACTCTTGCACTTAAACAACCACGATCGATCAGTAGAGGCCGCTAACGCGGGCGGGATTGGGTGTCCGATTTAAGGGCTTCCCAATACGTACCCTCACCCCTTACTCAGAACCTTGGGATAGTGGATTGCCTTATACAAGGCGTACGAGAGTCATTCTAGCGATAAGATGCTAAAAGGGGACGAGTCCTTATCTTTAGTACCTATGGCAAGCACCGCTTTTTGCCTCGATTGACCTAGGTGGCGACTCCGAACATCTCTGCATCATTTCGAGACCTTTACCGAGACGAAACCGACCAATCTAAAGCGATCCGGTCGAAAGCATTTTTACGCCACTGATGGTGGATTTCAAAATACCGCTGCATGTCCACAGATTGTCTTGGCGTGCAGGTGGCCCGTGTTTTTAGATCGGTAGGTGGCTCACGCCCGCAGACTGGCATGTGGCCCATGTCCACAATAACACAAATGATAACAGTTCTTTGTTAAGCCGTTATCATATTTCATATATCAACAACGATTATTTTAAATGCGTTGTCATATTACACCAATAAATAACGGTTTTTCTTATAACAGTTGTTAATACAGATCCACTGTAAAAATTGAAAAGTTTGTGGTTTTAACAATGCATGAAATATTATTATTGGTTGTTTGACCATTATTCACCTCATGCATGCATGTACAATTAATAGAATTTTGAATGTAACGTATGGAGGAAATTAATCTAATTAATTATAGCTTTATTATACTATAAATAGCATCACATTTGCAGTAACAGTAAGAATCACTTTATTATTACTAATCTTTCTACTTCACTTTTAAAATAATATACATATACATACATATCATAATTAAAATGTCGTCGTCTTCATCATCCGCGGTTGCACCTCCTCAGTAATTGGTAACCTGCTATATCTACCCGATTACGTGTATAATTCACAATCTCCCAGTCATTCACGATGCTGCTGGGAAGGCATCTTCTAAGCCTCTTAACCCATTGAGGGACATCCTCATTAAGAATGGGTTTTCAAATGTTAAGGCATTCCACCCGGCTTGGATTTATGGTCGTGGGTTTCTTGGATATGCTCTGATCGAGTTTCGAGGGGATGGTCTTGAGGATTTTCGCAAAGCAAAACAACTCGCTGCAAGGTATTCATCACGAGACCATCAAAGGGGCAAAAGTGACTTTTATGCCGACGACCCTAAGGATCATTATGTACATGCTGGGCCTTACTTATGGGTTGCCACCGCTGAGGACGCTCTTCTGATGAGAAGGTTCATATCGTACAGGTTTATTAATGTACCGAAATCATGGGAAGACGAAGAAGTGCCTCATTTTGATCACTGTCTTGATGCCGATGTAGTAAGCTTGATTTATAATCAAGTTTATCCTCAATACCCACCTCCTAGTCAAAATCCTGTTAGGGTGTTTAATTAATTTACTTAGATAGCTGTTTGTTTTTGTGGTTTTTTATTTTTTATTGTGTTTCTTTTTTTCCCTTATTGTACTGTTTTTTTTCCATTGTATGATATGCTCGTTTTAATATATAGTTCTACTCTTTATTACATGCAAATACTTATTAACATAGATTTTAAATAACTTGTGAACAGACAAATGAATGAAACAATAACATATAATATAATGACAACGGTAGTGCATAAGAACCGTATTAGAATATAAACACCTCTAAAAATAAATGGAAATTGGAAGATATTAATAAGATAATTACAAGGTTCTTATAAGAACCGTGTTAGATTATGAAATTGCTAAATAATACATATTTTAAATAACCTTTGTTCTCTCTCTCTCTCTCTCTCTCTCTCTCTCTCTCTCTCTCACTCTATCTATCTCTCTCTCTCTTTTATTACTCAAATTATGTCAAGTGGTAGCTCTTATTCTTCCTCTATTTCAACAGAGATATCTAATTGCTCAGTTCCGACAGCATTTCAAACTTCTTGGTCTTTGCAAAATCCGGGAAGAAAGTTTCTTACTTGCAAATTCTATAATCCCGAGACTAAAATGCGTGAATGCAATTACTTCAAGTAGGTTGATGAATCAATTACTGAGTGGCGGAGGAAGGTTATAAATAGGTTAGTGAATGAGAAAAAGAGCATGGATGACGAGATTACTCAAATGAGAAGTATAATACATCAACTTGATAAATCGAAGTGGGGAAATGACAGTGAAATATTGAAGGTAAAAGAAGAGTGCAAGATGTTAACCATGGATATCGTAGAACTCAAAAATAATGAGGCAACTTAAGTTAATTGTCAAATTTATTCTTCTAATTGTTATTTACCTAGTTTATTATGTATGGTGGTAGTTTGTACTCTTTATGTGTAAACTTGTAATCCTTTAAATTAATGGAACTAAGCAAGATTTTTTGTGAAACATATTGTAATTAGCTGGCATATACCAAATGATGCTTTATTTCTTGGCGGTAAAATCAAACACAATGAAATATAAAATAAAACGGTTATACCTAAACCGTTGTTTAGGAATCATACAGTTATAACGGTTCAGGCCGTTGTTATGTATATAAAAATGATGCTTTATTTCTTGGCGAGAAAATCAAACAAAATGAAAATATTTAAGACAACAGTTATTTCTAACCCATTGTAGATAATACTAATCAATTACGGTTTCAAACAAAACTGTAGTCTGTTTAGAAACAAAATATAATGGTTTATCTTATACCGTGTTTATTACTTTCCAATAAACAAGGTCTTGCAAGTGTTGTATTATTCACACATATATACTCTGAGCTTCCCCTCCCCCACATAATATCTTCAAACACTGAGCTTCCTCTCAACCACCAGCCTACCCCACCGTCGTCGCAGTCAACGTCATCATCGCCATTGCCACCGCCAGATTACTCCGGAATCTCCTCTTTAAAGAAGTAATAAACCCTCCTCTCTAGAGATTTGTTTGTTATTATAAGTATGCATTTGTATTATTTGTTTAGTAATTTTAACTTTAGATATGGTCGAAAAGCGGAAAAAAAAAGATGGAAATGCGTCAGGTGACGACTCAAGTGATGAGAATAATTTGCAACACACTGCGGGTCAAATGTGCCATAGGGTTTCCTTAGAAGCAATAAATTCAAAGATACGTAATGCTTTACAATGGGATAAAGATACGGGGCTCTCATATGGTGAGAATGCGGGGTATTTTTCGAGTTGGATTGGTTGTTGTGTAAGACAGTATGTGCCTCTTGGTATGCCGCGTATCAGTGAACTGAGTAAAATACGGAACACCGTGCTAATAAACAGAATAAAGGTATGTATATACAATAATAAATGTTTTAGCTGAAATTAAGTTACTACTTGATATATGTATTAGCCGAAACACTTGTACCAACTATGCTTATCATATATGCAGTTAGCTTACGTAGTCCCCAAAAAGTATGATAAGTACCTAAAAAAAAGACAGGGGAAGCCCCCAGTTCTTGAAAGTTAAAGGTTGCTGAGAAGCACTTGTTCAACAAGAAAACCAGAGAGATGAACCAGAAACCACCAACAAAGAAGTATCCGCATGTCAGTAAAGACCATTGGGATAGCTATATTGCTTATAGACAGTAATAATAAGTAAAGAAGTATACTTAGTTTAGTGTTTGGTCATGCTTACGTTCTTTGATACAATTTATTTAATGAAGGCTATGAGTGAGAGGAACAAGGCAAACATTTCAAAGAAAAAGACCGTCTTTTACGGCTCCCGAGGTGGGATTAGATTGATTAGGAAGAAACTTGTAAGTACATAATTCTTATAGTATTAGACTATTAGGTGTTTTAGTCGGATGTTATATATGTTCATAATAATCATACATATTTTGAGAGGATATCAATGTGATGAATGAATTGTAGGCAAATCTTGGAAAATTCAGTCGTCGTGACGCATGGGTGGAAGGTCACACTCCTAAGAACGGAAAGACAGAAACTGAATATGATAAGTACATCAAAGAGAAAATTGTAAGTTTGACTTAATATGTCACTCCTACGGCAAACTCGTGGTCGGAGTTATATAATTTTGAGTTTAAATAAAATTTAGTTGCTTAATGGTTTTATTTGTATGTAGAGGACATGTGAGAAGTAGGTACAGGAAGGGAAATGGAAGCCTGGAGGACGTGATGACATTCTTGCTACGGCAATCGACAAAGCAGAACATCCAGGTCGTGTGAGAGGGGTATCGACGCATGTTGGTATCACTATGTATTTTAGGAAAACTACTCGAAGTGGTGATGATTCCAAGAAGGTAATCTATAAATACTGTATTTGAACCAACATAATTTATAACTATATATGCTGACATTAATTTCTACTACACAACTACAAAAAATAGCCAGGTTGATGGTGAGAATGTTCGAAACTGGGGAAAAGCCATTAGAAAAAGAGTTGGATATGGTTCAAGAAGTTATAAAGGAAGCAGCGGAGGAGGAGGAGGAGGAGGACGACATGGCAAGAGAGAAGGAAATGGCAAACGAGACTGAGGTGGGAGCCGATGATCGATATCAAGCAGTTGAAGAGGAAGAGGAAGCCAGGAAGGCCATGACACAAGATGAGATTGAGGTAGTTGATGATCAGATGTTCTCTAGACCGAAAAAGGTAATAACTGCTTGTTTATAATTATTCATCTCAGTACACGATTTTTACTTATGAAATTTATTAAAGGTAGTGAATGTATGTGTACTAATTGATTAAAGCTGTCATGAAGGGCGATTGTAAGGTGGTTTGTCGTCTGTTATATCTACAGGGGAATAGAAAGTTGTTGTTACCATGGGATACGTGTTCACTTACGACCAGCTTCAACAAGTTAAGGTTCATGGTATACCCCTTCGTGACAATTGCAGGAAAGGGGAAGTGTCCCAATTATAAAAAGATGAGTATGGGGAAGTAAATGTACCATTTCCTAATGAAGAGATCACTTATTTGAAAGAATCCCTAAGCTCTTATGTGCAATGTCCTAACAACCTCATCAATGTTGTCATCCTCGAGGTACCTATACGCAGACGTTAATTATTACTTGTTCTTTAAATATATAGGGTACGAATATTAACATATCGTAAGTACTTTAATATTTACATTTGCAAAAGTTAAGCAAAGTCATGGCGGCAGCTAAAGCAATTACTACTACGTCAACGGAAGTTGTTGCAGTCAAGCCTGCTTATGATTCTTATTATGAATTGTGTGAATATAAGAAAAAAAATAAAAACTGCTTCGCTGAAGGCTTTGCACAACCTCGCTGTAAAGAAGTCACCTAGAGGAGATGTAGTCATGATTAACATTGAAGAGGAAATTATGGCGCAATCGATATAGTCGATCTTTGGACCCGAAAAGCGGTGATTGAATTTGTCGATCTTGACAATTTAGATGCTGTTCACATTTTGATTTGGATGAAGTAAGTTTTATTAATAAAACTATTTAGTCATTTCCATTTACGAATAATGATGTTTGTTAAAATTATCAATTACAATAACATTCTTCGTTCCATGTGGCGTAATAGGTACCTCAATAATCAGTTCGAGAGTGGAAGGTCACAATTCACACCTAGAGATTCTTGAGTCCTAAGGCGTTCTCTGTGCATAGAATTTCATACGAAGAAAAAATCAATAACATCGCTCGTCGGTTGATGTCGACCAAATAACTATGGCTTGCCCCCTACAATGAGAATATGTATGTATAGTACGCGATTATTGTAATGAATCATGGTTTTATAAATTTATTATTAACATGCTTAAATGCGTGTAAATGAACTAACAGTTCAATGTCCCAAATTGAATAGGAAGTATTGGGTGCTACTGGCACTCCAAGTGAAAAAAAAAAAAAACAGTACTGGATTTACTCGCGACGGCAAACCCTCTGAGAGTTGTGTAAGGATGATAAATGAGTAAGTTTACAACCTTCAATAATGTCATTTGTTATTGTATGACTTGAGCCATATATATGCAAATAATAATGACATGTATGTATATTTATTTAGTGTTTTTTAAGCAAAAAAAAATTATGTATGTCCACTTGGGAAATATAAAAGCAACGTTGTTCCCAATTTTATCACGCCATTAGTAAGCGTATTCTTAATAATTACTCGTATCATTTAATTTATGTTTTTGTGAGAGGTTGATTATCTAATTCAGCTGATTTGTGTGTGATTTATATAATAGTCTCCTAAAGTTCCAGACGACAAATAATGCGCCTTTTACGTTTGTCAGTCCATGAGGGAGGTTATCAACAGAAAACTATCTACCCTTTCGAAACGGGTTAGTGTGATTTAAAAACTATTTCAGACGTAAATTGAGTTCATTTATGTATACTTCCATGTATTATATCTATTTTGATTATGTATATTTTGAATTATAGTTTCCACTAATATTCAACAAAGCCCCAGAATATTCGCCAGAGGACATCAACTAGATGAGAAATATGTGGGCCAGTTATGTTGTTTCATTAGCGGAGTCTCAATAGTTTTCTCATGCTTTATGGACGAGTGTGTATATATAGCCATTGTGTATTGGCTTCTTTTGTTTTTGTGAGAAAGTTGTGTTTTGGCTCTTGAACATCTCGTTTGTACTGTTTATAAACTGGGTTCAATTGATCACGTAGTATAATATTTTGATACAGGATTGAATTTTTTTGCACTGCAGACACATTTCTTTGAGTGCTATTTTTCAAGAAGAATTTGAAAAATAGCATTTCAAATGAGATGCTAGAAAACTATTCTTTGAAAAATAGCATTTCAAAGAATCGCTAGAACAAGCTAAAATCATTTTAAAAAAAAAAATTAAAAACGATAACGGTTAAAAACAACGCGTTGCAAACAATTATTTGACAACGGTTTTACTTAGATAAATAACCGTATACATATTTTCCCTCCCATTCAAACCGCCAAAAATATAAGATAACGAACGATAACCGTTGTCGAGTTCAAAACTTATACAACGGTTTATTTAAGCAGAACCGTTGTCAAAGTTTCATCAATAAAAATAGATAACGGTTACATACCGTTGTCAACAGATGAATATAACAAACGGTTTTGCACGCAATAAAGTCGTTGTTAAATTTTGACATTCAATTAAATAAGATAACGAAATGAACCGTTATCATATATAATATTTAACAACGGTTTTGGAACGATAAGACGTTGTCAAGAGTAAACTACGACAACGGATTTGAAACCGTTCTTAAGATTTAATAACGGTTTCTTAAAAGATTTTATAACGGTTCTTGATGTTATATATATAACGGTCGCGTGTTATTTGTACAACCGTGGTATATATTTAACAACCGTCGTTGCATTAATGGTCCCGTGTTTCTATTTAAAAACGGTAATTGCATTATTTGACCGTTATTGAAGGTCTTATTTGGCGTAGTGTAAATCTTGCAGAATACCTCGGCTCCACTCAATTTGTAACACCCCCTTCTTACCCGGTCAATGTAATTGGGAGATGTTACCATCTCGGTTTCTCGACGCAGTGCATCGAAGGTACAATTAAGAAAAAATTAAATATAAATGATAAGTTTAGTTAATTACATAACCATGAATGAATAAATAAAAGAATACAACTCATAACTACTATACTCTTCTAGCCAACTATACTCAACTCGCATGTCATCAAGGCTCGACCCGTCTCCCACGTGCTATCAAAGATAACCTGTACTTAACCTGCTCCCCATATGATCGGAAATATCATATGGATTAATACAGGCCACCCCGGAAATAGGTAACAATTACACAGACACACAACACGTCACTTTCAATAAATAAAGTGAGACACGACACAGATTGTGTGAGTATGCAATATGACTATGATATGAATGAGACGCTATCAAACAACCACAACACCGATGCCGGGACACGCCCAGACGTACCCACAACCATCACGGTACTGGGACACGCCCATACATACCCACAACCACACTGGTACCGGGACACGCCCAAAAATACCAACAACCACAAATAGGTACCGGGACACGCCCAAACGTACCGAGTCTGGAAGCCAATCAGATCCCCTGCCAGACGTCGTGTCTCAACCACACGAGTCATTCCGTACTCAAGTCATTAATGTGGACATACCTCTTGGAGTGGAAAGCTCCAAGAGGAGACCCGAGCATGAGACGGTCTCCCAACCGCCTCACGTCTCCTCAACAACAAATAACCACATCAACCATCATGCCCTCAAATATACATAACAAACACAATAAATGTCAGATACTACACAATATGTCAATTACCGACTCATCAAGTCATCTTAACCAATATCATGTTATAATGCATTTCCTGTAACATATGAGTTCATAACAACATATGTGAACAACGCCCCACGGGAGTTGCATCCTCGGGATCCACATGGGCATATCAGATCGAGGTTCCTTTGAATCGAATTAAGATAAATTAGAGTCGCCACCAAGTTTTATTAGAACTTGGAACCGTTCAAGTTAACTTTACACCTTCATCGAAAAGCATAAAGCCAATTCACTACGAGTGATTAAAGATAAAGACTTGTACCCTATATCACTCGAATTAATGACTCTCGTACTCCAAAGGTATTTAGACGGATCCACAAACCATAGATTTTGAGTAAGGGGCGAAGGTACGTGTCAGGAATCCCATAAGGACACCTAACCCCGCCCGTTTCGATAACGGCCTCTACTAAGTCAAGTAATGGATTTCAATCAAGGTCGTATCTACTACGATATATGATATGCAAACATCGTTTTGAAACCCTAACATGTGACAACAATTTCAAATGCATGAATACTAACTTTGTCAAAGTTGTTTTAGCATGTTGATTGATCCAAAATAAAATATGCGTAAACACGGTTTAGGAGGAATGGAGGAGCCATTGGGATGTATCCTATTACAACCCGGGCATTTCATGCCGACACAACAAGAAAATAAAGATACAACTTAATCTAGAATACAACGCTACACAAACGACTCAAACATGACACTAACATGATCGACGATGCCCAAGGATCATTCTTAGAGTGCAATGAGCACCGAAGAAAATGGACTAGACTCGTACAAGGGGAAGCCACTGCCACAAGACTAAAATTGGCTGTGTGTTTCTCTTATTGGGCACAATTTTATCGGGCTAGATATAGGGCTATGCCTCAAAACATGCGTTAGCATAAATCGGGCCATATTGTCTTAGACAACATGTGATTTACTACATCTCGGCATGGACTGGAACATTGTGACACCCCCATACTTCAAGTGCCTTACCAGGACCACTCAAGTATAAAGATGTCACCATCTCGGTTTTCCGAGGCAATGATAATCAAAAGACAATGAAGAAACAACATTTAAATAGCATAATGTTTAAGTGAGTAAAATACAATCCAAAACCAACTGCCAAAATATGGTTTACATGATCTCAAAACAACTGTCTAAAAACTATCAAGATTACAGCGGAAGACTTTATCATCTGATTGCGACACATCCCAGCTATCCCTTGTATCTCGACTCATACCTGCTCAACAACTGCTCACCATCCCCGAATGGATCACCAAAGTTTTTAAAAAAATTAAACAGGGTCAGTACTAATCACACAATTTACATAACTCAACAAGACAACACATAACACAGCTCAATCGTCACAGATATACTCCGAACTCCATTACCAACTCTACAATACTGACTACACACTAAAGTGTGTAGCCCTGCCAGAGTACCCATCGCAACGGGTTACTCCTCGCCGCCAGTGGGGGACCGCAGCCGTTCCCACCTAAGCCCCGCTCATCTCCATCGAGCGATAAACCCAAATGGGAGTTTATTGGAGCTTGTGTCCTCCACAATTAGTGTGATAACATTTATAAATCTCTTATAGGTTCACAAGGGTATACTTCGTATTTTATCAGTTGATTAACGATTACTTAATAACGGTTGGCTTGCTAGAAAGTTTGACTTTATTATCATACTGATGGCGGTGATCAACTGGTCCCTAAAAGTCACACCTAAAGGATGTGTTTGAGAGATGTGATTGTATGAAAATATAATCACATTGATGCCTGACTAAAAGGATAGTCCAAGTATTTGACTAAACAGTTAGTCAATGTGATGATGAGACGATTATTTAATCTAATTAAATAATATTAGCTGAGACGAATTAACTGTCAATTCGTAAATTGAATATAATATGTTATATTTAATTAATGTATATAATGTTAGCTTGAACGAATTAAGATGTTAATTCGTAATTAAACGTAATCGGTTATATTTAATTAGCTAATTATAAATATGCAATATTTATAGTTAAAGTATATTTTATACGAGATTGTTATAATAAATGTTGTCAGGCCGGAATTAATAAATCGACTACAAACGGTTATGTATGGACTTATTAAAACGGGACAACATATATGATAATTAATAAAATGTACACATAATATACATTTTGATAACTACCCAAAAATAAGAAGATATTTCTCCTTATTTTTGGTTGGTAGTTTGACCGAAAAAAGAAGAGAAAATAAAATCTCACCTAATCACTCCTCTTTCACGGTTTAAAGAGGGAGTATAGGTTAGATCATTTTCTCATTATTTTGACCTAATTTTTCCTCTCATCAAAATCACACAAAAACCCTAAAATTAATTAGTGAATTTGGGGATCGATTCTAGCAAGAACAAAAGGGCATTTCTCATATCATCTTGGGTGCAACGATTAGGCGAATATCAATTTTGATATTTTTCTTAGGCCATATTTGCAAGGACCAAAGGTTTATTCTTAATCCCTATTCTATTTTGTTTATGCAATTCATTTATGACTAGTTTTCATAGATTATAATTTCGTTATAATCCTTAATTTTAAGGGAAGTATACCGATATTTCCTAAAAGTGGTATCAGAGCCAAGGCCAAGAAATTATTTTTGATGATTTTCATAAATGTTGTAAACAAAAAAAAAAGCAATAAAGGGTTTCGAAAAAAAATTACGGTTCGGTCGTTTAAAATTTTATTTTTTTGCCGAATATATTTTTTTTTCCAGCCGTGTTAATGTTCTTGTTTTGATGTTTTTTTGTTCCATTTAGATTTATTAATATTATTGTTTTAATAGGTTAAGATGATAATATAATAAATTCGTAAATGTTTTGATTTAATTAGTATTAAATTGAAATGTAAATAGAATTGTTTTGTAATGATGATTTTTGTTTTTGCTATATAGTTTTTGGCATACATGAGATTAAATTGTTGTTTAAGAATCATGCATCATTAATTCATATTGTTGATGATTATGCCAATCTTGTTCTAATAGCAACTATAAACACATTTGTTCATCTTAATGTTTTTTGTTTTGATAATAAAAAAAAAAGGCTGTTTTTGTTTTGTTTTTTTTTTCAGCCGAGAAGAAAAAGAAAAAAAATTGGTTTTTCGTTTTTTTTTGTATATGCCGAGGGCATTTGAAAAAAAAGGGGATTTTCTGCTTTTTTTTTTTTTTTGTAAATTCCGTGAGCAAAGAAAAAAAAAATGTTTTTTTATTTTATTTTTCTGTTTTGCCGAGACCAAAAAGAAAAAAAAAACAATTTATGTTTTTGTTTTTTGTTAGTTTTTGGCCAATATTGATTATAAATTAAATTTATAATGTATGATTAATTGTTGTGAAGAGGTTCACAAATCATAGATACCTAATTATTTTAAAGAGGTTTAAAATAATGTGAGATTAATTCATATTATAGGTCAATGTGAATTAAGATTAAAATTAATGTGAGTAATTGAGGTATTGTCACTTAATTTGATCATTTAAATAGGTGGTTTGGATAAATTAATCTTCATAATTAAGGAATTATGTCTTGAATGTTTAATTTATTAGTTGATGCATTTTTATTTAGCTGAATGTTTTGTTGAATGGTTTTATTTACGTATTTTTGCAATCGGTTGTAATTTGTAATACCTAGTGTGACCTTAGTTAATTATGTTTTCGTAATGAAGGAAACATAATTTTAATGTAATTTTGAGATCTCGTATCTCCGTTTGGTTTTCTTTTATATTATAGTTTTGAAATTAGAATGTAAATAGGTTTATTATGTAATTTTAAAATTGTAATTTTTGAGAAGACTAAAGATGGAGATTGAATTGCTCACTCCCGCTACATGGACCAAGATGGAACATCAAGACAAGCTTCTCGGGTCCAAGGATGGATTCCAAAATTGTATTTAATGTTCATTTTGTAGATAGGCCACACTAGGACTTTATTTTTGTTTTACGTTTTACCGTTCTTATTGCTTTTCATTCACATGATAGTTAGTGCATAATATTCCGCCTAAACCAAACCACCTACTAATCTGCATGAAAATTGACTCATATAGATTGAATGTTAGTTTTCATAGACATACAGATGTCACACTTTTTTAAGCCACCACCTTAGTTTATTCATTCTCGCATGCTAGATATTAGTTCACTTAAAATGAATTAAAATAAAGTTGATGGGATCTTCCTCTAAACATGAAATTGAGACTAGTCTTTATAAGGGCAAACAACTATGAATCCCTTGTTCGTCGGTAGGCATATAGGACCTTACTCTCCATATGACCCCTTCTACGTTGGGTAAGTAGTTTGTGTTGACTTAGTTTACCTCAACATTATAATCCGAAGAGTTTCTCGTGATTATGATGGACTAAAGATAGAATTTACAGAAATTTATCGACCAAGAATTCTAAAAGTAGAATTAGCCAAAAGGTTGGCTTATCAATTTACAGAAAATTGAGTCTTGGGATCATTTATATAATGCTTGAGGGAGGTCAATTGTATAAATGCTTGAGTCTTCGCGTTATAACAGTATTGCATTAAGACTTAAATCATAACGATGAGTATGCTTATTATATTTATTCTTCTTTTCGCAGTGTAGAATTCGTTTATATTGATAATACTATTACAACAAATGGCTGGAAATAACGAAATACCAATGCCAAGTGCCACACTTGGACGCGAGTCCTGGCTGAAAGCTTTCATGGACCACATGAATCAGTTCACACGTCTGAAAAATGACGGGTCCAACTTTGCGGACTGGGAGGCATCATTGCGGAATGCTACCATTGCTGACGGTAAGCTCAAGTACTTAACTGAGCCAATACCGGTAAACCCAGGCCCCAATGCAGGAGTTAACGAGTCACTTGCTTATAGTGATTTCGTCATGGAAGCGGGTGCGATAAAGAACGTATTCATCTTTGCAATGGAAACCAATTTGCAAAGACGCTTCATTGCCCAAGGTGCAAACAAGATTTTCACCACGCTCACTAACGAGTTCTCAAAAGCACCGAGAATCGTTACTTATGAGCATACCTGTCGCTTCTTTGATGCGAAACTCCAGATGGGCCAACCGGTTAGCCCACACATCCTTAACATGATTGAGAATGTCGAGAAATTGGAGGCACTTCATTGCAAAATCAGTGAGAGCATAGTCATTGACCGTATGTTTCATTCACTTCATGATGGTTTTGCCCTTTTCAGGGCAAATTACTACATGAATGACATGAAGAAAAGTCCTCATAAGCTACACTCACTTCTCGTACAGACCGAGAAGGATATGAAATTGAGTGGGAGTATGAAGCAAGATGTTCTCATGATTTCCAAAAAGAATAAGGGTAAGGGCAAAGCTCCCGACGACCTAACTGTAGGTAAGCCAAAGTTTAAGAAGCTAGGAAACGGTAAGAGTGGGCCTGGTGAGACTAGTGGCTCAGAAGGCAAGGCAAAGAGTATGAGCGGTGACATTGAGTGCCACCATTGTCAGAAGACTGGACATTGGAGGAGGAACTGTCCCGTGTACCGTGAGGACATAAAAGCAGGCCGCGTCACTCATGTTGGTATGTCATCTTATATTCATATGATTGAGATTAACCATGAAAGTTTCGGAACTTAGGTACTTGATACTGGTTATGGGTCTCATCTGTGTAATCATTTGCAAGGCCTAAAAAACATCACACCTTTCGGAAAGGGTGATTTGGACCTGCGAGTCGGGAATGGAGCTAGAGTTGCTGCAGTCTCAAAGGGAACATACGTAATTCAACTCCCTAGTGGTTTTGAGTTATATTTATATAACTGTTACTATGTACCCAGTTTGTCTAAGAACAATATTTCTGTTTCCGTACTTGATAAAGACGGTTTTTCATTTTCAATAAAGGATAATAGTTGTATTTTCTCTTTCAATGAAATGATTTATGGTAAAGCAGTTTCCATGAATGGAATTTACATCTTAGATCAAACTACAGATATATTACACGTGAATAATAAGAAATTAAAGGTTGGTGAAAAATATCAAACCTATCTATGGCATTGTCGAATGGGACACATAAATGAAAAACGTGTAAAGAAACTCGTCGAGAATGGGACTATTCCCGCATTCGCTTTTTCTACATTTGGCACGTGTGAATCATGTCTTATTGGCAAAATGACTCGAATTTCCTTCAAAGGTGTTGGAATGCGCGCTAGTGACCTATTAGGACTCATACATACTGACGGATGTGGACCTATGTCAATAACCGCTAGAGATGGCTATAGATATTTTATCACTTTCACGGACGATTTGAGTAGATACGGATATGTCTACTTAATGAAGCATAAAAGTGAGTCCTTTGAGAAATTCAAGGAATACCAGAACAAGGTTGAGAACCAACTGGGAAGAAAGGTTAAAGCACTCCGTTCAGATCGGGGTGGCGAATATCTTTCAAATGAGTTTGATCAACACCTTAAAGACTGTGGAATCGTTTTACAGTTAACTCCACCTGGAACACCTCAATTAAATGGTGTGTCCAAACGGAGAAATCGAACATTACTTGATATGGTTCGATCCATGATGAGTCACACGGTAGTACTTGATTCATTATGGGGTTTTGCTCTTTTGTCAGCTGCTCTTATACTTAACCGAAGTCTGACTAAAGCTGTCGACAAGACTCCATATGAAATGTGGAGGGGAACGGTCCCCAACTTGTCCTTTATTCGGGTTTGGGGCTACGAGGCTTTTGTCAAGTGGAGACACGAGGATAAGCTCGGCCCGCGATCGGTCAAGACATACTTTATTGGTTATCCAAAAGGAACGTTTGGTCATTACTTCTATTCGCCTACCGAACATCGAGTTTTTGTTGCGGCTAGTGCAAAGTTCTTAGAGAAAGAATTTCTCGAGAACAAGACAAGTAATAGAACCTTCGAGCTGTCGGAGGTTCAAGAACCAACAACCGAGGAACAGATGGAGGAAGTTGTTCCTCCAACTGATGATACGGTTAATATTCCTCAGGAACCTAGGAGGTCGGGTAGAGTCTCTAATCCTCCAGACAGATACATTGGTATGGTCGAGGAGAATGACATTTTGCTCCAAGAGAATAATGAACCCACTACCTATAAAGGTGCCATGACCTGTTTCGACTCAAAGCTATGGCTTGAAGCCATGCAATCCGAGATGGACTCCATGTATGAGAATGACATATGGGATCTAGTTTATTTACCTAATAAGGTAAAACCTCTACAGTGCAAATGTCTTTACAAAATAAAGCGTTCTGTAGACGAGCAACCAGATACCTATAAGGCACGACTAGTGGCAAAAGTTTTCAATCAAGTGCACGGATTGCATTATGATGAAATTTTTGCACCCGTAGTTATGCTGTGTTCCATTCGGATTATCTTAGCGATTACCGCTTTTCATGACTATGAAATTTGGCAAATGGATGTGAAAACCGCCTTCTTAAACGGTTATTTGGAGGAAGAGTTGTACATGGTACAACCCGAAGGTTTCATAGATCCTGAAAATCCTAAGAAAGTGTGCAAGCTTAAGCGTTCCATTTATGGACTTAAGCAAGCTTCTCGGAGTTGGAATCATCGTTTCGACCGGGTGATAAAAGAGTATGGTTTCACTCGACCGGTCGAGGAACCATGCTTATATATCAAGTCGAGTGGGAGCAAGATTGGTTTCTTGATATTGTATGTCGATGACATACTCTTGATTGGGAATGACATTCCTCTCTTATCTTCGGTTAAAGGATGGTTGAAGAACCATTTCCAGATGAAAGATCTGGGTGAGGCACAACGCATATTGGGAATCCGTATCTACTGAGATAGATCACGACGGACGTTATCACTGAGTCAGGAGTCTTATTTGGATAAGATTCTTGAAAGGTTCAGCATGACCAACTCCAAGAAGGGGAACTTTCCAATGACGTCTGAGATGCATTTGAGCAAGTCTCAGTCACCCACGACGCCTGAAGGGATTGAGCACATGAGTCCTGTTCCTTATGCATCACCAATAGGATCAATCATGTATGCCATGATATGCACACGTCCAGACGTGGCATATGCATTGAGTATGACGAGTCGGTACCAAAAGAATCCAGGTGAAACACACTGGATAGCTGTTAAAAACATCCTCAAGTACCAACGGAGGACTAAGGATAGGGTATTGGCTTATGGAGGAGATACTAAGGTATGCGCAATCGGTTACGCAGATGCTAGCTTCCAAATTGTGCTGTGGTCAGCTGGAAGAGTTCCAAACAGGATGTTGTAGCAGATTCTACCACTGAATCCGAGTACTATGCCGCTTCGGAAGCAGCAAAGGAAGCTATATGGATGCGTCAATTCTTACAAGGACTTACGATAGTTCCTAGTTCGAATGACCCGATCACCATCTATTGTGACAATAGAGGTGCCATCTTCCAGGCTAAGGAGCCTAAATCTAGCAACAAGTCTAGACATGTACATCGGAAGGCTCACCTGATCCGTGATTACGTGGAGCAAGAAGAGATAGTGATTGACAAGATAGCTTCGGATGATAACATCGCGGATCCTCTCACTAAACCGTTGAATTATGATAAGCATGAAGGGCACGTTATTTCCATGGGAATTAAACGTGTTCCTGAGTTGTAGTAGTTGATTATGGATTCGATACATTATCTTTTTCATATACTATTTATAACTTCATCGTTTTATTTCATATTTTGTTTTTCATGTGGATTGTACCGACAACATTGAACGCCACAAAGTGAACTGAATTACATTATATTTGTTTTGGTCCGTAATCGCCTACATAAGCTGATAACTCTAGCTATTATATTGTGCAGTCGATTGGTGGTGGGTTCAACGAGCCATAAGTCAAACAGTTGGCTGATCGATCACAAATACGAGTTATAACGATATCTCGTAGGACAAAAATTGTGACAACGTAATGGAGTCCTAAATGTTTAAAAACATTCGGTGCCAGGTCGTGGATTGGACGTCCATTGTGTTCCTAAAGTCGATTCTTTTGACTATCGACTGTCTCTTGAGATTAAGGCAGTTTTTGGGTGACTTTGGTTTTTTTCTCATGGTCTGCCGTAACAGGAGGCTAAGCAGATTTTTTCTGGGTCATTTCATACTGCGCTTATATCTGCAGGATTCGAGTTGAAGAAAATATCCAACCTTTATCAGGTTTAGTTATTTCTCACGGCCACTCGAGGAGTTGTAACTGAAATGCATGGCCATGCTCGAGTGATAATTCGTTTATCAGTTAAGTTACTCTCTAGTCGGGGAAACCACTCTTGATATTGATCACTTGTAAAATACGACCTTTGTGAATACGGATTTTGCAAATTGTTTTACATTGAGTGGGAGAAATTTTAGAATATGAGAATCGGTTATCGCACATACACTTGTGAGGACAAGTGGGAGTTTATTGGAGCTAGTGTCCTCCACAATTAGTGTGATAACATTTATAAATCTCTTATAGGTTCACAAGGGTATACTTCGTATTTTATCAGTTGATTAACGATTACTTAATAACGGTTGGCTTGCTAGAAAGTTTGACGTTATTATCATACTGATGGCGGTGATCAGCTGGTCCCTAAAAGTCACACCTAAAAGATGTGTTTGAGAGATGTGATTGTATGAAAATATAATCACATTGATGCCTGACTAAAAGGATAGTCCAAGTATTTGACTAAACAGTTAGTCAATGTGATGATGAGACGATTATTTAATCTAATTAAATAATATTAGCTGAGACGAATTAACTGTCAATTTGTAAATTGAATATAATATGTTATATTTAATTAATGTATATAATGTTAGCTTGAACGAATTAAGATGTTAATTCGTAATTAAACGTAATCGGTTATATTTAATTAGCAAATTATAAATATGCAATATTTATAGTTAAAGTATATTTTATACGAGATTGTTATAATAAATGTTGTCAGGCCGGAATTAATAAATCGACTAAAAACGGTTATGTATGGACTTATTAAAACGGGACAACATATATGATAATTAATAAAATGTACACATAATATACATTTTGATAACTACCCAAAAATAGGAAGATAGTTCTCCTTATTTTTGGTTGGTAGTTTGACCGAAAAAAGAAGAGAAAATAAAATCTCACCTAATCACTCCTCTTTCACGGTTTAAAGAGGGAGTATAGGTTAAATCATTTTCTCATTCTTTTGACATAATTTTTCCTCTCATCAAAATCACACAAAAACCCTAAAATTAATTAGTGAATTTGGGGATCGATTCTAGCAAGAACAAAAGGGCATTTCTCATATCATCTTGGGTGCAAATATTAGGTGAATATCAATTTTGATATTGTTCTTAGGCCATATTTGCAAGGACCAAAGGTTGATTCTTAATCCCTATTCTATTTTGTTTATGCAATTCATTTATGACTAGTTTTCATAGATTATAATTTCGTTATAATCCTTAATTTTAAGGGAAGTATATCGATATTTCCTAAACATCAAACCTCAAACTACCATCTGAATGAATAGAGAATCTAGACACTGTCCCTTTCTCTACTCCAGCTCTCCACTACACCATCTTAAGGTCTAAAGCATGTTTACCTCGAATATCATCATAAAGATCAGGCTGCACTGTCAAATCTCCCATGACATCTCCTCTCTGCATCATATGTATCCCAAACTTCCCCACCTCGTCTCTCAACCTCATCCAAGATAAAGTTGTACACAAAGAATGTACACTCTTCCTGCTCAAGGCATCAACAACAACATTGGCTTTCCCTTCATGGTAGATAATATCCATGTCATAATCGCCAATCAGCTCCATCCTCCTCCTGTGTCTCATGTTCAACTCCTTTTGAGTGAAGATGTACTTGAGACTCTTGTGATCAGAAAATACCTTATAGGTCACCACATAAAGGTAATGTCTCCAAATCTTGAGAGCAAACACCACTGCACCCAACTCTAGATCGTGTGTAGGATAATTCTCCTCATAAGGCTTCAATTGCCTAGAAGCATATGCAATCACTTTACCGTTCTGCATCAACACACATCTCAACCCATTCTTTGAGGCATCTATATAAACCTCAAAGTTCTCACTCCCTTCAGGCAATGCTAAGATAGGAGTTGTAGTCAAACGCTCCTTTAGTGTTTGGAACGCCGTCTCACAACTCTCATCCCAACGAAACCTGTTCTCTTTCCTCATCAACACTGTCATAGGTCTAGCAATCTTGGAGAAATTCTTCACGAACCGTCTGTAATATCCAGCTAAACCCAAGAAACTTTTGATCTCAGGAACATTCTTTGGTGCTTCCCACTTGGTCACTCCCTCAATCTTTGCCGGATCCACAGCTACCCCATCCTTAGAGATCACATGCCTCAGAAAAGCAACTCTCTCTAACCAGAACTCACACTTGGACAACTTAGCATATAACTCGTGCTCCCTCAAGGTCTGCAACACAATCCTCAGATGCTCCTCATGTTCCTCCTTAGTCTTGGAATAGACTAAGATATCATCAATGAACACCACCACAAACTTGTCCAAAAACTGACCGAAGATTCTGTTCATCAAATCCATAAACACAGCCGGTGCATTAGATAACCCAAAAGGCAGCACACATACTCATAATGGCCATACCTCAACGTGAAAGCTGTCTTTGGTATGTCCACCTCCCTAATCTTCACCTGATGGTACCCCGATCTCAAATTAATCTTGGAAAAGACTGCTGCACCACTCAACTGATCAAAAAAGGTCATCTATCCTTGGCAAAGGGTACTTATTCTTCACCGTCACTCGGTTCAGCTCCCTGTAATCTATGCACAACCTCAAACTCACATCTTTCTTCTTCACAAAAAGAACTGGTGCTCCCCACGGTGATACACTAGGTCTAATGTATCCCTTCTCTATCAGATCATCTAACTGTTTCCTGAGCTCCTCCAACTCCTTAGGCCCCATCTGGTACGGGGCCTTAGAGATTGGCCCCGTCCCCGGTTTCAGCTCAACCGTGAAATCTATCTCCCTCTTCGACGGCAACCCCTGAATCTCCTCTGGAAAGATATCCGAAAACTCACCCACCACTGGTATCTGATCAACTGTCGGACTCTCTATCCGGTCATCTCTCACATGGCACAAGATCAACGGGCATCCCTTCCTCAGATAAGACTTCAAGGTCACAGCTGCAATCAACTTACCTTTGGATTTGACCACAAACCCACGATAAGACACACTAACACCCTTAAGACCTCTCAAAGACACTTTCTTTTGATGACAGTCTATCTTAGCTTTGTACTTTCCTAACCAATCCATCCCGACTATCATCTCAAAACCGTCTAAAGGAAACTCTAGCAAGTCTACAGGTAGATCAACTTGCCCAACTATCATAGATATATCCCTATACAACCTCCCACATGATACAGACTCACCCGAAGGTATAAACACTTTCTCACTTACAGACTCGTATACCCTCAGACCCAACCATTTAACATGACTCAAAGATACAAACGATTGAGATGCCCCCGAATCAAACAAAACAAAGGTATGAATACTGTTCACAAGAAAGGTACCAGTGATAACATGTGCGTCATCCTCAGCTGCTTTCTTTTCCATCATATACAGCTTTCCACTGGTCTTCTGTCCACCTCCCTGGACAGTACTAGCTGAAGTAGTCGGCTTAGCACCCGACCCCTGATTGTTGTTGTTCGTAGCTGGTTTTTGATAAGAATTACCGCTATTGTGGTTACCTCCACCCTGGTTACTCTGTCCTCCCCGATTGTTCCATGACCCAGTTGGTCTGTTGCTCGCATAACTCTGTGCCGGACCCTGAGAATAGCGCCCCTGAGCCAATCTCTGAAAAACTCCTGGTACACTCGTGCACTCATGTCTCTTGTGGCCTACACAACCACAGCTAAAGCAGGTCATCCCCCAACTACCACTACCGCTCCCATGGCCACGCCCAAAGGAAACCCCACTGAACCCCGAGCCAGAAGAAAACGCTCTAGTCTGATTGTGGTTGCCTTTCTTGTGATTAGATTGGCCACCACCCTCACTCTCTGCCTTTCTTTTCTCACCTCCTCTCTCCCGGGCCATCTCCACCAACCTCTCAGCTCTCCCAGCCCTCTCATAAGCTTCCTTAACATCATTAAGGATTCCCACGGGTAACTTTTCAATAATCCTGGGGGTCAACCCCTTTTCAAACCTTAGCGCTAGGTTCTCATCACTCAAACCCATGTCCTCAGCATACCTAGACTTCTCATTGAACTGCCGGTAATACTCAGCTACCGTCATGTCAGATGTCATCCCGAACCCATCAAACTCCTCCCTCAGCTTACTCCTCACATGCTCAGGTACAAACTCTCTCCTCATAGCCATCCGGAACTCTTCCCAAGGTATAGCAGGTAGACCCTGCTTCGCATACATCTCCCTAGCACCCACCTTCACCTTATCCCACCACTCACCAGCCGCTTCCCTCAAGTAGAACACAGCTTGTTCTACTTTCATCTCATCAGGACAATGCACTAACTCCAGAATGTTCTCCATCTCACGGTGCCAACTGTCTAAAAGCATCGGCTCTCCTGTTCCCTTATACTCTTTCGGGTTAAACCTCGCTATATATAGACTGATCTTTGAGTGATCAACCTCTTTATCTTTCCCCACTCTCTTTAGGGCCTCGGTAAGAGCATCTTGATGCTCCAACATCTTAACGATATCCTCTGTGGTCAAGTTCTCAGCTCTCACATACAGGGCGGATTTCTTTGGCGGCATCTTGACACTATAAAAGAAAAGGGTAGACATAAACATACATACTACAGCCCAAAACACGAAGACAGCCTGCACAGACCCCACTCGATCGAATGCCCCACGTACTCGATCGAGTGCCCCGACTCCAGACCCAAAAAAGACCTTCTGATCTCTATCCTACTCGATCGAGCGACCCCTACTCGATCGAGTGCCCCCACGTACTCGATTGAGTACCCAAAAACACGGTTCTGAACATAAAAACGTCAAATACCCACTCGATCGAGTCAGAACCACTCGATCGAGTACCTCACCTACTCGATCGAGTTCCCCCCACTCGATCGAGTCATGCTGACTCGTACATACTACCCGCATGTTATCTCACATAACCCAACGTACTATGCAACCTTCATAATCTCAACATTATAATATAACTACGTATTCAGTTCTACACAATTCCTCAGATAATCATCATAATAATCTACTTCATGTTATCAAATGCCACATTATAAACAATTAACATGCTCCTCTATTCAATTCAGCATATAAACACACTCCACCAACTTTTTAATCACAATTTCAACCTCCACCCCCAACATCCAACAATTCACAACATATATCGTTACGTTCACATACAAACTAACAGACACCACATACGAACTTGAGATATTCCCCCCATGTGACCGGTTCAAAATTGTAGAGCGAGTTCGCGACTTTAGGACGTCTCCCAAGCCTTTACATTAGCTCCTACAACCTTTACCTCGGGTTCATTTTAATTGACTCTCTATGTTCATTAGATTCATTAATTACAGGTTTTAGGATCGTCGCTCTGATACCACTTTGTGACACCCCCATACTCCAAGTGCCTTACCAGGACCACTCAGGTATAATGATGTCACCATCTCAGTTTCCCGAGGTAATGATAATCAAAAGACAATGAAGAAACAACATTTAAGTAGCATAATGTTTAAGTGAGTAAAATACAATCCAAAACCAACTGTCAAAATATGGTTTACATGATCTCAAAACAACTGTCTAAAAACTATCAAGACTACAGCAGAAGACTCTATCATCTGATGGCGACACATCCCAGCTATCCCTTGTATCTCGACTCATTCCTGCTCAATAACTGCTCATCATCCCCGAATGGATCACCACAGTTTTTAAAACAATTAAACGGGGTCAGTACTAATCACACAATTTACATAACTCAACAAGACAACACACAACACAACTCAATCGTCACAGATATACTCCGAACTCCATCACCAACTCCACAATATTGACTACACACTAAAGTGTGTAGCCCTTCCAGATTACCCATCGCAACGGGTTACTCCTCGCCGCCAGTGGGGGACCGCAGCCGTTCCCACCTAAGCCCCGCTCATCTCCATCGAGCGATAAACCCAAATCCATTAATGTGCACATCCCTTCTGTGGCGGGTTCCACATAAGGCGAATAATGGGCGTGAAGCCACTCCCGCAAGTGACTCCACTCAGCCAGGGACGCACCCCGAAGAACACAGACAGATACAGTCAATCACAACTACTAATCTGCAAGCAAACCCAAGAACTATCACAATACTCGTACGATAATATTCAACAATCACAATTCACAACCAACACATCATGTGACTAATACTGAGTAGGGAAACCCTACCTGGAACGCAATACAATCAGACGGTCTCAACAACTGTTATCAAAACTCCTCTTCTACGAATCATCCTCCTAACATATGATCATACAATTACTAATAATCATAAAAGACAACAAAACCCCCAAACCCCCAAATTAGGGTTTAAACAAACTTAATAAAATACTATAAAATCGGTACGTAGATCTTACCCTCGACGCAAGGATCACAAGAATGTAAAGGATGATGAATTCCGACCTCTCAAGCTCCGAGATTTGTCAATAATGCGAAAGATGCAAAGTACGTAGGTTGAAATCTCTTTTGAAGTAATTAGGTTAGATAAAAGTGTTTAGTGTTGATGACGGAAAGCTTTATATACCTATTCACATTATTAACAAAACCCGACAAAACATTACCCGTAAATCGAGCTACTCGATCGAGCAACCAACGTACTCGATCGAGTGCCGCTTACTCGATCGAGTGCCCAGGCTACTCGATCGAGTACCTTACAGGCAGATCACTGTTTTAAAATTCAAAACACCCTTAGTCGACAGAGTAAGGCCCACTCGATAGAGTACCCAGAGGGTCATAAAAACGTAGTATTACAAACACAATGATCTAACCAAACAAGGCAACGGTTTTAGGAAAACAATTTGACTCGACAAAAAGAAAAACAAACTTGAAAATTACAACTCGATAAACAAACTATGATATATAAATTACAGCATGATAAAACAAGCTATGAAACAACAATAAAGAAGGATGAAAATAAAACAAAAAAAGGACCAACAAAAAAGGCCAAAGCACACGACAAAACATGCAAGCTAACCCTATTTCCTAGGTTAGGTTCTTTAGTTAGATCAATTGCAAAACGAGTTGGAAAAACAAGTTAGAAAGCGAGATTGAAACAACGTAAGAAGGGATCGCATGGGAAATGTATTCTACACGGCCTAAATAATCAAATTAGGTCAATAATTTACAATATTAATGCTTACTCGTCGAGTGTTAATAGGAAGGTGCTAATCACGCACTCCTATGCTAGCGAGAAATCAAGTGGTAGAAGAGATGCATTCAATTAGATTATAAGATTGTTATTCGATTTATTTAACAAATTAAGTTAATTAAAAACCCTACTCTATTTAATGAAATCAATGAATTAAACTAAATCGTCGAATAGGTTAACTGTTAACAAACTACAAACCAAAAAACATGCTAAGGCCGAGAGGTGTGGACGGACGGATGAAATGAATAGAGAGGCAGACTGTTTAAAACAACGCAAATTAGACAGTTTATTTACGTCTTACCTTGAACACGAGGATATGTGTAAACGAGTAAGCCCTTTTAAACTCGAGTCAACGCGGGTGTTTGTGGTGGCACTTTAACTCATACTCGGACTAAACTAGTTTCGAAGTTAGGATGTTAGACAACGATAATAGTAAACGAAACAAAATACAAAAAATAGAATGACAAACGAAATAAAAACGACATAAAAGAAAGGAGAGAAGGAGGAATTGATGCACCCTCAACCTAAATGTATCGTTGACACCGTCTTGGGTCGTAATGGATCGTAGAAATTGTCTCAAGGGGCCATCGTCGATAAAGAGCAAAGCAAAGCAACACGTTTTTTCCAAATCTGAACTGCGGTTTTGAAACTTCAATTGCAAACTCGATTCTCAACTAACACTCGATTGGAAAGATGTTTTGAAAACTAGCAAGAATGTAGATTAAATATTTGTAACTGATCAAGACTCATTTTCTGGAATTGGGCACGAAAACGAGGGAGAAAGGGGTTGTTCCATGCTAGAACAAACACGAAAACAGAGTAATTGAATAGTCTGTTTTTCGTGTGAATTTGAGAGCTTTCTAGGGTTTTTTTTGCTTGAGTTTTGTTTGTTAATGGTAGTAGAATGTGTGGAGAGCTTAGAGGTTCTAATGGACGCTTGAACATTAATTTAAATAAAATGAATTCACTTTAATAAAACATTAATTTAAATATCATTTAAATTAATAAAATACTTCATCGACAATGCCCTTTCTACGTCGTAAAACGAGCTCCAAATAGTGACAGTGCCAACAAGTACATAAATGTCGTCCTATCATCATCAGGTGTTTGGCGGGATTTCTGTAAATTGCATCGGCTGATACGGGTATCTACAGAGCCCCCACTTTGACTAAGACTTGGACAAGGCGAAAGTCAAAGTATACCCCAAGTCCAATGACCTTAGGAGTCCGCGGGTCGTTTATAGTTCATTAGACTTGCGTATATAAGCTCGACAGCCATAAGAAGAGATCATACCAGAAACAATGTTCTGGATGCCTCACCTTCATCAGTAATCCATCAATATTGGTCATTGACCCATTTTCATCATTTTCATTAACACTTGGTCATCGACCTATCCTTTTGAATAAAAAGTGGATTGAGTCTTATCCTTAGACGCCTAAGTATCCGTTTCTGACGGAATCAAACCCCCTTCGTAGTTCGGCCACTACTGACACTTGCCCAAAGTTTATCATCTGCTGGCATTTGTCCGAAATTCATCATCTGCTGACACTTGCCCAAAATTTTTCATCAGATAGCATTTGTCCAAAATTCATCATCTGTTGACACTTGCCCAAAGTTTTATCATCAGCTGGCAGATGCCCAAATGGGACAGGACTTTCCGAGGAGGTTGCTGCCACTTTCATCATTTGCTTTCAGCCGCGGAATTCTTACATTCCATACTCTTGTATTGAATTTAATTCTTGGTGGATGTCATCCATTTCATCTTGATAATGGTCTCTGAAGCCAACGGCTTCAGAGCCCCCAATTTACGATGGGTCTAAAGTCGAAGACTTTAGAGCCCCCAGTTGAAGCATATCCTACTACACTAGAAACACCAAAATGTACGAGAAATAATTATCGCATAAGCACATTTGGATCATCGATCTTGAAAATTGGATCATTTGAAAGATTGGGTCATTGGCTTAAAACTTGAACATGTTGAAAATTTAGAATAATTGGGCCATCGACCCGGATTTTGAATTTGATGTCAATTCGAATGTTGGGCCATCAACCCGAATCATTTAAAATGCTTGGTCATTGACCCAAAATTTGAATATGAAATTTGAACCTCAACTTGAAATGTACCATTACTTGTGGATCATCGATCCACAATTCGCAAAAAGTTTGAAATTTTAAAATTCTAAAATATTCAGCATTTTGAAATCGAACCTTGATGGTTGTGGATGAAATGCGACTCACACATTCTGTGTGACCCGTAAATAACGTGGGCATAGCCCGCTACCTTCAAACAAAAAGAAAACAAAATCCGTAAGTGTGTACAGGTCTTAATTCAATTATCGACTCGCGGGGGGTACAATTTTAATTTCGCCGTTCCGGCACACAAAACATTTACAAAAACCCGCAAACACATTAGAAAGTTGAGGCCGGAAATCTGAACATTTGAAACAAATTGGGTTGTCGACCAGGAACTCTTAATCTTTGGAAAAAAATGGGTCGCCGACCCGAACATTTGAAACATAATAGATCGTCAATCCAAGACTTTGAACATTTGCAACAAAACAGGTCATCGACTTGGACATTTGAAACATGATGGATCATCAATACGAGTCTTAAAACATTTGAAACAAAATGGGTAGTCAACCCGAAACTTTGAACATTTGAAACAAAGTGGGTCGCTAACCCAAAACTTTAGACTTTCAAAACATAATGGACCGTCGACCTCGGACATAAAAACATTGGATACATTGATCCGAAATATAAACTTTTCAAAGGCAAAAATATTTTCGAATATGTCGCAAAACATTGGATCATCAATCAGGAATTTTCAAAGGGAAGGGATCCTCCATCAGGATTTTTCAAATAGAATGGATCGACGATACAGATTTTTCCAAATAGAATGGATCGTCGATCCGGATTTTTCAAATAGAGTGGATCGTCGATCCGGATTTTCCAAATATAATGGATTATTGATCCGGATTTTTAAAATAGAATGGACCGTCGATCCGGATTTTTCAAATAGATTAGATCGTCGATCCTTATTATCAAATAGAGAGGACCATCGATCCAGATTTTGAAGATGGATCGTCGATTCCAAATTCTTAAATGGATGATCGATCCGGAACTTTCACATGGATCGTCGATCCTAAAATCTTTAATGGATCAGCGATCCGGAATTTTCTAACAGAATGGACTTTCGATTCGAATTTTCAAACGGGTTTTCAATTTCGACTTTTGAATAGATTGGATTCTTCGATCTTGGCTATTCAAATTGAAATGGATCTTCGATCTAGGTTTTTTAAGTGGATTGGACCATCGATTCCAGTTTTTAAAATAGAAGTGGATCTTTGATCCCAATTTTCAAATAGAAATGGATCTTCGATCTGAATTTTTCAAATAGAAACGGATCTTCGAACCGGATTTTTTTAAATAGAAATGGATCTTCGATCCGGATTTTTTAAATAGAAATGGATCTTCGATCCTGGTGTTTCTAATGATAATTGACCATCGATCCAAATTTTCGAATAGAAATGGATCATTGACCCCAAATTTTGAACTTCTTTCAAAATTAATTGTTTGGACCAATTTTGAAGTTTTGTCAAAAATTTGAACTCCACTATAACATCCCCATTTATTAGGAGCCTTTAGAAAGACATCCTAAGTAAATGAGACCGTTAGCATCTCGGCTCCCCGAGATAGTGAATAACAAAGTAGAACAAACCAAAGTATTTTAGATAAAATTTAGCGATTACATGTATATTATAAATTAAACCAACTACACTCAATATAAAATTATAATACAACTCGTAGCGGAATTAAATAAGTGATTAATATACGAAATGATCTAGACTTCTAGGTAGACTGGCCGAGTCCTCACACATCCCCTTAAGCTTCCAAGTCAGCTAACTCAAGTACCTGTCAAATCTGCTCCCCAGTTATGGTTCATCACAGGTGTTCACGAATACACTGTCAACCACGAGGTTGAGTAGGAATAACCAACAACAATACAAGGTGGAATGATATGATATATTATGCAAATACAATTGAGCTCATCACCTAAAACACCCGTTCTTCCCGCCATTCCCTGGCCTGGGGTATCCATCATCCCAACAAAAGGTTGAGTTATCCATCATCCCAAGACAAAGTTGAGGTATCCATCATCCCAATATAAACCTGAGGTATCCAATGCAAATGCCATGTCAACAATAATAATCATCCCAGAACGAGTCTGGGGTATCCAATAATTATAATATGAATAAACCAACAACTAACGCATGATCCAATGACAGTAATCCACATCCAATAATTCATTCACATAATTCCACAATTACTCTTATCAATTAAATAGTAACGCAAGTTGAGTATTAACCTACTTGGCAAGCAATTAATCCAAATAATGTAATTACCAAAAGTATCCTTCAATAAACCCATTCAACAAGTCCGTCACCTATTGATAAATAATAATTATAAATTACTATCTACTAATTATGTAAATTAAATTAATTATAAATTGATTATACAGTTAATATAGGGTCATTATATTTAAATCCCGACTTCCCAAAACCTGTGTTAACATATAAATAAATCCGTCTAACAATAATCAAACCCAACTTAATAATCAACACCATACATGACTCACTCTATGAAACACACCCACACACACCTCGCATACACCCTGGGCAGCCTCTCCTTGCTTAACCTCCACCATGGACCTACCCAGCCACGATGACCTACCCAAAGAGCACCACCTTTACCCAACACACCCTCTGCAACCACCACAAAAACAGCCGACAACAGCAGTAGCAACTACAACGGTCCTACTCAAAACAACCTAGCACGCCACCACAAACACCCAAACAACGGCGATATCGAAAACAGAGCACAAACGACTACCTATTAGCAACAACCATCACACACACCACTAGCGGTCACCACCGTGGTCTCCTATGACCCACGGTAGTCCCACGACAGCGCCACGTACCACGGTCAGGGTCTAGTCGAGCACAAAGGGTCAGATTAGTCATACATTCACGGGTTGCTATACAAACACTCACCTCAAATTTTTCGGTCACCACCACGCAAACCACCACCTTAAACCACCATAACACACTTATAATGGACGACCCACCACCACGAACCCAACCAACCTAGGTTTGAGTCAAGCAAACCACGGTCTGGAGTGTAAATTTGGTTTTTAACGTGTAAAAAACAACCCATAAACCACCTTCAAAAATAGGACTACTTACCCATTGATGCGTGTCTTTTATATGATGTTTTACATCCCATTTTACACGCATTTCAGAGCTCATTCATGTAGTTTATGCTACATTTCTCCCTATTTCCGTCTACTTCCGTATTTTTGTACATTATTGCAGAAATGTGAAGAATTCAACGGAAACTGAGCTAAATCTGTCCCCGACTATCCTGCATTGTAATTAACGTGAAGTATTGACTCGAGAAATGAGCTTGGTGCGCATTTCAAAGCCCAAAAGACAAATCCACGAGATTATAGAAGTTAAGTAGCAGCTAAAGCAGTCGATCGACCACTACCTTCAGTCGATCGACCAACATGCGGGTTCCAGAAGCTACTGTACACTGAAGGGCAGTCGATCGACTGCCATGCTTAGTCCATCGACCAAGCTGCTATCCCAGACGAGAATTAAAAGATCGAGGAACTTGAAGCCCATTATGTTTAGGTTTTGATAATAAGTTGTTATGTATGTTTGCTATATAACGTAACCTAGAACATCAGATAAAGGCATCCAGTTTTAATCGAGTTTTTATCTAAGTTTCACATTCAGCCTTAGAATATCATAGTTAGGGTTTGGAATATTGGTTGCATCGGATTTTCATTCATACTTTTAATCATTCCGTTACTATTCTTCTGCAATTTTCGGTATTCCTTCTGTTCTACTTTCAGTTCATCTTTACTGCGTTGTTAGATATAGAATTGTTAGTTAGAATCTAAGACAATTATCGTTTATGTTAATTGTTTGTTCTACTATTTTTAGCATGAATTCAGTAGTCTTTATCGTCAATATTATTGTTATTTTCGCCATAGCCATGAGTAGCTAAATCAATTGTGCTAGGATGTAGGGGAATTATAGCGTAGGCGGCGTAGTATTAATTTGGACTGAAATCGCGTGTCATTCGATCGACTGACCACGTGAGGTTACCTTTCGTTTTAATTGATTTTAATGTTGTATTTAACGAATCGAATGCATGCGACCAGTTAGATGCTTAATTTATGACTGACCCATTAGATCGAAAGATAGAGAAAGTTGTTAGATCACCAATTGAAATGACTAAACTGCGCTGAGATTGAAAGATAGGTAAAGTTTAGATTATTAGTCACTTTTCAGGATGAGAGTCAGTATTAGTGATATTAGGGACCTATAGCGAGATCGAAAGATGCTATCTGTTAAGAGTGGACCGAGAGGACCTTTTGTTTCCCGCCTCACATGTGTTCGATTTGGACCTGTTTAGTATGCTACCGCCGAAACTATAACGAACCGACAATCCTAGTACCTCTTTTTATACTTGATTTCATCCATTTTCTTAGTTCACTTTATTTTATTGCTCATTAGTTGTAGACCAAATCCAATCAAACCCCCACCCTATTGTTACCTTAGACCGAATTTAAACAACTAGAAATTACGTCTGCCTCTCTGTGGTTCGACCCGACTGCCGCTAGCTATAGTTGTAGTTGGAGTTTATAAATATTATTTTTGACACCTCACGACGGGTATCAAATTTTGGCGCCGTTGCCGGGGAGGCAATTGTTCTAATTTTTAGTTGTTTTTATTTAGTCTTTCTTTAGTTTAAGGTACTTCCGTTCCTTAAACTTTTCTTATATTCTTTTTGTAGTTTCTTCTTATGCGCAGGTCACAGGGTGGTGAACTAGTACCATTAAATCCTGAGATCGAGAAATCCTTGCGCGAGTTGAGACGATCACAAAGGGTATTACCGACAGAGGAAGAGCTGAGTACTCTGTCAAGCTACTACGAGAACGCTCCGTTCGAAGGAGATCCACCTACATCTCTCGCTTCAATTTCTTGGTGAGACAGTCACTTCTCCGTAAATCCCAGTCATGGTGAAGAAGCAACCATTTCTAGTCACTTAGAGCCTACATTTGTGAATCTCTACAAAGGATTCGAACTACGGGGAGGCGAGAAAATTCGAGCCAAAGCCTTCCTATATTAACCTGGTTGAGAGAAACCGATTCGAGGGAGCCGCAAATGAAGATGCAGCCAAGTACATGGAGATTTTTATTGATTATTGCTGCTCTATACCCCCGCCGGCCGGTGTGACCCAAGATCGGATCAAGGAGACCATGTTCATTTTCTCTCTTCGTGACGCCGCAAGAGAGTGGTATAGAGATCCGGGACCGAGCCGCCCATGGGATCACCGATCGGAATTCCTTAGCCCTAGCATTCTACAAAAAGTACTTCCGCCTCAAAGACGAATGCCATTAGAGCTCGGATCACGAGCTTTAAACAAGGGCCTGATGAGAACTTCCATGAAGCATGGGTCCGTTTCAAGAAACCGGTGCGAACCATACCGCACCATGGGTTCGAAAAATGGAGTCTTTGCAATCAGTTCTATAATGGGTCGTATGACGATCGAGGGCTATTTTGGATGTCGACCAATGGCCGATTTCTTTGAGAACATGGGAGAGACTAAGGGGTGGAAGATCATCGATGATTTGGCCACTCATATGGCTGAATATGGGAATACGAGAGGAAACCAGAGGAGAGCTGCTGAATCTTCCTTTGTTGCTGCACTAGAAGCTCTCACTGCAAGGTTTGACAAATATGAATTGGGAGGAGCTTCTAAAGGTGGGATGTACCATGTTAACGCTGTTTCAGACGGTCCTTTCGTCTGTAGAAGATGTGGAGCTGAGGGGCATGTCTCAGAAAATTGTTCTGTCCCCTTTGAGTCTTGTGCTGCCTTTCAACACTATAGGCAGACAAACACGTACTATAAGCCGAATGTCCACCCCAACTTGAGGTGGAGTAGCTAGAATGCCCTGAATTCGAATCAACCTCCACAACAGCAGCAGCAGCAAGATTATGTGCCCCCTCATCATAAGCAACAACAATACCAAAACCCTCCTTATGTGTCGCAGCAGCAACAACAATCCCAGGGTTCGATTTTCCGAGTTTAAGAACTTGTCTTTGAAGGAGTCCCAAGCTAGAGAGGCCGGGATGAAGCTACTAGAGAGCCAAATTGCTCAATTGGCTAGTAAGAGTACCACTCGAGCTCCAGGACACTTACCGACTCAAACCGACCGAAAGAGACCCCGAATGCCATTACTTTGAGGAGCGGGGTCTACCCCGGAGGGGCCTGCTATGGTCGAGGATGCCCCTGAAAAGAATGAGGCGGAACCGAGTCAAAAGAGAGCTTTAACGAAAAATAACAAGAACAAGGCGTCTACCAGGTATATCGGTCGATCGATCGATATACCTTGGCCGATCGATCGGCGATATGCGGTTATAGGAGCTTAGGAATCGTACATCTCGGTCGATCGACCGAGCAAGGTGGTCGATCGACCGAGACCCCTGCTGATATTGAGAAATTTCGTCCTTCAATGCCCGATAATTTAAGAGACCATTTGTTCCGGGGTTCGACAACTCCAAAAGTATTGGGGCAAGACCCGAGTGCTGATGGGTCCGTCCCGATTCCGAAGTTCGACCCAATGTCGGTCAATGGCTCACATTTGAGACGATCTGAGGAGGGTTCAAGCTTCAATAGGGAGAAGGTGGTGGACTTTCAGCCTAAGTCCACGGATGCCGGCATGCGAGACTTAGAAGAGAGGGCTAAGGTACTTCTCTCAGCCCCGTATCCAGAGAGACTAGTGCCGACAAAGGAACGGGTATCTTTCAATAAATTTGAAAAGGTTATTCGTAGTTTGAATGTACAAGTTCCTTTCCTTGAGTTGGTCAATCAAGTGCCTGCCTACACTAAATTCATGAAACAACTCTTGTCTAAGAAAAAGTCACTTGAAAATGTGCATCTTTGTCGCATTAACCAAAGAGTCATGCTCTTATTTGTCTCATCCGCACCCCATAAGCTAGAGGACCCGGGTAGCTTTTTCATTCCTTGTAATATAGGTACCTTCTCTATTGAGAAGGCATTATGTGACTTAGGAGCTAGTATAAGCGTCATGCCTTTGAGTCTAGCTAGGAAGCTCAAATTAACTAGGTTCGCAGTGATGATATGACAAGATGAGATGGTCGACCGATCTGCGGTCCACCAATAGAGTCTTAGAGGACATCCCTGTCCAAATAGGGAAGTTTTTCTTCCCCGTCGACTTCGTTGTACTTGACATGCCTGAGGATGCCCACATTCCCATTATTTTGGGTAGGCCATTTTCGCACACGCCTTTTGGTGCGATCATAGATGTCGGTCTAGGAACCTTGACTTTTAAAGTGGACAAGCATTCTATTGTTTTTGCCCAGCCGTCTAAGAAAAAGGACCCCATGTGGCCTGTGACTTGTAATACGGTTTCTGACAAGAAATCGTACTTTGTGCTTCCTGATTTACCTATCTCTATTCCTGTTGTAACCTCTCCGCCCCAGATTGGGAGCAAATTGGAGGAAGATTTGTCTATTTCTGATATTGCAGGAGCTGGTTTTGGGAAGGAAGAGTTGCAAGTCACTCCAGCTGCGAAGAAGCCAATCATTTCACGAGGAGGTCTTGGTTGCCTTAGCTATGCCACTGATGAGGAAGTTGATGACGAGCCGGTCAAGGCACGGAAGTCCGGCTTGGACTTTGATGAGCAAGAAGAGGTCATTGACTGGGGAGATGATGAAAGTGTTGATCCGTTGAGCCATACGGACGTGGAAGCTAAGAAGGGTGCAGCTGATAAGATAAGCACCGTTGAGGCTACCTCTAGTAGCCAGAAGCCGACGAAGTGGGCCATTCCGTGGCCGTTCTTGATCAACTACTAGTTGATCACATGTTTTCCAAACTTTTTATTTTCTTTTGTTAAACACTTTTTATTGCTTTTGTGTGCGCGAAACTTCGCATTTTATTTTGCTTGCTTAGGATTTTATGCGTTTTAGACTTTATTTTGGGTTTTGCGCAATTTTGGGCGTGTATTATTGTGCACTTGCAGGTTTTTAGACATCTTTAGCTCAAGTAATTGAGAAAATACGAAGAAATAAGAAGTAACAGCAGTATTTTCAGTCGATCGACTGGCCTGAGTGGTCGATCGACTGATCTGCAGGTTCCAGGAGCTACTGTTCCTTTCACCTCGGTCGATCGACTGAGTGATGTGGTCGATCGACAGACCTACACTGCTGTACCTGTTTACGACCTCTCTCCTGCTATGTTTGGTCGATTTGCGGAATTAAGGGAGTTTTCTACTCCACTTTATCTTCCGTCATTTATTTATTTCTTCTATTTTTCTCAATTATGCACATAATACCGCTTCATTATTGTCTTTCTCGATTTTATGCGTGGTACTTTGTTTGTCTTTTCAGGTACTTATTAGTAGCACTCTGCGCTCTTTGAAACCTCCTAGCTCACGCTGGTTTGGGGAGGTTTCCTTTGCTGCGTTTAAAGTCTTGTAAGTTCCCGATTTCCACTTCATGTCACTTTTATTTGTTTATTTTCCCGCAAATTCCCATTTCTCTTTTCTTCATTACATGATTTTGCACAATGGGAACATTGTGCGATTTGGTTTGGGGAAGGGTTTTGCGTCGCATATCAATTGCTTGCATTCACGTTTACATTTTGTTTTGCATTGTTTATTTCATTCTTATATTCAAAAAAATTCAAAAAAATTTCAAAAATTTCAAATAAAATGCATGTTTATTTTAGCATATAGGTCGAGTCGGAACGGTATTATTTCAAGGATGATATTGCATTTGCATTTGTTTTGCCTAAGCCTTGCTCGATTAACATGTTATTAGTAGAATCGTATAAGTGCATATCCACGAGTTTTCGTTAATTATTTGCTGAACTTGAGACTTGACTTTGAAAATTGGCAAACTACATCATATTTCTGAGATTTAGAGCCTATAACTGGTGACATCTATGACCGGTTTATTTAGGAATGTGAGTAGTACTCCTTACAAGACATGTCAAATCATTTGCATAAATATGAACTTAATCTGCTTAATACCTGTATGCATTCGGTCTGTGGTTAGTTGACACATGTGGTAGAGGTTTCCCCTTATTCGTTTTGCCCATGAACCCCACACTGCCAAAAATAGCCTTTTTGTCCCATTACTACATCCTACATATAGCCTATCCTTTGTCAAGCTAGTAGTCCGTGTCCTTGGGATTGTTACTTAGTTTTTGGTAGTAAATGCTCTTATTGAGATTTAGTTGGGAGAATGAAAAGAAAGGAAGGAAAGAAACAAAGTTGAAAAGAAAAGAAAAGAAGTGAAAAAGAAATTATTCGAAGAAAGAAAAAGAGGTTCTGTACTGTTGAAGCGGTCGATCGACTGGCATCATTGGTCGATCGACTGAGGTTCGAGAAAAAGAAATCAAATTCGCATAATTCAAATCCTTATCTTTTGGCGATTTTTGCTCCCATGTTTTATTCTTATCTTATGGGGAGTTAGTTGATTACCTTTATACCTAGAGATTGTGAGATTTATGCTTGCTATAGCACCGTTTCATTTGTTTTTGAGCAAGAAGTTGGATGTTGTCATATGGTTCCGTTTCGGTACTAGCTTGATCACCTGTACCTCCACTTTTCCATAAATGTTTTGCCTCTTCTTACCCATACCTCACATATCCACATATATACCTCGGCATGTGTCATGGTCTTTTGTTGGTTGGAATGCGTATGTACGGTCATAGAGATAGCTTTCATATTATATTGCAGGCATGTTCTTATAGGTCGTAGTTAGTGAGTGTCACTACAAATGAATTCTTTCTATCTTTACATTATTCACCTGTGCTTATTTGAGTGATATGAGCGACCCGTGAGAGTCCAATTTGATAAGTCTCTACTGATTGACGGTTGAGTTTTAACGACTCCATAACTCGTTTGCATGATTCATTTGCTAATTGATTGTTGGTTGTGCATTAAAATGGTTTAGGCTTTACATGTTGCATTTCGCTCTGAGATTGAACTCGTTCCATTAGGTCATTAGATCGAGTCTAGTTCTTGCTTGGGGACAAGCAAGGGTTTGGTTTGGGGAAGTTTGATGCGTGTCTTTTATATGATGTTTTACATCCCATTTTACACGCATTTCAGAGCTCATTCATGTAGTTTATGATACATTTCTCCCTATTTCCGTCTACTTCCGTATTTTTGTACATTATTGCAGAAATGTGAAGAATTCAACGGAAACTGAGCTAAATCCGTCCCCGACTATCCTGCATTGCAATTAACGTGAAGTATTGACTCGAGGAATGAGCTTGGTGCGCATTTCAAAGCCCAAAAGACAAATCCACGAGATTATAGAAGTCAAGTAGCAGCTAAAGCAGTCGATCGACCACTACCTTCAGTCGATCGACCAACATGCGGGTTCCAGAAGCTACTGTACACTGAAGGGAAGTCGATCGACTGCCATGCTTAGTCGATCGACCAAGCTGCTATCCCAGACGAGAATTAAAAGATCGAGGAACTTGAAGCCCATTATGTTTAGGTTTTGATAATAAGTTGTTACGTATGTTTGCTATATAACGTAACCTAGAACATCAGATAAAGGCATCCAGTTTTAATCGAGTTTTAATCTAAGTTTCACATTCAGCTTTAGAATGTCATAGTTAGGGTTTGGAATATTGGTTGTATCGGATTTTCATTCATACTTCTAATCATTCCGTTACTATTCTTCTGCAATTTTCGGTATTCCTTCTGTTCTACTTTCAGTTCATCTTTACTGCGTTGTTAGATATAGAATTGTTAGTTAGAATCTAAGCCAATTATCGTTTATGTTAATTATTTGTTCTACTATTTTTAGCATGAATTCAATAGTCTTTATCGTCAATATTATTGTTATTTTTGCCATAGCCATGAGTAGCTAAATCAATTGTGCTAGGATGTAGGGGAATTATAGCGTAGGCGGCGTAGTATTAATTTGGACTGAAATCGCGTGTCAGTCGATCGACTACCATACCTGGTCGATCGACTGACCACGTGAGGTTACCTTTCGTTTTAATTGATTTTAATGTTGTATTTAACAAATCGAATGCATGCGACCAGTTAGATGCTTAATTTATGACTGACCCATTAGATCGAAAGATAGGGAAAGTTGTTAGATCACCAATTGAAATGACTAAACTGCGCTGAGATCGAAAGATAGGTAAAGTTTAGATTATTAGTCACTTTTCAGGATGAGAGTCGGTATTAGTGATATTAGGGACCTATAGCGAGATCGAAAGATGCTATCTGTTAAGAGTGGACCGAGAGGACCTTTTGTTTCCCGCCTCACATGTGTTCGATTTGGACCTGTTTAGTATGCTGCCGCCGAAACTATAACGAACCGACAATCCTAGTACCTCTTTTTATACTTGATTTCATTCATTTGCTTAGTTCACTTTATTTTATTGCTCATTAGTTGTAGACCAAATCCAATCAAACCCCCAACTTATTGTTACCTTAGACCGAATTTAAACAACTAGAAATTACGTCTGCCTCTCTGTGGTTCGACCCGACTGCCGCTAGCTATAAATATTATTTTTGACACCTCACGACGGGTATCACCCATAAAGCCACCCCATTTTCCAACCTTAACCATCCACATAAATTTACCCAACACCATGAACCACCCTACCCCAAACCCAGGTCAGTCAAGCCTCGGTTTTGGCTCGAAACCGTATAAAACGTGTAAAACAACATAAGCAACCACCCATAAAAGCCCCCTTCAAACACCCCTCTCTTGACGGTCAATGGCGGTCAACGGTGGGTCCGGTCACTCCCTGTTGGTCCGCGGCCAAGGTCACGGTCCTAGCAAGTCTAGAGGCCATCTAATTTATGAGTTATTGTAATTATAATATGCATACATTATATTGTGAGACGGTTCTATAAACTTACCTTGAGACGATAATTACGCTGATTTTAATTCCCTTCTTTCTTGTCAAGATCTCCCCCTGTCTCTCTTTATGTATAGTATTATTATGTCACTAAGACTTTAGGGTAGGTGTAGCCTTGCTTACATAGTAATAAGGTAGATACGAATTAGGAAATTTCTAGGAAATACTTATTATACTATGTCATATTGTTGTTGTTGTTGTTGTTGTTGTTGTTGTTGTTGTTGTTGTTTTTGTTTTTGTTGTTGTTGTTATTGTTATTGTTATTGTTATTATTAATCAATCAAAGGTTTACAAAAAATTGGTGGGCAGCCGAGATACAATCTGGGCTCCCACCCCCTTAGCAATAGCAAAGCTAAGTCTAGTAAAAATGTAAGCGGTCGCGCGGGCCCCTGCATCATGAGAAACAGAGAATTTCTGGATCCGCTTGAGCAAAGACACAACATCTGTATCCATCTCTCCCAACGAAGAGAAAGAGAAGGGTAGAAAACCATAAGCATCCATCATGCACAAATCCCGGTACTTGGCACACTTTCGCTGAGCAGCATCAACAACAACCCTACCCGGCACAAAATCGGACAACCCAGTCTGAGACAAGGGGGAAGACCCCGTCAGATCGACACACACATCACGCCCCCTGTCCCATGAATAAAGAAGCAGATCCCCCGGATGAAGGGAGATACCATGTCCATCGACTAAACCGATATCAACTTCCCTACCAGCGAAGATCCCCGACCTGAAGCAGATGTCCAATAAGGTGTCGCGAACAAGGATATACCGATGCTTAATGCCCACAGTATCAGCATAGGACACAGCATGATCACCATAGATATCCTCGTCAAAAACTCGAGAACAAGCAGGATAAGGCCGAGACACCGAGAACAACGGGACACCCAGGCGATAGCTAAGCACACTATGATAAGTACTCCCATTTATAGTCTGCCCCAACCCAGAAATAGGAACCGAACGCAACTAATCAGAAGAGTGAGTCCACTGCTGATATTTCCACAATGCAACCTCACGCGGAGTCAAAGAGAAAACAGAGTTCGAAGTAGCGGCAACCTTCGCGAAATATATATCTGTCAATTTCTTCATAAGTTTAGGGGCAGCGATTTCACTAGGATCACGCAGAAGATCAGAACCTATAACCTCATTAAAATTACGGAGAGCATCATCAAAAGTAGGGCCAGCAGCAATGATATCAGAAAGACGTAAGAGCTTAGCTTGCAACTCAGTAGACTGAAAACGGGATGCCAGAAAAGCATAATGCATGACATCCCCAGCCGCATAAACCCCGAGCCCGCCAAGATGAAAAGGAAAGGTGGCAAGTCGCCACTGCCAATCCCCAAAACCAGGTCCCGACGCAGTGCCAATACGTTCCAAGATAGAATGGAGTGCCATATCAAAAGAAAGCTGAGCCGACTCAAAGACACGGGGAGAACAAGTGCGCAGGGCGAAGTAAAGTTTAGAAATACCAGTACAAGCCCGAAGAATAAGCAAATCACACTGTGGGTCATCAATCCTCGCGACAGAATCCATAAGCTCGATGGTTTTAGTCACTCTCCTCGCCACAAGTTTGCTGCCGAAAATAGGACATGTACTGACAAGACCACCCAGAACAGTGACACCGTGTAAAGGCCGAGCAATAGAGAGGGGGAAGACACTAGGAAGCCGACTCATAGGATCCTCCGTTGGCCAAAAGACCTCGGTCTTACCAACATTAAGGTGGAGACCAAACCGAGGACCATCTTCCATAATCAGATCTAAGACCTTCCCCACAACCAAAGTGTCCCCAACAATAGTGCCATCGTCTAAGTACCAAGCCTGCAAACTGAGGTCAAAGGAGACTCTGATCATGCACACCAACGGATGCAACACCAAAGCAAAAAGCAAAGGTCCTAATAGATCGCCCTGCTGAACCCCACAACAAAACCATAAGCTATGCTCCCCATAATACAGCGGGGCAGGACTAGAGTAACAAAACTCCACCCATTGGGATATGACCGGGCAATGACGGCGAACCTCCTAAACCATGGTCTCACGATCAACTAAGTTCAACACATTCTGGAAGTCGACCAGCAACATAGAAAGACCCTCCACACCACCACGAGCCTTAACGAACCAATTTAAGACATGTAGAATAACCTCTCCTCCACCGGATACCCCGACCCCAAACTGAAGACCATCAAAATAACCCGATAAAGATGGACCAACCAAAAAAGCACCGATCTTAGAGACAAGGCGTCTCCAAATAGTGCCAACAGCAATAGGACGTATACCACCACCCGGTTTAACAAGTTGCGTGAGCGGGGCAATAGCTATGTACTCACCTAGGGCCGACGGACACCGACCCTTAAGGAAAAGATTAACCACCCGAGTAATAGAGGCGGTCAAATCGTCAGAAATAGCCACAGCAGCTCCACTCTAAAAATCCGTTTGGTGCTGGGCACGAAAACCATCCCGTCCACATGAAGTGCCACGCGGGAAACTCCGAATCATATCCAACACAAAAGCCGGAGAAGCAACGAGGGGATGATGATCAACATGCAAACGAGGTAAGGAGGGAGATGGGGGGACGGGGTGCTTATCCTGCAGAGCCACAAGGATGGCGTCAGAGTAAGGGGCAATAGCTGATGAAGGTAGCACACGAACAACAGCAGTATAATGACCATGACAAATCTTCCTCCGACACTGCCGAAGGTTAAGCTCGCTCAAATCAAGGTCCTCCACCACATGAAAGGAAGGAGGAATCTCATCCAAAGTAAACCCTTAAAAGATGCAAACTACCACAAGGCACACCTCAAACAAGAATCGCGCTGGCAATACTCTCCTCATAGCGTTGCCATCTAACAACAGTCCTACACTCAAGATTACTCCTCGGGGAAAGGGTTTTAAGTATACAAAGAGGCAACACAAGAAAACGAATCCAGCAGGAGAGATCACCAGAAGAGTCAGCCACATTAATACCGTCGTCAGGTATAAAAAATTAAACCTAGATAAACTAACAGAAGCTAGTAGTAAGTAGGGTCAATCTCCACAGGGAGATGGGAAAATGTCACCCTGAATTAAGTCCGTCTAGGTAACCAGTTCTGGGGGTTTGAATAGTTTGTTCTAATCTAATGAGATCAAGAAAGAGAAAAGAAGCAAGGGAGTAGAAATTAAACAAGTAGAGAGAAAATAGCTAAGACAGTCAATTCACCATGATTCTCTAGTGCAATCTAAGTCTCATGTCAATGCAAATATAGTCTATGGAGCAGTGAAGATCTCCTTCCGGTCTCAATTCGCCCTAGAACACAAATAGCTTAGCTTCCGCCCTCACTAATCTACCCTAATGTTCGCTACCAGTCTCACCCTTTCCAATCTTCAAATCTATGTCAAGGCTTACTGTGATTTATTAACTAATTGCGTCGACTCAATTAGACAAGAACAATTATAAGCAGCGATTTAACAACATAGATCATACTAGTATCAAACCTAATAATCCAATTTACACATCCCTTAAAATCATGGCTCCCCTATGTCTTCACAAGGGAATTTAGCTATGCATTGTCATTGAAATATCAATAATCATACACAAGCAAGAAAGATAAACATGATAACAAAGCAATGAAAGATTGATAATAGCAAATGAAGGTCAGAGAGAAAGAAATAAAAAGGAACAAATGATTAAGATTAAGAATAAAGAAAGAGTAAAGATACCGATTACAAGTTCAAGATCCAAGCAAAAGTTCTAGAGCAAGAGTATGAGAGAGTAGGAGAGAAGAGAGATAAGTTAAGGTCTAAGAGATGATGAAGAAGAAGTCAAGAGAGTATCTTCTTTCTGGTCCGTACATGCAATTTACACAAGACAAATCGAAGTAGGCTATTCGGGGGTATTTGTAGCTAGATGCTACGTAAATAGTACAGAAATGCGTGTAAAAATGAGGTAAAAACCTTATATAAAACAGATGCATCAAATCTCCCAAAACAAAACCTTTGCTTGTCCCCAAGCAAACTATGAATGCAACTAAAGACAACTAGTGGAATGGGACCAACTCATCGGCTACAAATCACCCACCCAAACCAATTTAATGCAACAACTAACAAAGTGGCAAATGGTAAGTGCAACCGAATTAAATCAATGTTTCAAACTACTGAACCGTCGACCTTGCAAGACTCATAAATATCGGACTCTCACGGGTCGCTCATCACTCAATTTATACATAGGGCGAGTATATATGCAGAAGATAGAAAGAAGTAAAGACACTCACCTAACTCGACCTACAAGAACATGCATGCAGTTTAACATGAATAAAATCTCTACAACCGTACATACGCATTCCAACCAACTTATGACCAAGACACATGCCGAGGACTTACATTTGGGTAAGTGAGGTAATGGGTAAGAAGGGGCTATAATGAATCTGGAAATGTGGAGTTAGCAGCCAAGCTAGCAACAATGGATCCAAACTAGAAACACATCCCAACTTCATACTCAAAAGATCATTACAAATCGGTGCTATATTACAGCACAAAACTCACTAACCACCATAAAATTTCTAACTTCCCATAAGGTACAAATAAAACATGGGGGATAAATCACAACATATTAAACTTCAGCTCATGATTTTTCGTAATTTTTCTCTTTCTCTTTTTCTTTCTTTTTCAATTCCTTATTTTTTCTCTTTTTTTTCTAAATTTTCTTCTTTTTACATTTCCTTCAACCTTTCCACCAACCTCTCAAATCAGATGCGCAACCAAACTGCAATGAAAACATTCGAACCGGCTACTAATCACTAGCTCGGCTAGGGTAGGCAAAATTATGGATTGTAGCTATATAAGACAAAATGGTAATTTGGCTATGTGGAGCTCATGGGTAAAATAAAGTGAAGGAAACTGCCTCTCCTAACATGTGTCACCAACCACAGACCGAATGCATACAGGTATCAAGAAGACCAAATTCGTACTTATACAAAATTGATGTTACATGTCTTATAGAGAGTACTACTCACATCCTATGTGAAACTGGTCATGAATGTCACCAGTTTATTAAGCTCTAACCTCAGAATGTAATGTAGATTGCCAATAAATGAGTCAAGTCTATTCGTTCAGATAAGAGAGAAACAAAAACTTGTAGATTATGCACATTAACATGCCAACAAAATGTCAAGATATGCAAGGCAAGGGTAAAGACTCAAAGTAGCGTCAAAGTTCAATCGTTCCGCCTCAAAATAAACGTGAAAATTTTTATTTTAATGTGATTTTTCGAATTAAAAATAACGATGCATGCACGAAACGAATGAACGTGCAAACGGAAATGCAAAAAAACATCCAGACACAGATATGGATGCATACCTCCCCAAACCAAACCGTACAATGCCCTCATTGTACGAAAAATAGTGAAAGAAATGGAAACTAAAGAGAAAAGGATAGCGGGAGTCGGAAAACTTACAAGACAGTGTAAGGAGGGACCTTCCCAAGCCGACCATGAACATGGGAGGTCACGGGTAGCCACGCAGCAGCACAACAGACGAAAAATAAGAGCCGGACTACGTAACTACACGATCGAATAGATCAGAGTGGTTCGATCGAGTGGAATGAGTGTCAAAAGCGCTCGATCGAGAAGACAGGATACTCGATCGAGAAAAGTGCTTTTGCAGCATTTTGATCGAGAACAGCAGAAGCTCGATCGAGTACAATTTCTAGCCAGAGTGTTCGATCGAGTAGAAAAACTACTCGATCGAGTAAAGTCACCTGCAAAACGCATATAAGATGTACAGGAATAACAAAAGACGCATAGTTTAACATTCAAAGTTTAACACACAGCAAAAAGAAGAAAAATAAGTTTAAACTAAAGTACAATAAAACAGTCCGGGTTGCCACCCGGAAAGCGCAGGTTTAAGAGGTCCCGCACGACCTGTCTGGCTTCAATTAGCTGGCTCATCATCAAGATTGTCGAAGTACAGGACTTCAACATGGTTGTCTGCATCATTTGCCTCATGGTAATACTTCACGTACTGCCCATTTACCTTGATCCTATTTCCCTCATAACCTTTTAGCTCAACAGACCCAAACTTAGTGACAGCTGTCACTGTATAAGGGTCACTCCATCTGGACTTCAGCTTGCCAGGAAATAACCGCAGTCGGGCATTAAATAGAAACACCTTCTGCCCGACATGAAACTCTCGAGGTATGATCCTTTTGTCGTGCCATCTCTTCGTCTTCTGTTTGTAGATACACGAGCTATC